>NC_069392.1:0-701863 GCF_027475565.1 Acinonyx jubatus | reverse complement strand
TGGCTTCGCCAGATGTGGCACGTGCTCGCGTGGCTTGGCTGGTGTGGTCTTGGCCGTGCAGGCGTTTGGGTTAAGGCCTGTTTCCACGGGCGTGCGGGGTTTCCTAAGGCCACGCTAGATGATGGGGTGTGGACGGTCTGGGCAGCCGGGAGCTGGGAGAGCATGGTGTGGGGACGGGGTCGGGAGCCAGACCCAAGCAGGTGAGGGGGGACCAGCCTCTGCCTTCTTCCGGGGCCTTGGTAGCACGGCCAGGCCTGTCACCCCCGAGGGCAGAGCAAGGGGACTTGAGTGTCCTGCTGGCTCAGCGCCTGGGCAGCCAGCCCCAGGAGACACAGGAAGCCTCGAGCTCGGTAACAGACGTCCACCCCTTCGGGCAGCCTGTGCATATGGGGGGTGACGGTCGTCGGTGGAGAGCTGCCCCCCCCCCCGAAAGATGCCAGCTGCGTGTGGTCACTGCACGTTTGAGGCTCTGCGGGGTGTGGGGCCGGGCCCTGGCTCCACAGGCCCGGACCTCCCAGGCTCCCCAGGCTGCCCGACAGAGCCCCGCAGGGACCAGCAGACCCAGACACCCGCGAGGGGGCGGCTCAGGGGCGCCGGACCCAGGAGGGGGCAGGTGGGTGCCGCTGGCTTCTGCCCAGCTCCAGCCTCCAACTCCACAAACGTGTGTGTCCGCCCTGAAGGCACGCCTGGAGGAATCTGGACGGCCGTGGCATGGCCCCATGGGAGGTCGGGGGTCCCCTCGAAGAAGAGACTCCCGGAGGCCTCGACCGCTGAAGAAGCGCCCAGACCCCACAGAGGGACCCAGTC
Organism: Acinonyx jubatus; assembly: GCF_027475565.1. Lineage (NCBI taxonomy): Eukaryota > Metazoa > Chordata > Mammalia > Carnivora > Felidae > Acinonyx > Acinonyx jubatus. Next base: position 701,056 of record NC_069392.1, on the reverse strand, counting down.
CCCACAGGGACCGACAGGCCTTGGTGTCCGAGGAAGCCCAGAAGGCCGTTCGGAGTGTGGGCCCTGCATCCTGGAGGTTAAGCCAGACCCCGCTGGGCCTGGGGCCAGCTCCCAGGGTGCTGACTGTGCGGGGGCGGGCCCGGGGAGGGGGTCAGGGGAGCCAGGCCCCAGAACAGGGCGTGTCCAGCCAGGCTGGGGGACAGTGGGAACGGCTGGGGGGTTCGTGGCAGCATCCGCCTGTTTCTGAGCGTGGGCCTGCACCAAGCGAGGGCAGACTCGGTGAGGACGGCCGCGTGAGTGGGCACGCGGGCGGGGAGCCGGGCCTGGGGCAGGGCTGACGAGACCCGGCTGGGGGGCGGGGGGGAAGAAGGGGCTGGCGGGGGGAGCCTGGAATCCTCGGTTCCCAGCGCTCAGCCCGCGGGAGGACTCGGATTGCCCTGCAGACCAGGCCCGGCTGCTGCGGGCGGGCGGCGAACGGACACCCGGGAGCCCATCGGGCCTCCCGAGGAAAGGCTGAGGGCCCGCGGGCAGCTGAGGGCTGCTGCCTCAGAAAGGGGGTGTGCAGCAGGCTCCCTCCGACCTGAATTCTGCCCGAGACGACAGGCCGGGAGGGAGCTGGCGGACAGGCCTGCAGGGGCCGCGACACCGAGGGGCCGGCTGTGTGTGCGCGGACCGCCGGCCACGGGGGAGGCGTGGACCTGAACCGGGGGACTTGCAGGGAGAGCCCGGGCCCCGACTGACCCCAACTCAGGCCGGATAGCGCTCCAGTGATCTGGGAGGCCCCGGGGTCCACCGGGCATCCAGCGTAAAGGGGACTGGCTGTCCCCAGCTTCCAGCTCTGCCTCAGACAGGATTTGGGGGTGTGACCCCTCTGCAACCTGGGGGCCGACCTGAGCCCGACAGGCCGGGAGGCGGGTGGGGGACACGGGAGGAGAGAGAGGGGCCCCCTGGGCACGCTCAGCCGAAGGCCCACTCGGGACCCGCTACACTTGTTCCGGCTGCCGGGAGGCACGGGGGTCCCGGGCCCCAAAGCGGGGGCAGGAGGTGGAGCCTGGGCCCCTTCAGGCAGGCAGCCGCCACCCTGGGGGCTCAGTGCCCCCTCAGAGACATGTTGTGGGGGGAGGGCTCCGGCCCTGGAAGGCCGTCCACGTGGTTCTGGTGTGGACGGAGCTCCACAGGCAGAGGGTCCCGGCTCCACACACGGGGAAGAGGGGCCTGGTGCGCATGTGCGAGCCCTGGGGGTGGTGCAGCCTGGGACCCAGAACAGGGCGGCTGTAGGAAGGGGCCAGGTCACAGGAGGAGGCTGCTTGGGGCCTGGGTCGGCCTCGTTCAGAGACTTAGTTCACACTCGGGCACATGTGCCCCCCCGAAGGCCGGTCTAGAGGCAAGTGTACTACCTTTCTAGGTCTGGGCGGGGCCAGCGGGCTGGTGAATCCTAGTGAATCCTCCCCCAAAGACCCGGGGAGGGGAGCCTTGATGGCTGGAGAGGCCGGGGAGGACTGACTGCTGCTGCATTCAAGCTGCTGGCTCAGAGAGATTCTCGGGTTGGGATCTCTCCTCCTGGAAGGCTGTCCGGGTGGTTCTGGTGTGGACGGGGCTCCACAGGCAGAGGGCCCCGGCTCCACACACGCGGGAGGGGGGCCTGGTGCGCAGGTGCGAGCCCCGCGGGTGCCTAGAACGGAGCGAACGTGCGGAGAGGTCTGGGGAGGGGAGGGGCGCCCGGCTGTCCCAGGCCTCTGCCTGCTTCCGCGCCCTCCGCTCCACAGTTGTGCCTGTTTCACCCCAAAGGTAAAGGCGGGGGAGCACGCTGCCTCGGTCGGAGGGGCCGGGGTGGCTGGTTTCCAGCCAGAGACGCCCGGGAGCCTCGATTCCTGGTAACCCCGGGACCCCTCAGGCAGGCAGCCAGGTGCAGGGGGCACGGACTGCAGCGTTTCGTCGCCTGAGAAAGTGGGTGGAGGGGGTGCCTGTTTTCATCGTGGAGGCTGCTGGGTGATTCCGGCTCTTCCGGATTTCCACCGGGGTCCAGGGCTCCGCTGGCTGCCGGGGTGTGTATCCCGCTTGTACGAGCTGCCCGGGTCAGGGGAGCCCAGGACAGCGGGCGCGGCGCGGGTGGGGTGTGGCCGCGTCTCCAGGCTCGGCCGTAGGGGGTCCATGTGCCCTACATCCTTGCGCCCCAGGTGGGTGCAACCTGCCTAGCTGGAGCTGGGTGTGCTACCCTTTCAGCCGGAGCTGGAGGAACGGGGACTGTCTGGCCCGGGTGGCCCTGAGCCCCCGGACGGTGCTGTCCTTTGATAAGACACACCTGGGAGCCTTGAGGAGGGTAAGCCCGGAGCCTCAGGCGGCCGTTCCAAGCTGGGACTGCGCTTGGCCGCTTGAGAGGGGCATCCAAGAGAGAGGTGTGGGTGGTGGCCCCTCCAGCCTGCAGGCCGTGCATGTGGCCCCAGACCCCCCCGCGCTCCACAGGCTGATACCCCCAGCTGCCCTCCGCGGGCCGACGGGGCGCCTACTGAGCAGGCTCCAGCCGCACAGGCGAGGGTCTGGAGAGGCCGGTTCGCAGGCGTGGCCCGGTGGGGGACGTGGCACCTGCCTGTTTGCAAGCGCCAGTCCGCACGAAGGCGTGGATCCCTTCTGCCGGAGGGCAGAGCGGAGGGATCTGGAAGCCTCGCCAGCACCGAGCCCAGCGCGCGCACCGTGGTACCCCTCCACGACAGGCACCTGGGAGCCTTGTTTGCTGCAGAGACCCGGCACTTCCGAACAGCGAGCTCACCTGGGGACTGCCTCTCACCCACTTCCGGGCCGCCTGCAAAGCGATTTCAGAGGTGGGCGGGCTCCCTCCGTGTTTGACGCAATTGACGCAATGCAGAGGTGGGGGGAGGTGGGCCCTGGCTCCCAAGGCGGCGGTCGGACGGGGTGAGTACCGTGCATGTGTGAGCCTCACGGGTGGGGGTGCGGGTAGGGGTGGGGGGAGCAGGGCCGCGTGGGGCGAGGTCGGGACACGGTAGCGGGCTTGTGTGGACCCGAATCTACCTAAAGCCAAGCCCTGACCTGCACCAGTGTCACGTGCCCCCTGAAGTCTGGTGGGTCTGGGGACAAACAGTGCTGAGACTGATTGTCTTCACCACCAGTGCCTTTTTGTTGTTGCTGTTGTTTGATACATTTAAAATATTTTTAAATTCCAGGGGCGCCTGGGTGTCTCAGTCGGTTAAGCCTCCCACTTCGGCTCAGGTCTTGATCTCACGGTCGGTGAGTTCGAGCCCCAGGTCGGGCTCTGTGCTGACAGCTCAGGCCTGGAGCCTGCTTCGGATTCTGTGTCTCCCTCTCTCTCTGGCCCTCTCCCCTCATGCTCTGTCTCCCTCTCTCCTTCAAAAATAAACATCAAAAATGTTTTTTTAATTTTTTTTAATCCAGCGTAGTTAACGCAGTGTTGTATTAGTTTCCGGTGTGCAACGTGGTGATTCACCTGTTCCACCCATCACCCGCTGCTCATCGTAAGTACTGTCAATTCCACTGCCCCAGTTCACTCATCCCCCACCCACGTCCCGCCCGCAACCACGAGTGTTCTCCACGGTTGAGTCTGTTTCTTGGTTTCTCTTTTTTTTCCTTTATGTTGTTTCTTAAATTCCACATGGGAGTGAAATCATACGGTATTTGTCTGTCTCTGACTTATCTTGCTTAGCATAACACACTCTAGCTCCACCCATGTCCTTGCAAGTGGCCAGACTTCGTTTTTGATTGCCGAGTAATATCCCGTTGCCTATATCCGTCTTCCTCTCCGTTCATCAGCTGATGGACACTTGGGCTGTTGCCGTATTTCGGCTGTGGTAGGTAATGCGCCTATAAAGGGCGCACGTATCCCCTTGAATTAGTGTTTTTGTATTTTGGGGGTAAATACCCAGTAGTGCGGTTACTGAATTATAGGGGACTTCTATTTTTAACTTTTGCAGGAAGCTCCACTCTGTTTTCCAGAGCGGCTGCACCTGTCTGCATTCCCAGCAACAGTGCACGAGGGTCCCCTTTCTCGCATCCTCGCCAGCACCTGTGTTTCTCGTGTTGTTACCGTTAGCCGTTCTGGCAGGTGCGAGGCGGTATCTCGTCATGGTTTTCATCTGTGTGTCCCCGATGAGTGATATCGAGCATCTCACGTCTGTTGGCCATCTGTGTGTCTTCTTTGGAGAAATGTCTATTCATGTCTTCTGCCCATTTTTTAAAATGTCATTCATTTTTGGGGTGTTGGGCTTGAGAAGTTCTTTATAGATTTTGGATACTAACCCTTCATCCGTATGTCATTTGCAAATATCTTCTCCAATTCCTACGCTGCCTTTTAGATTTGTTGATTGTTTCTTTGCTGTGCAGAAAGTTTTTATTTTGATGTAGTTCCAGCAGTCTATTTTTGCTTTTTTTGTTTCCCTTGCCTCTGGAGACGTGTTGAGTAAGAAGTTGCTGCAGCCCATGTGACAGAAGTTCCTGCCTCTGTTCTCCTGTAGGATTTGTATGGTTTCAGGTCTTACGTTTAAGTCTTTCAGAGTTTATTTTTGTGTCTGGTGTAAGAAAGTGGTCCAGGCTCATTTTTCTGCCTGTCGCTGTCCAGTTTTCCCAGCACCACTTGCTGAAGAGACTGTTTTTATTCCATTGGATGTTCTTTCCCGCTTTGTCAAAGATGAGTTGGCCATACGTTTGTGGGTCCATTTCTGGGTCCTCTATTCTGTTCCATTGATCGGAGTGTCTTTTTCTTGTGCCAGTGCCATACTGTCTTGATGATGACAGCTTTGTAATACAGCTTGAAGTCTGGGATTGTGATGCCTCCTGCTGTGGTTTTCTTTTTCAAGATTGCTTTGGCTAATTTGGGGTCTTTTCTGGTTCCGTACAAATTTTGGGATTGTCTGTCCTAGCCGTGTGAAGAATGCTGGTGGTATTTTGATAGGGATTGCATTAAATGTGTAGCTGGCCTTGGGTAGTAGTGACATTTTAACAATATCTTTTTCCTGCAACTCACGAGCATGGAATGTCTTTCCTTGTGTTTCCATCATATTGCATTTCTTTCATCGGTGTTTCACGGTTTTCAGAGTACAGATCCTTCACTACTTTGGTTAAATTTATTCCTAGATGATTTATCGTTTTTGGTGCAATTGCAAGTGATATCGTTTTCTTAATTTCATCTTCTGCTTCGTTATTAGCGTATAGGAAACGAACATGTGTCTGCATATTGACTTTTATCCTGTGACTTTTTTTTAATTTTTCAATGTTTATTTGGGTGGGGGGGGGGTGTGCAGAGAAAGAGGGAGACACAGAATCCGAAGCAGGCTCCAGGCTCTGAGCTGTCAGCACAGAGCCTGATGTGGGGCTCGAACTCACGAACTGCAGGATCATGACCTGAGCTGCAGTCGGACACTTAACTGAGCCACCCAGGCACCCCCCCCCCCATCCTGCGACTGAATTCATTTATATCAGTTCTGGAGATTTTCGGTGGAGTCTAGGGGTCTGCTTTCTGTCAAAGTCTGGACGTGGTGTCCGTGGATCGATGGCTAACGACCCAATCGGGGACTGTTGTTTTCTAAGCTCCTTGGGGGCTTCCCGGATGTCATCTGAACCCGGCCCCTGTTCTGAGGGCAGGGAGAGACCAAGGGTGGGGGCAGCCCACTCTGGGTGGGGAGGTGGCAGGTTTAAGGAGCGTGGCTTGTCTGGGGCGGCAGTAAAAGGAGTGGATCTCCACACCCGCCCGCCTCCTCTGAGAGGTTCACACAGAGGCCGTGACTGAGTTCAGTCACAGATACCATCCGGGTGGTCTCAACGCCACATGACTGTCTCCAGGCCACATGCCTGGAGCAGCGTCTGGGAGTGGGGAAGGCAGGGGAGGCCCACGTTCCGAGGGCGGGGAGGGTGAGGGCCCCCCACCGCCCAGGGCCAGGTCTCAGCCAGTGGTGGTCACAGCCTCTCGCCGACCTTCTCCGACACCCCACCCGCGTGCCCGGTGCTCGCGGACCTCTGTTCTGCGGTGAGCCCGAGCGGCCGGGAGGGGGCGGCACCGGCACGGACGCGCCTCCTGTGGCAGCTGTGTGGCTGCGGTGGACGCGGAAGCCACAGCGGTGATGCGGCCACGTGTGAGAGAAAGCACAGACTGGGATGGTGATTCCCAAAATGAGCCACAAGTTTTCCCAAGAGGCCCGTGAGCCCAGCCGCTGGTTTATGAGATCCCCAAGGCTGGGCTCAGATCGCCCAGGGCGCTCACGGTGTCCTCGTGAGCCTCGTCAGGTCCGAACACGCAGCGCTCTGTTTGGAGCGGGGCACAGGCGCCTCCTTGGAGGAAGCACAGATGTCTGCGGCCATCGTGGTTCGCAGGACGGCTGTTCTCATTGGAGACACTTGGGTGTTCGGGGAGGACAGACTCCCGGCCGTCCCTCGGGGCTCACTGGGTGACTGCAGTCCGGGCCACGGGAAGCCGATGGAGCGAAGGGCAGCCCGTCAAAGGCAGGGTGCGCCCATCCGGCCTCCGGAGAGGGAGCCTGTGCGCCGTAGTTCCCCGGGGCAGTTCTCCCGGGGGAGACCCAGGGCAAGGCCACGGCCAGACGTGCGCCATGGAACGACGGAGGCCCATTAGAGGCACCCAGTAAACACCCAGTGGGGGGACCAGTCTCTGCCCTTCATCTGACAGGACGGCCGTGGCCCCAGTGGCATCCGTTCCGTGTTCCTAATACGGTTGGGTTGATTTTGTTGAGGGTGATTTTTCTGTTTCCAACATAGGGGTGACAGGACACCGAAATGTCCTTAATCCGGAGTCGGCCACATCAACCACTCCAATTCTGAGCATAGCCACCCGTGACTGTGATGGTGGTTCTAGTCTAGAGGCTTCCAGGGAGCAGTTTGATGGGCTGCATTTATAGTTCGTTGGACGGAAAAGCAATACCTGTGCCCGGTGCTACGGACGTGCTACGGGTGGTGCCGGATGAGTGCTGGTCCTAGCTTGCCCTCGAGGCCTTCCGACTTCTCCCCCGGAGGGCTGATACCCACCACTTTGGCCCAGGGAGGTGGGGCGTGGGTGGGACGTGGCAGACCGGGACCCCGCCCTCCCCCCCCTCCCCTCTCCCGATGCTGTGTATCATGCCAGGTGTAGTGCGTTTCAGTAGGTGTGACTGCGGTGGGACAGCGGGGCCCCAGCAGAGACGGGGTCGTTTCCCGCCACCCGGGGTGTGAAGTGACTCCTCTGTCTGGGAACTTCTCGGTGCGAATTCCAGCCCGTCCCTCCCCTCCCAGGTGTGACGGGGCAGCCGAGCTCGCCGATCCTCGGTGGAGGCCAGGCGTCGACTATGTCCTGCGGCTTCCGTGGTTATGACGCTGGGGCCCCGGTGGGGTTCTGCCTCGCTATGGACGACCGGCCATACAGGCTGACCCTGCGGAAGCATTAGAGCCTGGACGGTGTGTTAGTTCCCGGCCAAGGTGCCGTTCCCTGTAACTCAACCTCCTGCTTTCCTGTTCCGTTGCTCCTTTCTACCAGCCCCGCACTGTGGTTCTGGGCAAGATGGACCCCCGCTCACCGCCGCGCGCCCCCCCAGGTCTGCACATTGTGATCTTCGAAGTGTGACCCCCCCACCCCCGCCGATCACCGTTCAGTGAGGCGAGGCGCCCGCACGTGCCACTCAGCCTCTCTCCGACCCTAGCGGTGGCAGCCTGCTTTGCACGGTGGCAGGGAAGGCTTGGGTTAGGCCGGGCGCGGTGTCCACGCAAACCGGGCATATTTAGGACCCTCACCTGGAGGGGCCGGTGTGATCAGTCCCGCCCCGGGTGGGGACTCCACGGATGGTCCTGGAACCATGTGGCAGCTGCCTTGGGTCCCGCTGAGAACACACAGGACGTGGTGGCGTGGCACTCTCGCAACCACTGGCGCCCAGCGCGGTCGGCATGTGTGGCAACGCCCCCCCCCCCCCCCTGCACCGGGCGCCGAGCGGCCGGATCTCCTGGGGGGTCGCTCGCCGGGGCGTCTGCGGCCCAACTGCCAGGCCTCGTGAGCCGGGGCAGCAACCAGGGACGGCCACGCCAGGCTCTCGCGGACGGGCCGGTCCTCCCCCGTTCCCGACCCCACGAGGGCTCCCCCCTCGGGAACAGCCCACGGCTGGTGCGGTGACCACGGCCCAGCTCCGAGTCCGGCGCCGGCTGCCGCGGGTGTTCCTGCTTCTATCCAGACGGAGTCCCCGTTGGCTGCGTGGGGACCGCGGTCTGGGTGGTACGCTGCACCGACGAGACCCACTGCGCGCCAGGAGTCAGCTGGCAGCTCCCCACTCCCGGTCCGCAGACCCAGGGATGCCCCAGGCAGAGGGGCCGGGATATCTGGAGGGTCTCCTCGTGCCCACCGTTCTAGAGGCCGCGGGCGGGGGGACAGAGTGCCCCTCCCCAGCGCTGGGCGTGACCCTTCATCCCACGGGGGTTTCAGCCCCAGCAGAGGTGAGTCGAGGGGACGTACGCTCACCCCAGCCCTGACATGCGGCGCAGCTGGCCACAACTGGGGGATGCGCCCGAGTCATCACCTTGACCGCGTGACCCGGGGCCGGATGTGTCCTGGGAACGGCACTGCAGATCCGGCCGAGCACGGTCCTGGGGCCACGGCAGAGCGGCTACCACGGTGTCACCGTTGGGCGCGGCCTCGTGGATGGGGCGCTCGCTCCCCGCCCACCGTCACCCCCACCAGCGGTCAGGCTCTAGCAGCCGGGCTGTTGAAACCACTGCGGGGACGTGCGCGGCGGCCCCGCGGTCGGTTTCAGGGCGGCTTCCCGGTCCCCTCGTGGCCCTGAGCAGCTTCTGCCGTTTGAGGGTGACCGGCCTTCAGGGAACGCAGGCCTCCCAGTTCCCGGTTCCCACGTCCCCCCTGCACGGCTTCGAGGACGCCACCTGGAGGTGGAATCCAGACAGAAACACGGTGGGTCCTCAGGGTCGGGGGAGCCCACAGCGTCCGTGTCAGGGACCCCCCCCCCCCGACCATAACTGCTTGTGCCCTGTGACCCTCGGAGCTCTGTGGGGGCGACCCTGTGTTCCGGTCCACCCGGCTGCAGGACCCACTGACGGCCCCCGTGAGCGTCTCCAGAGGACCGACGAGCAGCGAGCCCACTGTGAGGCCTCTGCTGGCCCCCCGTGGCCCTCACCTGGTGGCAACCCGGGCCGGCGTCCCGCACCTGGAAGGGGAGGCCCCCAGCCTGTGGAGGACGGTGTCCCTGAGGGCGTTTCTGGAGGAGGTGAGGCATCCCGGGTGGCAGGGCTGATGGGGCGAATCTGAACTGCTCGCCTCCAGTGAGCGCTGGGGCTGCCTACCGACCTCCGCTGTCCCCGTGCTCATGCGGTGGACGCCACGTACCTGATGTGTGGGCCCACTGTCCCCCATGGGCTCCTCCCCAGGCCTGTCCCTCCCGTCCCATCCATGGCTTCCCGGGTGTCAAGTGTCCAGCAGCCCGAGAGCTTCTAGGGCTCATCTGAGGCCCGTCCCTGTGCCAAGAACGGGGAGGGACTGAAGACAGGTGCAGGCCAGCCCAGACTGGCGGCGGGCGGGTGGGTCATCAGCAAGGGACGGTCTGGGGCAGCAGGGAGATGAGCGCGTGTCTGGCTGCCACAGCTGGAAGGTCGGACAGACGCCTCAGGTGGGTTCAGCACGTCAGTGTCCGTTGGCCGTGGCCTGGGCACAGCATCTGGGAGCAGGGAGGCGAGCAGACCCCGCAGTGGGGGAAGGGAGCGGGCGGGAGGGGCCCGCGATCACCGGGTCCAGCTCATGGTGAAGCAGTCGTCACACCGCGTGGACAGCCTCCTCCATGGTGACTTTGCATTAAAAAGTGTGATGGGGAATCTAGGAAACCATCAATGTAAGTCTGAGATTAAACTGTGGTTATTTTGACAAATTTCTGCTGTGTCCAGACCGCCCTTGTCAGAAGCTACGGGAGCAGCACAGAGGCGAGGACACGGCTGTCCCGGTGTATTTGCTGGGTTATCCTGCCAAGATCCAGTGAGGAGCTCAGGCCAGAATCCATCACCCAAGTCCGTGAGCAGGACGTACGTGGTGTCCCTCAGCAGCCCCCCCCCGACCCTCATGCTGAGAGACCTGGGGTTTCCACTCCGGATCAGCCTCCCTGCACCTCCTGGGGAGCAGGCGGGGCCGACAGCAGAGGGCGGAGGGGGTGGGCTCACCACGCCGGGGACGGGGACGGTGGGGCCGCTGGTGCGTCCTCGGGGGCGACAAGGGGTCCGGGATGGCGACCAACCGCGGAGCGGGCAGAGGCTGTCGCAGACAGCGGGGCTGTATCCGGACCGGGAGGCCGCCTTCCAGCCCCGGACGGCGGGTGGCGCAAGGCCTCTCGCTGGGGCCGAGGGGAGGGTGTCGGCGGGGCGGTGAGAATGCCGTCCCACAGTGAGCAGGGACGGACGTGCGGGCCGCGGCCGCGTCTGCACCCGCTCGCTTCGGGGTCTCGGTGGAGGCTGGAGCTGCGAAGCGGTCCTGCCCGTGGTCGTGAGGACCGCGTCCTGCGAACGTTCCATCCTTCTCGTTCTCGCCCCTCGAGGGACGCCGGACTCCCCCGGGCACAACCGCCCGCATCACCCGAGCCTGAATATTCGGCATCCGGAGCTGACGCGGCGAAAGCTGGTGGTGGTCCTCCTACCTGACGTGTTTATAGACCCGTCACACGATTGGCTTTAATTTCATGGGCTGTGCCTTTTGCTCAGTCCCCTGCCTTTGCTTCTCACCTGTCTTTATCCGAGAGCGGAGAGCGGCGGCGTTCGGTCGGGCCGCACCTGTTCCCGTCCTCGCCGCGTTCTGCTGCCGTGCGTGTCTGCGTGAGCTGCGGGGGAGGTGCCCGTGCCGCGTTCCGGGTTGTCGTCCGGGTGCGCGGGGACACGTGTGACGAAGCTGGAGACGGCGTCGGCCCGCGCCGGTTCCCGCGCCGTGTTCCGTGCGGGGAGCTCCGCCGTCAGCTCCCGCCCGCGGGTCTGAGAGCGCGCCCACGGCCTCGTCGTCCCCCTGGACGGGTTCTCCCCGGGGCAGTGGCCGGGTAACCGGTGCGGCCGGTGTCACGGAGGCCGATCTGTCCGGAAAGCGCGCGCTGTGCTCCGGGGCCCGGGGCGTCCCCGTGACCAGCGGCCCGAGCGCGGAAGCGCTCGCTGCGGGGAGGTGGCGGCCGGTCTGCCGTGGGCACCGTGGGGCTTCCCCGGCTGGGGGCAGGGGGCCGGCCTCCCGCGTGCGCGCCCTGCTCGGAAACGGTCCGCTTCCCGGTCGGGACCCGTGGTGGGGTCGCTCCCCTCCGTTTGCCGGGGTCCGCTTTGCCGGCTGCGGAACGGACGCTGCGGTTGACCCGCCGTCGCTTTAGTCTGTGTTAGTGGCTCTGCCGTCCGTAGGGCCCCAGAGAGCGCCCAGGGGAGCCTTTCAGCCGCCGGTCCCTGTCCTCAGAACGCGGGGACTCGTTCGCCCAAAACCCACTCGGGTGAAACCGGGGCCTGCGGCGTTTCGGTCCCCAGTGACCGTGCAGTAAACCCCTGGGAGTGACGTCGCTCGGGTGTGCGCTCAGAGTCCTCCTCAGCCGGCGGCAGGGTGTCCGGGTCCTGCCTGTGCTTCTCCAGTCAAGGCTGCGTCAACCAGCATGTATTAAGTTTCAGATCCAGTGGTGATATGGTTTATGGTAACACTTGTATCTGAGAGTATTCCCTCCATTTTTGCAGTATTAAATTCCTGTTATCTATTATAAATCTACAGGACTCGTGTTGTTTTTAACCTACCGCATTGGTCTGTTATATGAGATAGTCCACGCGATAATTTGCTCTTTTAGGAGTTTATGGATTTTTTTCCCCCGAGTATGTGCTATTATGTCCATTCCAAGGATGTTTTCCAAATGGGGACATTTAAGGTACTTAGTGCTAATGGCTGGTCTGTCACCAATTGTTATGGATCTAGGACCCATGTCCCTGGGCTCAATTTTCCTCGTAGTTGTTCAGTTAGCTGTCACTCAGAAAGATATTCGGGGCGGGCTTCCTGCGCACGGAGGCTTTGCAGGTTGACGGGGACCGACTGGAGCCCTCCTGTCCTGGAGGCCCCCGACGCTCACGGGCAGTTGACGGGCTGTGTCCTGTGCGTGTGTTTGCTGTGCAGGTCAGGAAGCCAACGCCCTCGCCGGGGCATGTGTCTGAGAGGCCAGGTGCCCAGGGTGACGTCTCGGGGGTCCACGGTATCTGCCCCGACTCATCCTCTCCTGCACAGGTACACTTATTCCTCCTGAGCACAAAGCTGGAGGCACCTACAGTGTCTTCCTGGGTTACCTTGATTCAGGGAAACCTAGGATCCTTGACTACTGGTCTTGGGAAGGAAAACTTTTCCTCTGTCTTTCGAGGTTCTTCTAGCTGGTTCAAGAATTAAGTTGACATGAATGGGGCTCGTGGGTGGCTCTGTCAGTTAAGCGTCTGACCTCGGCTCAGGTCATGATCTCACCTCTCTCCGCCTCTTCCCCACTCGTGCACACACGCACGCTCTCTCAAAAATAAACATTTAAAAAAATTGACATGGTTAACAGGAGAAAGAAACAAGGTTTTATCACGTGCACATGGAGGCCCAATGATGAGACAGAAAGAATGACCAAGGCAGGCAGCGTTTGTACATTTTAGACAAAGAGGCATAAATCTGTGAGGAATTTGCAGGACAATCAATCGAGTAATCTGGTATTAAATAAGGGGCATTTCTATGGAAACAAAAGAAAAACAGTGGGGTGGAGCAAATGATACACCATTTTTTGAGTTCTGAGTGTGGCCAGTCAAGATTTCTAGACGTCAGGGTCGAAGCATCTTTAGATGGGGTGAAAGCAGATGGCAGCAATCAGAAAGACATTCCTGGTCTGCTGTTGGAATGTCTCCGGTGACCCCTTGGAGTGGCCCACACGGCCACAGGCCTAGAGCCCGTATGTGAGCTACTGCGGCCATCTCTCTGAAGCACGCCTCGAGCCGTTCATTTCAGTTTGCCAGGCTTCGGGAAATAGGGCAGTTGCAGCGTTCAAGGGTTTCAAGTCAAACAGACAGAAGGAAATTGGAATGTTAGTTTGGAGAGTTGTAGTCTGACATTGCGAGAATCTGGAAGAATTCAGGATCCAGAGTTTTTACAGATGGAAATCAGAACCTCAAAACAACAGAACTAGAATCTGATATCCAAAAGCACACATTATAGTTCCAATGGAAGTGAAATTTTCCTCTCAACAATTACCCCCATTTCTATCAACAGTAATCATCGTAAGACTAATTTGCCAATTAGATGGTTTCAGTACACTAGAATTAGCAATGGGTTAATATGGACTATTTTAAATATGCTTTGCTACAGCTTTTCATAAGGAATCTCAGATTGACGTTTTTGAAAATTTTATTTTTGAAACATGGTTGACACACAATATCACAATATTAATTTATACTTTTTGTGCAATATAGTGATCCGACAAGTCTACACAGTATGCAATACCGTGCAAAGTGTCCTCTGTCATTTGCCATTGCTGACTGTATTCTCCATCCCGCAGTCTTCCTCCCTGCGACTTCTTTCAAAACGGGGACTCTAACTCTTCAGCCCCTTCACCTGCTTGGCCCATCCCCCACCCCCTTCCTTCTGCAAGTGAGTTTGTTCTCTGTTTCTGGTTTGGGTTTTTGTTCATTTGTTTTAGATACCACATATAAGGAAATCTGGGTTTTCCCCCGTCTCCGACTTCTTTCAGCACAAAACCCTCTAGGTCTGTCTGTGTTCTTACAAACGGCAAGGTTTCTTTCTTCATGACTGAGTAGTATTTCATTGTGTGTCTGTTATGTCTTTATCCATCGGTCATTGGACATGCAGGTCACTTCTATATCTTGCCTGTTGTAAATAGTGCTGCAATCAACATAGGGGGGTGCACATATCATTTTGAGTTAGTGCTCTAATTTTCTTTGGGCAAATACCCCATGGTAGGATTACTGGATTGTATGGTGTTTTTAAGTTTCTGAAGCCCCGCCATACCGTTTTCCTCAGGGGCTACACCAGTCTGCATCCCAGACAACAGTGCACGAGGGTTCCTATTTCTCCACATCGTCCCCAATACTTGTCATTTCTTGTCTGGCATCAGCCATTCTGACAGGTGTGAGGTGATATCTCACTGTGGTTTTGATTCGAGTTTCCCTGACGATTAGCGATGTTGAGTATCGTCGCATGTAGCTGTTGGCCATCTCCGTGTCGTCTTTGGAAAAACGTCTACTCAGGGCCTCTGCCCTTTTAAAAATTAGACTGTTTGGTGGGATTGCTGTGTGTGTGTGCATGTGTGTTGTTGGAGTTCTTATATATTTGGATATTAACACCTTACTGGATATAGCATTAGCAAATATCTTCTATTCATTTTCACTGAATTTTCGTTTTGTTGATGGTTTCCTTCGCTGAGCAAAGCTTTCCAGTTTGGTGTAGTCCCAACAGCCTACTATTGATTTTGTTTGTTTTACCTGAAGTGAGACACGAGCAGAAAGTTGCTACGGCTGATGTGCAAAGGTTTGCTTCTGTTTTCTCTTGGGAGTCTTATGGTTTCAGGTCTCACACTTAGGTCTTTAATCCCTTTTGAGTTCATTTCTGTGGGTGGCATAAGCATGGGGTCCCATTTCAGTCTTTCCCACACGCTGTCCCATTTTCCCAGCGCCGTGTACTGAAGAGACTCTTCCCTCGTTTCGTATTCTTGCCCCCTCTGTTCAGATGAATTGACCAGAAAAGTGGAGATTTGTTTCGGGCTGTCTGTCCTCCATTGACCTCTGTCTTGGGCCATTCCCGTACCGCTTTGATTACTGCAACTCTGTGGTGTGCCTCAATATCTGGGATTGCGATACCCCCAGCTCTATTGTCCCTTCTCAAGATTGCTTTGGTTATTTGGGGTCTCTGTGGTTCAATACACATTTTAAGATTCTTGTTCTTGCTCCGTTAAAAACACTACTGGTATTTTGATAGGGATCCCATTGACTGTGGAGATTCCTCTGGGTAGGCAGGCTATTTTAACAACATCCCTTCTTCCGCTCCATGAGCTTAGCGTACGTTTCCACTTGTTTGTGTCATCTTCAGTGCTTCATCATATTTTATAGTTTTCAGAGTCCAAGTGTTTCACTTCCCTGGTTAAATTTATTCCCAGGTATTTTACTCCTTTTGGTGCAGTTGTAAACCGAACTGTTTCCTTAACTTCTCTTTATGCTGCTTTGATATCAGTGTGTAGAAATGCAACACATTTCTGTGTATTGACTTGGTATCCTACAACTCTACTGAATGCGTCTATTAGTTGCAATAGAATCTTGGTGGAGTCTTCGGGCTGTTCTAGATGTAGTATCCCGCCATCTGCAAATAGTGACAGTTTTACTTCTTCCTTAGCAATTGGGATGCCTTTTCTCTCTCTTTCCTGTCTGGTTGCTGGGGTTTGGTCTTCCAGTACATGTTGAACAAAGGTGGCAACAGGGGGCATCCTTGTCTTGGAGGAAAAGCTCTCGGTTTATCACCGTTGACTTTGATGTATGCTCGGCATTTGCCACACGTGGCCTTTATCATTTGCCATAGATTTCCTCTAATGCCACTCCGTTGGAGTTTTATCATGAATGGGTGTCGTCAAATGCTTTTTCTGCATCTGTTGAGACGACCATATGGTTTTTATCCTTCGTGTCATTAATGTGATGTGTCACTGTGATTGATTTCGGTATCGAACCACGCTTTCATGTCTGGAATAAACCCCACTTCACTCTGGCATATGGTCCTTTTAATGTATCGTTGAACTGGTTTGTGAATAGTTTGTTGTGGGGTATTTTTGCATCCATGTTCATCAGGGATATTGGCCTGTAGTTCTCCTTTTTTGTGGTGTCTTTTTCGGGTTGTGGTGTCAGGGAATGCCGGCCACATAGAATGAATCTGGAAGTTTTCCTTCCTTTCTATTTTTGAATTGGCTTGAGAAGAATAGTTATTAACTGCTATTTAAATGTTTGGTAGAAATTACTTGTGAAACCATCTGGTTCTTGACTTTGTTGGGAGCTTATAGATTACTGATTCTGAACAGACCAATTACCAATAATGAAACTGATCTACTTGTTCCTGATTCAGTTTTGGAAGATTGTTTCTAGGAATTTATCTACTTCAGGTTGTCCAATTTGTTGGCTTATAATTTTTCATAATGTTCTCATAATCCTTTGTATTTCTTTGTCAGTGTTTTCTCATTTCTATTTGAATCATCTTGTTTTCATAATGAGTCTAGCTAAATGTTTATTAGTTTTGTTTCTTTTCAAAGAACCAGCTCTTAGTTTTATTGGGCTTTTCTGATTTCTTTAGTCTCTATTTCATTTCTTCCCACTCTGATCTTTACCATTTCCTTCCTTCCACCAACTTTGGGCTTTATTTGTTCTTCTTCTAGTTCCTTGAGGTGTGAAGTTAGATTGAGACTTTTCTTGTTTCTAGAGGTAGGCCTGTATCACTGTACACTTCCCTCTTAGAGCTTTGCTGTTTCCTCAAGATTTTGCACTGCTGTGTTTCCATTTTCATTTGTCTCTGGGTATTTAAAATTTTTTTCTCTTTGATTTCTTCGATGACACATTTATTGTTGAGTAGTGTATTGTATGGCCTCCATGTGTTAGTAGTTTTTCCATGTTTTTCTTGTGATTTGGAAAGATGATGAAGTTTAGATCTTCTTCAGTTTTCTGAGGCCTGGTTTGTGGCCCAACATGTGATCCATTCCAGAGAATGTTCCACGTGTACTCGAGATGCACGTGTAGTCCGCTGTTTGGGACAGATTGGTCCGTGTGTATCTGCTAAGTCCATCTGGACTTGTGTTGTTCAAGGCCAGTGTTTCTGCCTTGATCTTCTTTCAGGATGATCTATCCTCGGAGGTAGGTGACATGTCACAGTCCCTCTCTATTGTATCACTGTCGACCTCTCCCTTTATGTGTGGTAATACCTGTGAATGACGTACGTATTTGGGTCTTCCTATGCTGGGTGGACAGATACTTACAACTGCCCTATCGTCTTGTTGGGCTGGTTCCTTTATTACTAGGTAATGCCTCTCTGTGTCTCTGGTTACAAACTTTGACTATTTTTTCTGATAGAAGGATTGTTACCCTGAATTTTTTTCCTTCTGTTTGCACAGATCTCTTTTCCATATCTTTACTATCGGTCTGCAGGTGTCTTTAGGTCTGAAGCGAGTCTCTTGTAAACAGCACATAAGGTGGGTCTTGCTTGTTTTATCCATTCATTTACCCTCTGTCTTTTGATTGGAGTGTTTAGGCCATTTGCATTTAAGGTAATTATCGACATGTATATGCTTCCTGCCATTTTGTCACATTTCCTCTCGGGTTTGTGGTTCTTCTGTGTCCCTTCTCTACCTTTAGAACTGATGACTTTCTTCAGTTTCATGCTTGGGTCCTTTCTCTTTTTTGGTGTATTGATTACAGGTTTTTGGTTTGTGGCTTCCATCCTCACTATACCACAGCCTGTATGAAGTTCATGGCCACTTAAGTTCAGACACATTCTGAAAGCCCTACGTTCTCACTCCCCCTTCTGTGTGTCACGCCTGTGATGTCATCTCACATCTTTTAGGAGTCCCTTAACTGTGACTGATTTTCCTACGTTTGTCTTTTCACCTTCATACCGCCTTTAAAAGTGATTGATCTACTACCTGTAGTGTATGTTTGTGCTCACAATTTTCCTTTCAGTTTTCTTCCAACTAGAGCCTTTTCTTCGCTACTTCAAGAAGTTCTGTAGACCTTTCTTGTAAGGCTAGTACAGTGGTGATGAATGCCTTCAACTTCTGCTTGTGTGGGACACTCTCCCTTTTCTTTAGTTCTGAACAGTGCAGTGAACTTGGATGTGTCTTCCCGTTCAGCACTTTGCATACCTCATGCCACTCCCTCCGGCCTGCAAAGTTTCTGTTGAAAAGTCGGCTGATTGCCCTTTGGGGTTTCCCTTGTGGGCAACTGGTTGCTTTTCTACCGTTGTTTTTAAGATTCTCTCTCTCTTTAATCGTTGACCACTGGATTATCATCTATTGTGGGAGGACCTCCCGGGCCTCATCTTCTGTGGGGTTGTCTGTGCTTCTTGGTCCTGAATATCTATTTCCTTCCTTCCTGTTCTTCAGGTTAGGGAGGTTTTCGGTTATTATTTAAGTGCTTTCCCTTTCTCTCTCTCCTCCTTCTGGGATCCCTCTAATGTGAGCACTCACAGGCTTTGTGTTGTCCTGGAGCTTTCTGAACTTGGCCTTTTTATTCATTCATGTCTTCCTTCCTTCCCTGCGGCTCAACGTGGACCATGACCCTGTCTTTCAGGTTGCGGATCCGTCCCTCTGCGTCCTGTGATCTGCTGCTTCCCTCCTGTGTGTTCATTTCAGTTACCATATTCTCTGATTCTTATATTTGCTGTCTCTCTGGGGAAGTTCTCACTGAGCCCATCCACTCTTCTCTCGAGTCCAGCGAGCACTGCTATGACCTCTGCTTTGAAGTCTTTCTCAGGTAGATTGCTGATCTGTTTCACGTGGTTGTTTTTCTGAAGCTTTGCCTTTTTCTTCCATTTGGAGCATGTTCCTGTCTCCTCATTTTGACTTTCTGTGTGTGTTTGTGAGTTAGGTGGAACAGCTGTCTCCAATCTTGGAGGAAAGGCCTTATTCAGGAACATGCCTGTGCAAACTGCATATGCCTGGGGCTTTGGCTGGCTGGCTGGCACTATGGTGGGTGCAGGTGGGGGTCCCAGGGCCATCCTGATCAGACAGAGCTGAAGCAGGCATGGGCACAGGGACCCCAGGGTACTCCGTGCAGAGGGTGCCCTGCGGGAACAGGCAGAGGTAAGGTTGGTACAGGCCAGGAGGTCCCAGGGCATTCAGTGCAGGGGACACCTGGTGGGATCACTGGAGCTGAAGCAGGGGACCCAGGGTGCTCCACAGAGGCCCCAGGATGGGCTGGATGGCACGAGCCAAGGGCATGTGGACCAGGTGGTTCTGGGGTACTCCACACTGGGGGTTCCCTGGCCAGTCACGTGGAGCTGACACAGGAGCAGGCCTGGCACGTCCCAGGGTGCTTTGTGCCTGTGTCACCTTGCAGAGAGGGCTGGAGCTGCACTGGGTGCTGCGCCGGGGTCACCTTGGCGGGCTGACTGGGGCCCCAGCCTCGCTGAAGCAGCAGGCTGGCTTCATCTGCACTGGCCAGGCGAAGCGGGGAGGGAAGTCACGGTCTGGTCAGCACCTCCAAACCCCCACCTTTTGGTAGGTGCTCTGGCATTATTTCCTTTGTATTCTCGTTGCCCTTTCACACCGTGGCTCTGTGTGTCCTGGCCGGATGAATCCGTTCCTGGTCCTTCCACCCCCCGCAGGTCACAGTGTTACTCTTCTGCCCTTCCCTGCGTGGTCTGTCCAGTCATTCCCTCAGTGCTGCAGGAGGAACTACCGACCAGGGAGGAGGTGAATCAGGGCCCTGCTACCTCACCGTCTTTGTAATGCCTGTAGCTGGAGATTACTTCCTCTCTTCTCGAGGCCCCCAAATCTCCGGAAGTTCTTGCTGCTGTGAGGAAGTGACCTTTGATCCCCTGGGAAGGCTGCAGGGGCCCTGCAAGCAAGCCATCAAGGGGACATTTCCAAGGGGCTTTAGTGGCTCCATAAAGTCAACCTCAGTTCCTAAAAGCTGGCCAGTTTGGAGTCAACAAGGTCTTTCTCAAATATGGTTCCGGTCAAACCTTGGTAATCTCGGCAGTGTTCCCAACCGTGCCCCATTCCGAAATCAGATTCCCGCTGAGCGTACGCCAGGATGGATGTGAAAACAGGAATGTAACAGAGGTTGCTGATCTCGGGGCATCATGTTGGGCACAAGCCTCCATCCTGTTTACAAAGGTCTCATGTACAGAACTGCTGTAAGTAGACGTTCTTCTATCGGGAACACGACAGGTGATCGTGAACGAAGTCCTGACAGTTACAAATGCCCTCCCAGTATTCACTTCCATGTAATGAATCATCGATCTTTGTTATGGTTTTGTGGGGCTGTCGGGTCCCCCTGCAGAGTTCTGTAAATCTGACCCTGGGTCAATGGTACCATCTGAAATTAACAGCCCATTCTAGCACCTGGGTCTGTGCTCACCCCGTCTGCTTGAGAAGGAAGCACCCTTGCAGAAGCATCGGAGTCAAAGCACAACCGCTGTAAATGAGGAAGGACTTAAAAGGGCCATGTTTAAATCCTGCTTAGTTCCTGTCATGCAGCTGACAAGGAGATGTGGGGACTTCTGTGGCTCAGGGCACTTCAAATGACAGAATTACAGGTGATAACACACCAGGACTGATCAGATCTTTAGGAGTTTTGTACGGTTTCCACAATGCTAAATTTCACATAGATTTCTACAGACACAATCTCAGAAGGGTTGGCACCACTTACCAGGAACGAGTTCTGCAAGTATTTTCTCCAGCTGTGGGAAGGGGTCCTCCCACTCTTGTCTCTACTTGACCCGGACACTGACATGGGAAGGGCTCCTGTGCTGGCTGCTTACTTCAAAGTCATCAGCCTGCCAGCATGGCGCATTTTAGGGTGTCCTGTCTCCTCACAGGCATTTGTGTAGGCGAGGGCTTGGAATTTTCCAGATTCCTCGGACCCACAATTCCCCTTCCGTTCCCAGTCCCTCCTGGCAGGGGCCCTCTCTCAGGCCCGGGATAAGTGAATCAGGGAGGCCTGCACTGGGGCCGGGCACACTCCAGCTTCAACCCTGGGGGCCTGTACACCCCTGGCCCGTGGAGCTCAGGCCCATTCCCATCAACCGCACAGCCTCCAAGGTGGAGGGAAACACCTGGAAAATCTTTCTGAAATGTCAGCTTTAAACTGGCAACGTGCCTTCCCCATTTGGACCTGCTGCCTGATGGGGTCCTGGCTTCTCCAGCGAACAAGGTTCCCAGGTGTGTTTTTGGAGGCCAGCCTGGCAGAACCGGGTCTTCAGCTTGGCCTTCACAGGGAGTAAGCACATTTGTGTAGCTGAGGGCCAGAAGTAGGCATGTGCCGTGAGCTGTCTGCTCCCGAGGCCAGGTGGCTTCTGCAGCAGGGTCCCTGGCCACCCGGAGTATCAATGCAAGTAAGTGAAAAACGTACCCAGTCAGCCAGTCTCAGGCGACCAGGACAAGGCCGACATGCACCTCTCAGACTAGTCCTCACCTACCTGCATGGCTCCAGGGCGGAGGGAACACGGCCTCTCAGGTCTTTCTGAGTTGTTCGCTTTCAACTAGGAAAGGTCGGTCACCCTTTTGAGACGCTATTCGATGAGGTCTTGGGCTTCACATTAAGGCTGCAGGTGTCTCTTCATGAGGGGAACCCCAGCAGCCAGACCCCGGCTCTGTTCCAGGGTAGTAGAGACAGATAAAACATGCAACAAAATTCAACACCAATTCATGATAAAAACTAAGCAATATAGCAATCCCTATCAAAAGAACACCAGCATTCTTCACAGAGCTAGAACAGACAATCCCAAAATTTGTATGAAACCAGAAAAGACCCCGAATAGCCAAAGCGATCTTGAAAAGGAAAACCACAGCAGGAGGCATCACAATCCCAGACTTCAAGCTGTATTACAACGCTGTCATCATCAAGACAGTACGGTACGGGCACAAGAAGAGATGCTCAGATCAATGGAACAGAGTAGAAAACCCAGAAACGGACCCCCAAACGTATGGCCAACTAATCTCTGACAAAGCAGGAAAGAACGTCCAATGGAATAAAGATAGTCTCTTCAAGTGGTGCTGTGAAAACTGGACAGCGACATGCACAAGAATGAACCTGGACCACTTTCTTACACCAGACACAAAAATAAACTCAAAATGGTTGAAAGACCTCAATGTAAGACAGGAAGCCATCAAAATCCTAGAGAAGAAAGCAGGCAAAAACCTCTTTCACCTCGGCTGCAGCAACTTCTTACTCAACACGTCTCCAGAGGCAAGGGAAATAAAAGCACAAATGAACTACTGGGACCTCATCAAGATAAAAAGCTTCTGCACAGCGAAGGAAACAATCAGCAAAACTAAAGGGCAACCGACAGAATGGGAGAAGATATTTGCAAGTGACACATTAGATAAAGGGTTAGTATCCAAAATCTCTATAAAGAACTTATCAAACTCAACACCCAAAAACCAAATAATCTAGTGAAGAAATGGGCAAAAGACATGAATAGACACTTCTCCAAAGAAGACATCCAGATGGCCAACCGACACATGAAAAAATGCTCTACTTCACTCATCATCAGGGA
The DNA here is from genome assembly GCF_027475565.1 of Acinonyx jubatus. Classification (NCBI taxonomy): domain Eukaryota; kingdom Metazoa; phylum Chordata; class Mammalia; order Carnivora; family Felidae; genus Acinonyx; species Acinonyx jubatus. The sequence continues at coordinate 678,837 of NC_069392.1, read as the reverse complement.
AATACAAATCAAAACCACCATGAAATATCACCTTACACCTGTCAGAATGGCTAACGTTAACAACTCAGGCAACAACAGATGTTGGCGAAGATGCACTGCTGGTGGGAATGCAAACTGGTGCAGCCGCTCTGGAAAACAGTGTGGAGGTTCCTCAAAAAGTTACAAATAGAATTACCTCACGACCCAACAATTGCACTACTAGGTATTTATCCAGAGGATACAGGTGTGGTGATGCATAGGGACATGCACCCCAATGTTTACAGCTAAACGTGTATAGCTGTCAACAATAGCCAAGTTATGGAAAGAGCCCAAATGTCCATCGGTGGATGAATGGATAAAGACGTGATATATATACCCAATGGAATATTACTCAGTGATAAAAAAGGATGAAATCTTGCCACTTGCAACTACATGGATGGAACTAGAGGGTATTATGCTAAGCGAAATTAGTCCAAGAAAGACATGTATCACATGACTTCACTCGTGTGTGGAATTTAAGATACAAAACAGATGAACATAAGGGAAGGGAAGCAAAAATAATACAAAACAGAGAGGGAGACCAACCATAAGAGACTCTTAAGTACAGAGAACAAACTGAGGGTTGCTGTAGGCGTGTTGGGTGGGGGGATGGGCTAGATGGGCGAAGGGCATCAAAGAAGACACATGGGATGAGCACTGGGTGTTCTATGTAAGTGATAAATCACTAAATTCTATTCCTGAAATCATTATTACACTCTATGTTAACTAACTTGTATTAAGTTGTATTACACTCTATGTTAACTAACTTGTAGATTCCTCAGCAATCTAGGAATGAGGGGAGCTCCCTCAACTTAATAAAGAACATCTACCAGAAACATGCAGCTAACATTATACTTAATGGTGAGAAGCTCAACATTTTCTCCCTACAATCAGGAACAAGGCAAAAATGTCCCTCACCACCGCTTTTCAACATCATGAGAGACAACGACATTTTGGGAGAGGGAAAGGGGGCAGGTGATGACAACTAGAGAGAAAGCCCTAGCTAATCCAACCAGACGAAAAAAATTCCACATTCCCAGCCAGTTATTGTGCAGATATCAACAAATGGATTCTAAAGTATGTATGAAGAGGCAAGAGATCCAGACTAGCCAGCTCAATTCTGAAGAAGAATGAGGTTGGAGAGCTGACCCTATGATGCTACCCAATGTCACGACTCACTGGGGAGCCACGGTGATGGGGACAGGGTGGTCCTGCTGAAAGAGCAGATCAACAAGACAGAATAGAGAGTCTGGAAGGTGGCCCACATCAACACAGTCCACTGATGCTGACAAAGGAGTAAAGACAACAGAACAGAGAGGGTCTCCCGTAAATCATGCCGGGACAACAGGACATCCATGTGCAGGAAACGACCCATGGAGACAGAGACCTTACACCCGTTACAGAATTAATTCAAACTGGAACATAGACCTCAATATAAAACACAAAATGGCAGGCATACCTCACTGTGTTGTGCTTTGCACATACTGTGTTTTCTACACAGTGGAGGTTTGTGGTGCCAAGGCTACAGGCGCCATTTTCCTACAGCATCTGCTCACTTCACGTCTGTGTGTCCTGCTTGCAGTATTCCAAATGTTTCCATTGTTTCTCTCGTTGTCGTGGGGACCCTTGATGTTACCGTTGTAACTGGGAAACCAGGATGTACGATGCGAACTTCATCAATACGCACTGTGCGTGCTGTGCCTGCTTCGTGGACCCACTGTGCCGTGTCCCTTGTCCTGGAGACAAAACAGTATTAAAACCAGGGCAACTAACAACCCTACGATGGTCTCTAGGGTTCAAGTGAGAGAGTCACACGTCTCTCACTGCAAATCAAAAGGTAGAAATGGTTAGCTCTGTGAGGAAGGCATGTTGAACACCGAGAGAAGGCAAAAGCTAGGTCTCTTGTGCCAAGCAGACCAGCTGTGAATAGAGAGTAATGTTCTAGAAGGAACTGAAAACGGCTACTCTGGTGAGCGGATGAATCGAAGGCGAAGCAGATTTACATCCGATGTGGAGAAAGTTTGAGCGGTCGGGACGGAAAGATCAGACCAGCCACAAACCTTCCCTTAAGCCCAAGCCTCACCCAGAGCAAGGCCTTGGCTCTCTTCAGTTCCGCAAAGGCTGAGGGAGGCGAGGAAGCTGACAAGTCTGAAGCCAGCCGAGGTTGGGTCATGAGGTCTGAGGAAAGAAGGCATCTCCATAACCTCAAGTGCAGATGACGGCAGCAGGTGTCAGAAGATGTAGGTGAGGTGACTGGAGGTGGCCCCATTGAACAGCAGATTTTCAGTGTAAATGAACAGCCTTCTGTTGGAAGAAGAGGCCATTTAGGACTTTCGTGGCCAGAGAGAAGTCAGTGCCTGGCCTCAAAGCTTCTAGGGACGGGCTGACTCTCTTGTCAGGGGCTGATGCAGTTAGTGACTTCACGGGGCAGCCAGTGCTCAGTGGCCATCCCGGGCCCTGGAGAATTGGGGCCCTGGAGAATTATGCCCCCTGCCCTCTGCCTGTGCTCTGTCAGTGGAATGACAAAGCCTGGATGACAGCCTGTGTCTTTACAACATGACTGAATGTTTTAAGCCCACTGTTGGGACTACTGCTCAGAAAAAAAAGATTCAAACTGTTACTGCTCATTGACCCCTCACCGGGTCACCCATGAGCTCTGACGACGAACAATGAGATGAGTGTTTCCACGGCAGCCAACACAACGTCCGCCTGTTCTGCAGCCCATGGAGCGATAAGTCTTCAACTTTCACGTCTTTTTAGGAAATACATTTTGTGAAGCTACAGCTGCCATAGATGGTGATTCCTCTGAGGGACTGGGGCAGAGTGAACCAGAAAGGAGTCACCCTCCTAGATGCCACAGAACGGTCGTGAATCGTGGGAAGAAGTCAGAACATCAACATTACCAGGAATTGGAAGGAGTTGATTCCAACCCCGGTGGATGACTGTGAGGGGTCGAGACCGGGGGACGCCGTCCCCACAGGTGGGGTGGAAACAGGAGAACCAGAGTGAGGAGTGGAGCCTGAAGGTAGGACTGAATCGCTGCCGTCCCAGGACCAAATGGGAACGGACGAGGAGGCACTTCCTGGGGAGGTGCGAAGAGCCTGGTTCCTTGAGAAGGAGTCTCCTCCTGGTGAGGGTGCTGGGATGATTGCGGATGTGACAAGGACAGAATATCAGAGACCCCGTGGCAGGTTGGAGAACATGTGTTTGGAAAGAAGCTTCTCCTGTGGGTGAGAGGCCAGCAAACAGCACCGCCTGCCGCAGAGAAATCATTTGTGAAAGGAAGAAGAGTCTATCGACACGGCCAACTTCATTCTCGTTTGAAGAAATTGCCACGGCCACCCTGGCCTGCCATGGGCACCACGCTGACAGGCCGGCAGACATGGGCATCGAGGGATGACCCTCCGCCAGAAACACGTTACAGCCAATGAAAACTTGGATGATGCTTAGCATTTTTTTTTTTTGAGAGAGTGGGAGCGGGGAGGGGCAGAGAGAGAGGGAGACGCAGAATCCGAAGCAGGTTCCAGGCTCCGAGCTATCAGCACAGAGCCCCATGTGGGGCTCGAACCCACGAACCGCGAGATCATGACCTGAGCTGAAGCCAGCCAAGGCTGAGCCACCGAGGCACCCCAGAGCATGTTTTAATGATGGAGTATTTTTTTTTTAACTTTTAGAGACTCCCAAGCAGGCTCCATACTTCATGCAGAGCCCAATGTGGAGCTCAATCCCATGACCGTAGGATGGTGACCTGAACCGAAATCAAAATTCAGACATTCAATGGACTGAGTCACCCAGGTGCTCCAGCAGTGAAATATTTTTAAATTAAAATATGAACAGGGGCTCCTGGGTGGCTTTGTCAGTTAAGAGTCCGACTTCGGCTCAGGTCACGATCTCAGTTTGTGGGTTCGAGCCCCGCGTCGGGCTCTGTGCTAATGGCTCCGAGCCTGGAGCCTGCTTCGGATTCTGTGTCTCCCTCTCTCTCTGCCCATCCCCTGCTCTCTGTCTCCCTCAAAAATAAACGTTAAAAAAAAGGAATGGGGGGGGGTGCCTCGGTGGCTCAGTTGGTTAAGCGTCCGACTTCGGCTCAGGTCATGATCTCACAGTTCGTGGGATCGAGCCCCATATTGGCTCTGTGCTGACAGCTCAGAGCCTGGAGCCTGCTTTGCATTCTGTGTCTCTCTGCGCCTCTCTCTGCCCCTCTCCTGCTGATGTTCTCTCTCAAAAATAAGCAAACATAAAAAATTAAAACACACAACAAATGACAAAAATTAGAATTCCAGCAAACTGATCTGAACACAGAAATCCAACGGCAGTTAGAGTCATGGACCAAAGGGGGAAAATGTCCAACCCTCCAGGAGCAGAGATGGTGTGGCTTGAACTTCATCAAGCCTTAGAATCATGTTCTGCACGTGCTCGACTTACCAACATCTCCGTTTGCCTGGGTAGCAGAAACCTGGCCCACAACTAACAGGTCATCCTCCAAGCATCTCCGTGGAAAACAGGGAAGATCTAATCGAATAACAAAGTTAGAACACTTACCTGTGACTTGGGATGTGGACTAGAAGCCCACAGACATCCAGGCCTTTGGTAGAAACACACACCATTGCTTCCTGTACTGCTGACATCCTTACTTCCGGTGACAACGTGGAGAAGAGATTAACGTCCGTATGGAGTTAATCGAATTCCTACCTTCAGGGGGTGGACAATCGACCCAACCAAGAGCCACGTGTCTCACACTACAGTAAAATTTCTAGGCATTTCCTCCGAAGGCAGAAAAATACCACATCGCCCACCTCGCACACAGCATAGGTTACAGACCAGCCCCAACTACAAAGGCGACACAGGACTGATGGCAGACAGCACAGACTGGGTGTGGGGAGAACAGAGCAACTCATTTACGAAGTAACTAGGAGAGTAGGGAACGTACGTGGACACAGACTCAAGACACAGCCTTGACTGGAGGAGCACAGTCAGGACCCGGAAGACCCTGGCACCCGCTGAGGAGGACTCTGAGCGCACACCCGAGCGACCGACGTCACTCCCAAGGGTTTGCGGCACGGTCACTGGGGACCGAAACGCCGCAGGCCCCGGTTTCACCCGAGTGGGTTTTGGGCGAACGAGTCCCCGCGTTCTGAGGACAGGGACCGGCGGCTGAAAGGCTCCCCTGGGCGCTCTCTGGGGCCCTACGGACGGCAGAGCCACTAACACAGACTAAAGCGACGGCGGGTCAACCGCAGCGTCCGTTCCGCAGCCGGCAAAGCGGACCCCGGCAAACGGAGGGGAGCGACCCCACCACGGGTCCCGACCGGGAAGCGGACCGTTTCCGAGCAGGGCGCGCACGCGGGAGGCCGGCCCCCTGCCCCGAGCCGGGGAAGCCCCACGGTGCCCACGGCAGACCGGCCGCCACCTCCCCGCAGCGAGCGCTTCCGCGCTCGGGCCGCTGGTCACGGGGACGCCCCGGGCCCCGGAGCACAGCGCGCGCTTTCCGGACAGATCGGCCTCCGTGACACCGGCCGCACCGGTTACCCGGCCACTGCCCCGGGGAGAACCCGTCCAGGGGGACGACGAGGCCGTGGGCGCGCTCTCAGACCCGCGGGCGGGAGCTGACGGCGGAGCTCCCCGCACGGAACACGGCGCGGGAACCGGCGCGGGCCGACGCCGTCTCCAGCTTCGTCACACGTGTCCCCGCGCACCCGGACGACAACCCGGAACGCGGCACGGGCACCTCCCCCGCAGCTCACGCAGACACGCACGGCAGCAGAACGCGGCGAGGACGGGAACAGGTGCGGCCCGACCGAACGCCGCCGCTCTCCGCTCTCGGATAAAGACAGGTGAGAAGCAAAGGCAGGGGACTGAGCAAAAGGCACAGCCCATGAAATTAAAGCCAATCGTGTGACGGGTCTATAAACACGTCAGGTAGGAGGACCACCACCAGCTTTCGCCGCGTCAGCTCCGGATGCCGAATATTCAGGCTCGGGTGATGCGGGCGGTTGTGCCCGGGGCAGGACCCGCACCGACGGCCCTGAGGAGTCCGGCGTCCCTCGAGGGGCGAGAACGAGAAGGATGGAACGTTCGCAGGACGCGGTCCTCACGACCACGGGCAGGACCGCTTCGCAGCTCCAGCCTCCACCGAGACCCCGAAGCGAGCGGGTGCAGACGCGGCCGCGGCCCGCACGTCCGTCCCTGCTCACTGTGGGACGGCATTCTCACCGCCCCGCCGACACCCTCCCCTCGGCCCCAGCGAGAGGCCTTGCGCCACCCGCCGTCCGGGGCTGGAAGGCGGCCTCCCGGTCCGGATACAGCCCCGCTGTCTGCGACAGCCTCTGCCCGCTCCGCGGTTGGTCGCCATCCCGGACCCCTTGTCGCCCCCGAGGACGCACCAGCGGCCCCACCGTCCCCGTCCCCGGCGTGGTGAGCCCACCCCCTCCGCCCTCTGCTGTCGGCCCCGCCTGCTCCCCAGGAGGTGCAGGGAGGCTGATCCGGAGTGGAAACCCCAGGTCTCTCAGCATGAGGGTCGGGGGGGGGCTGCTGAGGGACACCACGTACGTCCTGCTCACGGACTTGGGTGATGGATTCTGGCCTGAGCTCCTCACTGGATCTTGGCAGGATAACCCAGCAAATACACCGGGACAGCCGTGTCCTCGCCTCTGTGCTGCTCCCGTAGCTTCTGACAAGGGCGGTCTGGACACAGCAGAAATTTGTCAAAATAACCACAGTTTAATCTCAGACTTACATTGATGGTTTCCTAGATTCCCCATCACACTTTTTAATGCAAAGTCACCATGGAGGAGGCTGTCCACGCGGTGTGACGACTGCTTCACCATGAGCTGGACCCGGTGATCGCGGGCCCCTCCCGCCCGCTCCCTTCCCCCACTGCGGGGTCTGCTCGCCTCCCTGCTCCCAGATGCTGTGCCCAGGCCACGGCCAACGGACACTGACGTGCTGAACCCACCTGAGGCGTCTGTCCGACCTTCCAGCTGTGGCAGCCAGACACGCGCTCATCTCCCTGCTGCCCCAGACCGTCCCTTGCTGATGACCCACCCGCCCGCCGCCAGTCTGGGCTGGCCTGCACCTGTCTTCAGTCCCTCCCCGTTCTTGGCACAGGGACGGGCCTCAGATGAGCCCTAGAAGCTCTCGGGCTGCTGGACACTTGACACCCGGGAAGCCATGGATGGGACGGGAGGGACAGGCCTGGGGAGGAGCCCATGGGGGACAGTGGGCCCACACATCAGGTACGTGGCGTCCACCGCATGAGCACGGGGACAGCGGAGGTCGGTAGGCAGCCCCAGCGCTCACTGGAGGCGAGCAGTTCAGATTCGCCCCATCAGCCCTGCCACCCGGGATGCCTCACCTCCTCCAGAAACGCCCTCAGGGACACCGTCCTCCACAGGCTGGGGGCCTCCCCTTCCAGGTGCGGGACGCCGGCCCGGGTTGCCACCAGGTGAGGGCCACGGGGGGCCAGCAGAGGCCTCACAGTGGGCTCGCTGCTCGTCGGTCCTCTGGAGACGCTCACGGGGGCCGTCAGTGGGTCCTGCAGCCGGGTGGACCGGAACACAGGGTCGCCCCCACAGAGCTCCGAGGGTCACAGGGCACAAGCAGTTATGGTCGGGGGGGGGGGGTCCCTGACACGGACGCTGTGGGCTCCCCCGACCCTGAGGACCCACCGTGTTTCTGTCTGGATTCCACCTCCAGGTGGCGTCCTCGAAGCCGTGCAGGGGGGACGTGGGAACCGGGAACTGGGAGGCCTGCGTTCCCTGAAGGCCGGTCACCCTCAAACGGCAGAAGCTGCTCAGGGCCACGAGGGGACCGGGAAGCCGCCCTGAAACCGACCGCGGGGCCGCCGCGCACGTCCCCGCAGTGGTTTCAACAGCCCGGCTGCTAGAGCCTGACCGCTGGTGGGGGTGACGGTGGGCGGGGAGCGAGCGCCCCATCCACGAGGCCGCGCCCAACGGTGACACCGTGGTAGCCGCTCTGCCGTGGCCCCAGGACCGTGCTCGGCCGGATCTGCAGTGCCGTTCCCAGGACACATCCGGCCCCGGGTCACGCGGTCAAGGTGATGACTCGGGCGCATCCCCCAGTTGTGGCCAGCTGCGCCGCATGTCAGGGCTGGGGTGAGCGTACGTCCCCTCGACTCACCTCTGCTGGGGCTGAAACCCCCGTGGGATGAAGGGTCACGCCCAGCGCTGGGGAGGGGCACTCTGTCCCCCCGCCCGCGGCCTCTAGAACGGTGGGCACGAGGAGACCCTCCAGATATCCCGGCCCCTCTGCCTGGGGCATCCCTGGGTCTGCGGACCGGGAGTGGGGAGCTGCCAGCTGACTCCTGGCGCGCAGTGGGTCTCGTCGGTGCAGCGTACCACCCAGACCGCGGTCCCCACGCAGCCAACGGGGACTCCGTCTGGATAGAAGCAGGAACACCCGCGGCAGCCGGCGCCGGACTCGGAGCTGGGCCGTGGTCACCGCACCAGCCGTGGGCTGTTCCCGAGGGGGGAGCCCTCGTGGGGTCGGGAACGGGGGAGGACCGGCCCGTCCGCGAGAGCCTGGCGTGGCCGTCCCTGGTTGCTGCCCCGGCTCACGAGGCCTGGCAGTTGGGCCGCAGACGCCCCGGCGAGCGACCCCCCAGGAGATCCGGCCGCTCGGCGCCCGGTGCGGGGGGGGGGGGGGGGGCGTTGCCACACATGCCGACCGCGCTGGGCGCCAGTGGTTGCGAGAGTGCCACGCCACCACGTCCTGTGTGTTCTCAGCGGGACCCAAGGCAGCTGCCACATGGTTCCAGGACCATCCGTGGAGTCCCCACCCGGGGCGGGACTGATCACACCGGCCCCTCCAGGTGAGGGTCCTAAATATGCCCGGTTTGCGTGGACACCGCGCCCGGCCTAACCCAAGCCTTCCCTGCCACCGTGCAAAGCAGGCTGCCACCGCTAGGGTCGGAGAGAGGCTGAGTGGCACGTGCGGGCGCCTCGCCTCACTGAACGGTGATCGGCGGGGGTGGGGGGGTCACACTTCGAAGATCACAATGTGCAGACCTGGGGGGGCGCGCGGCGGTGAGCGGGGGTCCATCTTGCCCAGAACCACAGTGCGGGGCTGGTAGAAAGGAGCAACGGAACAGGAAAGCAGGAGGTTGAGTTACAGGGAACGGCACCTTGGCCGGGAACTAACACACCGTCCAGGCTCTAATGCTTCCGCAGGGTCAGCCTGTATGGCCGGTCGTCCATAGCGAGGCAGAACCCCACCGGGGCCCCAGCGTCATAACCACGGAAGCCGCAGGACATAGTCGACGCCTGGCCTCCACCGAGGATCGGCGAGCTCGGCTGCCCCGTCACACCTGGGAGGGGAGGGACGGGCTGGAATTCGCACCGAGAAGTTCCCAGACAGAGGAGTCACTTCACACCCCGGGTGGCGGGAAACGACCCCGTCTCTGCTGGGGCCCCGCTGTCCCACCGCAGTCACACCTACTGAAACGCACTACACCTGGCATGATACACAGCATCGGGAGAGGGGAGGGGGGGGAGGGCGGGGTCCCGGTCTGCCACGTCCCACCCACGCCCCACCTCCCTGGGCCAAAGTGGTGGGTATCAGCCCTCCGGGGGAGAAGTCGGAAGGCCTCGAGGGCAAGCTAGGACCAGCACTCATCCGGCACCACCCGTAGCACGTCCGTAGCACCGGGCACAGGTATTGCTTTTCCGTCCAACGAACTATAAATGCAGCCCATCAAACTGCTCCCTGGAAGCCTCTAGACTAGAACCACCATCACAGTCACGGGTGGCTATGCTCAGAATTGGAGTGGTTGATGTGGCCGACTCCGGATTAAGGACATTTCGGTGTCCTGTCACCCCTATGTTGGAAACAGAAAAATCACCCTCAACAAAATCAACCCAACCGTATTAGGAACACGGAACGGATGCCACTGGGGCCACGGCCGTCCTGTCAGATGAAGGGCAGAGACTGGTCCCCCCACTGGGTGTTTACTGGGTGCCTCTAATGGGCCTCCGTCGTTCCATGGCGCACGTCTGGCCGTGGCCTTGCCCTGGGTCTCCCCCGGGAGAACTGCCCCGGGGAACTACGGCGCACAGGCTCCCTCTCCGGAGGCCGGATGGGCGCACCCTGCCTTTGACGGGCTGCCCTTCGCTCCATCGGCTTCCCGTGGCCCGGACTGCAGTCACCCAGTGAGCCCCGAGGGACGGCCGGGAGTCTGTCCTCCCCGAACACCCAAGTGTCTCCAATGAGAACAGCCGTCCTGCGAACCACGATGGCCGCAGACATCTGTGCTTCCTCCAAGGAGGCGCCTGTGCCCCGCTCCAAACAGAGCGCTGCGTGTTCGGACCTGACGAGGCTCACGAGGACACCGTGAGCGCCCTGGGCGATCTGAGCCCAGCCTTGGGGATCTCATAAACCAGCGGCTGGGCTCACGGGCCTCTTGGGAAAACTTGTGGCTCATTTTGGGAATCACCATCCCAGTCTGTGCTTTCTCTCACACGTGGCCGCATCACCGCTGTGGCTTCCGCGTCCACCGCAGCCACACAGCTGCCACAGGAGGCGCGTCCGTGCCGGTGCCGCCCCCTCCCGGCCGCTCGGGCTCACCGCAGAACAGAGGTCCGCGAGCACCGGGCACGCGGGTGGGGTGTCGGAGAAGGTCGGCGAGAGGCTGTGACCACCACTGGCTGAGACCTGGCCCTGGGCGGTGGGGGGCCCTCACCCTCCCCGCCCTCGGAACGTGGGCCTCCCCTGCCTTCCCCACTCCCAGACGCTGCTCCAGGCATGTGGCCTGGAGACAGTCATGTGGCGTTGAGACCACCCGGATGGTATCTGTGACTGAACTCAGTCACGGCCTCTGTGTGAACCTCTCAGAGGAGGCGGGCGGGTGTGGAGATCCACTCCTTTTACTGCCGCCCCAGACAAGCCACGCTCCTTAAACCTGCCACCTCCCCACCCAGAGTGGGCTGCCCCCACCCTTGGTCTCTCCCTGCCCTCAGAACAGGGGCCGGGTTCAGATGACATCCGGGAAGCCCCCAAGGAGCTTAGAAAACAACAGTCCCCGATTGGGTCGTTAGCCATCGATCCACGGACACCACGTCCAGACTTTGACAGAAAGCAGACCCCTAGACTCCACCGAAAATCTCCAGAACTGATATAAATGAATTCAGTCGCAGGATGGGGGGGGGGTGCCTGGGTGGCTCAGTTAAGTGTCCGACTGCAGCTCAGGTCATGATCCTGCAGTTCGTGAGTTCGAGCCCCACATCAGGCTCTGTGCTGACAGCTCAGAGCCTGGAGCCTGCTTCGGATTCTGTGTCTCCCTCTTTCTCTGCACACCCCCCCCCCACCCAAATAAACATTGAAAAATTAAAAAAAAGTCACAGGATAAAAGTCAATATGCAGACACATGTTCGTTTCCTATACGCTAATAACGAAGCAGAAGATGAAATTAAGAAAACGATATCACTTGCAATTGCACCAAAAACGATAAATCATCTAGGAATAAATTTAACCAAAGTAGTGAAGGATCTGTACTCTGAAAACCGTGAAACACCGATGAAAGAAATTCAATATGATGGAAACACAAGGAAAGACATTCCATGCTCGTGAGTTGCAGGAAAAAGATATTGTTAAAATGTCACTACTACCCAAGGCCAGCTACACATTTAATGCAATCCCTATCAAAATACCACCAGCATTCTTCACACGGCTAGGACAGACAATCCCAAAATTTGTACGGAACCAGAAAAGACCCCAAATTAGCCAAAGCAATCTTGAAAAAGAAAACCACAGCAGGAGGCATCACAATCCCAGACTTCAAGCTGTATTACAAAGCTGTCATCATCAAGACAGTATGGCACTGGCACAAGAAAAAGACACTCCGATCAATGGAACAGAATAGAGGACCCAGAAATGGACCCACAAACGTATGGCCAACTCATCTTTGACAAAGCGGGAAAGAACATCCAATGGAATAAAAACAGTCTCTTCAGCAAGTGGTGCTGGGAAAACTGGACAGCGACAGGCAGAAAAATGAGCCTGGACCACTTTCTTACACCAGACACAAAAATAAACTCTGAAAGACTTAAACGTAAGACCTGAAACCATACAAATCCTACAGGAGAACAGAGGCAGGAACTTCTGTCACATGGGCTGCAGCAACTTCTTACTCAACACGTCTCCAGAGGCAAGGGAAACAAAAAAAGCAAAAATAGACTGCTGGAACTACATCAAAATAAAAACTTTCTGCACAGCAAAGAAACAATCAACAAATCTAAAAGGCAGCGTAGGAATTGGAGAAGATATTTGCAAATGACATACGGATGAAGGGTTAGTATCCAAAATCTATAAAGAACTTCTCAAGCCCAACACCCCAAAAATGAATGACATTTTAAAAAATGGGCAGAAGACATGAATAGACATTTCTCCAAAGAAGACACACAGATGGCCAACAGACGTGAGATGCTCGATATCACTCATCGGGGACACACAGATGAAAACCATGACGAGATACCGCCTCGCACCTGCCAGAACGGCTAACGGTAACAACACGAGAAACACAGGTGCTGGCGAGGATGCGAGAAAGGGGACCCTCGTGCACTGTTGCTGGGAATGCAGACAGGTGCAGCCGCTCTGGAAAACAGAGTGGAGCTTCCTGCAAAAGTTAAAAATAGAAGTCCCCTATAACTCAGTAACCGCACTACTGGGTATTTACCCCCAAAATACAAAAACACTAATTCAAGGGGATACGTGCGCCCTTTATAGGCGCATTACCTACCACAGCCGAAATACGGCAACAGCCCAAGTGTCCATCAGCTGATGAACGGAGAGGAAGACGGATATAGGCAACGGGATATTACTCGGCAATCAAAAACGAAGTCTGGCCACTTGCAAGGACATGGGTGCAGCTAGAGTGTGTTATGCTAAGCAAGATAAGTCAGAGACAGACAAATACCGTATGATTTCACTCCCATGTGGAATTTAAGAAACAACATAAAGGAAAAAAAAGAGAAACCAAGAAACAGACTCAACCGTGGAGAACACTCGTGGTTGCGGGCGGGACGTGGGTGGGGGATGAGTGAACTGGGGCAGTGGAATTGACAGTACTTACGATGAGCAGCGGGTGATGGGTGGAACAGGTGAATCACCACGTTGCACACCGGAAACTAATACAACACTGCGTTAACTACGCTGGATTAAAAAAAATTAAAAAAACATTTTTGATGTTTATTTTTGAAGGAGAGAGGGAGACAGAGCATGAGGGGAGAGGGCCAGAGAGAGAGGGAGACACAGAATCCGAAGCAGGCTCCAGGCCTGAGCTGTCAGCACAGAGCCCGACCTGGGGCTCGAACTCACCGACCGTGAGATCAAGACCTGAGCCGAAGTGGGAGGCTTAACCGACTGAGGCACCCAGGCGCCCCTGGAATTTAAAAATATTTTAAATGTATCAAACAACAGCAACAACAAAAAGGCACTGGTGGTGAAGACAATCAGTCTCAGCACTGTTTGTCCCCAGACCCACCAGACTTCAGGGGGCACGTGACACTGGTGCAGGTCAGGGCTTGGCTTTAGGTAGATTCGGGTCCACACAAGCCCGCTACCGTGTCCCGACCTCGCCCCACGCGGCCCTGCTCCCCCCACCCCTACCCGCACCCCCACCCGTGAGGCTCACACATGCACGGTACTCACCCCGTCCGACCGCCGCCTTGGGAGCCAGGGCCCACCTCCCCCCACCTCTGCATTGCGTCAATTGCGTCAAACACGGAGGGAGCCCGCCCACCTCTGAAATCGCTTTGCAGGCGGCCCGGAAGTGGGTGAGAGGCAGTCCCCAGGTGAGCTCGCTGTTCGGAAGTGCCGGGTCTCTGCAGCAAACAAGGCTCCCAGGTGCCTGTCGTGGAGGGGTACCACGGTGCGCGCGCTGGGCTCGGTGCTGGCGAGGCTTCCAGATCCCTCCGCTCTGCCCTCCGGCAGAAGGGATCCACGCCTTCGTGCGGACTGGCGCTTGCAAACAGGCAGGTGCCACGTCCCCCACCGGGCCACGCCTGCGAACCGGCCTCTCCAGACCCTCGCCTGTGCGGCTGGAGCCTGCTCAGTAGGCGCCCCGTCGGCCCGCGGAGGGCAGCTGGGGGTATCAGCCTGTGGAGCGCGGGGGGGTCTGGGGCCACATGCACGGCCTGCAGGCTGGAGGGGCCACCACCCACACCTCTCTCTTGGATGCCCCTCTCAAGCGGCCAAGCGCAGTCCCAGCTTGGAACGGCCGCCTGAGGCTCCGGGCTTACCCTCCTCAAGGCTCCCAGGTGTGTCTTATCAAAGGACAGCACCGTCCGGGGGCTCAGGGCCACCCGGGCCAGACAGTCCCCGTTCCTCCAGCTCCGGCTGAAAGGGTAGCACACCCAGCTCCAGCTAGGCAGGTTGCACCCACCTGGGGCGCAAGGATGTAGGGCACATGGACCCCCTACGGCCGAGCCTGGAGACGCGGCCACACCCCACCCGCGCCGCGCCCGCTGTCCTGGGCTCCCCTGACCCGGGCAGCTCGTACAAGCGGGATACACACCCCGGCAGCCAGCGGAGCCCTGGACCCCGGTGGAAATCCGGAAGAGCCGGAATCACCCAGCAGCCTCCACGATGAAAACAGGCACCCCCTCCACCCACTTTCTCAGGCGACGAAACGCTGCAGTCCGTGCCCCCTGCACCTGGCTGCCTGCCTGAGGGGTCCCGGGGTTACCAGGAATCGAGGCTCCCGGGCGTCTCTGGCTGGAAACCAGCCACCCCGGCCCCTCCGACCGAGGCAGCGTGCTCCCCCGCCTTTACCTTTGGGGTGAAACAGGCACAACTGTGGAGCGGAGGGCGCGGAAGCAGGCAGAGGCCTGGGACAGCCGGGCGCCCCTCCCCTCCCCAGACCTCTCCGCACGTTCGCTCCGTTCTAGGCACCCGCGGGGCTCGCACCTGCGCACCAGGCCCCCCTCCCGCGTGTGTGGAGCCGGGGCCCTCTGCCTGTGGAGCCCCGTCCACACCAGAACCACCCGGACAGCCTTCCAGGAGGAGAGATCCCAACCCGAGAATCTCTCTGAGCCAGCAGCTTGAATGCAGCAGCAGTCAGTCCTCCCCGGCCTCTCCAGCCATCAAGGCTCCCCTCCCCGGGTCTTTGGGGGAGGATTCACTAGGATTCACCAGCCCGCTGGCCCCGCCCAGACCTAGAAAGGTAGTACACTTGCCTCTAGACCGGCCTTCGGGGGGGCACATGTGCCCGAGTGTGAACTAAGTCTCTGAACGAGGCCGACCCAGGCCCCAAGCAGCCTCCTCCTGTGACCTGGCCCCTTCCTACAGCCGCCCTGTTCCGGGCCCCAGGCTGTGCCACCTGCGTGGCCTGCACATGTGCCGTCCGCCCCTTCGGCCCCGGGGACACCCCAGCCCCGTGGAGATCCCGACCCACCCTAGGATGCCCACACCAGGACCGTCTTTCTGATGCGGCACATTGTACCTAGCACCAGTCAGTCCCCAGGTGGTCCACTTGCCCGGTGGGTGCCCCGGCCTCTCCAGCAAGGGAGGCTTCTGACCCGACCGTCCCCCTCGACCCCCGCCCAAGCACGCAACCTGCTCTGGATCCGGGGCGAAATGTGCCGTTGTGGGGGATCCTGCTTGGATCGAACAGATGCCGAGTGGCTCTGGGAGCAGCTCCCGGACCCAGGTTCTGCAGTTGGCCGCGCTTTTGAGGTCAAGACCTCCCCCAGCCTGCACCGCCCGCGCATGCGCCCTTGGCCTGCGGCGCCTGCACATGCGCCCTTAGCCTGCGGCGCCTGCACTGCGCTCGGGCCTCCAACGTCTGCACGTGCGCCGTTGGCTCACTGTCTGTGGGCCTCCAGCTGTACGCGCACCCAAGTGGCTGCCAGATCCCCTTGCCTGTGGTCCCTGGGGGGATGCTGTTCAGAGGCCCGGCTGTACTACGCTTCCCTGTTTCAGGTCCAGGCTTCCCTCGGCCGAGCGGCTCACTCGTTCTCAGCCAGG
Source organism: Acinonyx jubatus (assembly GCF_027475565.1). Lineage (NCBI taxonomy): Eukaryota > Metazoa > Chordata > Mammalia > Carnivora > Felidae > Acinonyx > Acinonyx jubatus. The sequence goes on along the minus strand of NC_069392.1, from coordinate 662,844 downwards.
CGCTGGGTACACCTGTGCCGTCAAATGGAACTTGGATGTTACCTATCTTTTCACACACGGGCCTCCAAATGCAAGCCTTCCTCTGGTGCTCAGTTAGAGAAATCTCTTCCAAACCTTCAAGAAAAGGGAACTTGGCTTTTGGATGATAGGAGCTGTGTTCAGCTGCTAGAAATACAGGCGTGGAAAACAGTGACTTTGGTCACGAACTTTGGTCACAGGGGTCTCCCTGTGAATCTGGCACAAGCAGTGGGGACAGTCAGGACTGTCACTCCGCCGTCTGTCCTGACAGCCAACACGTTGTATGCCCTTCTCTGCCCCCTGTGGATCTCTTTGGCGAAATGTCTGCGCAAGTCTTTGGTCTACTTTTTAATTGGGTTGTTTGGTAACTGTTAAGTCCCAAGAGTTTTTTTTAATATACCCTGGATATAAGCCCTTTGTTAGGTTAACAGTTTCCCTTAACGGTTTCTGTCCTAGGGGCACCTGCCGCCTCAGGTGGAGGGGCACGAAACTCTTGATCTCAGGGTCTTGAGTTCCAGCCCCATGTTGGGCATAGAGATTACAATAAAATGAAATAATGAAATGAAATGAAATATAAAGTAAAATATAAAATAATAAGACAAAAAAATAGCGGTGCCTGGGTGACTGTTGGTTAAGCGTCCGACTCTTGATTTCGGCTCAGGTCATGATTTTGTGGCATGTGAGTTTGAGCCGCACATCGGGCTCTGCACTGACAGTGCTGAGCCTGCTTGGGATTCTCTCTCCCTCTCTGCCTCTTTCTCTCTCTCAAAAATAAATAAACATTTTTTAAAAGCACGTGGTTTCTGCAAGTTTTAATAAAACCTATAAAATGGTATGTATCATAGAATGAAAGTTCTTAATTTTAGGGGTTTATCTACCTTTTCTCTTATGAGTGACATTTGGTCACATCTAAGAACTCTGTTGAATCCGAAGCCAAGAAAATATCCTATTTTTCTTCTAAATGCTTTGTACGTTATGTTTTACACTTACATCTGTTCTTTCCTTTTTTTTTTTTTTTTTGCTATACTTTATGGCTTACCCCACCTGCTCTCATTATTAGCATAGAAGCAATGGCTTCTCCTAACTTTCTCTGCAACAATCATCTTAGCTCAGGCTAAGGAGGAGGGAGGAGAGGAGAGGAAGGAAGGAGGGAGAGGAAGAGGGAAGGAAGGAGGGAGAGGAAGGGGAAAGGAAGAGAAGAAGGGGGAGAAGGAGGAGGAGGTGGGAAAGAAGGGATAGAAAGGGGAGGAAGAGAAGAGGGAGAGGAAGGGGAGGAGGAGGGGGAAAAGGAGGGGAGGAGGAAGGGGGGAGGGGAGGAGTGGAAGAAGGAGGAGGAGGGGAGGAGGAGGAGAGGCAGAAGGGAGGAGGGAGAGGAAGGGGGAGGGGAGGAAAGGAAGAGGGAGAGGAAGGGGGAGGGGAGGAGGAGTGGAAGAAGGAGGGGGGAGGGGAAGAGGGGGAGGAGGAGGAGGGGCAGAAGGGACGAGGTGGGGAGGGAGGAGGCGAAATATTTTTAAGGCGCCCAGAGAAGCAGCCCGGTGTCAGCATGGGTGACAGGAGCCCCAGAAGGCAGTTGTCCGGGTGCTTCGCCCCAAGGCCCTGCACTCTGGGAACGCCAAGAGGGCCCTGGCGGGAACGGGCTCTGAGTTAGCCAGCGCGTCTGCTCCCAGGGAAGCGGCAGGACCTGGGGCCCGTCCGGGGAGTCCTGGCTCCACTCTGCTCCCGTGCTTGTGTTTCCTGTCGGGCAGCAACGCTCAGGGGAGGCTTTTCGGTTTGGGACAGTGGGCGGATGATTTCTACCAGCCAGGACAAAACGCCCCGTGGGGAGGGCATGCCCCTGCTCTGCCCCTTTCCCTCCAGGTCAGGCTTGTCTCTGCTGGACGCACATTCCTAGGCAGGCAACCTGAGCAGGCTCCACCTCTCCACGGTCTCCACGTCTTCTACAGATTTGTGTTACTTTATTGTCTGAAAAAAAATGGAAGTGACGAAGTGCCTTGACTCGGTCAGCGGGGCTCACTGATGTGAGGCCATCAAGCTGCAGGTTCCCCGGAGCTCCGTTCGTCCTCACGGAGCGGTCTCCAGAGCTCGCTGCTACGACAGGACGGGCGCGTCTGACACCTGCAGGTTTTCACAGCCCAGAACGAGGGGCGGGAACCACAAGCTGAGCTCCCAGCTAAACACAGGCACGAGATCCAGGCTGAGCTTCTCCCGGGTCCGGACTGGTTCTTCCACGAAGATGAGTTTCCCCGTCACTAACGGGGCAAAGTTAGAAAATGCACAGGGAGATACGGGGCCCGTCAGGCACCCAACACCGCCCCCACCCTCACCCTCACTGGTGGAACCAGCTCGTCTGGGGCAAGGACCACACAGGGAATCCAGCATTTACACACTGCGGTGAACACCTGCTGTGCCCAGTGCTCCCCTGGGAGCTGATGGTGCCGCAGCTCCAAAGAGGTCGTATGTGCTCAAAAATGTGCTCCTTAACCCTGGGAGCAGAGACCCCTTCATAATCGGAAAGAAGTTTTGGATTCCGGCATCAGACCATGTACTTAAGCACCCACACATCACTGCACCCGTGCGTTCTCTCAGCAACCCCCCAAGGCCCATCTCCAGGGGCTGTGGCCCCCTCCCCATCTCCGACCCTCCCCACCTCTGCCCACCCCCTCCCCATCTCTCACCCCCTCATCTCCGAAGTCCCTTCTTCCACCCCCTCCTTCTGTCCCCAACCCGCCGCCCTCAGCCCCATGTTGGGAATCCTGGCACCTGGTGAGGTGGGTTCACCACCCAGCCACGCATCAGATGGCCCTTTCCCAGGCGGGGGCACCTGTTCCCTGCCGAGACCCCGAGGGACCTGTCTGTGACCTGTTTCCTTTTCGGAGGCCTCATCCGGGCCTTCCTGCTCAAGGAAGCGGACGTGGAGGCCAGTGTCCAGATGGCAGAGGACAGCCTCTCCTGGAAGGGGACACTCCGTGGGTTCGGAGAATCCCGTTCACTTGGCGCAGGCCCTAGGGCCAGTCCAGGGCTCCGGGCAGCCTCTCCACCCGGGCACCGGGGGCACTCACCAAGATCAGGCATTGAACCAGGATCCCTCTCTGGGGGACGCAGCGTCGGTGGCTGACCTCGGTCGGAGCGAGGCAACACCTGCTCTGGCACTCGTCATCGTTGGTGCAGTGGCTCCCGTTGGGCTGGGGACACAGAGCTGGAGCCTGGCGCCCGCCTCCCGCCCTGGCCCCGGCCCTCCCTGCCGCGGCCCGGCCGCCGGCTCACCTTGCGCCAAGGCTGACACTGCAGGAAGATGGTCATGGGTCTGCAGGTCAGCTCGGAGCCGGAGATGCTGAGCACACAGCAGCGGCTCCGGCATTCGGAGTGCTTGGAGCAGGCGTGGCCGTTCGGCTGCCCACCGCCGGAGGGGAGACCCCGTTCTTTCCGCCGGCCCCCTGCCCCCTCGGCGGCCAGCTCTGGGTGGCGGGACCCTCCTCCACCTGGTGCCGGCCAGCCCGCTCGGGCGCCTTCTGCCGGGCCCGGCCCTGGAGGGAGCCGGTCTGGGTGGTGCAGAGCTTCTGTGACTCCAGGCTGCTGGGGACACAGCAGTGGCTCGGGCCCTCCAGGCGATCCTCACGGGCCTCGCATCCCCTGCAGACCCAGCGCCCAGTAGGGCTTCTTGATTTAGGAACACCCTCCCCTCCTTTCTGCTTCCCTTCCAAGTTCCCAAACGTCCCAGACCTGGCGGCGCTGATGGCGGGGGGAGCCAGCGGAAAGGGAGGGGAAGAGAACTAACGTGGTCTGTGTGTGGTGAGCCACGCGGACGGGAGGTAAACCAAGGCACAGAGGACGAGAGGAGGAGCAGCGGAGCGGGGAGGGGAAGAGCTGCCACGGACTCTCACAGCTTCTACGGACCCAGGAGGGCGGGGCGGGGTCACGTGCGGGCAGGAGCCGTGGCTGGCCCTCACCCAGGTCCTGGCCCGGCCGCTGGAGGCCCCCTGCTCCTGAGGCCTTTGATGGAAGTTCTCAAGCTTCGGGTCGCAACACCCCTTTGCAAACTCAGCAAACTACTGAGGCCCCAGAGCTGTTGTTGGTGTGGGTCCCTCGTAACGACTTTCCCCGCGGCGGGTACTCACTCAGAGTTTTACGTATTTGTGTGTAAACTTAGTTAAAAATAGGAACTCCAGCCCGTGTTCACCTACAGAACAGCTTCTTATGAAACACAAGTCTATTTTCCAAAGCAAAGCAGAACGTGCTGAACACGGAGTGGCCCCACCGGGCACCTGGCACAGCGCTACCTGCCTGGCTCCCCGGCCTGTGACCGTCATCGTCGGGGACCCTGCGGCCTGGGGGAGCCAGCGTCAGCTGTCCTGGGGGCCCAAACGCCCGGGGGCCTTCTTTTCCAGAGAGCCCAGACAGGATTCGTGGGGGCAGGCACCTGCGGAGAGGAGCCGGGAACCCCCAGAAGCCCGATTGGGGGCCACCTCCGCTGGGGGGGGGGGGTGCTTACCTTATGCAAATGGAACACGGTCTTGGGCCTCCAGGCCAAGGACACAGGCAGCAGGTAGAGCAGCAGCAGCAGACGCCTGGCGCACGCCATGGGGCTCCGGGCCTGTCAATGCCCTAGATGGCTCTCCCTGTCCCCCACGGCACCTGCGTGGGCACCTGCTTCCTTCCCCCCTTCCCAGTCTTTCTCTCGCAAAACAGGTTTTTTACAGTAACATTTTCTGGAGCAGTTTTAGGACTACAGAAATTGCGCAGAAAGTACAAAGACTTCCCATACAGCCCCCTTCCCCCTGTTTCCCTAGTATTACGTCAGCGGATGCCGGGACATCGGCTACAGTTGGTCAGGTGATACAGATACATTATTACGAGTTCCCGAGTTCACTGCCGGTGCAGGACGTTCTGCCAGTTGGACGAAGGCCACCATATTAACACACAGTATTTTCACTGCCCTAAACCCTCTGTGCTCTGCCTGCTCAGCCTTGCCCATGAAACCCCAGCAACCATGGATCTTTTGGGATTTCTTTTTTGGTCTCGTAGTTGTGCCTTGTGCCTTTTCCCCAGTATCCTAGAGCTGGAACCGTACAAGATGCAGCCTTTCCAGACTGGCTTCCTTCACTCACTTGATAGCAAATCCCTTTTTATCGCTGAGTGGAGAATGAATTTTCAACACCCCTTTCTCCTGGGAAGGATCGTGCCCTCTCTGAGTTGAACAGGAACCTCTCTGCTTGGCATCAGAGAGCACCTACAGGCTGTGCAACCCTCCTGTGAGTCCAGCTCCTCTGCCCTCCCCCCCCGCCCCCCCCCCCCCCCCCCCCGCTGAGGCAGGCAGGTTGAGCCATGAGCCCACGCCCTGCAGTTGGGGGAGCAGGCGCGGCAGCCCCCAGGCACGGGTGAGTCTCCCGCCCCGATGGGGGAAGATGGCCAGGAGTCCCAAGTCAGCCTCAGATCCAAGCCTCAGCCGCCCCTGCCCACGCGCAGGGTATTTGGCCGATTGTCTGGCTATTCATAAAGCTGATGGTTTGGCCTCCAACTTTGCCCCTAGTTCTTTTATCTTTTTTTTTTCTCAATATTTATTTATTTTGAGAGGTGGGGGAAGCAGCAAAGAGGGAGAGAGAGAGAGAATCCCAAACAGCTTCTGCATCATCAGCACAGAGCCTGATGCAGGGCTTGAATCCACGAACCGCAAGATCATAATCTGAGCCGAAATCAAGGGGCTTAACTGACAGACCTCCCCCCCCCCCCCCCCCGCCAAGATGCCTCTCTTTTATCTTTTAAATTAAGTGATGGAGTACCTGGGAGGTTCAGTCTGTTGAGCATCCAACTCTTTTCTTTTTTTTCTTCTTTTTTTTTTTTGAGAGAGAGAGCGGGTAGAGAGAGAGGGAGAGAGAGAATCCCAAGGAGGCTCCACACCATCAGTGCAGAGCCTGATGTGAGCCTTGGACTCACAAACTGTGAGGTCATGACCTGAGCCAAAATCAAGAGTTGGATGCCTGAAAGATGAGCCACCCAGGCGCCCCCGAGCATCCAACTATTGATTTCGGCTCAGGTCATGACCCCAGGAGTTATGGGATTGAACCCTGAGTCGGGCTCTGTGCTGGGCATGGAACCTGCTTCCGATCGTCTCTCTCCCTCAAAGTAAATAAATAAATAAACAGATAAAATAAAACTGAAGTGATAGTCACAGAACATAAAGTTAACCATTTTTAAATTTTTATAAATTAAAAAAGAATTTTCAAATGTTTATTTTTGGGAGAGAGATAGAGACAGAGAGACAGAGCATGAGCGGAGGAAGGGTAGAGAGAGAGGGAGACACAGAATCCGAAGCAGGCTCCAGGCTCTGAGCTGTCAGCCCAGAGCCCGACGTGGGGCTCGAACCCATGAACAGTGAGATCATGACCTCAGCTGAGGTCCGAGGCTTAACCGATTGAGTCACCCAGGCGCCTCCATAATTTTTTGTAAAGTAAACAATTCAGGGGCCTTTAGTGCATTCTTAACAGTGTGCAAGCACCACCTCTATCTGGTTCTAGAACATTCCATCATCCCACAGTCCAAGCTAGACTCCTGTTCTAGAACCCTCCTCAAGTCTGTCTTCCCGCCCCGTGGCCGTGCTCCCCTCAGGACCACCAGCTCCCAGCCCAGGGCCCACGAGCCTCAGACTCAGTCCTGCCTTTGGTTTCTGTCCCAGGTGCTGCAGGCCCTTGGGGTGGGGGTGGGGGGAACGGCTGAGCCTTTCCAGGACCTTGCTGCCCATCTATGAGGTCAGTGGTGGCCTCTTGTTGTCCCATGGCGTGTCCCCTGAGCCTCTGGTTTCCAGATGATTCCAGTGAAGATGTGCTCATCTTGCCCCTTTGTTCTTTACTGGGGTCACTTGCCCCGCAAAGCACAGTGGAAACCTGTTGGTTGTCTCCTGGTCTGTTCAGGTCCCCAGGCCAGGAGCACCTCTGACCACAAGACAAGTCCTCCTGGGGCTGGAACTGAGAAACGCAGAAGGTCCCCAGGGAGAAAGGCAGACACACCGTGTCCTCGCGCGTGGGGTGACGCAGATGGACGAGGGGAGCTCAGGAGCTGGACAAAACAGTGGAGCCACACGGGACGGCCCAGGGACAGCCATTTCTGGGCAGGCTCCCGTGGGGAAGCTTGTGAGGAGGCGGGAGCCAGAGCCCATGGCAGGGTTGGGGTCAGGGAGCCGGCACGGGGGCCCCGAGGACTCTGTGTACCTCCTGCTCAAGTCACATCAACAGGAGCGCCAGCAGAACCAGTGAGGCTGGTATTTTCCAGAGCGCCTCCACACTCAGTCATTTGGCCTCCACAAAAATCTCCGGAAACGACCCGCTGCCCGTGCGACATGTGGATCCCCGTGAAGACAGTTCAGCAACACAGGACATCTCAGGCCAAAGGAGGCTATCATCGTCTATCGGGTTTTTGTTTTGTTTCGTTTTTGGAAAAAATAGCAAATCACAGCACACATCAGCTGAGTTTCGGGCTTTCTGCAATTTTATACTTAAATTTATCTGCACTCCGTTCGAGATAGTTCAGAAGTCACAAAAGCATTGCTAGACCATTTTGTTCCCGAGTTTTGCTAATTGGTTTCAAAAGAGGTACAACATCGTGAACGTGGAGCCCTATTCTGATCTGCAGCCACCAAAGAATGACAAAGACACGGGAGAGGAGAGCAGAGGGAGGCTGCTGGGCGCAGCACGAGCAGGGCCAAAGCTGTTTCACTTCTTACCTTCGGAAAAGCACTTCGAAGTCTATTTCAGCGTGCGCGTGCTACCGGTGTTTAAACGTTTTCCCCTCAAGAGCAGCAGCTGGCAGTCAGGACATACGTGTGCCGCGTGTGGCCCCAGATGCCGGCAGGTGTGATGTGTGAGCTTGTGGGTTCCCTGCACGGCCCGCACGGCGGATGGGGAGTGCGGGCGAAGCCTTCTGGGGTGGCCTCCGTGCGTTCCGGGAGCCGCTGAGGCCGCCCGCATGGCAGCTCCTGCCAGCACCTCCCAGACCCCCAGGCCCTGGAGGCCACCGAACTTACAGAACATTCAGAAACAGCTCTTACGAGGTCGCCAAGTATCTCCCTGATGCAACCCAAGACCCACCTTTTAGTCCTGGAAGACTGAACACACAGACGGACAATGGCCGGACCGTCTTTGAAAGTGGGACTCGGCCCCCGGGTCGCAGCAGCCAACCTGGAAGCCAACTGCCGTCTCTCAGCTGGCCCTCGGGAACCAGCACTGGGACAGCGGCTGCAGCGTCCTCAAGTCAGGACCAGCCCGCGAAGCCAACGATGCCCCCTGAGCAACCATGGGACACCCGTACCGGTCCGCTACGGCTGCATAACAAACACCGTGAGCGGGGTGGGTTCAACCACGGTTTGTTCCTCACGGTCCTGGAGGCTGGAGGTCCAGATCTGGGTGTGGGTGGGGCTGTCCCTTCCGGGGCCCTTCTCCTGGGGTGTGGACACATCTCCCTCCGTCATGCTTACACACCGGGCCGCGTTCCATTCTGCTGACCCCTGGGCCTCTGTTCTCCTGATCCGTAAGCTCCATGAGCCAGCGCTCGAGGGACAGTGGAAGGGCTGTGGGAACTCTTTCTGTCCCCTCACTGCAGGTCAAGGCTCTCAGATGCCCCTAAGCACATGTTCCAGAGAAATGACACTAGACAACGGAGTCGGATAAACGTTCCCGACAATAAATGGGCAAACCTGCAGCCACGGTATCAGTGCCTTCATATTACATCAAATGTAAAGAATATGAGTAATACAACTATATGAAAGCTGGATTTAAATCACAACTTGGATATTTAAGAATTTAAAACTTGCCATGTTTTTTTGTACTTTGAACAGGGCAAAAAAAACCTTTATGGTCTCTGATTTCTCATGGGCCCTTGAAAAGTTCACAGGCCGTTTATAAAACTGGGCCTGATGTGCCTGGTCAAACAGCCATGCCCCACAGACACCCACTGTCCCCACGGAGCGGCTCCAGCCCATGCCGTCCACGGCAGCAACAAGGCCAGCAGCCAAGAGGTGGGTGCAGCCCAGGTGTCCAGGATGAAAGATAAACAGAACGTAGTCCATCCATACAATGACATGTAATTCACCTGAAAAAGGAGGGAAATCCTGACACGTGTCACAACCTGGCTGGGCGCTGAGGACGTGATGCTGAGTGAAATGAGCCGGTCCCAGAAGGACAGACACTGCAGACTTCCGCTTGTAGGAAGACCTTAGAGCAGCCAGATTCATAGAAGCAGAGGGTAGAAGGTGGGTGCCGGGCGCTGGGCCACCGTCAGCGTGGAGCGGGACAGAGCGTCAGTCTCGGAGGGCGAGACAGTGCTGGACGTGGACGGTGGCCCCGGCAGGGCGGTGCGGGGGTACCTGGTGCCCCTGAACTGTGCCCGTTACGGTGTTTACAATGGGAAAATTTTTATGTGTATCTCACTGCCGTAAATCAAAGGCTACCGGCACTGCTCAGAGGCCCGGGAGGCCCTGAGGCGTAGCTGTTCCTGAACTTGGAAGAACAGGGCATTCACAGCCCCTGCTTATTCTTAAATATTCTTTTATTTATTTATTTATTTATTTATTTTTTAATTTTTTAAATATTTTATTTATTTTTGATAGAGAGAGACAGAGCACAAGTGGGGAAGGGGCAGAGGGAGAAGGAGACACAGAATCCGAAGCAGGCTCCAGGCTCCGAGCCGTCGGCACAGAGCCTGACGTGGGGCTCGAACTCACAAACCATGAGATCATGACCTGAGCCGAAGTCGGATGCTCAACTGACTGAGCCACCCAGGCGCCCCTTAAATATTCTTTTATTAATGCAGTCTCTTTCCTTGGATATTTGTGTATAAATCTCTCAGAGCAGACATCTTTCCACAGTCTTTCCTTCCAAACCTCAACACCAAAATATGATTCCATAGTATCTCAATCTGGCAAATAAAAGCTTGATGCCAGGGGTGCCCGGGGGTGCTCGGTCAGTTGTGTCCGACTTCAGATCAAGTCAAGATCTCACGTTCGTGAGTTCGAGCCCCGCGTCAGGCTCTGTGCTGACAGCTCAGAGCCTGGAGCCTGCTTCAGATTCTGTGTCTCCCTTTCTCTCTCTGCCCCTCCCCCTCCCCCACTGTGATCTCTCTCTCCCTCTCTCTCTCTGTGTCAAAAATAAACTTATTTAAAAAAAGGTTGATGCCAAATCTTGCCAGAAATCACAGACGCCAATAAATTATTCCCTGAACTGTGACTCCCATATTTCGAGCACGAACCCCTCACACTGGGGCCTTACCCGTCCTGCCTCCTTTGCCACCTCCAAGGAAAGGCAGTGTGGCCCGGACCGGGGCAGTCGGCCCAGGGCAGCAGCCTCCGCACGCTTACACACAGGGAAGCAGACCACACGGGCAAATGCGTGAGGCTGGACACTGCTCGCAGAAAATCTCTCCCTGGCCGCTGATAACTGCTCAAGTGTTCAGTGCTCCTTTCTATCGTGGGCTCCACCTGCCCCTCTGTAAGGGAGACCGGCCAAGCCGTAACTCCAGAACAGACTCCAGCCCCCAAGGGAGAATCCACAGGACCAAGGCCAAGGGAGTCCCAGGCAAAGCGCCACAGACTCACCAGGGCGAGGCCCACCCTCCTCTCCTACCTCCTTCCTGGCCCCACCTTCCAGCTGACCAGATGGAAGCGGACGAGGCCGGGCCACACAGGAGCCCAGGAAGCTGACCACAGCTGCTGCAGGCCAACCGGCCAGCCAGCCAGCACTGGGTCAGTGGCTGTGGCTTCCCCAGGCTTTCCCCTCTTCCGACTCAGGACCAGTCAAATATGCCCTTAGGAATTGATCTAGCGGGATGCTCCCACCCCACCCCACCCCCAAGTCCCCTGGGGGCACCTGCACCAGCCTGGAACTACCAGCATCCGCACACACCTGCCTGTGGGTGGCCGGATGCCAAGCAGGGGTTTGTTCTCATCGGGGGTGGTCTTCGTTTCTCTCTGCGGACGTCGTTCATTCAGTAAACATGTATTTACTCACTGTTGACTATATGCGAGGCTCTGCCCAGGGAAAGATTGCGTGCGCCCGCCCCTCCTTGCCCCCAAGAGTGCTTGGTCTAGTTTGGGAAATGGTCGTGTCAACAAAGAGATCAGGCAGAAGGAGGTGGGTGGATTAAGAGCGAGGAGGGGGTGTCGGGAGCTGGGACGGTTAGCGGTTAGCGAGCGGCCCCTGGCGGCGGGTGGGCAGCCGCGTCTGGACCTGCAGCCGGCGGCAAGCGCTTCAGGACGCGGGGCGGGGTCGGGGCTGGCGCAGGAATGAGGGGCAGGCGGGGGCGGGGGGCTGGGCGAGAACCCAGAGCGACCCCGGCCCGTCGCTACTGGGGTGTCGGGGATCCGCGTTCGCGCAGCGTTAACAACGCGCGCCAGAGCTCGGTGGCCTGAAAGGGCAGTTGGTCACATCATCTCTCGGGGCGTGTGGGTTGGCCGGGCGTACGGCAGGGGCCCTGCGGAGTCTGAGCGGCTCTGCGACCCAGCCCGGGAATCGGGCCACGAGCAGGAGGGAGCCCCGGAGGCAGTGGGCGGAGACGCAGGCGTGGCCGGGGGGTCCTCCGGGGGCAGCTGCGGGGTCGAGGGGAGCAGAGTGGGGGGCTGGTAATGGGTCTGGGGTTTCCTTTAGAAGCTGTGAGTGTTCTAAAATTAGATTGGGATGTTTGTACCACCGTGTGAATATACTAGAAACAATGAATTCCGTACTCCAAATGGGTAAGTTGTATGGCGTGTGAATTTTATCTCAATAAAGCTGTTTAGAAAAGGAAATCTAATTTTATTTTTACTTGGGACTTTTACTTATAACTAGGCTGTTTTTACATTGTTATTTACAGATATGTTTATACTATTCTTGCCGTAGAGTAATATTTCCGGTTAACCAAACGTCTTAAAATTCAGTTGAATAACTTTATTTTTTCACTTGTAAAAGGCCTTTTTAAGTAAAAAAACAACCACAAAAAAAAACTATTATGAGACTCACTCCTCCTGACTAATTTCTTTAACGTATTTGAAAGTTTCATGCAAATTATAAATTTAAAAAACATTTTTAAATTATTTTTAATGTTTATTTTTGAGAGAGAGAGACAGAGACAGAACATGAGTGGGGGAGGAGCAGAGAGGGAGACAGAATCCGAAGCAGGCTCCAGGCTCTGAGCTGTCAGCACAGACCCCGACGCGGGGCTCGAACTCGTGAACCACAAGATCATGACCTGAGCCGAAGTCCGAGGCTTTTTGTGAGCCACCCAGATGCCCCTCAAATTATAAATTTTAATGGACACCGTGGCTGTCCTTACAAATTCCGTGGTTAGGGTCTACACTGGTTTTCTCCCAGCCTGGAGAGTTTGCCTGGTGTTTTCATTTGATTTTTTTTAATGTTTATTTTTGAGAGGGAGAGAGAATCCCAAGTAGGCTCCACACTGTTGGTGCAGAGCCTGATGTGGGGGCTCGAACCCACAAGCCGCGAGATCATGACCTGAACTGAAATCAAGAGTCCCACACTTGGGGCACCTGGGTGGCTCAGTCTGCTATGCGTGCAAGTTCACCTCTGGCCGTGATCTTGGGGTTTGCGGGTTTGAGCCCCGCATCCGGCTCTCAGCTGTCAACGCAGAGCCTGCTTCCGATCCTCTGTCTGCGCCCCCCGCCCACTCTTCCTCTCTCCCGCTTGTTCTCTCAAAATAAATAAACTGTAAAAAAAAAAAAAAAAAGGTTAATTAGATGCTAAATGAATTTCACCTAAATAAAGCTGTAAGAAACGTGTCATTTTGTGAAATACCAAAATAACGAAATGGGGTGAAGATATAAAAGGGTTCAAAAAAACCCACAACCACTTCGGTTTGCAAAGAAAGCGGAAATGGACGGAAGCGGGTAAAAGCAGTTAGGGGCCTCAGCCGAAGTCCAGGACAGACGCGAGGGCTGGGCGGCTGGGTGGAGGAGGGGCGAGAACTGCCGGCTCAGAGCGCGCCCCTGACTCAAGCAAAGGGGCCGTCTGGGCAAAGGAAAGGACCCAGGTTTGTGCGAGCCTGGCGGGGGCGGGGGGCCGGGGGTCTCTGCCGAGCTGCGGAGAATCCAGGACTGCCCTTCGGAAATCCCCTCCTGAGACACCTAACCCCCCACGGTGTTCGAAGTCAGGGCACTGGACACAGGGACGGCCCCTCGGGGTCAGGGCGCGCCGCCGTCAGACGCCGCCGGAGACGCCTGGAGGCCTGCGGAGCCTCGCCAGGTCTTCCTCCCGCGTCTCAACAATGTCCCCGCGGCTCCGTGTCCCACCCCAGGGACGTGCGGGCCCCCGGGGCGGGTGGGGCGAAGGCCGCCGCCCGCGCTATGCCCGGGCCGCGCCCACCTGGAGACACCTGCCAGGTGCGCCCCCGCGCGCCCCAGGCCGCGCGGCCCGGCAGGGGTGAGGGGCGGGGCGCGCGAGGCCACGCCCCGGGGCGGTGCCGCGGGGCTCCCCTGCCCGCGCCCCGAGCCCGCAGGGTGCGCCCGCGTCGCGCCCCGGGCGGAGCTCCGGGCCATGGCGGCCGCCGAGCCCAAGCCCCCCGCGGGGGCGGCCGCGGCCGGGCGCCTGGCCCGAGGCTGCTGGTCCGCGTTCTGGGACTACGAGACACCCAAGGTGATCGTGGTGAAGAACCGGCGCCTGGGCGTCGTGTACCGCTCGGTGCAGCTCCTCATCCTGCTCTACTTCGTGTGGTGGGTGCGGCGCGGCCGGGGGGCGTAGGGCCTCGGGGCCCCGGGAGGCGGCGGCCGGCGGGGGGAGGGTCCCGGGTCGCCTCCAGCGCGGCCCTGCCCGTCCCGCAGGTACGTGTTCATCGTGCAGAAGAGCTACCAGGACAGCGAGACGGGCCCCGAGAGCTCCGTCATTACCAAGGTCAAGGGCATCACCTTCTCCGAGCGCAAAGTGTGGGACGTGGAGGAGTACGTGAAGCCCCCCGAGGTGCGCCTGCCCGCCCCGCCCGCGGCCGCGCACCCCGGGACGGGACCGACCACCCCCTCTCTCTGAGCCTCGGCCGACCATCCCCTCTTTCTGAGCCCAGGGAGGCAGCGTGTTCAGCATCATCACCAGGATCGAGGTCACACCCTCGCAGACCCTCGGAACCTGCCCGGAGGTGAGGCCTGGTGGAGGGCAGAGCTGGGGCAGAGGGAGGGGCCCTGCCTGCCTGGTCAGCTTGCCCCAGAAGGCTCGGGGCCCCTGACCCAGGCGGCTCCTCCCTAGAGCGTGAGGGTTAGCAACGCCTCCTGTGACACGGACGAGGACTGCGTAGCGGAACAGCTGGACATGCTGGGAAGCGGTCAGTGCGCGCCGGCTGGGGGTGGGGCGGGGCGGGGCCCCTCGCCCCCTGAGCGTCCATCTGCCCGCAGGCCTGCGGACCGGGCGCTGCGTACCCTACTACCAAGGGTCGGCCAAGACCTGCGAGGTGTGGGGCTGGTGCCCGGTGGAAGACGGGGCGTCGGTCAGGTGCGCACGCCCAGTGACCCCACCTAGCTGGGACGCAGCTGACACCCCAGCACGACTCTATTTTGCTCCTTTCTCTCCTCACTGGCCAGGACTGGGGATGTGCCGGGGAGGGGTTCGGGGTGGGGGAGACTAAACACACCCAGTCTGTGCCTCCTCAGCCAATTTCTCGGCAAGATGGCTCCGAATTTCACCATCCTCATCAAGAACAGCATCCACTACCCTAAATTCCAGTTCTCCAAGTAAGAACCACCAGGCTGTGGTGACCACGGGTCGGGATGGGAGCTACGTCCTGGGAATGTGGCGTTTGTGGGTTACAGAGCTTCTGCCCCCTCCTCACCTGATGTGGCTGGGCCCTGTCCTCAGAGGCAACATCGAGCACCGGAAGGACGGCTACCTGAGACGCTGCACGTTCGATGAGGTCTCCGACCCCTACTGTCCCATTTTCAAGCTGGGCTTCATTGTGGAACAGGCCGGGGAAAACTTCACGGAGCTCGCACACACGGTGAGGCGGGCAGCCGAGGGAGTGGGCGGGCCAGCTCTCCTCCAGGTGCTGGCTCCTAGCTGCAAATGGAGGGTCTCCATTACAGCCAGCCCCCTTTGCGGTCTTGGCCAACCCTGGCCCTGTTCGGGCAAAGGAAAGAGAAACACAATCGGCCGACCGGTCTGGGCATGCATGGCTGCTGCTAAATTATTGACTCCTGGTCACACAGCTGGCCACCAGCATACCCTTGTGCTTCAGAAGCGGGCGGGGCGCTTGCCAGGCACTCCTGGCTCTCGGCCCTGAGCGGCCCGAGGTGCCCCAAGATGAGCGCCCCGTGCACAGTCTCAGGGCAGGACCCACGGCTCTTGGGGGTCCTCTGTGCGGCCTCCCTGACACCCATCCCTGTGCCCACTTCTGGGCAGGGTGGTGTCATCGGGGTCATTATCAACTGGGACTGTGACCTGGACCTGTCAGCGTCAAAGTGCAACCCCAAGTATTCTTTCCGGAGGCTTGACCCCAAGCACGTCCCAGCCTCGTCTGGCTACAACTTCAGGTACCTTGGCCTTGGGACACCTGGGTCCTCATCTGCCCTGGCTGTGGTGGCTCTAAAAGAACAGGGCAGGTGCTCCAAGGTCCAGGGGAGCTTCCCATCTTGGGTGATGGGTGGGCGCCCGCCACCGTGCTCCTCAGGGTCCTGCTGTCCCAGGTTTGCCAAGTATTACAAGGTAAACGGCAGCGCCACCCGCACGCTCATCAAGGCCTATGGGATCCGCATCGACGTCATTGTGCATGGACAGGTAGGCCAGCCTGCTTTGCCCAGGGCCCAGCTGGCACGGCCTCATCTCCCCCACCCTCCCTTGAGCCCCACCTGCCCCGGACCCAAAAACCATCTAAGGCAGCCTCCTCTCCCAAGGCAGGGAAGTTCAGCCTGATTCCCACCATCATTAATCTGGCCACAGCACTGACCTCCATCGGGGTGGTAAGGAAATGCATGCTGGGCATGGGGGGCTTGGGTGGGGGGGTCTCCTGGGCCCTCACGTGTCGGTCTTGCTGGCCCAGGGCTCCTTCCTGTGTGACTGGATCTTGCTGACGTTCATGAACAAAAACAAGGTGTACAGCCATAAGAAATTCGACAAGGTGTGCAAACCCAGGCGCTCCTCTGGTAGCTGGCCTGTGACTCTGGCTCTTGTTTTGGGCCAGGCTCCTCCCCCACCCTGTCCCTGCTCTGCAGACCCAGGCCAGTCCCTGGCCGCCCCGCCCCCATGGCCTTGCCCTGCCTCTGCCCCTTCTGAGCAGATGGCCGACGCCCCTGAGCAGACTGTGGGACCAGAGTTGTGTGCCTCCGAGCCTTCCCGGCAGGACTCCACACTCACGGACCCCCGAGGTTTGGCCCAGCTCTGAGCCCACCACATGCCTTCCATCATGCTGTGTCCAAGGCGGGCCTGATGGGGTCCTGAAGTCTGGTCCCGAGACCAAGCCGCCAGCTCCCCTGGGCCCTGCCCATGCACCTCAACACGCTCTGAGAAGCTGGGAACGAAAAGACCCCCCGCGCAACCGGGCAGTGGGCGGGCACGAAATGGGTGGCACCGGATCCTGGCTGGCCCCCCAACGTCCCCGGGGCCTGGAGGAAGGGGTAAACTCCTGCCTCCTCCTCCTCCCTAGCTGACCTCCTCACAAACTTCTCACCCCTCCCCACCCAGACCTTTTGCTTGCTTCATAGCCAAGAAGTCACATACCCAGAGTCCAATAAACCTGTGTCCAGAACCTCTGGCCTCATTTTTTGGGAGAAGCATTTTGAGGTCCTGAAGACATAAGCAGTAGAGGGTCCTCGTGCATGGGAGCTGTGGGTGCCTCTGGTCTGGTCTGGTCTGTCCTCTAATCAGCCTGGGTGCAGACTGCATGTTGTGTCCAAGCAGGGGGACAGAGGGGCAGGCAGAGACTGGGTGCATGAAGAACCCAGCACCTGCCCTTCAGACAGCTTGCTTACCAACCTCCTGGGGTGGGGGGGGTGATCCCAGACCCACCCTCAAAACATGTGCAAGGATGGGGACTCTGGAGGAAGGAAGACAAGGGGTAGGTGAGGGACCTTGAAACAAGGACCCAGGCGGGGCAAGAAGTTGGTGCTGGGGGAGGGGGATGGTCATGGTGAGGTTGAGGGGGAGCACAAGCCAGCAGATAACTAGTTACCACACCCTCAGATGCCACAATGGTCATTATATTCAGTGGCGCTGCCTGGTGCCTGTCTGGCCAGGCCCCCCTCCCCCAGGGGCCGCCAGAACTTGGCTGGGTGGCGGCTCCCCTAGCAACACGGATGGTGAGCACACAGGTCTATGGCAGCACATGCTGTGCTTTGCACAGACTCCCTCAGCCAGGATCCCTCTTCCGAGGTTGAGCGATAGCTCAGGGGGTCCCCATGTCCAAATCATGCTGGCAGGTGGCCAGAGCTGGCCATCTCACCTGCCCACACCCAACAGGGGGGCCAGCAACAGCACACACCTGAGAAGCCCCCCCCCCCCCCCCCCGGCCACCTTGAGGTGAGGATTCCTCAGTCACCCAAATGCCTGCAATACCCTGTGTCTGGCTCCCTGATGTCCAGTTTTGGAGAAACTGGCTTTTCCAGTTGGGCCTGGGCTGCAGCTCAAGAACCATGGCCAGGGGTTCAGGTTTCCCATTCCCAAGCACGAGAGTGACCCCAGGACCCTTTGCTGTCCCAAATGCTCCAATCCCTAAGCTGGCCTCTGAGGGACCCACCCGGCACCCTCTGGCCCTGTTGTAAGGACAGGGAGTGGTATGCAGGCCCCCAGCCCCTCCCCTCTCCTCTCTGGGGACATCTCTGCTCTCTGCTGCACTTCCAGGAAGCCTAGTTAGCTCCCCTCCCCATTCCAGCCCTAATTTGATTTGATCTCCATCTGGGGGCTGATGCAGGCTCTGTCCACCTTCCAGCCAGTGTCAGGTTTCTCGTGGCCACAGGGCCTGGGCACACCCGGAGCACAGGACCCAGGAGCCAATGCACCCAGTTGCAACAGAGGTCAGTCTTCTTTCTGTCCTCGCACAAACACATGTAAAAATTTTCAGGAATGCAAAATCCAAAGAGTAAAACTGAAGTTAAAGTGTAAAATACTAGGAGATACTTGGAGAAGTCAGGCAGCAATGATGAACTCGAGCCGGGCCCCAGAGCGGACGCTGGCCCACGGCTTCCGTACGGCCTCCCTGGAGGCTGCCCATTTGGGGTCTGAGTTTATGATTCAGTTAGCCTGTGTGTTGCCTTGCCAACCTGGCCATTCTTCTTTTTCCACTTCCAGTCTCATTTAGTTAAAAATGAAGCGTGAGGTGCCTGGTGGCTCGACTCTTGATTTTGGCTCAGGTCATGATTCCAGGGTTGTGGGGTTGAGTTCCGTCAGCGGGGAGCATGGAGCCTGCTTAAAATTCTGTCTTTCATCCTCTGCCCCTCCCCCACCCGCTCACGCTTCCTCTCTAAAATAAAAAAATAAAACCTAACTACTAAAATGAAGTGTGGAGTTGGGTCTTTTGTGCTGGGGCAGGTGACGACAGAGGGACCAGCTCAGCAAAGTCTTCCTGAGGTCACTGGGACGCAGACTCCCCTGTCTGGGCCTCCCCCCCTTTTCCAGCCCCACCACAGGGTCAGCAAAGAGTGAGGTCCCACATCTCCGCGCTGCACCGGCTCTCTGAAGAAACTGGTGGCAAGTGTCCAGGTTTAAAGGGGCCATGGTCCCGACTGACGCTCTCTGCAGGTGAGGGCCGCTGACCCTGGGCGTGCATGCCCCGAGTGGCCCCTGGAGGACGGGCAGGCCCGCAAGGGTCGGAGGTCTTGGACTCTGAAGCTAAAAAGCCAGAGCAGATCCGCTAGAAGCCCAACAAAACTGCTGCTGCCGTTTTATTCCCGTCTCTTCCCCCAACCAGATCCCTCAAAGCGGAAGGAAAAAACCGACTGTCTTGCATGTGAAGGATTTCCCTATAAACCCAAGTGCTAACAGATAACGTTAAAGCCTGTGACAAACACGTGCATCCTCCCACCCATGTGCGGCAGTCTGAGCCCGGTGCTCGTGTCTGTCCCCACCCCCACCTGCAGGTTCAGAGGGCAAGGGTGCCACACCCAATTCCAGATCTTGCTGCTGCAGACAAGGTGACTGCCATGATGCAGGCCCCACCCCTGCAGACCCTACACTGACCAGAAAGTCTCCAGACAAGAAGCCTAAGTCCTGGGAACTCATTGTGGGAAAGATGTCCAGGTCCCCTCAGGGTTTGGCTCCGGATTCCCTGGAATCAGGTCCCCTCAGGGTTTGGCTCCGGATTCCCTGGAACAGGCCCACATCCTGCTGGCATCCAGCTATGAGACCGTCTCCGTGGTCACAAGTGATGAGAAGCAAGGGCTGCAAACCCCACTAGTCATCACCAGACAGAAGACCCCCTCAACAGCAGAAACTGCCCTGGAGACCCCTCTCAGGCCAAGAGTGGGCTGCCCTGACCACAGCTGTCGGCCTAGGCAGCCCCAGGTGGAGCCACTTCCTGCTCTGGATGGCTCGTGCTTCTCTATGTGACCTGCTCCTTTTCCTTGGTGCTCCGTCCTGGCCAGGGTCACAAGTCTGGAAGTCAGGGCAGGGAATGGGGTCGCTGCTCGACTCGCTAATGGCCCAGCTGAAGGTTCTTCTGCAGCAGCCACTCCAGGGTCTCCATGAGGTACGACATGCCATAGTGCTGGGCAATGTTCTGGAAGATTCTAATCTGGTCCATGAAGACCTGCAGAAATGACCGAGGAGGCACAGGGATGCAAGGCACAGGCTTGGGCATGTAGGGAGAGAGGCAGATGGCAGAGACCAGAAAGGGCAAACGGGAGGGGGGGGGCAGCCAGGCCAGCCGTGGGACCCCCACCTTGGTGCGGATGGTGAGGGCGAAGTCCCCGGCACAGCTGCAGTACACAGGCATGTTGGTCTCCTTCACACCCCGGCACTTGAGGCAGATCTGCAATGAGGAGCAGCCCTGGTCACCAGTGTCCCCTTCTGGGCCTGTGGTGGCCAGTGGTAGCCAAGAGCTCGGCATGCCCACCCACCCCATGGCCTTCAACTCAACCAGGAAAGACCAATACTTTGTAACGGGATTTATCCAAACATGCCAGCTGCTTCCTAACACCTTCCCGGGGGGTCGGGCGGCACTGTACCCTTGCCTCTGAGTCCCAGGGACCTCACCCCTGTGCCTTCCTTGGGTCTCCCTATTCCATCAGAGCAGATGTGGGCTGTTCCCTGCCCGGGCCCCGACACCCCTTCACATCCTCTCGTCAAGAACACCCCTCTATCTAATGCTGACAACGTCCCTGTTTCTCTCTCTCTTCCCTGTTTGTTGTCTTTACACTTGCCATGACTCTCACACTCCATCCTGCTCACCAGCTACCCTCTTCCATTACAACAAAAGGTGCATGGAGCCAGCACCCGCCCCTGCAGGGGCCCCAGAGATGTGTGACAAGGAGTCAAGAGGAGCCCTGATCCAAGGGCTGGCCACCTCAGAGCACTGAGTCGGGACTTGAGAACTGTGCACACCTGTGGCTTCTCGGGGTGCAAATCGCTCATCAGGAAGTCCTCTGCCCGCTGGAGAGGGGGCTGGGGTGGAGTCCCCCACGCCAGGCCTGCCACTCACCAGGTCCTGCAGAGTGAAGGCCATCAGTTTCTTCTGCACGGCTTCCACCAGGGCCATCTCGATGACTGATGAGTCATAGGCAACTAGGCAGTTGGAGCAGAGCCACTGAGGCAGCACAGCCCCGTCCTAGGCAGGGGAGGAGGGGGCCGGGTCAGCGGTCCGCCCAGCCTTCCTCGGCAGCCAGGGCTTCCCAGGGGCTGGGCAGGGACCGTGCGGAGCCAGCTGGGGAGCCGGGGGGAGGGGCCTGCCAGCCCGCACGCACCACCATCACCGCCACCGTCTATCAGGACACCGCACCGGCACACAGGAAAGGTGTCTGAGAGCCTCCCGGCCCCGCCCACCTGAGAGAAGGAGGGCTCTTTGCACAGGTCCAGGTCCCGGCAGAAGTTACAGCTGCGGCAGATGACCTCAGGGAGCACGTAGGAACGGCAGGGGTCTCGGAACTGGGCCTCCTCTGAGAACTCGCCAACGTCCACCAGGCGCAGCAGGTCCCGGTTCAGCTTGTTCACCTGGTTCGTGATGTTCGTGTCCAGAGACAGAACCTACAAAGAACAGAGCATCAGTGATGGCCTCGCGGGCCGGTCTCTATTGGGAGCGGAAAAGCCTGCAGCGGACTCTTCAGGCTGCAGCTTCTCAGCACCGCGCCCTCCTTCTCCCGCTGGAAGTGAGGGGGGCTTCCTCAGTGCGGCCCTGCGAGCAGGTTTCCGTCAGCTCCGGGGGACGGGGGCACTACGTGCTCTTCCTGTCGTCCTTCCTGGCTCCCTCCTCCTCAAGGACAGGAAGTCCTAAATCTGCGGGGCCGCACAGTCTCATCGGCAGAGTGCGTGCTCTCAGCCCCGACGGTGGGGGTTCCCGTGCCAGCCCGGAGCCCACTGAGAAGCCTGGCTCTCGTGGTGGTGCCTGCAGAACCACAGGTGAGGTGTCTCCTCCTTTTGTCCATAATGGAGAGGACAGGACAGGACAGACCTCTTTAGAGGTCCCTCCCACCCCTAAAACTCTACTGTCCCAGCTCAACACCAAGAACACCACAGAACCAAAGCCCTCTTAGAAGACACTTTTGGGAGAACTATTTATGGTCAGATTCGAAGCCCGCCACCCCATCCAGTGAGACAAGTAGATTTCGGCAAGCGGTAAATTTGCAAGTATGTATAATGAGGAGCGACAGCCTGTTAGTATGAAGCTGTTTGCTTAAAACATATAGTTTATATATCTCCATTATAAAAAAAAAAACTGGATTGAATTAAAGAGGAAAACAAAGAGAAAAGATTTCACTGGTAAATTTACCAAACATTAAGCAAAAAAAAAGTATTCTACACAGTATCTTCCAGGAAGCACAAAAGGGAAAACACTTCTAGCTCGTTTATGAGGCTATCATCATCCTGATACCAAAGACAGCACAAGAAAACAGCAGACCAACCACCATCATGTGCACTCAAAAATCCTCAACAATACCAGCAAATTGAACCCACCAATGTATAAAAAGGATGATACGTCACAACCAAGTGCGATTTACTCCAAGAATACAAGCAAGGCTGGATTAATATTTAAAAATCAGTGTCATGTCCAGATGGCCATCAGACATATGAAAAGATGCTCAACATCACTCATCATTAGGGAAATACAAACCAAAATCACAATGACGTATCCCCTCACAGCTGCCCGAATGGGCAAAATAAAAAAACACAAGACAACAATGTTGGTGAGGATGCGAAGAAAAGGGACGCTCTTACACTATCACTGGGAATGCAAACTGGTGTAGCCACTCTGGAGAATAGTATGGAAGTTCCTCAAAAAGTTAAAAATAAAATTACGCTATGATCCAACAATTCCACTACTGAGTATTTACTCAAAGAATAAGCAAACACTGATTCAAAAAGATATATGCACCCCTGTGTTTACTACAGCATTTTTTACAATAGCCAACTTATGGAAGCAACCCAAATGTCCACTGATAAACGAATGGACAAAAAAGATGTGACACAAGATACAAATATCTACGTATCTCTATATATTAGCAGTGAACAACCGGAAACTGAAGTTTTAAAAAGTCAGTGCTATTACGATGGCACCAAATAGCCTGAAAACCTTAGGTGCAAATACTGAAAACCCCAAACACTGATGAAGAAAATCAGAGGCGACCTAAATAAATGGAAAGAGACAGTGGTTCATGAATCAGGAGTCTCAACACTAAGATGTTGTGGGTGCCCAGGTGGCTCAGTCAGTTAAGCGTTCATTGGACTCCTGATTTCAGCTCAGGTCATGATCGCATGTTCGTGAGTTTGAGTCCCACGTCGGGCTCTGCACTGACAGTGCAGAGCCTGCTTGGGATTCTCTCTCATCTGCCCCTCCCCTCCTTGTGCTTCTGCGCTCTTTCTCAAAATAAATAAATAAACATTAAAAAAACCCCAAGATGTTAATTCTCCCTAGGTTAATCTATAGATTAAAATGATTCTAGGAATACCTAGGTGGTTCAGTTGGTTGAGTGTCCAACTTCAGCACAAGTCATGATATCATGGTTTGTGGGTTCCAATCCACACAGAGACCGCTTTATTTCTTCTGTGCCCCTCTTCTCCCTCTCTGCACCTCCCCAACTTGCAACCGCGTGGAGGACCGCATGTACACTCTGTGTGTGCCGCGAAAGGAGCCAGACCTAACCGGCCACATAATCCACAACGTGGGATTCTGGAAGAGGTGGCCGTGCAAGGGCAGATCAGTGGTTCGGGGGGAGTTAGCTCAGGTGGAGACCGTTTGAACCTGCCTGCAGCACAGCCCCATCGCTCTATGAAAGCTTGAACAACTCACTGCACAGACTGAAAGTGACTGGGTCAACTTTAGAGAGTGCACGGACATCGGACAGACAGATCAGCGCGTGGCAGGGGTGGGTGCGATGTTTGCGGAACGGTGAAATGCCCTGCATCCTGCCTCTGCCACAACTCACAGAACACACACCCACGATGGTGAAATCTCACCGTACGTAAGCTATACCTGAGTAAAAATAAATTTTAAAAACCCTGGAGTCTAACAGAAGAATAAAATGGCAAACTAAACTATTTCTGCACCACAACCAGAAGTCACCTGATCCTGGAGCATCCTGTAACTGAATGCCCAGGAAAGTGCTCTCTGAGGGGTGACACCTGCACAGTCGCTATCTGGTAATATTATCCCATCGCTGACTCCGCCCACCTTTCCCAGAAAGCATTTAGCATCCGAGCAAGCTCTCCTCTGTGATTTCACCACAGCCTGCTCATTGTGGGAGACTGTTCCTGGTCCCGGCCCTTGGCCCCACCAGATCCACAAGCACCGCCATTTCACAGCTCGCCCACTCAGCAGGTGCCTCTCACCAGCACCCCCAGACCATCCTACCCCAGGGCCTTTGCACCCTCAGGTTCTTCTTCAGGTCCGCACACGGCTGGACCCTCCTGCTCAATGTGGTCTCAGGCCCCAACTTCCTCATCTACCCTGCCCTTCTGAGGCCACCTCAGCCCGCCTCCCCTCTGGGCTCACCTGTCCCCGACTGACTTGTCCTCGCCCTCACTGGAGCACAGGCTCCGTGAGGACAGGGGGGGCTCTGGTCTCCTCCCACTTCTAGCCCCAAATGCCTCACACAGCAGATGCAAGGAATGAGCAGTGAGAGTTCGTGGAATCAACAAGATTGTACTCCTGGCACCCTCGCTTCCCACACACACTGACACTCTTGTGAGTGCTCGCATTAGCGTTAAGCATCTCTGCCCCGCACACGTGTCGCGGCCTCACCTTGCACACGTATTTGATGAACTCCAGCGCAGGGTTATTGAGCAGCAAGTGAGAACCAGGGAGGACAGGGAACATTTTTGAGAGCTCAGTGGCGTTCCGGGAACCCGTGACTTTCTTCTGAATCTTCTGAGTGATGGTGAAGAAGTTCTGAGTGAGTTCATTTGCCACGTAATCTTGAGAGAAGGTGATCACTCCTGGGAAGGAAAGGGATGTGGCACATGATTCCCATTTTGCAGTGATAAGGACACTAAGGGAAGGACACGGGGACCCCCAGAGCAGAGGGCTCAGGTTCTAGGGACAGAGGGGTGGCCTCAGGCAGCAAGGGGGTGCTCACCAGGAAGGGCTCCGGCCACCGCCTGGGCCTCTTGGGAGAGCTGGCTGGGCCCCCTCCTCCGCAGGGGGGTGCTCCCCGGGACACTGCGCCTCAGCTCCTCCTTCATGCTGTGATACACGGCCACAATGTATGCTGCAGAGACAGGCCACAGGCCTTGAGAGTCAGGACCCAGGGGGCCCTGTGGCCGGTCAGACCTCCAGCCAGCCTGGGCTGAAATATCATTACTAGTCGTGACTCTTGGCTGCATTTGGACGAGCCAAAATCAATTGGAAAAATGGGAATAAGCAGGGCACTTACTGAGGCCCAAGTCCAAGTGCACCTTAGTAGGGAGAGTGCCGTGTAAGCCACACTCACCAACCTTCCTGCCGCACAGTGACACAGTGACAAAACATGGCTCATAACAAACACAAGTCTAGGCTCCTGGTGTCGGCACGCCTTCTGAGGTAGCCCCCCAGGAGTTTCAAAAGAGAAGTAGAGAGAGACTCAAGGGCGAGCACACATGCAGTTATAAACGAAACCACCGCTGTGGCTGCACATCGCTAGGTCTGAGTGGTGTTCCCGGCCCTCGCCACCTGCTCTCCCCTAATGACGAGCTCTGTGTGACAGAGTGTAATGTATACACTTTGTGTGCATGTGATCTCAGACACCCTGGTTTGTCAACACTGAACCTTTATTAACACTGCACCTCTAGACCCAAGTCAGATACAGAAGATTCTGACACAGAAATTGAGCCTCAAAGACCAGCCAGTGGGCAACTGATTCAGGAAGTTTCCAACCTTCTGTACTTGGTGTTTACTTTTACTTGCTCTGTGTGCACACGCAAGTCCTGGGACTTGCGGACACGCCCCAGGGCAGAGGACAGGGGTCCAGCCCCGCAAGGCCGGCGCAGCCAGTGCACGCCCACCAGACCTGACTTCCCCTTTACCTCCTTGCTATGCAAACACGCCAGGGCCACATTACTCCCACCGCCAGACTCCGACGCAAGCTAGCGGGCCGGCTCACCCGAAACGATCATGAGGAAGTAGCTCTGGCAGGAGGCTGCCTGTGGCAGGAACTGCACGATGTTCCAGTTGTTTTCCAGCATGTCCTCCACGTCGGGCTCCTGGGCACCTTCCTCCTCCTCCTCTTCCTCCCCACCTTCCTCCTCCTCCTCCTCCTCCTCTTCTCTGCCTTCTTTTCGGGAGTCTTGCTGTAACACAGACGCAACACACCTGAGTCATTCTACACCTGGGTCTACTGACCCCTTGTGCCTCGTGAGATGCTCATCGAGTCGTTCCACATCCCTGAGCCTGAGTCAAAGTCCCGCAGGATGGCTCTAAGGACGAGGCCACTTAGGAGATGAAGCTGCTTAGGTAACGCACCCGGTGTGTACTCAGCAAACGCTGATCGTGATTCTCACTTTGTTCTTCCAGTGAATTCACTTCAGAATTCTTTAACTCCCACCTCCCAGGTAGGGAAGATTCACGAGTGGGTGACCTTGGGTGACTAGATCTCTTGTCTGAATCCCACACGTCCTGGGACGGTGACAATCCTACCCGAGGGGCCCTACTGCAGATATCTCCCGCATGACCAAATTCCCCTCTCAGTGGCGCCTTCCACGTCAACATGTGAACTCCGGCATCCCCCACACCCTTCAAGCAGCATCCACTGCCTTCTCCTGATTCAGCTACGATACCTGCACTTCCCTCCCATCGAGGTCTCCACAGACCTCCTGTCCCAGCACTGAGGACGGCCGGACCTTGTGCACACGCCACACACCCTGGCCAGGCTTGGCTCCTCTCACCCTACACGTGCTCTCCTGCCCCATCCATCTTATCGTAGACGCGTGGCTCCACACCCCTGGGTGCACCCACACCCCCAGGTGTCACCTCCATCCATTCCATTGGCTTGTACACTCCACCTTCAAAACCCACCCAAGTCCTTCTCCCAGACTCCACCCTGCCCCCCACCCTCCCCCAGGCTGATGCTAACTGGGCTCCTACTGAAGCCTTGATCTCCTACGCTGTTCTCGACAACACGGGGCCCTAGTGGAGGCCCTGATGTGCTCCTGCTCAGAGTCTCTTTGTCACTAAAAGCCAAGACTCCAGCTCGGCCTTTGGGCCCAAGGAGGCTGCCTGTGGCAGGAACTGTACGATGTTCCAGTTCTTTTCCTGGCTGCTCTGTGCTACCCGTGACCCCCGCCCAGCCCTGCTCTGTTGTCATGGCTATGCTGACACTGCACCCCCGGCCCAGTTCTTCATTCCCTGCTTGCCTGTCCCCTCTTTAGAGGCCTCTGTGACGGTCCCACCTAAGTCAGCCCCCTGCCCCACAGCCCGCTCTCTGCCCTCCCTCAGTCCCTACCGTTGCCAGTGTTGCACGTTCCCCATCTGCCCATTTGCTCACCTCTTCCCTCACAGATCCCCCCGGGGGCAGCACGCTCTTGCGGGAACGGCTGCAGGATGGGGCCCAGAACTGGGCCAGGCGCTGGACCCATGAGCGCCAAACATGTGCAAAGAGACAAAGACGGGCCCCAAAGCTGTCTCAGACCCCAGCCTGGGCTCTCCAGACTGTGACATCTTACCTGTCCACAGTGAATACTAGATGGGACGTTTCCTTTGATTCCACCATAGTTAGAGGGATCCATCCAGAGAAGAAACTCCCAGCACCGAGAGAAAGAAATCGTCAAGGAATGGAAGATCTCTTTAGAATGGACGCTGAAAAGAAGCCAAATAGAAACTGCTTACATGAAATCATTTTTTTCTCCACTCTCCTCCTTTTATTTTCGTACCCGCTTACCCTTCACTTCTTAACAAAAACTTACGGTGGATTCAAACTATATCAGCCCTCCAACTTTCCAGAAGATGTGATAAACCCGACGCTAAGGCGACTTCTGCACCAAGCAAGAGGGAGCGGCAGGGACCCGTGCTGAGGGACCAGAGAAGCAAGAGCCCCTCTGTGTGCAAGGAGACTACACAGAGCAGGGACAAGGACCGCTGAGTGCCCGCTCCCACCGCTGTCCGAGAGCCTCAGGACTCACAAGGTGCCCAGGGCTGCACTCACAGCAATCTTGCTTCCCCAGTGAGCAGCAGTGAGCTCTAGACTAAACATGGCTCTGGCCCAGCCTACCTATAAATCACAAAAAATGCTCAAAAGGCCAATGTGTTTCCAAGTAAGAAAGCTCTAGAACATCTACAGAAGAATAAAACCCCAAGGTATCCATGAGACAAGGCATTCACGTGTGTTCACAACTGCCGACATCCATTGTGGTATCACCAGGCTCCCAGGCAATGCGGAATCGGGAGAAAAACCTACCACTGAATACAAATCAGAACTGACACAAGTGTTTTACTGAGCAAAGCAGGACACTGAAATGGTTATTGACCCCGGATTCTAGTCATAAAGCTAGAGGAAAGACAGAGCAGGCTCAGCAGACTCTAGGAATACTAAGACCCAGCTAGGCTTACAGACACGTGAGAGGAAAACCACCCTGGATGGGATGAACGGCAGACTAAACACTGCAGGAAAGGATTAGCAACTTTAAGGACACAACAAAGGAAATTACCCAAAAAGAAACACAGAGAGAAATAAAACTTTCAAAACAGATCTAACTATAATTCTATACCAGCAACGAGATCTCCCAAAAATAAAGGTAAAATAAAGGCTTCTTTGGACATCCGGTGGCAGAAAGAATTCATTACGAACAGATCCATGCTACGAGTGATTTACAGGAAGTCCCTCAGCAGAAGGGAAAGGACACCATATCAGAACACAAAGGAAGGCAGAATTCTAGAAATGTAAACACCTGTTGGTGATGTACTCCACGTAGGCAATGGCATCTGCGACCCGCCGCTTCTTCGTGCAGAGGATGATGCGGTTGAAGTTGGCATAGACGACAGAGGACCCCAAGCGCTTGAACTCAGCGATGAGCCTGTAGACCCAAGGTCACAATCACCAGTCGCGATGCCACAGAGGACACCACAAGACATCATGGGAAAACAAGCTAAGGATCCTAAACGAAAAAGCTATTCTAAATATGCCTGAAATCCAGACGCAACAGAATGAAGATTTCTCAGGGCAAAACAAATACTTGTTTTTTTCATAAACAAAGCCAAAGAGAATCAAAAACAGGAGAAAACATGCTATCACATCACACAAAAATGGCTAATTTTTACGTAGAAACAACTCCTATAAATCAATGAGGAAAAAAACGAACAAAACTACAGAAAAATGGACAAAGGATATAAAAAGAAAGGTCAAATTCACTTATGAGGACTGCAGAGCAAGAGTACACTGGGTTAGCACTTCACCACACGAGACTGGCCCCAGTGTCTGCCGTGCTGGTGGGGCTGCGGACACACATTCTCAGTCTCTGTCGGACACACAAACAACTGTACAACTTCCACGGAGAGCCCTTTGTCGCTAAGAATCAAATTAGCGTTTTCCTATCCAGTCAAGAGATCTATCAAACCTGCACCAGTGCTTTTGCTAGAGATTATTCCAGAGATGTGTTCCCGTGACCTTGGGCACAAGGCCATTCTTGCTTGGTGATCTGTAACAGCCTGAGTTCTGGAAGCAGCCCGAGTGCCCATGAGGATGATACATCCACACAGGGGTCTCCAATATCTGCTCTTAACTACAGGTGCAGAACACACACACAGGGCATGAGGACTTGTGCCAACAGGACGCAGAAAGACCCCAGCACACGGCACACCTGTGCAGGATGCTGAGCAGGCTGGGACAGCAGCTAAGCACTCCCTGGGACCTTTACCGCCATGCACCACTAGCCCGGGGCGTCGGCCGGCCATTCCTGTGGATTTGGGGACTGGGGGGGGCTGGGGTCAGCAGGGCCTAGAGCAAGCCGCTGGCAGCACTCACTGCAGGAAGAGCTTCTTCATCATGTTGTGGAGCGTGCGGTGCAGGGCGGGGTCGTGCAGCAGCGAGGATGGGGACCGGAGCCAGCGGTAGAAGTGCATCACCTGGTTGTCAGCGTAGATATTGCGGTGCTGTGTGATCTCCTTCACCCAGCCCACCACCATGCTCTTCAGGATCCTGGAAGAAAGGCATGGAGGGTGGCCCTTCGTCCCTGATACCAGCTTCCCCCTGTTGTGCTGTCACCTCTGCCCCCTCTCCTCACTGTCCAAACCCTATCGCTGGGCCCTCATGTGCGCCCTCAGGCCTCACTCTGCACTCAATGCCTACAACACACCAATGGCCACAGGAAGGGGCCAGAATGGTGCCCGGAGGGCAGCAAAGCCCAGCGACTAGAGGAAAGAGCTTGGCCCCATATGGGGTGCTGGTTCTGCCGCCCTGGGGGAGAAGCCCCAGTGACAACGTCTTAGCTCTTAGTTTTCCAAAACGAGGGCAGAGGATAAATAGGTTTCTAATGTTCCTTGTAAATCCCAAGCCCAGCCATCCTGCCTAGGGAGAGGACTGGGCACACGAACAAAGGGCCAGGCTGTGCTCTCAGGGCACCTGAACGTGCTGGAGCAGAGGGCTGTCTCATCGTAGCTGGCCGGGGTGCCGGCGGCCTGATTGCCGGTGATCATGTCCTCCAGGGAGGCCTGCTGGATCACGTCGAAGCTGATGCCCACGCTGTCAGCCCCCTCCATGTCATTGATGTGGTGGGACTGCAAGATGGTGTTGACGGCCAGGTTCTGGATGTCCAGCTCCACGCACACTGCACAGAGACACCCCTGTGGTGCCCGTGGGCCGACTGCAGCAAGTGCTACCTCAGGAAACACACCGCTCCCGGGGCAGCCGGGCTGGCTGACAAGCCTGTCGCTGAGCGACTAAAGAGCCCAGCCCCGCTCGTCCCACACCCACGGATGCTGCTGCAGGCTCAGTGCCCACACTGTCACGGCCGAGCGTGGAGCATCCGCCACTGGGCGTTCCCGCCACCACAGAATGGCAATGCGTGGCGGAGACGCCAGCAGCCGGGGACCCCCGGTGCCTCAAGCACCTACGCGTGGAGTAGCAGCCCGGACAGTTGATCTCCACGCTGGCCTGGTCGTCGAACTCCATGACGAGGCGATTGTCGTCGGCCTCCTTGCCGCCCAGGTCAGGGCGCGCCGTGGGGGACAGCCAGAGCAGGTGGTTGTGGCGCTGCAGGTGGCGGGCAAAGAAGAGGTCGGAGCCGAAGGTGGAGATGTCTTCGGGCAGGTTCCCAATGGGGATGTGGAAGTACCTGCAGAGGGCACGGGGTCAGCCCCAGGGAAGGGACGGACGAACCGGGAACAGCCAGAGCCCAGAAATGGAGAAATGCCCTCCGCTCCCCTCACCTGCTCATCTCGAAGGCCTGGGACAGGCAGGTGTCCAGGTTGAGGTAGTGGCGGATCATGCGCCGGGCACCGAGGCGCTGCCAGTCCAGGACTCCATAGCTGACCCTATCAGCCACGCGGACCGGCACCAGCGGGAAGTCCTCCAGGACGGGCACCTCGCCAGCCAGCCTCTTCAGCTCCCAGTTGGACTGAACAGCGATGAGTGTGGGCCCACGGCGCTCCTCCTGGACGTAAGGGAAGCAAGTGGCTGGCGGGGAGGGGGCGTTGGGGGGAGGGGCTCACACACAGAAGCCCCACCCCACTCACCTTGTAGGCCAGCAGGAAGCGCTGGATGGCTCTGCAGATGGTTTTCAAGTCGGTTTCAGCCCGAACTTCAAAAGTGTGTTTGGGGGGAGGCAGGAGCTCGGGGCCCACCTTCTCCATCAGGAGGCTGTGCTCGGCGGTGTACAGGGCGCTGAGGCTGGGCATCTGGTTGCTTCGCACCTGGACAGCGGGGGCCGTGTCAGCCCTCTCCCCACACAGGTGCTGCCGCAGGGACCCCTTTGTGGCTCCACTTCAAAAGCCATCACCACAGGCACCGGGGGCAGAGGCCCGTCCCGCCCAGGGGCCTGTCCCTCCCCGAGCCCCTCGCCAGGAACTCACGGTGTCCAGCACGAACACAGACGCCCTGCGCTGGGAGGGCACAAACAGGCCAAAGAGCGCCTTGTGGCCTTGCGCGTGGTGGTACAGGTAGAGGTGGCGGATGCTCCCTGCAGGGCAACACGGCTGTCACCCCGACGTGCGTGGGAGGCCGGGCCGGGCAAAGGCAGCGGGCACACGTCCTACCTGGTTCCAAGTAGCTGAACTGGGCCAGAGAGCGCATCTCCAGGTGCTCGAGAGCAAAGGTTTCTGCTTCTCGGCCTGAAAGGTGTCTCACCAGCTGTTTATTGACCACACACACACAGCCCAGCTGCACCAGGGCCCGGAACAATAACGGAACCTGGGAGAGGGGTGGACAGGGCAGGGTGAGGCCACAGCCTGCGTGTCCTCAGCAGACACGCTGCTGGAGTTCACCGGGAAGGCGGCCCAGAGCCGGGCTGCTAGCCCGTCCACGCCATACGCAATTTTGCTTCCTCCATTCCATCCAGCTGGGAAGATGATCACCTGTGTCTCGTACACGCCCTCGATGTCTGGGGCCGACAATTCAGTATTGATCTCGTTGACGTGTTCCTGATACATGTCCTCGGGCACCGAGTACTCGTAGAGGTTGTAGACCACGTTGGAGCGAGGAAGCACTCGACTGACCTGGTGAAACAGGGCGCCAGCCTGGTCACAAGGCTCACCGGTGACGCCTGTTGAACTCGCATACTCCTTGCATCCCTTAAATAGTCCTAGGGCTTGTGCAGCCGCAGCCACACGTAAGCCCCTCAGAGCCCGTCTCTCCTCACAGGTAAAACTAAACCTGGAAGCTGGGGCTGTAGGTTCAAAAAGCAGCCTGGGGCTTATGAAAAGCAGAGGAGCTTTGGGGCAGTGAGGGGAGGTGTCCCCAGGTTATTTTCCTGTTGTCTGCCAGTCAGAGGACGGGTGTGGGGGAGCCAGAGAGCGGAGCAGAGCAGGGCACCCAAAGGGAAAACCTCCCCACAGAAAAAGTGTTCTCCGAGGTTACAAGGCGGCATCGCATCCAGAAAAGCGACAGGAATCCCAGACCATCTGTTCTCCGCCTTCACGCGCCCCGCCCTTTCCAGGGCCGCACGCCCCTGAATCCTGGTGGGGGCAGAGTCCCACCTTCTCCAGAAAGCCTCTGCAGTCTAGTCTCAGTTACAAACTCCCACATCTCGTCGCAACTAGACGTCAGCGCATTCCGCGCGTCCCAGCACCCACTGAGAAATGTGCACGACAGCCTCAGTAAACGAGCTTCGGGCAGAACTAAACTAGCCGGACTCCACGACAGGCTAACCTACAGGCAGAACCCGGGTGTCGAGGGAACGGTGGTGAGCCAGGGCTGGGGGAGGGGACGATCTGCAAAGGGTCCCAGTTTGTTCTGAGGGAGATAAAACGCTCGAGGACTGGCTGTGGCAGAGGCTGCAGGATGGGACGCACGGAAAGCCACTGAACCGCACGCTTTCACCAAGGGAACCCTGAGGTGTGAGAAGTCTGTCCAGGGAGGCTGCTGACATGAGAAGCGCCTATGGAAACAGACTCCAGCCACTGACACACGTCCCCCTCGTCCCTCCCCTGCTACACAGACATCGGACGTAAGAGGATGGCGCCCCCAGGACACCGGCAACTCCAGCCCCTGAGCGTTCGCTCTGTGCCCGGTGCTCCACAGACACTGTTTCACTCCTCACAGCACCCCAAGAAGGTGCTCCAGCACACCCGGCTCAGCCTCACAGCTCACCAGGCTTTTGCGTCCACAAAGCCCCATCCTTTATGTGGCTCCCTCATCGCTGGGGACACCACCTCAGAGGCGGAGCAGACAGCTGACCGCAGTGACCAGCAGCATCTGCTGCCCCGTACCTTGCGGTATGAAGGCCCCTCCTCGGCTTTAGCCACCCGCTGGTTAACATAGAACTGGCGGGGGATGTTCAGCCTGATGCAGTACAAGTCACTGCTGATGACGGCCCACAGCTTGAACAAGCCGGTCTGGCTGGTCTCACTGATCTGGAACGGAGAGAGAAGACCACACGTCACCTCGACACAAACCGTGCTCACACTCCTGAGTGCTCTCCGGCACCAGCCCCAATCACAGGGCACAAAAGTAACGGAGGGTCCCCAGGATCGTGAGCTGGCCAGACACCCCTTCCCATCGGCTATGATGCTGCCCTTGGGGGGCATCCCACCCCCCAAACTGATGGCAGTCTGCACCTGCACAATCTGCCACGGAAGGTCCAAAATGCTGCGGGCGGCTCTTCGCAAGAAGCCCCCCAGCCCGGTGGCAGGCCTGTCGCGGACAGCCCCAGGCCGAGGGTCACCCTCTGCCACCTCCAGACGCCGCCTCTTCTTGCGACCCAGGCGCTGCCGGGCCTGCAGCTGCCACTTCTTCTTGTGGAATCGGAGCCAGACCAGCCACTCTTCCTAGGGCAGACGGTGAAGCAAGTCAGGAAGAGGGGGCAGTCAACACAACCCAGGGGCACGCGGTAAAGCAGAAACAGCCTTGCACAGCAACTGCATTCAACAGCTTCCCAGCGCAGGTGTCTCTGGTGAGGACGCCTCTCACCCATGCAGGGCCCCGGAGCTACGTAGCAGACTCCACGGGAGACCTCAAGCTACAGCTCGGGCCAGGCTGCTGCCCCCGCCCCCTCCCACCGGCCACGTCGACGTGTCACCTGCGTGGTCCCGAGGGCCGGAGGCGGCCCCAAGATCTCCTGCCAGGGCACCGTCAGCTCCAGGTCCTGCGACTCCCCCTGGCTCTCCCAGAGGACGCGCTTCCTCCTGGTGGCAACAGGAACCACTGAGCGCGGTGGCTTTGCCAGGCCGAGGTCTTCCATGTCCGGAGCACCAAGGCTCTGTGTGCCTTCTGGAGCCTGGGCCACGCCCACCTGCAAAGACCCAGGAGACTGAAAACACCACGATCTCTCAGGAAACTCCACCTCTAGAAATACACATGTGGGATCAAATGAATAGGCTAAGATACTTGTACACAAAGATGTGCATCTACTGACTGATCTGGTTCCGATTTCTAATAGCGAAAAGGTCAAATAGAAAACATCAGTCGAGTACGACTATTTTTCCCTTGTTTGCTCTGGGATTCGCTCCTTTTCGTAAGACAGAATAAAATACTGCAGAGAACAGGTCCTCTCTTTTCCTTCCCAGCCCCCAGTGCTCTAGTTTACAGTGTGCTTTTGGGGGGTGGGGAAAAAAACAATAGTGAAAATAAAGTTCACTTTGCATTTCCAGCAGCTGAGAATTTTCTTTTG
The DNA here is from genome assembly GCF_027475565.1 of Acinonyx jubatus. Lineage (NCBI taxonomy): Eukaryota > Metazoa > Chordata > Mammalia > Carnivora > Felidae > Acinonyx > Acinonyx jubatus. Next base: position 628,006 of record NC_069392.1, on the reverse strand, counting down.
GCTCCCCTGACTTCAGCTAAGCCCTTCGTTACACTGTCTTTAGTACTGTCTAGTGTTTCTACAGGTTTTTACTTCACAGTTTAGAAAACGGGAGTCCCAAGGCACACTGACGCACTGAGTCCCTGAGCCCAGTTACTGCTCTATTCATACAGAAAACAGTCCTTATCCCTGACAGAAGGCCCAAGGCTTCCTATGCCAGAAGACCCTCCCCCCCCCCGCCCAGGTGGAAAGAGTTGTCTGTCAGGTACACAGTTTTAGAAAGAAAGAAAAGAAAAGAAACACTCTAGACACTTGAATGGGAGCATCCAAGCCCGGGTCGCATGGGGCCCCCACGAGGCCCGACGGGCACGGCTCGGCGGCCCTGGGCCCGCTACCTGTCTCCGGCCTTCGAGGACAAAAAGCTCACTGATCTTCTTCTGCTTGCAGATGTCATTCTTCTCCAGAAGTTTCTTGTGCAGCCAGTCAGGGTGCTTGACGCGTGGCACCGGGTTCTTCACCTACAAGAAGGTGACACCGATCCCTTACCGATCACTTGTCTGACTGCTGGTAGGGGCCAGGCCCAGGCTTCCATGGCTTCTGAGCCACATCAGGCCCTGTCTGCATGGGCGGGGCCTCACCTGCTGCAGGGCCGCAGGGATTGTGATGATCTTCTGTATGGCACTGCCTAGCCGCTCAATGTAGTAGTCCCAGTCCAGGATCTGGGTGCGCACAAGGAGAAACGTAAGAGGAAAGCAGCAGCAGCCCCGTGCTCCACTCTATACTGAGCACCACACTGAATGCTTCCTGTGTCATACTTACCCCACCTAGAAGTTCTGGGGCAAGAGGTACCCATTTCACAGAGAAGGAAACTGAGGCAGAACACTTAAAGAAAGGACTCCCAGGATGACAGTTAATAGCTGGCTGAGCCAGCACAAGAACCCTGCACCAGAATCTAAGCGCTGCCCGGCACTAGTTTTTCTGGTTTTGTCCTTAAGTGGAACTACTTCCTCACCCACTGTGTACAGAGAGGAGGACGTCGAGGGTGGAGACTCAGACAGAACGATGACCCGAGTCAGGGATACTGTGCTGTCGACTCCTCCTCCCAAACTTCTCAGTACAGAAGTCGGCACTCACTGTCCGAATATCGAAGTCTTGGAGGGAAGAACTCTTAAGCCATTTCCGGAGAAAATGCTTCCTCACCATGGGCTCTGCCTGGAAAATGGCGAGTGGGATGGCCCTGGGTGAAAAGAGGCACAAAACTCACCAACACGGAAATCTCTCTAACTCTGTACAGCGTTGACCACGTACATGTATTTCACATGGAAATAAGGACTTAGAACCTAGACTGTAACCTCTTTTGTTTAATGACATTGTTTTGTATAAACTACAGCTAATATCTAATGTTTATCATATTCAATAACCAAATAATCCTTCACTGTATTAAAATGCCACGGATTAATGCACGATCCCCCCCCCCCCCCCACTGGTGGCCGTTTGGTCTGTGTTGTTTGACCACTGTTAACAGAGCTATTGCCAAAGCCCTCCCCTAAATTACATATCCATGTGCGTGCATGTAATTAGACATTTCTAAAATGTTACTCATTGAGTAAGATACAGAAAGGTCTATCTGCTTTCCTGAAAGAATGCACCAGTTTTCATGGTACTAACAAGGCTACAGGGCAACTATTAATACCTTTCCTTTCACTGGAGGAAACAGTTGTTTCTGTGATTTTTATAAACACAAAGAAACTTAGAACACAACAAACCCCTGTGCACCTATCACCTAGTCCTATCAAACTTCATGCCTTGCCATTTTACTTCACATTTGAGAAAACAGATACAAGGATGAGGCCCTGTGCAGCAATCCTAACTGTCCTCACAGAGATAAACATGGTCCCTGTCTTGGCGTTTACCAATCCTACGCCTGCTCCCATACTACTCTTGTCCGTACGTAAGTGTAAATAAGAGCGTTGTCCATGTCTGTAAATTTTATACAGATGGAAGGAGAATGCCTGTGCCAGCCCGCGCATTTACCATGCAGCTGCAATTCAATCGTTCCAATGCCCGCATAGCATTTCACTGCATTAAAAACACATTTGCCCATTTTCTGATTGAGGGACACTACAGCATTCCCAACGTTTGCTATTAAACACAACGTAAACCACAGGGGCAATCATCCAGGACACATCCCCAGACGTGCTCAATTGTGAGGGGAATCAGGCACCATCTAATGCATCGTGCACTGCTGGCTTCTCCAAAGTGACTGTCACCACGCTGTGTACATGTGGGACGACTGGTATTAACACACTTATTTCCCAATTACAGTGAATTTGCACATCTTTACATGCACTGATCATCAACTTCACTTGCAAATTGCCTGTTCACATAAGTTGCCTACTTTCTGTGTTGCCATTTTCTTTTTTTATTTAAAATTTTTTTTTATTTTTTAAAATTTTATTAAAAAAAATTTTTTTTTTCAACGTTTATTTTTGGGACAGAGAGAGACAGAGCATGAACGGGGGAGGGGCAGACAGAGAGGGAGACACAGAATCGGAAACAGGCTCCAGGCTCTGAGCCATCCGCCCAGAGCCCGACGCGGGGCTCGAACTCCCGGACTGCGAGATCGTGACCTGGCTGAAGTCGGATGCTTAACTGACTGCGCCACCCAGGCGCCCCTGTGTTGCCATTTTCTTAATGATACACAGCAATCCTGCATTTTACTCTCCATGTAATCTGTTTTAGCCTTACACCAAATTCCTTCTTTTGTTAGAACTCTGGGAATTTCTTTTTAAGGAAATATTTGCTGTGTTTCATTCGTTTGCTCCCCACCCCCTCCACTCCAGACCTTCCTAGTGTAGGTGAAAACGCGGATTACTGACGTGTCTAGCTTTATCAGTTACCTACTGCTATATTACCAACCACCTCAAACTCCATGGATCGAAACAGTAACTGTTTTGGCTTATGAGCCTATGATTGAGGTGGTTCTGCCCGGGGTCACTTGTGTGGCCGCTGTGGCCTCCCCTGCAGGTGTGGCAGCTGCTGCAGTTACCTGGTGCTGCCTCTGCAAGGGACCCCCAGCCCCCAGCAGGCTGACCAGGCAGCCAAAGGGCAAGAGCAGAAGCATGAGGCCTCCTGCAACCAGGGTTCACTTCTGCCACATTGCACAGGCCGCAGCAAGTCACGACTGCCCAGACTCTGTGCAAGGGAAGGACTGTCACGGGAGGAACGAGGCCCTGTCACAAATGGTCACGGAAGCACTGCTGTGGCCATCTTTGAAACGTTTTCTCTTGTTGGTGCTTAGCACTTCCTCCATCTGCCCGCTGTTCTCAAGGCTTGTCCGCGGAACCACTTCTAGTCCCTGAACTCTTGGTGGGAAATCCTGCCATGGTTATACAATGATTCGCAGAAGAAAACCTATTGTTCTAGAAATCCATGCCCTCAACACAGTTTCTTCCTGTTCCATTCACACGGTCCCTGCACGGTTCAAGCAGCCTGATGAGCGACAGGTGACGGGAGAACCACTGCTGACCCCGAAGATTCCGTAGTTGGGAGTGGAAGATGCCGTCTGACAGAACCCTTTGCTGTCACGCTGAACGTGTTTCAGAAGCTGGAAGACATTTCTGTCTGTCGGTAAAGAGAGCTGAGGCTGCAGCATTGGCAGTGTCATGGAGCCTCGGATGCTAGAGCATTCTGTGCAGCTCGCCAGAAAGACCTCTCCAGCCAGGGTGACAATGGTCTCCTCAAGGGTGTGAGTGACCCAGGGCCTGCCCTAGACCTCAACCGAACTCTGTGATGGCTCCCATCATAGCAACCCCCGCTCCAATACACCCTCACATCTCTGTGCCTGCTGACTGACAGGGCACCCTCAGTCTAGGCCCCCACAACCCAGGCTCTGCAGGGGACCGAAGCCCAGTCCCTGTCTTCCACTCCTGACCATCCTGCTCTTTACAAGGAAGCTGACATCGCTACAAAGGTCCCATAACAGACTCAAGCTTCCAACCCGAACATCCAAGACCGTACGGAATCCCTTCCTTAACCCCAGAAACCCTTACCTCTCTGTGACTGGAGAGCCCTCGGGCTTCCGGGAGATGATGTAGCGGCAGCTCAGCCCCGCGTCCTTCACCATCTGATCCCCCAGGAACTCAGCCAGGCGCTTGGCTGTGCTGATAGACGTGGACTTCTGCTCCCCATAATCTTCCAGCTTCCGAGACATGGAGCGGTTCTCAGAGATCAGCTCAAACAGCTCAGAATCAGGCATGTTCGCGGCCTGGAGAGGCAACGAGCAGATCACACAGAAGGAACAGAGCGCTCTCCCAAGCTCACGGGGACATCTCCCCTGAGTAGCGAGCTTCTCCAGCCTGATGGGCTGAAGGCAGCGGTACAACACGGTTGTCTCATGCCAGTGAGTAGCAACGCTACAAACCCACACACAAAACCTTAAATTCCATTTTGTCGAACTATGTGGAAAACATTAAAAGACACTTACTGAGCTACTGACACCAAAGTTAACAGAAAAAGAGGAGAGACAGAATTAGTGATATTTTTCTCCTAAAACAAAAAGAAAACTAGGGAAAGGAGGAGCCAGGAAAAAGGAGAGACACTAGCCCCCTGGAGAGCCATGGGACTAAGAAGGGAGGAGTCAGAGCAGTCTGAGGACAAATAGCTATATCTGTACCTGTGCACATGCACCCCTGACCCCCCGGCCCTGCTGTCCCATGTGCACACATCCCTGACCCCCCAGCCCTGACATCCTGGAAGATTTGTTTGGATCCTGTTTCGTGTGTTTTTCTCTCTTGGTGCTTACTCTCATGTATGGGCCAACTCTACAGAACAAGACAATATGCCTCAAGCTGCAGCAGCCCACAAAGCAAAGGAAGCCAGGAAAGTTCTAGAATATCCATCCCAGTATCCCTTTCGCTTAGAAAACATTAAAATAGTGAAAAAAGCCTATATGATACCCAACATTTACAGATTAAATTAAGTAGTGCAAACTTGACAAACACAGACTAAAGAGTAACAAATAATGATAGATCCCATGAGAAGGTATGTTGCGAGGTAAGCCAACACTGTCATTTAAATTGTAGAAATTGCATATTCATTAACAGGGCCTACAAAGTAAAAACAAATCAAAGAAGCTGATGGGATCACTGGTAAAGTTTTCTCTTACAAATCCTTTCACTATGCTAGGTGCCTCCTTCCTGGAATTCTGTCACTGGGCACAGGGTCCGACTGAGAGGGACTGAGAGGCACCGACTACGAAGTCCTGTTTCATCAGAATCAGCCCTGACTCACCCTGTTCGCCAGGAGCCTGCAGGACCCTCACGGCCAGGTGGAGGGCGGCTCACCTTACTGTACAGCACGTCCAGCCAGTAGTCAGCCACCTTGGCGACGGAGCCATATACTTCTTCTAGGGTGCTGCCCTTGAGGAAGGCCTCAAACACTGAGGACTGGAAGATTTTAATCAGCTGCAGCTCCCCCCGGCGTTTGATCTCGAAGCCCTTTAGCTCAGCCAGGGAACCGTCCTCGTTGAAGACAGCATATCTGGAATCATAGGCGAGCCCAGCGGTGAATGGGGGCCTGGGATGCTGGCTGTTAGTCACTGGCTCTCCACCTTCCCCTTCTCCGTCCAACCCTCCCCTCCAGCATGTACTAGGCAGCAAACACCTCCCCACCCTGAGGTTCATATTTCTGACATAAAAACAACATAAGAGGCTGCAGCCTGTAGAACGAGAATCTAGCATGTGGAGAGCAGAGATGGCGGGATCTGTGTTGGCAACAGCTTTCCATACTGAAACAAAAAGGTCAAGAAACAGAAGTAGTCCCATCTGGCCTCCTGGTCCACTTCCCGGATGGGTTGTTAAATCTCATTCATTTTCTCCCCAAGTACAAAGGCTGTGGGATTCCTACCTCTTCTTCAGTTTCTTGCCCTCTTCCTTGGAGGCTGGAAGGATCATGGCAAGGTAGGGTCCATCAACCTCAAAAAAGATGCTGTTCTCTGAGCGGGTGACATAGGTGAGTGAGGCTGGCTCAGTCAGCTCCTGGTACTGATCATTGGTGAAGCCTTCCTGCATAACAAGAGGAAGTGGAGGCAGCTTCACTCCTGACCATCCAAACCTCGAAGGGACCAGTTGCCTGTGAGGACTGACCAGGCCAGCGAACTGGGGTTCTTCCATACAGTGGACACCACTCAGCCAGAGAAAGAGGCCAAGTTGTGACACGTGCCAGAAGTGGATGAACCCAAACACATTCTGCCAAGCCCAGAAGCTTATACACCTTGTTTCCATTCACAGGACATTCTGGAAAAGGCAGAATTAGCGTTGCAAAGGAACACACTAGGTAGCCAGGGTCTAGGGGAAGAGAGGGAGAAAGGCTGGTGATAGAGGCAGCACTCGGGAACTTCTGAGGGGTGGAACTTTTCCATGTCCCCTGCGGTGGTGGAAACAGGACCTGTGTGGCTCAAAACCCACAGAACTGCACTCTACGAAGCGTGAATTTTACTGTAAGCAAATTAAAAAGCATCCAACCAGGATGTCGGGCAACCCCAAGGGAAACTGCAGACTGGGACAAACAATCCCACTGAAGGGCCGGCTTCAGTCACTTTGGCAAACCTGGTTGTGACGAGGTAATACAGACTAAAGACAGTAGCAACTATACACACACACTGTGCCGTAGTCGGTTAAGTTTACAGCACACGGCGGCACGATCCTGAAGCCGTTTTACAATTTTACACCCACACTAGTGAACAAATAAACATATTGAGAAAATGAGGGACAGGCTTCTCACTGCAAGAGAAAGAAGTGACTAACGGAAAGGGGACTAGATTGGGGCTGGACATATAGATGTGGACTCGTGTCCTTTACGTACATACGTATGTTTTTTAAATGTTTTGAGAGAGAGAGCGCGCGCGCGCACGTGCGTGTGACAGAGAGTGTGAGTGGAGAAAAGGGGTGGAGAGGGAGAGGGAGAGAGAATCCTAAGTAGGCTCCATGCCCAGTGCATAGCCCAATGTGGAGTGTGATCCCACAACCCCGGGACCATGACTTGAGTCGAAACCAAGAGTCGGCCACTCAACTGACTGAGCCATCCAAGCTCCCCTTGCATTTCGTACTTTCAAGTGCACACACAGGGGCGCCTGGGTGGCTCAGTCAGTTGAGTGTCCGACTTCGGCTCAGGTCATGATTTCACGGCTTGTGGGTTAGAGCCCCGCATCTGGCTCTGTGCTGACAGCTCGGAGCCTGGAGCCTGCTCCCAATTCTGGGTCTCCCTCTCTCTCTCTCTGCCCTCTCCTGCTCATGCTGTCTCTGTCTCTCAAAAATAAACAATAGAAAAAAAATTAAAGTGCACACACAGAGAAATAAACCTAGATGCATGCGTGGACAGGGCGATCAGGCATATACATATCTCCTAGCTCAGTCTGAGAACAGCTAGAAGCAGTTACAGCCAGCAGCAATGAGCATCTGCACTTGACCTTGGTTTCCAATACCCTCTCCAATAAAAGGAACCTGGTTCCTCAGAGAAATGGCGGATTCCAGGGTGAGGACTAGGATAACCAAGATGAGGCTAGAGTGCCTTCAGGACCAAGAAGTAAGAAAGTGCTAAAGAAATAAACTAAAAATGCCCCAAACCCGAACCACAGACCAGGGACATGTGTCGGGAATACATAGGCAAATGTGAAGGAGGCCCTAGCAGCCCAGGAGGAATGAGCTGAGGCACAAAACACCAGGGCAGGCCTGGGTTGTAACCCGGTCTAACCAATATCGACGACGAAGAGGACTGCTGAGTGGAAAGAGGGGTGATGCGCTTCCTTACAGAGGGATTCCAATAAATGTACCAGGACCGTGGGAAAGAGGGAGCCACCGCTGGGGAAAGTCACTGCAGAACCACCGTCACTCAAACCAGTGAAAATTAGGGAGACACAGGACATCTGCAGTCTCAAGTATCTCCTCTAGGGTTCTTCAAGGCTCTGGTGGCCTTAACACATGGCCAGACTCTCCGACACCCCTGCCCGCCGGCGTAGGCTCAATGCCTCGCTCCAGCAGCAGTACAGGGCGGGGAGACCGCAGCTGTGCCCGGTGACCAGAAGCGCAGACCCTGACACCATGCAGCCAAAGAATGAAACACGGGTCATATCACTAGCGTGCCTTAAAAAATGCAAATAATCTCATTTGATAAGATACAACAAACATGATTAGAAACAACAAGCCCAAATGAGGGGCAGCCAACAAGACACCTGAGCAGGGTTTACTGAAGACAGGGAGCTGCCAGCCTGGGGGGACTAAGAAGACAGGAGCCCTGGAGAAACCGGGAAATCCAAACAAAGACTGTGGCTTGGTTATGGGGCTGCGCCAACGTGAACTTCTTAGTTCTGATAAGCGTGCCACGGTTTATATATGTGAACTAACGTTAGAGGAAAGAGGCTGAAGCATATATACAAATTGCGTTTTACTTTTAAAACTTTTCTGTAGATCTGAAGTTACTTCAAAATACAAACTTAAAAGCGAAATAGTCTGCTGCTTTCCTACAGGGAACACAGACTCACTTGAGTGTGAGCACAGCATTTTCTGTATAGATCCTCAGGCTACAGAAGAATCTGAATGGCGTCAAGCAGGGTGACGCGACGTTAGGAAGGGGAATGCGCCAGTGTGACAGCCGATGCAGTCCCCCCCCCCCCCCGCAAATCCCCATCAGAGTAGAGACGTTAAGAACCCAGGCCCAGAGATAGCAGGCCCTCCCCGGAGACCCAGGCTCACCTTGACCATGATGTTTAACATGGCCCCAGGGTAGGAGATGGTCACCTTGGGTTTTTTTACACTGGTCGTCTTGATGACAAAGTTTTCAGGGAAGCTGTTGGGCAGGACGCACCATATTCCGTCTGTGTCCAGCTCTAAGGGCCTCCTTTAGAAAGAGAGAAACGAGGCCACGTGGATGCTGGACCATGGCCTCCATGCAGGAAGTACCCAGTGTGAAGGCCCTTCCAGGCCGTGGACCCAAAAACACAATGCCCACATGCTCACTCCCCGTCTGTGCCCCCCAGCCTTCCCCCCCAGGCTGTCCACTCCCGGCAGCTGACCAGAGCACAGCGCTCACCCGATCTGCTCGATCAGTTCCCGCGCCTGGGTGATGATGTTGGCTCCCGTGAAGCAGACAATGCCTGCCATCTCCATGGAGTACCAGCGAGCCCTGAGGAAGACAGTCACAGCCTGGGGGTGGGGTGGGTAGGGCTCCCCACAAAGGGTCCTCAGAGGTCAGGAGGACACCACAGAGGGGACGTCTGAAGTGGGGCAGGAACCGTGGCAGCACGGGGCGTGCTGAGGACACTCCTCCGCCCTGCTTCAGGGTGTGGGGCTGGAGGCGGCATGCTCTCTCGGTACCCGCCCAGATGGTCCCGTGCCCCGCCCCCCCTCCCACGAGCCCTCTCCCTCTGTCCCCAGCTCCACCTCGTGCCTTCTCCATCTCCCAGACCCGACGCTCATCCTCCGACTTCTCAGGGAAAGCACAGGCCCACAAACACCCTCAACTCCCCACCAGACACCCGCCTCGTTGCCCCCAAACCAGGTCTCACCCGCAAGGTCGGGCGCCCAGAGGCCGGCCCCACTTTCCTCCCCCTCATCCAAACCCAACAAACCCCAGCACCCCATCGCTCTCCTCCAGAGCCTCCATGCTGCTGCTCCTCACGACCCTGCCCACGGCGGCCAGGCCTCTACAGCCTGCTATCCCCAAGGCCCTCACCCACCTGGCTGTACATCTCCATCAGAAAGAGCATCCATCTTGGCTTTCAGACCCCCCCCCACTCCTGGCCATCCTGACTTTTCAGATAGCTTTACACCCCCCATGGCTCACGTGATGCTTTTTCAGGACGGCCTACACCCTCTACAGCCCCCAAGTTCTGCCATTCACCAAGTCACATAAATACACTGGAAACTGCCAAATCACCGTCTCCAGCCCAAGACATTCCGACAACACGTCTGTGGTACCGATCCCTGGCAGTCCAGACACTCTGGGTCAGCGCAGCCGGACGCCCCCACCCCTGCGCCCGCCCCGGCTCTCCCCCCGCGCTCCACATAGTGAGGCCCTTGGCCGGGAGCCCACCCTTTGCGCATGACGTAGCCGTAGAAGGAGTTCAGGATGCACTTGTGTGCCAGCTGCAGGGAGTCGTACAGGACCTCCATGTTCTTGCAGCGCTTCACTTCGGCGGCGTCGCCCACCTCCACGGCCGCAGACAGCTTCTTCTTCCACACCTGGAACCACACGCGCACCGATCACCAACTCGGCTCCTCCAGCTCAGTCTACAGTCCACGGCCCGGCATTCTCATATTGTGAAAATGTCAAATCTATAGAAACCTTCAAAATCCAATACAAGTGAAGACTATAGACACATCCGGAAAAACAACCGTTGATGCTCTGCCACGTTTCCTTATCCCGTTCTCTCTAGGGGCACAGCCAGATGAACAGGGCAGACATCGTGACCGACCCCCTAGAGACTCCAGCACATGGTTTCTTTCTTTCTTTTTTTTTTAATGTTTATTTTTGAGAAACAGAGCAACAGCGCGTGCACAAGCACACAAGTTGGGGAGGGGCAGAGCGAGAGGGAGACACAGAATCTGATGGAGGCTCCAGGCTCTGAGCTGTCAGCACAGAGCCCGACACGGGGCTCAAACCCACAAACCATGAGACCCTGACCTGAGCCGAAGTCGGACGCTTAACTGGCTGGGCCACCCAGGCGCCGCAAGTGTCCAACTCTTGATTTCAGCTCAGGTCATGATGCCAGGGCTGTGGGACAGAGCCTGTGTTGGGCTCCTCACTGAGTATGGAGGCTGCTTAAGATTCTCTCTCTCTGCCCCTCTCCTGCGTGCGCTCTCTTTCTAAAAAAAAGTAATAACGTAATATAAAGAAAAAAACAATTCAGATATTTGTTGAATGCCTACTATGTGCCTGGTATTGTGTAGACTCTGAAGAACAAGACAGACACTTTTAGTGCTTGTCTGAAGAGAGAGAGAGAGAGAATAAGTAACTTAATAGTTAATTAACATGAAATGGTATGGCAGTTCCTCAAAAGGTTAAAAACGGAATTAGCACATGACCCAGCAATCCCGTCTGGGTGCACACTCAAAAGAATGACATCAGGGACTTCAAGAGATTTGCACACCCACGTTCACAGCGGCATTCTTCACAGTGGCCAAACCGCGGAAGCAACCCAGTGTCTGTGGACAGGGGGCGGATGCACACAATGTGGTGCATACACACAACGGAGAACCATTCAGCCCCCCACAGGAGATTCTGACACCCGCGACTACACGGACAAACCCGGAGGACACGACGCGAAGGGAAAGGAGCCGTCATAAGAGACAAACATCGTGTGAGTCCACTTCCGTGAGGGCCTAGAGGAGCTGGACTCAGAGACCGAAAGTGGGATGGGGGGCTTGTGGTTAAATGGTGCCGACTTTTAGTTCTGCGAGATGAAGAGTTCTGGCAAGGGCTGGGGGTGGTGGCTGCATACAGTGTGAACGTACCCAACGCCACAGAACCGTGCACTTAAAAACGTTAGGTTTTATGTCGCGTATCTTTTACAGTGATAAAGTCTATCAGAGCAGGGACCTTACTGAGTCCAAAAATGAAGGAAGGTCTTTCAGGGAAAAGAACCCCATTTGCTTAAGTATAAAGCTACAATTTGTCATGACAACTGAGGTGGTATGTGTCTTCCCTGATCCTCCTGGATGAGCCAGGCCAGTAAATCACCCGAATCTGTCCCCATCGGAGGCTGGCAAACTACGGCCATATGGCCAATACTGTGCTCATGCAGCCTCCGCTTCTGCTCCGCTGCTCACCTCCCTGCTGCAGCGGACACGGCTCCGTTCCTATCAAATTTTATTTATAAAAAGTCTGCCCACCCATAGTCAGCTGATCCCTGCTCTAAATAAATATTTCAAAAGCAATCATTCAAAATAGTTTCAAGGCCTCAGGCCCTTAAATCCTCAAAACTAAAAATAACCGAGGGGCGCTTGGGTGGCTCAGTTGGTTATGTGTCTGACTCTTGAGCTCATCCTAGCTCTTGGTCTCCAGGTCATGAGTTCAGGCCCCTCGCTGGGCTCCACACTGGGCATGAAGCCTACTTAAAAACAAGAAACAAACAAACTCAAAACTGTGCATTCAATTACTTTCCAAACGCGTGAGGCTGAGAGCCACACATCCTAACTGGGGAAGTCATGACTGTCCAGACAGCACCAAGCAAGGACTCTCATCTCAGAAACTAGACTGTTCTGACTTCACAAAGGTCAGACTCGCCTTGTGGAGACCCTTGAACTCATAGCGCCTGTCCCGGAAGGCGCGCACCGTGTCCACATAGAAGGAGTTCTCCCGCTGGCAGATGGTGGTGAGGCGCTCCTCCACCCTGGTCACGTGGATCTTCTTGTAGGCCTTCCGGCAGTAATCTGCGGCACAATCGAGAGCAGGGAAGCATGTGAGACCCCAAACAGGAGATAGCCGGGCCACCTGTACGTAGCCAAAGGAAGTCAGGATAAGGCCGACACCAACAAATGAAGCTTCCCAGGTCAGTACGGAGGAGCACGAAACTCAGAGAGACGGTGCTCGTTTATCCTATCAAAGGACAGCCCAGTGTGAACGGGCCAAATTCGGCAAGAGCCCGGGAAACAGAATTCATCATCCGAACATTCACTGAGGGAGAAATAAGGAAAGGGAAGCTAGGAAGAGATAGTTCACAGTGATCTCATCTCTCATCTAGTGCAACACCTAGTTTAGATGACATCAAGCTGTGACATACCAGAAAGGCCCAAGTCAGAGGAACCACAGTGTTTGGAAACCGCTCACCTGACAGCCTCCGCTTCTCATATTTAGCCTGCTCCTCGCGGGACAGCTCGTGAAAGGCCCGGGCTGGGCCCTCTGCAGTCAAGGGAGGGAACTTCTCTGACTCCAGCTGGTGCTGGATCCGATGGTACTCGCTGCGACTGGCTGGCACTAGGAGGGCGACAGAGGAGAGTCTGTGACAGAGACCTATGCACCCGCTGCCTGCTGAGCCACCCGGCCCCTGCCCCTGGGTTGCACTCACTGAACTCGCCCCTCCACTGCCAGGCCATCTTCCTCTGGCAGTCTGCTCCAGGCTTGTTGAAGTCACAGGCAGCACAGGTGGCCTCGTCCACCACGGCAGAGGGCTGGGGGTGGGGAGGGTGGGGGGAGGGCAGCAGTTAGTATTTGGGCAGAAAAGAGCTTGATTCTGACAGGGGAATCCGTCTCACCTGCAGGCGGTTCGTCAGGATGATGTTGGGGTACATGGCCCCCACATCCAGGTGGTAGATAAGGGGACACTCGATTCTGTTTGGGACATCTTTCAGGGAGGTGAGCTTGGTCTTAATCTGATCACACACCTATGGAGAAAGGAGAAAGACTGTATAGACAGTAACAAAGCAAGCACGTGGGTCCCAGAAGGACAGCAGACGCTGGCCACCAATGCTAGGTCCAGGAGGTACAGGAACCTCACAAGGAAAGAACCCTAAGGAGCACAGCATCTCAGGAAGCAGCAGCCTCCACTCCAGAGGACCTTTTGGGACTGGGAGAAAACTGAAAGACTGTGGCCTCAGATGGCAGGGCCCACCCATCAGCAAGGTGTAAGACCCAGCTCGAGTATCAACAGCATCCTTCCTGGGTGCCCTGTGTGCATGCACAGTGTGGACATGTGATATCCCTGCCTCAGCAGCCCCTCACCTGACACATGAGAGGCTCAAGAGCTTAGCAGGGGCTCAAGCACAGGCGCCCTTAGCCCAAACGCCACACTCTGAACCTCCGTGCTAGATGGTCCCCAGCATTACTTTACAAACCGATGAATCAGATTTGTTTCCAGCCAGAGGTTAAACTGTTATCTAAAAAAACCCTCCTGGTACCTAACACCTAGATATCCTGCATGAAATATGAGGACTATCCCTGTAAATGCAGAACTGAGTTTCTAAGTTACCCCAGAGGGCAAGAGCGAAGAGTAGACTCAAAGCCAGAGCAGAGAGCTACATCAGCAGTGGCCTGGCAGAGGCCAGGCTCTGGGTCGGGGTCTCTAGGACCACTCCCAGGTGCAGTGACTCACAGTGCAAGGACACAGAACTCAATCAGCAAAGGGGAAAGGCATTGGGGCAAGGTCAGGAGGAGGTCAGGCTCAAGCTGGGATGAGCTTAATTCTCCCGGCATCAAACCGGGACATGTGCCTGATGCCATCTTGCTCATGGACCCAGTGCCCAGAGTGTTCACTGAGCACTGGGCACCTGGGCACCTTGGCCCACACACACCCAAACCACACTCCCAGGAGGGCAATGCTCCGTGTGAACCAGTGTCTGCACGAGTGAGCGAGGTTCAGGAGGGACTCCTGTCCGAGAAAGGAGAGAAACCTCCCTCCTGAGACCCGAGCTCCCGGCCTCACGAGCAGGCCTTTCCGAGGTCGGCTGCCTTGGCCCAGGGTGTGTGCACTCCCACACGGTTCTCGTGCCTCCTCAGGGACAGGAAGCCTGCACACGACAGAGGGACGATACAGAACCCCCCCAAAAAGGCAGGACCAACAAAGGCCACCTCTGTGAAAGAATAAACTACAAGTCTGCTCACCAAAATCACATCTCCTCTGGGCTGCACATCTGGCACCGCAGGCTAGTCCCTCTAATAAGTGTGGGGTTTACGTTATACTCCACTGGATCTGGGAACCCTCCGGCCCAGGAACCAGGTGACAAGGGACCCCGGCCACAAACAACCATCAAAGTAACTGATGGCCCCTGAAGGGCTGCAGGAGACTCCCTGCTGAATACAAATTCACATCCCAAAATCACAGAGCGTGGGAAGAAACACCCCCATGACCAACAGCAGACACAGGGGGAGGAGGCTGAGAACCCGAGAGAATAAGCCTCCCAGAGTAAACGTGGGGAAACTAGCACAATTAAAAATACTAAAGACCAAGCCCTAAATAAAACAGGGAGAGAAAGAGTCCACTTCTTTTTTTTTTTTTTTTAATGTTTATTTTTGAGAGAGAGACACAGAGTGCGAGTGGAGGAGGATCAGAAAGAGAGGGAGACAGAACACGAGTGGGTGAGGGGCAGAGAGAGAGGGAGACACAGAAGCAGAAGCAGGCTCCAGGCTCCGAGCTGTCAGCACAGAGCCCGATGTGGGGCTACAACTCACAAACGATGATCAGACCTGAGCCGGTCGGATGCTTAACCAACTGAGCCACCCTGGTGCCCCTAAAACTAACTGTCTTCTAATAGTCATATGTTCACTCTCCCAAAACTAATACCTGATTACGTCATAACATTAATATGTACTTATCTGGTAAGTTCATTCTGCACAAAACATACACATCAGAACTGGAGAATTAGTATATTTAGAAGTTAATCTAATGACTCAGGAAACCTCTGGATGGGACCAGATAATAAATATCTTAATTTAGGTTTTGTGGCCACACAATCTGTCACAATCTTTTTTTTATAACATCTTTAAAATGTAAAAGCTATTCTTAGCTTGCTGGTTACACAGGCCTCATGGGCTATAGTTTGCCAACGTCTGTTATAGACATTTAAGAATAGAGAAAACCAGGGGTGCCTGGGTGGCTCACTTGGTTAAGCGTCCGACTTCAGCTCAGGTCATGATCTCACGGTTTGTGGGTTCAAGCCCCACGTCGGGCTCTGTACTGACAGCTCAGAGCCTGGAGTCTGCTTTGGATTCTGTATCTACCCCTCTCTCTGCGCCTCCCCTGCTCTCTCTCCTCTCAAAGATAATGAACATTAAAAAAAAATGCTTAAAAAAGAATAGAGAAAACTAAAAAACATCTGAATAAATACGAAGACTAACCAGGAGAGTAGCCATCTTTTTTTTTTTTTAATGAAATACGTTAAATTTGGAAGTCATATTAGAAAAATCATTTGAATGAAAAATTGCCTTTAGTATTAAACTCCTTAAGGGGCGCCTGGGTGGCTCAGTTAAGCATCATTCGACTCTTCATTTCAGCTCAGGTCATGATCTCACGGTCGGGAGATCAAGCCCCGCGTCAGGCTCTGCGCTGTGTGTGGAGCCTGCTTGGGATTCTCTCTCTCTCTGCACCCCTACCCCTGCAAGCTCTCTCTCAAAAAACAAAACACAATAACACAACATTCCTTAAAACCCTCCAAAGTAGTCAAAATAAAAAAACACACCAAAAATTATACAGCAACAATGACTAAAAGGAAGAATGTTTACCATATACAACAGAAAATACCAGAAGTATTAATATTTGTTCCTAGTTGAATTTTAAGGAAATCAATCATTTGAATAATCACTCCATCCTTCTCCACCCTGAGGCAGGTCCTGAAATGCCAATGAGGAGGCCCACGGAGACAGTCCAGGTAAGAGGGGAGGGAGACACAGTTCCCACGGAACACACCTGCGCTGCCGAGATCCCCGGCTGGCACCTCCCATCAGCATCCTCGGGATGAGATGGTCCCTCGGGAACAAAGAGATGAGTCCAGTGCCCTCTAGAACACACTTTAGAAACCGCGAAGGAGCCATACTCCGTCCTCTAGGAGCTTAGTGCTGGATTCACCAGGGTGTCTAGAGTTCCTCCAATCAGCATATCTTTGTTCTCACTCATTTCACTGTTTCTTCAAGTTGAAAGTGTGTTCCTTCTAAGGTGTTAACTCACATTTGTTCTTTAGCCTAGCCACTCTTCTAGATTGTTCTTAGTTCCTTTTTTTTTTTTTTTAAGTTTTTTTAATATTATTTGTTTTTGAGACAGAGTGTGAGCAGGGGAGGGGCAGAGAGAGAGGGAGACACAGAATCCGAAGCAGGCTCCAGGCTCCGAGCTGTCAGCACAGAGCCCAATGTGGGGCCTGAACTCAAGAGCCGTGAGATCATGACCTGAGCCGAAGTCGGATGCTTAAGCGACTGAGCCACCCAGGCGCCCCCAGGTTGTTCTTAGTTCTTAAAGTGTATGGTAGCTGGAGCTAACAACAGCTGCACAGCACTTTACAGTGTACAAACACAGCTTTCTCACGTGTGAGAGACCAGAGAGCACAAGCAGGGGAGGGGCAGAGGGAGAGGGAGAATCTTACGCAGGCTCCACGCCCAGCACAGAGCCCAGCGTGTGGCTTGATCTCAGGACCATGAGATCGTGACCTGAACTGATATCAAGAATCTATTACGAGTTGGATACTTAACTGACTGAGCCACGCAGGCGCCCCTGTAACCACATTCTTATTCGAATTCTGCCTAGTGAGTCTGTTCTGAGACATTTCTTAGAGAGAGACAGACAGAGAGGAGAGACGGGGAGGACGAGGAGAGAATCTCTGCCCTGAGCGTGGAGCCTGATGCGGGTCTCCATCTCACAACGTCAAGATCATGACCCAAGCTAAAATCAAGAGTCACATGCTTAACTGACAGACCCACTCATCTGCCCATGTTATGACACATTTCTTAAAATCAATCCTAAAACTCGTAAAAGCTCCAAACCACTAGTAACTCAATATGCTGTAGTGTTGAGCAGTGCCTGACAGACACACCTGAGAAGTGCCACGTTCAAGTAAGACAAGCAAGGCGGGGGGTACCTGGGGTCTCTAGGCACGTAGCACTTGTAAATGGTGCTTTCTAACCATTATTGGACAGTTTTTACAGTCACTATATTCTACTCTGTCATCTGTAGGAATTGACTATCATCACTTTTAAAGTCTCCTGAACAACAAAAATTAAAACCAGTGGCTCCTCGCTGCCTACAAAATAAAGTCCAAATGAACTGGGCATAAGGCCTATCCCTCGCCTTTGTCCTGCGTCCACCCACCACGATGTTCTAAGCAATAGCCAGCTCAAGACCCCATGGCCAACTTGTGAATCTCTACCATCTCCCAAAGCCCAGTCATTCATTGTAACCACAACACTGTCCTGTGCCCCCCAAGCAGACCAGAACAGACTCTGTATCACCAGGCTCGGAGCCCAAGTACCAGCACACAGTAGGTGCATGCTACTGAAAGCAGCCAGTCTACAAGCAGAGCGTGTGAAGACGGTCTCTCCTGGCCCCCGGAGCGTTACCTCTTGGAAGTTGGTGACCTGCTCCATGGGCACCTTCTCCTCTTCCTCGATGGCATGACGCATGGTCTTCTCCACCCGCTGCAGCAGGAAGTCAAAGGCGGCAGGATTCTAGTACAGATGACCAAGAGAGGACGCAAGTGAGAAGGGAAAACACCCTCACACGTACCCAACTACCTCGGGCAGGACACTGCGGGGACTGGCCTGGAGAAGCCAAGGGCTTGTCCCGTAGCACCTCAGTCAAGGACAGACCAGACAAGGGAGGGCTGGTGAGGGACCCACAGGGCAAGAAAGGGGTGAGGGCTGTACTGCAGCCCTGGAGGCTTCTGGGTCTCAGCCCTCGGGAGAGCGGGGAGGGCTCACCATCCTGAACCGGCAGGGGATGTCACTGCGGAACACGCCCGACTCCAGGGCCTCCACGTGGCCACCCACATAGGTCTCGGCATCCAGCACGTGGCCATCATTGGTCAGCTTGTTAAACTCCTGCTCCTGCTTGTTGGGGAAGACGATGTTGGCATGGAAGGCCTGCACCATCAACAAGGCCTCACACAGCGTCCCGGAGCCCTTCCGCAGCACCTGCGGGGGAAAAGCCAGACTTCAAACCAAATGCCAAAATCACACAGCTGCATCCACGGCAGCCACCGGGGACGAGCTCCGAGGGCCGGCGGGCTGACACCGGCACACGGGGCCGGGAGACGCACTGACCTCGTCAGGCTCCATGGGGATGATGGTGCAGAGGGCGAATATGAAGGGGTGGACGTACTTCATGTACAGGTAGTACGTGGCCACCGCGTCTGACACCGAGTATGTGGCCAGAGTCTGAGGAGAGAACACAGGGCAGTAAGAGCGACAAGGAGCTGGGCAGGCACCGTGTGGGAGCTACAGGTGAAGGCTGTGAGGAGAGGCGCATGCCTGGGGCTGCTCGGTGGCCATCCGGCACATGTCTTCAGGGTCCAGCTCCACGGGGTCGTAGCCCAACTTGGCTTTGGCAGCCGCCTTGAGGTTGTGACTGCCCACAGGAAGGTAACTGTCCCTCTTCACCCACCTAGGAACAAGAACACGTGCAAAGGTCAGAGATGGCTCTGAGACACAGCCCACGCACTGCGAGAGGCAGCCCTGCTGGACACAACACAGAAAGACGCCTCGTCCCAACAGGTACGCCAAGGATTGCCACCGAGACCCCACATGGCACAGGCGCCTCGCGAAGCCTCTATCCCAGATCCAGGTAATCTCACAGATACGCCCACAAACACAAGGAAATGCCAGTCTCCCGAGTCCCATGGCCTCCCTCTGTCCCTTGTGGAGAGAGAGAACGCTGAGCAGGAGGCAGCCCTCAGCCCCCAGCTTGTCCCATGGGACTGCCAGTCTGCTCTGCTCTCCCCCACCCGGCTCAGGCCCTCTTCTCAACCTCCTCTCTGCTTACACAGTCCCTTCGGCACAGAAACCGGGGGCTACCCTGTGCCCCTCACCCTCACACCTGTCTGCAAATCCTCCCTGTGAGGCAGCTCCGAGACAGATGTGGTCGTGTCCCTGGTGCCCACAGCTCTCTCTTGACTGCATCAAGTCTCCCCTCCCTCAGCCTCCAGACCCTTGGCCATCCTCACCCCTAGAAGTGCCCCTGGGGTCTCCCAATATTGCCGCCTCCTCTGAAGCCCCCCCTCCCCCCATCCTTTTTCTTCTCTTCTGGAATCGTTTGATCACCACGCCCCCTGTAAGTGGGGTTCCCAGGCCTGCTTCTACCTAGAACCCACCCTCCTGCTCCAGAGCCCACCCCAAACCCTGAGAACCAACATTCCCTGTGCCCCAGGTGCCCCTGCCCCCAGCCCAGGTCTGTGGATGCCCAAGTCCACCCCTCTCCTCACTCCCATTTGCCCCCTCCGGCCCCCACCATAATGCCAGGCCCCCCAAGATAAAATCTTCCTCCCCACAGGGTACAGGAGGCCCACAAGAGCTCCTTTCTCTCCAGCCTGGACACCCCTGGCTGCAGCACCCTCACCTCCGTGGGGAGCTCTCACAGCACCGGGGCCTCACTCAACCCGGCCTCTTTCTGTTCTGGCTTCCCCAGCCCGAGGCCTGACACTGATGTGTTTGCTGGTGGAAGGAGTAATGAACACACAAGGGAAGACAGCACGTCCCCAGACCCAGCCACAGCCGCTGTCCTTGAAGGTGATGGAGCTGCAACAGAGGCCACCATCCTCCCTCAAAGGGACGCAGACAGGACAAGGGTGTGCAAGAAGGGAGCCTCGGACCCGCACACAGAAAGCCCTCTAAGACAGTGCCAGGAGCCGCCGGGCCTACCTGAGACAGTCCATGTGGATGCACTGGGATGCCTTATACTCCCCCTGGCTGTCCTTCTGGAACCCTATCTCCTGGTACATGCTCAGCCCATGGACCGCAGCTCTGGCCTCCACAAACGGCCTAGGGATGAGGGCAGACAGATGAGCACACAGCAGGTATTCTTCAGCTCCCTCAAATACAGAAAGACTGCCCCACAAGACTCCCAAGAAAACCCAGGAACCCCCCCACCCACCTCTCCTCTACATCTTAACCATTTCTAAGTGTACAGCTCGTTAGCGTGAGTACATTCACAGTGCCACACAACATCCCCTCCCCGACACACTTCAGTTACTCACAAACTAGACATCAGACTCACCAGTCAAAAAAGTCCCCATTGTAGGTGACCATGATGGTGGGTTTGGCCTCTTGGACGTGTTCAAACCACCTCTGGATTAGATGAACCTGAATTCAATGATTCGTAGCAGTCAGTGGATTTGTGTTTCTCTTCTTCCAGCTACTTCCAATCACCCCTCCCAAAATTTCAGAAAAGCAGGCTGTATCTCATTTCCACACCCACCCCGTGCCCCCAGTGTGAACAAGGACCATACCACCAGGAACCCAGACCAGCAAGCTGCCATTCTGGTTAAATGAGCACTGAGGCCTCAAGAGTCAGGGGGCTCTTCTTCCCGTCTCACCCCAAACACCAGGGAGTTTCTCACATGACACCTCTTTACCTCGTCGGGTTCATTGAAGACACAGAAGGGTCCCTCATACTCTGGCTTGGGGGTGAACTCGAAATCTCCAACGTCCTCTGACACTATCTCCCTATTGGTGATGAGGTAGCCCTGGGAAGCGTGTGAGCAGTCGGTGTGAGTTAGGACACAAAAAGCCAAACACACCTCCCCACACTTGGCCCAGAAGCTCCTGCAACAAGAGTCTGCAGCAACGGGAGGCCCCTCGCCCACCAGGAGCTGCAGCCCCTAGACCCCAAACGTGTCAGACTCAGATTGGAAGGCAGGGGCACGGCTTGTTTCTTCACTTTCCTGGACTCAACTCACTTATTTTCACTGAAAAAATACCAGCCACAGGGTGCATGCTGCTCCCAGAAAGCGTACACCCCAAAAGGCACCACTTACCTGACCATCAATCATATAGGAAATCATCATAATCTGGTCAGTCTCAGCATCTGGAAACTTGAGGGGCAGTTTGGTTGTCTCGATGTCAAATGCCAAAACCACAGGGTCCTGCAGGGACATCTCATTAAGTTGGACGTAAACCAAGCTGAGCTCTAGAGACGCCAAGGGTCTTCCCGACACCCACCACCTCCACCTCCAGCTGCTAAAACAAGAGCTAAGCAGCCACAGAGAGAGGTTCCAAAAGAAGCGAGAGAGGCATTTTGGGTTGACTAACCTATGTCAAGAACACCACGATTCACAGAGGGTATGAAATCTTAAACACCTACGAGAGGCTAAAGCACGATGGGAAAATCCTAGAATTACAGAGCACTTGAGTCACAAAGTACTTTAAAATCATGACCTCCTTTTGACCTTTACGATAACCCACATGGGAGACTGTGCTAGAGTCAACATCTCCACTTTGGAAATGAGAAAACAGAGTACAGACTTGCCCAAGATCACAAATGTGTTCCTGAACCAAAGCCTTCCACATACGAATCCGCTTTTCACCCCATCACGTCGCTACCAACCACCCAAAATGGAAGTCAGAGCTCTCCTTTGAAGTTCAGATCCAGCCCAGCTTAAACAAGGACATCACATGGTGACATACAAGCACTAAGTGAAATCACACGTCGTCAGAAACCGACAAAAAAGAAAAAGGAAAAAGATTTCTCTACAACTTTTTTAAGAAAGTATTTGAGGAAAAAGAAGAAAACAAATCTCTGAATTGTATTCATTCTTCAGCATCGAATTAGATCTCTCTAGAAACAAGTGGAAAAGCCAGGAGGGAGGAAACGCAAGCAGTACTTACGGGTCGTTCAACAAGGTCATCTCGGCGGGTGATTTCCACAGGGAAGGCATTTCCTCGGTACCTGACGTTGTACCAGTGAGCCTGCGGGACGTGCAGCGTGTTTATCAAGAGTCTACGTCTGTCCCAGGAGGGGTATTTCTCTTCAGTGTCACCTCCTGACCGCCAGGGGCTGCCCGAAAGCGACGGCCCACTCACCGCATGGATCTTCAGGTCAATGGAGAGGCGGATGTGATAGGGCACATCATACTCTCGCATGTCCACGATGTTGTCCAACTGGTCAGTGACCTTCTTAGAGGCTTCCTCTTCATCAATAACCACACTGCCCCCTTGCAGAACACTGTGAAACAGAGAGAGGATACTCCTAACTACAGTCTGCTGGGGGATGGCGCAGGGGGGACCAGAGTCCATGTGGAGTAAACACAAAAGGTAGAAGGTGGCTAAGATGACCAGGACAGGCTCTTCTTAAAGAATTAGTGGGGTGGAGCGGGGGGGGGGGGGGGGGGGGGGGTGTTGGCGGGGATGCTGGGGTGCTCAGTCGGTTAAGTATCTGACTCCTGATTTTGGCTCAGGTCATGATCTCTCGGTTCATTAGTCTGAGCCCCGTGTCAGGCTCTGCACGGACAGCGTGGAGTCTGCTTGGGATCTCTCTCTCTCTCTCTCTGCCCCTACCCTGCTCATGTTCTTTCCCTCTCTCTCAAAAACAAACTAAAAATAAAAAAAATCCTTTAAACAAAAAGGACGACCTTGGATGACAGCCTCCCACAAGCAGCAGGCTACGGGCAGGAAATTCAGTGAGAGCTCCGAACACGTATTTTATGGGATGTACATTACATCCCAATTAGAAACAAAGAAAGGAAAATGCTCTGTTACTTGGGAGGCACGTGTACAGATGTGAACCACCCTGGCTGACCTTGTTTCCCCATCAAGAATGAGAGTCATGGGGTGCCTAGGTGGCTCAGTTGATTAAGAGTCTGACTTCAGCTCAGGTCATGATCTCACGGTCCATGAGTTCGAGCCCTGCGTTGGGCTCTGTGCTGACAGCTCAGAGCCTGGAGCCTGCTTCGGATTCTGTGTCTCCCTCTCTCTCTGACCCTTCCCTGTTCATGCTCTGTCTCTCTCTGTCTCAAAAATAAACATTAAAAAAAAAATTTTTTTTTTTTTTTTTTAAAGAACAAGGGTCACAGGAACACGTCCGCCCTGCAGGAGTGTTGTGAGGTAACACTCAGAGCTCTCTGCATGGCAGAGCAGCTGGTAAGTAGCAATTTTCGTACCATAATTACCTTATCATTGGAAAGCAGGAAATCACTGTCACTAGAATATTAACTCTAATATCAGCCCAGTAAGCTTCCGAACACTAAATGGACTATTAAAGGGGAAAAAAAAGACAACGAGTTTTAGAGAAAAGGCATAGGCCTCTGGGTACACCTTGCAATACTGTAAAAGGTAATTATACTGGGGGCAGGGGGCGGGTGCAGTGCAGAAATGTTCAGGGTCCCAAATTGATCTTTTTTCAGAGAATATGATTAGCTCTCTTGAAGTCTTCATAAGTTTTAATTAGCCAAGATTTCCTCGTCTTTACTTTATTTATTTTGAGAGAGAGACAGAGAGTGAGCTAGGGACGGGGGGAGAGAGACAAAATCCCAAGCAGGCTCCATACTCAGTGTGGAGCCCAACGAGGGGCTCAATCTCATGATGTGACCCAAAACCAAGAGTCGGATACTTAACTGACTGAGCCACCCAGGCACCCCAAGATTTCCTCCTCTTAATCTCTTATCCTGTTTCCTATTATTGTTGATATCTAAACACTTGATGAACAGTGTTGGGCGTCCTATATTTACGTTTTTCTGTATAACACCCAAAGTTTTCTAGAGAAGATGTGCTATGTAACTCTAGGCATTCAGTAAACTCTGTAGGCAGCTTGACACTTGCCATAAGCCATGAAAACAGACTGAAGCGAAGTGGTGTGACTAGGAATCCAAAATGTCTCTGTTACAGCAACTCAATTTTAGAGCCACAAACCCACCGCTATGTAAGAAAAGAGGAAGAGCTCAAATGTAAGCCAAAAAACCACCATTTCTTTAACAAAAATGCAGCACATAAGAAATTCTATCTAGGGGCACCTGGGCGGCTCAGTTGGTTAAGCGTCCGACTTGGGCTCAGGTCATGATCTCACGGCTCATGAGTTTAAGCCCCGCGTCGGGCTCTGTGTTGACAGCTCAGAGCCTGGAGCCTGCTTCAGATTCTATGTCTCTCTCTCTCTCTCTCAGATTCTATGTCTCTCTCTCTCTCTCTGGCCCTCCCCTGCTTGTGCGTTCACACTCTCTCTCCCTCTCAAATATTAAAAAAAAAAAAAAAGAAAGAAAGAAAGAAATTCTATCTAATTGCTTGAAAGTGCTTCCACACTGGACAAGCCAATCCTTACGGTAACTTCACCACTGGGTTTTCCTACCTCCCACCCATCTTGCCCCTCGGGACACACTCCAGGAACCCGTCCGTGTGGACTCACTGGCTGCTTACGACAGGTAAGCTCACCTGGACAGCATAGCTGTGTAGGCATCACTGGCGTGGCCCTGCTCCCGGCTCTTCCTCACGGCAGGGGAGATGTCCTTCCTCACTCTGACAAGGTCCTCCACCGTGTTGAAGGACAGCTTAATGTAATTTCGCTTCAAACCCACCAAGTGATTTGGCTACAAAATGAAGAGATTGTGCTCATGAGCTCAGGAGAAAAAAGACTTTCTTGGGGAAAGAAAATAAAGGGACAACGACTCAAAGGTAAACCCACGAATGGAAGAGTCAGCAAGTCCAAAGCACCTTGTCAACTCTGCGTGTGGCACCAACTATGCCACTGGACTTCTCCAGGACATATGGACAGTCACCGAAGCCCCGCCACCCGTACCACCCCACAGGTGCTAAACTTGGCCTCCTCCCATCTCACCCATCTCGCCCCATGTGCAGGGCAGACCCAGCCTCATTTATCCTGGAAGGGCCAAGTGGTACTCACCAAGTCCAGATCCTCTTTGGGGACAGTCTCTACTTTAGCAATTTTACCCTGAAACTTCTTGGAGAGAAAAGATGAAACTTCTCGCTCACAACCCTAAATTGAGATCAGAGTGAAAGGACTTTCTACAGTGAAATCTGTCTTCCTGGCCCGTTTCTCTAGAGGCCCCTTTACGTTCAGTTCCGAAGCTCCCCATAACATGAGGTTCAGGTCGTGTGACCTGACTCTACTAACCACACTTACCTTTCTGGTTGCAATGTAGAAATATGGCTTGTAGGGCAAGGCCACCTGCGAAAGCCACCGACCATTCAGAGGCAACAAGAAAGAAAAAAGGGAGATGAGTGAAGACACGCTGTTTGCTATTATACTCGTGAGAAGCCTGGATCCAATGCACCCTTGCCCTTAGACACCTCTTAAAAGACACTGCAGGGGCACCTGGGTGGCTCAGTCAGTTGAGCTTCCGACTTCGGCTCAGGTCATGGTCTCGTGGTCCGTGGGTTCGAGCCCCGCGTTGGGCTCTGTGCTGACAGCTCGGAGCCTGGAGCTGCTTCAGACTCTGTGTCTCCCTCTCTCTCTGACCCTCCCCCATTCATGCTCTGTCTCTGTCTCAAAAATAAATAAATATTAAAAAAAACTAAAAAAAAAAAAAAAAAGGTGCTGCAGCAGGAAATTAAGAGCTGCACATATGGCAGGGGCAAAAGTCTGAGACAGACAACACTGCTCTTTCAGTCTGTCCAAGCTGGCTCCTCTTATGACATCCTAAATGGTGACCCGTGTGGCTCCAAGGGACCCGTGTCCCTGACACCTCCCAACCCCCTCTCCTCACAGCTACTACTTTGGACCCAGCTACACCTCATCACTTGAGTGGGTTTTAGCTTCTTGGGGTTCAGGAGCTTACCTTAAATCTGCTCCCGTCATCTTGAATAAAGTAGTAATCCACCGCACTGACCAGGCGTTTATCTTCATCTAAAATCTCGGTCTACGAGAGAACCAGCCAGCACAGGCACCTTACCCGCTGCACAGTCCAAGACCCCTCTTGCTTTTCACTCTCTGGGAAACTGAGCACAAAAACAAACCCTTTCTCCCTGCCCCGCCCCCGCATAAACATCCCGCAGCCCCATTCACGAGAACTGCAGCGCAACACCTTTCAAATGAGGATTTCTCTCAATCCCTCCCTCATCCCTGAAAACTTCATTCTTACAGGTTAACAGGGACACCCTTCACCCTGGTCTTCCCAGTAGCCCCTACACGACCCAGCGGTGTGAAAGAGGGAATCAGGAGAGCTACAAACAATGCCGTCTCCACCTGGATCCCCCACTCTGCCAAGGCCTAGGCTGCTCCGAGGGGTGCAGCTGCCCTCCTGAGCGGGACGAGGACCGAGAAAAAGCCCAGGCGCTTACAGGGTGCATGTTGATGAGCCAGCCCGTCTTCTCACCAGGCTCCTTGAGTCTCTCAAAACCAAACCGCAAGTCCATCTTATCTGTCCACTGACTGCGCTCCAGGCGCTTAAGTGCCGAGACAGAGGAAGAGGGGCCATCGTCCCTGAATGAAAGGAGGGAAATTCGTCTTCAGCAATTGTGACGCCATCTATTCCCACAACCCTCCGTCCACCCAGTGTAACCATTTTGGATGTGACACAGGAGATGCATCCCCCAAAACACCTCACATGTGGCAAAACAACTCATTAAAACAACCTATGTCATGGGAAACACGACAGGCCGGATCCTCAAAACACGCCGGACTCTGTAACCAGAGCACTAATAAAAACAATCGTGGGGCGCCTGAGGGGGCTCAGTGGTTGAGCGTCCAACTTTGTCTCAAGTCATGATCTCATGGTTTGTGAGTGTGAGCCCCGCATCGGGTTCTCTGCTGGCAGCACAGAGCCTGCTTCAGATCTTCTCTACCCCTCCCCCGCTCTCTCTCTTTAAAAAAATAAACTAAAAAAAAAAACTTAAAAAAAAACAATCGTGACTGGACACTGCTGCCTTATGGGATACTAAAAATGCACGAAGTCCAGCATTGCGCTCCTGGGCATTTACCCCGGAGAAATGAAACTCACATTCACACACACACTTGTGCGTGACTGTGCCTAGCAGCTCACTCATGATAACCCAAAGTGGAAACCACCCAGGGACTCCTTAACAGGTGAGTCATCAACCTAGGCTATATCCTTCCCATGCAATACTATTGGTCAATAAGAAGGAACAAACTTACCCATCAAGGGTACTATTCAGAGTGAAAAAAGCCAACCCTCTAAAATTACACACTTCACAATTCCCCTGAGATAGCATCCCTGGAGTAAAATCAGAGTGGACAACAGAGTAGTGGCTGGCATGGATGAGGAAGAGGGAGGAGCGGAGGTGGCTGTGGCCACAAAAGGGCAGCAGGAGGGATCCGTGGGCTAGAACTGTTCTGCGCCTTGATTGTGGTGGTGGTCACATACGATGTGCACACACACGAGTAAACACACACACACACACACACACACACACACGAGTGTCCATGCACTGCATGCGCGTCAATTTCCTGGTTGCAACCTTGTGCTTTAGCAACTAAGATGTTACCCCGGGGGTGAAACTTATGGCTTATGGGTGCATGCGATCTGTGTGTCATTTCTTACAACTGCTTGCGAATCGACAATTAACTCAAAAAGCTGTTTCTTTGTATTTTTATTTTTAAAATGACCGTTCTGAAATTTATTAGTCTGTCAAGTGAAATCAACGTTATCCACCACAACAATGAGCCCGCAAAGCCGGCAGCGCAGTACACAAGAAAGCAAGAGTCCTGATGACCGATCTGGCCTGGATTCTAGTTCTGCCAAAATCGAGCGTGACAATTAAGTCATATGATGCACGTGATGTATACAGTAGGTGCTCAATAAACAGCACTTGGATACTCATCAAAGGTCAACACAAATACAAGGGAGTATGTCTCTCGTCTGTAAGGGAAGATCCTACGCTAGCGGCGCTCGCTGAAAGCAAACACTCGAACGACCCACTCCGTCCACGCGGAGAGCCGGGGAAGCGCTCCGGGAACTCGGCCCGCGCCCCGCGCCCGCTCAGCCTCCGCGCTCCCCCGCCCCACCTCCGCACCCCCCGCGCCCGCAAGGCCTCGGTCTGCACCAGTCGGGAGCGGAGCGAGGGGCGCGCACACGCCGCGGTCTGCACGAAGCCGTCCCCCACCGGCCCGCGTTACAAACCCAGGGAGGCGGCCCCATCTGCTGCGCCGCCACGTCGCCAACCACAGACGTTCCCACACAGACCTCGGAGCGAAGCGCACGGAAACCCAGTGCGAGCCCGGGACCGACGCGCCGCACCGAGGCGTCCTGAGCGGGGCCGCCGCGGCCGCGCGCCCCAAACGCCCGCCGCCCACCCGCCCGGACGGCCCGGCGCCCCTCACCGGCTGGCCTCGCCGTCCGCGCCCGGTTCCGCGCGCCGCCGCCCGCTGTTCCTCAGAACCATCGCGCCGCGCTCGCACCGCCCCTGCTCTCCCGGAGAAATTTGGCGCGCTCCCCCCCAACTCTCGCGAGAGACCGGAAGCGCCCGCCGCTCCCTCTGGAGGCTCGCCCCGCCCCGCCCCGCCCCACCGAGCTCCAATGGCCACGGCCGCCCGAGGGGTGGCGGCCAGATAGGGACTCAGGGAAAAGTGTGCGGAGGCGGTCGCCGCGCAAGGCGGGGGTCTGTCCCCGGCCGCGCTGCGTGCCGCGGCGGGGCGGGAAATGTCAGGCCGTCCCCGCCTGGTGCGGGGTCGTGGGGCCCGGGAGGGCGCGGAGCGCGGGAGGCGATGGCGTCGGCGGCGTCGAAGCTGCGGGCGGAGGCCGGGCTCGGGGCGCTCCCGCAGCGGGCGCTCGCCCAGTACCTGCGCCTTCTGCGGCTCTACCCTGTGCTCACCAAGGCGGCCACCAGGTCGGCGCGCAACGGCTGCGGAGGGGACGGGACCGGGCGGGGGGCGGCCCGCAGCTCGGCCGGCCTCGGGGACCCAGCCACGTAGATGCATCCTGTGCAGGGATTTGAGTGCGAAAGGCAAAATGTCCGGGTGTCAAAATGACCTCCCAAAGGCCTTCAGTTAGCCCGAGAGCTCAGCATAGGCGGCTTGGTGCATTCGGTCCTCACAAGTAGTTACCAGGGGCCAGACCGAAGGAAGGCACAAAGCGAAGGGCTCCAGGCAGACCTCCTGCCCTGGACGTGACCTCCGGCCCTGGACGTGACCTCCGGCCCAGCTTCTCCGCGGGCGGTCAAAGCCTGACCTGCGCTTGTTCTGAGGTTAGAGTGGCTCAGGCGCGACGTGTTAAGATTTGTTTTTTTAGTCAGCTTTGCATTCGGCAGAAAGGTGACAACCCCCCTCCGCCCTCCCCCCTCCCCCGTCTGCTGGTCAGTTGCACCCTTTGATTTGGAGTACTAAACTTTTTATGAGACATCGTCCTCCTCCATTACTTTAATTACTTAATTTTATAAGTTTGTCCGCTTTTGTTAAAGCCAGCTTTTCATAAGTAGGTACAGCACGCTTCCTGCGTGTCAGGCATCAGCAGCAATCAAGAGGGTAGGGACCCTCAAAGGCGTTTCTATTCTAGTGAAAGAGTAGAGGATAAACAGATAAATACATAGCACAGATGAAGTGGTCGGGGAAGGTGACATTTGAACGGGAGGCCTGAATGAAGGGAGGGAACGAGGCGAGCCAAATCTCCCTGGGCAGAGGGTACTTCAGGTGCAAAGATCCCGAGGGAGGAGCAAGCTAATAATGGAGGGGCGGAAGGAAGACTGTGTTGCTGGAGACATGAAAAGCCGAGAAAGGAAGCAGATGAGAAAGAGGTAGCCAAGGATCAGCTCAAGAAGGTGCTTATCACCCATAAAAGAATTTTGACATTTTTAGCCCACAGAGCTTATCAGAAGGTAGCTGTAGACCAAGCCTTGGAGCAACTGGACCTGTCTCCACCTCTCTATTGACATTTCTGTTGTGATCACTGTAGTTTACATGCGGGTGTAAGAAAGAATACAGGGAGATCCCTCGCACACTTTGCCCAGTTCCCCCCATGGGTAACATTTTCTAAAAGTGTAGTACAATATCACAGCCAGGCACTGGCACAGACACAGTCCACAGATCAGATTTTCCTGGCTTTCGTTCTGCTATGCCCACCTTTTGACATAGGGACCCTACACTGGGGCTGCCTTAAAAACCTGCTTTAGGGGCGCCTGGGTGGCTCAGTCGAGCGTCAGATTCTTGATTTCAGCTCGGGTCATGATCCCAAGGGTCGTGGGATTGAGCCCTGTGCCAGGCTCCGTGCAGAGTGTGGAGCCTGCTTGGGATTCTCTCTCTCTCCCTTTGCCCCTCTCCACCACTTGCGCTCTCTCTAAAATAAAAAATTAAAACTAAAAACCTGCTTTAAAAAGGACTCCTCTCTACCCACCCCACCATGATCTCAGAACAGCCACGCTAAGTACATGCAGGAATGGCCCCCCTCTTGCTGGTTGCCCCCGTTTTCTGATGACATCTCTGTCCACAGTGGCATTTTGTCAGCACTTGGGAACTTCCTGGCCCAGATGATGGCGAAGCAGCGGAAAAAAGAAAACTCCCGAAAGCTAGATGTCAGTGGGCCTCTCAGATACGCCATTTATGGGTGAGTTTCACAAAGGGGCTGATCTAACCAGCAGCAGACTAACCATGACAAAGCTAGGGTATCAAGACCAAGTCTCTGAAATAACCTAATTTTGAGAAATAATTTTTAAAAAGTGTTGAAGTAATCATGGGGAAAAAGTCAGAATGATGGATAGCATTAACTTGTTTTATGTTTTCATTTTGAATCACATGAGTGGGGGTGGCTGTCCTCATTGGGCCGAGAGATCTGAGGGCAGATAATTCACCTGAACCTAAATTAGACTTCAAGACACAAAGACCGTGAAAGAGGAAAACTACTCAAATATTGCAGTTGTTTCTGTTATTTTCATAGCTTAAACAGCCAGAAAATAAATACTTAGGAATCCTGAAAAATGTCCAGTTTCAGAATCACTTTTGGAACTGCAAAGAACACAGAGATTCAGGAGTTTTACCCAATTAAATCCACATCACGTTCTCTGGCCAACAATAGTGTTTGTATAGATGGATTATTTTGAAGTCGTGTTTTGTTTTTGATCTAAAACTCACAAATATCCCTTCGTCTTCGGAAGCCCGCTGGTTGCAGCCACCACAGCTGTCCTGTAATGTAGGTAAAGAGAAGCCACAATCCTCCTGGAGGGAAGGAGGGAGTCAGGATCACCTGAGAGGCCTCACCCACTCACGGTTTATGGCGTTGACTTCCGTTCCCTCTCACTGAGGACCTGCTCCCGGCCACATAACCTGTGGCAGGACAGGAAGCCACAGCTGAGAACCACTTGTTTAAGGACTTTAGTGTCAAAAATGAGAAGACCCTTAGGTCCCTACCCCCCATTTTATTGCTGAATCTTACGGAACTGTGGATGTGTTTTACCAGCAGATGGCGTGGCTGGGTTCAGTTCTGTCCCAAGCATTCTACACTTGGGAATGCACAGTAGCAGGACAGACAAGCCAGTGCCCAGCACCAGGCTTCACTCTTGCTAACTACCCAACAGGGTTTACTAAGAAGCTCTGATACCAGGGGTGCCCCCACTTACTTACTACTGAGCACCTCCTCTGAGCCAGGCCACGTTCTAGGCGCTGTGGACACAGCAGTGATGAGACAGACACAATCCGTCTTGTGACGCGTACCTGTAGCAGGGCGAAGAGGGCACCACGTGACTAAACAAATGAGATGAGGACATGTAGTGATAAATGCTATGAAGGCAGTGGAACAGGACCTGGACTTGAGAGTGGCTGAGACAGCAGCTGGTGCGTTGTCCAGAACAATCAGGAGGTCTCCAAGCTGACAGTGTTGAGAAGGAGCTGGCCGCATGAAGATTGAGGGGGGATCTGGTCTATCAGGGACAAAAGACAATGCTTGAAGCAGATTCAAAGAAAGCCTGTTTTCTAGAAGGACCACACATACCTGTGTGGTCAGGGATGGGGGGCCCAGGGAGCAGGGCTTAGGACCTGGGGTTGGGGGGTGAAGCTGGACCCAAGAAGGACACATCCAGGAAATGGCAGTCCTGCTCACCCCCGCTGCGGGGCCTCAGGTTCTTCTTCACAGGGCCACTGAGTCACTTCTTCTACCTCTTCATGGAGCACTGGATCCCTTCTGAGGTCCCCTGGGCTGGGGTCAAGAGGCTCCTCCTGGACCGCCTCCTCTTTGCACCGGCCTTCCTGTTGTTGTTCCTCCTCGTCATGAACTTCCTGGAGGTTGGTCGCTGCCATAGTGCTTGCGATAGCTCTTTGCGGGGCACAGCGATTCTTGACCTGGCATCCGTGGGTGGAATTCAGAGGGTCTGTGAACTTTACAGCACACCGAAATTGAAACTTCTCTCTCTTGTTTTTATGAATGTCAGACGCAAACCCCAGTCATGTTGGCGGTACCTGTCGGTCCGCAGTAAGAAATCATGGAGGTCTTGATATCACACATCCCAAAATATCTTTTATGTTTCTGGACCCCCGGCACCTGCCTTCAAGTCTTGTCACTGAATGTGTTAAGGAAGCACATATACTGGTCTATCATAAGATTCTTTAAAAAAAAAAATTTTTTTTAACGTTTATTTATTTTTGAGACAGAGACAGAGCACGAACGGGGGAGGGTCAGAGAGAGTGAGACACAGAATCTGAAACGGGCTCCAGGCTCTGAGCTGTCAGCACAGAGCCCGATGCGGGGCTCGAACTCGCAGACTGCGAAATCATGACCCGAGCCAAAGTCGGCCGCTTAACCGACTGAGCCACCCGGGCGCCCCAATAAGATTCTTTTCTGAATATTTTGGTAGCTGTATTCAGTATAGTTCCCTGGTAATCTTATATATGTTATATAAACAGGATTCTGAGAAGGGGGTCTATGGGACTCACGACATAGAAGTTTCAGGCCCCTAATGGTATCGCAGAAGCCTGTGCTAATTCAGTGCCTGAACATCATAAGTGCTCTGAAGAGGCTAACAGACCAGCATAGACTGAAAACCTCACAACTCACCGCAGGAGAGGTGTGTTCACGCAAATCACTAGGCATGTCTGTTCTAACGTGCCCAGCCTAAGACCCTTCCCAGTTCACTACACCTCCAGCCTCTCACCATCTCTCTGTCCACTGTGTGCCTGAGATGTGTCCTGTTCTGCCCTGAAAGTAATCGTTCCAACCAATCACATTCTGCCCTGAAAGTAATCGTTCCAACCAATCACAGCAGGCAAATGCTTCTGCAGGTTTTATTTTGAAGCAGCACCTTGAGGTCTTATTACTGAAGAGAATGCCCCTGTGGCCAAAAGTGATCCTTGCGGGGGAAGCAGGAAAGATGCATAATCTCAACCATGATTGCTAGTAAGTCCTTGATAGTAAGAAGAAGTGTTTGGGAAGCCGTTAGAAAACCTGAGGTAGGTGGGGCGCCTGGGTGGCTCAGTCGGTTAAGTGTCCGACTTTGGCTCAGGTCATGATCTCACGGTCCGTGAGTTCGAGCCCCGCGTCGGGCTCTGTGCTGACAGCTCAGAGCCTGGAGCCCATTTCAGATTCTGTGTCTCCCTCTCTCTCTGCCCCTCCCCTGTTCATACTCTGTCTCTCTCTGTCTCAAAAATAAAATAAAACGTTAAAAAAAAAAGTTAAAAAAAAGAAAAGAAAACCTGAGGTAGGAAGCAAAGGATACCCACATTAGAAGTGAAGGTACAGGAGTGTCTCTTTTTTTCCTTCTAGCTATGAAAGGAATATATTTTTCATTAATAGACAAAAACCCTAAATCCACGTATCGTATGTTACCAAGGTGTGTAAAGCGCCCAACATAAATGCCTTGTGTTGGACCACGTTATATCACACACACGATAGATGCTTCTGCATCTGCATTAAAAAAATTTTTTTTAATTTGAATATAGGTGACCCACAATGTTATGTTAGTTTCAGGTGTGCAGCACAGTGACTCAACTTCTCAATACATTACACTATGCTCACCGCAAGTGTCAGCATACGACTCTGTTAAAATATCACTTTCTGTCTTCCCTGCGCTGTGCCGACATCTAGCATTTCTTGATCATAGACATCATGTTTGGACCACACAGTGTTTGCTAGTCCACCATATGTCCGTCCCTTATCCAAAAAGGCTGTCCTCAACGTGTCCTCCCTGCGGTGGTACAGAGCAATACAAACGGCGGACATCTATGAGCACCTGTTCCAAGCCCCGCGTTGAGCCCTTCGTGTCATTTGAGCCACAAGGCAACCCCATTTTACAGATGAGAAAGCTGAGGCCCATGGCTTAAGTTCTCATAACTTACGAGCCCTTGAATCGAGTCAGACCCAGGCTTTGTGACCCCAGAGCTTCTTTCTCCTCCACGTGAGGTTTGTTTCCCCACATTCTTGACAATCATGGTTATATTTTTCTTTTAAATAGTTTGCAGGTTGATATGTAAAAACAACATATACATCTTTATAAGGTTGAATATCTTTTTATACACCTCCTATATTCTATGAACTTTGCTTATTTTCTATCAGTGTAGGCTTTTTCTCACTGATTGTGTGTTTGTATATATTAAGGAGATCAATCCTTTGCCGGATACAAATTGCAGATATTTTCCCCATTTTTTAGGTGTTTGTCTTTTTTTTTTTTTAAATGTTTATTTTTGAGAGAGAGACAGACAGACAGCATGAGCAGGGGAGGAGCAAAGGGAGAGGGAGACACTGAATCCGAAGCAGGTTCCAGGCTCTGAGCTGTCAGCACAGAGCCCAACGTGGGGCTCGAATTCATGAGCCATGAGATCATGACCTGAGCTGAAGTCAGACGCTTAACCGACTGAGCCACCCAGGCGCTCCTAGGTGTTTATCTTTTAACTTCATATAAAGTTAAACATTTGAAGTTACAAAAATAGTTCATTTATAGTGTGTTTCTCCATGCAGGAGTTTAAAAAATTCATGTATTCAAATATGTGATTCTTTTTCTTTGTGGGTTTCTTTAAAGGAAGATACTGGAAATATTCTCTTAAACTTTGTTCTTTTACTCTTATGATATTATGTGCATTTGGACAAATGCAAACATAATAGAAATATTCTATATTTTCCTCCAGTATTCTTATTTTTTTAATTATATGTGGGAGATACACTTGGCTTGTTTCTTCCACTTCAACTGCAAATTATCTCATTGCCATTTATCAAACAATCCCGTGCCTTGAAGTGTCAACTTTATCATATACTGTCATTCTCATATGTACAGGCCATTATCTGGACTCTTCTCTCTTTTGCTGGATTCTGTTTCCATCGTATGTCTTTTATTTTTTAGCTTTTAATTACCATAATTATTCGTATTAATTACCATAGAGTATTTTTTAAATCTTCAGTAATTTAGGCCTCCCCTGTTATTATTTTTCAAGATAGTTATTTTTTATGCACTTATCCTTTCAGATGACATTCAGAATCACCTTATTGGGGCTCATTTTTTAAAAACTCCTGACAAGTTTTGCTTGAAAAACGCATCAATTTTGGAGGCCATTTTGGGAAACACGAACAGCCAGGCCATAAATAGCAGCTCTGGTGCCCGCTGCCAGCAGTACGGGTCACACCACTTAATCAGCTCTGCGAGGAGCGATGAGGGTCTGTGCGGGCAGTGGGCACAGGATGAGCCAAGGGGAGTCTCACCGTCGGCTTTCTGACCAGGTGACTGGCTCCTGATCCCTGCGGTGCTAATGAGACACACAGATGTGCTGTCTGTATACAAATGGAACAAAATCCACAGTTTTCAAAACCATCGTGTTAGGGTTTGGGGCCCTCCAGACCGTGGCACCGCCGCTTCAGTTCTGAGGGCAGTGGTGATCACTTACTGTCCACACTCCCCTCCTTTCCAGGGGAGAGACGCAGCTGCTCTCTCTGTCCAGATAAGAAGAAGCTTCTGGCCGGCGCTGCGCATGAACTGGCGAGTCTGGACCCCAGTGCAGTTCATCAACATCAACTACGTCCCTCTGCAGGTGAGGGCCAGCTGACACCATGCGGAGCCCGAGGGGGCCTCATCCTCCACCAGCCTTGTTCCTTCTTGGAACCATTGGTGGTTTTCTCTCCGCGCAGAATCATTAGCAGCTTTGGATGTGGACGGGCGAAGCGTGTGCCCACACCTCATCCCTTGGTCCCAGAAACATTTCTGAAAAGCCTCCAGTCCAGGACAGCTCGAGTTTTCCAGGGGCGCAGCGTTGCCAGTGCCTGGCCCCGTGGGTCACAGCTGGGCTTGCGTGCGGGAGCCGCGCGGTGGCCGTGCCCAGCAGGGTGTGGGGCAGAGGCGAGTCCGGCCTTACCTGCCCTGACATCAGCGTGCGCCTGAGCCCTGAGCGGCAAGCGGCAGGCAGGACCCCGGGGGCAGGGATGCTGTCGGGGCGCCGTGCACCAGGTTCAGCCCTTCTGGGCACCGGGGGTCGCGGCCCGAGGCAGGCTGCTGAAACTGGGCCTCCACTCAGCACGGTGGGAGCCTGGAGGGGCTCTGAGCTGCAGGAAGAGCTCACCAGGGCAAGGCTGAGGGGGCCCGCAGTCCTGCGCCCTCTTTACACACCAAGGACAGCCCACCTGTGTCCAGCCCCAAGACCACGCCCAGGGCTAGAGATCTGAAGGCGGGGCTTGGCACAGCGTCTGCTGGCGGCCGTGGGTGTATTACAGCCTCAGAGCAAGGATTTGCAACTGCATCTTAGGAATCCACTGCAGCCTTCCTACGCTCCCTCCCTCCCGTGAGGGTCACGCAGGGCAAGCTCTCACCCACCAACAAAACGCAGCAACACTCAGGCCACGTTTCTGTCCAGGGAAGCCCTGTAAAGACCCAGTGCCTGGGGCTCGGGGGAGAGCTAGTCACATAGGCACCCTCTGCCTGGTGCTTACCAGAATTCCAGACTCCCAGAAGGAAGAGTCAGTGCTCAGCAGAACTGCTTTGTTTTAGCGAGCAGTCTAAGCACAGGGGCCATTCTTATCCGTTGGGGAAAGGTAGGAGCCCACAGGAACTCTAAGTTCCCAGAGCCCAGGCAAGGGCTAGCCACTCTGACAGGCCTTTCCAAGGAGAGCAGCCTCAAGCTTTTTTTGCACCCCATTTAAGTAACCTACTTGGTTTCCCCCTGCTTTAGAAAGGAGAGACAGACCTGAGGCAGAACCCCTTGGAGCAGAGCTCCATTGCAAGGATGGGAAGAGGGAGGGAGGTGCAGGCCGGGTGGTCACTCACACACACACACACACACACACACACACACACACACACCAAGGAGTAGCAGAAAACCAGAGGTGGCAGTGACACAACCACCGTCACTGCAGGGAGTTAAAGGAAAATGAAAATCAGTTAGTTTCATTGACTTTGACAACAATCCTCATCAGTGACCTTCCCAGGAGCAGTTTCAGGGGCTCCGTGAGGGCTGGAGCCAGACTGCTGTGAATTGAGCAGTGGGTGGGGAAGTAGAAAAGAAATCGTTAAGTCTGCGAAGTTCTCTCGAGAAGCGTGTGACGAGGTGGGGAGAAGCGGCAGGAGAGGGTCTCTGCAGCTTGGAGAGGCCATATTCTACCCTAAAGAGGCTGCACGGGGTTTGGACCCAGGCAGAGGGGTGCTTCGGACAGAGGCTCTTCTTTACTACGACAAGAGAGTGGTGCCTGTTCACTGGTGACCTCCCATCCATACCTCTTTCCTTGGGGAAGGCAGAGGCCAGGGCGGGGCCACCTGAGGCAAAAGGAGGTAGGATGGGTACTTCGAGGGGAGAGGAGGGACGAACCTGTAGAGGACGGCAGAGGGAGCCGACCGGAGCCCCTCGTGTGCGTGGACCTAGGGCCCGAGGCTGGCAGGGGAGCAGGGAGAATGGAGCTTTGCCAAGGGGTATAACCAAGGAACAGGAGGGGAAGGCAGTGAGGGCTTTGGGCCTTGTATTCTAATGCATGTAGCAAAGGAAATAGACACAGAAAGGCAGAAGGGCTGAGGATGTGAAGGGGTCTGTGGATGGGAGAGTAGGAGAGCCTGGAAAATGGAACCCTTCTGGGCACCCTGGGGACAGAGCGCCAGGAGGCTGTGGTCACGGTTTCCATTTGAGGTGGTCGCAGGCAAGTGCCTAAGGGGCAGTGAAGCTTACTAAGCAAATACTGAGCACCTACTGTATGCCCCACTGTTCTAAACTCCAGGGGTACAGTGATTAACAAGACAGACCAGACCGCTACTTTCATGGAGCTTATATGCCAGGGAGACTCCCTGACTAAAGGCATTTCAGGTGGGAGTACATCCATGAGAGCATCAAAGCAGGGTAATGGCTTGGGGTGGGGGGGGCTGGCGGCCACCAGCGGGCTGGGTGAGGCCACCACTTGACCAGTCCTGGGCTGGGAAGCTAAGCCAGGAGCTCGTGCTCAGCGAAGGAGGATGTGGGACAGTTCTCGTCAGTTTCCCCTCCTGGCCTGTAACATGGCTAGGCAGAGTCCCGCTCACCCCTCCAGCACGGTGCTCAGTACAAAGTAAGGCTCAGTGAATACAGTAGTAGGCGGATGGGCTCAGTCCTGGGGGATGCGTGCCTGGGAAGCGCAGTCAGGACTTCGCTCACTGTGGCCTATGTTCGTTTTGGCAGTTCCGGGTGCTTGTTGCCAACCTGGTGTCTCTGTTCTGGTACATCTACCTGGCCTCTCTGGGCAAGTGAAGATGGCCCGGAGTGAACACACCCAGCTGTGTAGGGACACCCGCCTAGGGTGAGAGAGCAGAAACCACCTGGTCAAGACTGTAGCTGACTCCAGATCACGTGGTTCAAGATGGCGAAACAATCTGTTAATGTAAGAATTTCGTGTTTTAAAGAGGTAGAAACTGTCTTCGGGTGATGCTGCCTCAGAGTCGTAAAATGCAGTAGCAATGATTGCACTTGTCACCCTGAATTGAGTTAGGACAACAATAAACTATAATGTAGCCTTTTCCGCGATGGTTTTAATTTCTCAGAATAATTGCTGTCACTTTGGAAGAAGAAATGGGTGGCTAGAGGGCTCAGATTTTTTTTTTTTTTTACTTTAAAAAAAAGTTGTGGTTAAATCTGTTCTACAACTGCTTACCTCCGTGGAGCCGTTGGAAAAGGGCCCTTCTAGAGCAGGATTTCGCCCTGTGAGAACCATACGCCACCTTTCAGTGGATTTTCTGCTCTGTTATCACTCATTTGTTAACCTTCCTTCTCACCTTTTCTGATTCTCAATATCCCATTCTTGTTTCATAGCTACAATACCCTTGGATCTTAATTTTATATTAAAAAATCTCTCTTCTGTTGCATATGCTGTTTCTATTTTCTCAGGGTTCACGTTTTTTTCTTTCCTTCCTGTTTTGCTCTTTCTCCCAATCAGGATTTCCCCCAAAGTCTGCTAATCATACATCAGTGTTTAAGAGTCAGAGCCACTCAGGTGGTACCCTCAGTGTGGGCTGACCAATTTGGCTGGAGATGACTCATTTTCAGTAACTGAGGCCTTTTCTCTTAGACTGGTCAGTTTTCCCAGAGAGGAATTCTTTAATTTCTTGCCCAGCAGAAGGGTCGTGGTTGTAGCAGAGCATGGTATAAGCCTAGTGGCCAACATTCTTGTGGCTAACTAGAGGAAAAGAGTTAGAGGTCCTATTAGTATGTGAATTCCATAATCTCAGCTGTACTGCTGTATCTTTGTCTCCGTGGTCTGGTGTCCTCAGATCCACAGTCCTTCTGGTTTAAGTCCTCCGGAATGAATGTCTTCTGCCATGATGGAGGTGAGGTATTCACCTGAGGGTACAGGTCACGGAGGGTGTGCAGACGACAGTCTCTTAAAGGCTCTTCAATCAGTCCTCTTTTGTTCAACCGTATCCCCTTCCTAAGAGGTGGGGCTACAGCCTGTAACTCCCAGATTCTTCCAGACTCACTGGACTAACTGAGCTTGTTCTTGGTTTCCCCACAATACTGGCAACTGATGCTCCATTTCTCAGGTCAAAGGTGATCTGATTCCCAGCTTCCAAAATTTTGTCAACTGATCTTTTTGCTTTGTTTCTTCCTGTGGACTAATTTTTTTTCTTTCAAAATCTTTTTACTATCATTTTAGTAAGCAGCCTTCTGGAAGAAAGAGGCATGAATGTATCGTTTCAAGACACCATGTTTGTTTGTTTGTTTGTTAATTTATTTAAAATAATGTTTGAGAGAGAGAGAGAGCACGAATGGGGGACGGACAGAGAGAGGAGACAGGATCTGAAGCAGGCTCCAGGCTCCCAGCTGTCAGCACAGAGCCTGATGTGGGGCTCGAACCCATGAGCTGTGAGATCATGACCTGAGCCAAAGTCGGACGCTCAGTCGACTGAGCCACCCAGGCGCCCCCAAGGCACCATGTTTAAACAGAGATCTGGGTATTTCTGTGGAACAGATGCATTCTCCAAAACCCAGAGTGATTTTTTCCAACTCTTGATTTTGGCTCAGGTCGTGACCTTGAGGTCATGAGATTGAGCCCCGCATTGGGCTCTGCACTGGGTGTGAAGCTAGATTGGAATTCAATCTCTCAATCTCTCTCTCTCGGCCCCTCCCCATGACACACACACACACACACACACACACACACACACACACACTCTCCCTCTCTCTCTCTCTCTCTCTCTCTCTCTCTTAAAGAAACATTTAAAAAAGTGTAAGTCAGATCATGTCAATTTCCTACTTAAAAATCTGCAAAGATGACCCAGCAATTCCTTTTCTGGGTGCATACCCCCCTCCCAAACTGAAAGGGACTTGAAGAGATATTTGCACACTTAAGTTCATAGCATTATTCACAGCAGCCAAAAGGTGGAAGCAACCCAGTGTCCAGTGATGGATGATGGATAAACAAAATGTGATATATGCATAAAGTGGAATATTATTCAGCCTTAAAAAGGAACTTTGACACACGCTACAACACGGATGAACCTTGAGAACACTATGCTGAGTGAAACAAGCCGTTCCAAAAGGACGAATACTGTGTGACTCTACTTACATGAAGTCCCTAGAATTGTCAAGTTCCTCCAGACAGAAAAGGGAAAGGTGGGACCTGGGGGCTGGGGGGAGTCATAGGGAGTCTGTGTTTAATGCAGACAGTGTCACTTTGGATGGTGGAGTGGCCGCACTATAAT
Source organism: Acinonyx jubatus (assembly GCF_027475565.1). Taxonomy (NCBI): domain Eukaryota; kingdom Metazoa; phylum Chordata; class Mammalia; order Carnivora; family Felidae; genus Acinonyx; species Acinonyx jubatus. Next base: position 586,612 of record NC_069392.1, on the reverse strand, counting down.
GTGAGTGTACCTGACGCCTGGGTGAGATGGTGGGGCACCCGGCTGGCTCAGTCAGTAGAACATGGGTCTCTTCATCTCAGGGCTGTAAGTTCAAGGGCCACGTTGGGTGTAGAGATTACTTACAAAAACAACAACAAAAAAACCCACCTTTTAACAAAACCCCAAACTGGTTAACAGTCAATTTTGTTACATGCATTTTACCGCAGTAAAACCAAACAAACTCGCTGGTTTCCTAGTTATACTAGGTTCTCTCTGCAAGGCTCCCTCATCTCTCCTAGCTCCTCGTGGCCTTAAGGCTGGGACTCCCAGAGGCGGGGCCCCCAAGGAGTAGACCCCCCCCCGCCCCCTGCGGGGTCACACACCCCTGTGACCACACCCCTTCCCCCTCCCCCCCCCCGCCCTGTCACACACATCCGCGGCCCCATCTCACACACACAGGCACGCACCGCTCTCTCACACACGTGGCTCTCTCTCACACACACACAAACACCCTGCAGCCCCGTTGCACACACCCTCGCCCCCCCCCCGACTCGCAGCTCCCTCCCCCTCTCTCACACATACACCCGCGGTCCCCCCTTTTGTCTCACACACACACACACACACACACACACCCGCGGCCCCGCCGCTGGCTCTGGCGCTCCCGTCGGGCTCCCGAAGGAGGCTCCACGCGGGCAGCGCAGGGCAAACGGGAGGCGCCGCGTGAACGCCCGCCGTCTGAAGGCAGGAATGACTAGCACGCCGGCCTTCCGCACCGGATCCGAAGAAGAGGTCTCAGCCCCGTCGCGCACCACACCCCTTCCACTTTGTTTCCGGAAGTTGATTTTGCCTGGCCGGGGCGGGACTTCCGTCCCGGCGCTGTCAGCCGGCCGGAAGCGGGCGCCGGAGGAATCGTGTCCCCCGCGGCGCGCCGTCCTCCCGCGAGCGCCTGCGCGGAGCCGGCGCGCGACGGGCGCGGGCATGGCGTTCCGACAGGCGCTGCAGCTGGCGGCCTGCGGCCTGGCCGGAGGCTCGGCCGCTGTGCTCTTCTCGGCCGTGGCGGTGGGAAAGCCCCGCGCGGGCGGGGACGCGGAGCCGCGCGTGGTCGAGGCGCCGGCGTGGGCGGGGTCCGCGCGCCCCGGGCCGGGCGTCTGGGACTCCAACTGGGACAGGTGCGGGGCCCGCCGGTGGCGTCGGGCGCGTCGACGGTCGGGCGGTGGGGACCCTGCGGGCCGCCTGCCGTCCCGTTGGGTCTGAGACGGCTGGTTCCGCCGAGGCGCGGGCGAGACCGGCTCGCGTGCGGGCTTGTGTTCCGGATCTGGCCGCGAGGCCGGCTGTGGGGGCGGGCGGAGGCGCCCGCGGCCCCCGGAGCCTCGGCTGTGCCGCAAGACCCCGCCGCCGGCCCGGGCCGCCGAGGCGGCCTCGGGGGTCGTGTTGAGAGAGCAGTGCGCTGCCTGCGCACCGGGGAGCCCGGGGCGGCGATGGTGGGCGGTGGACGGAGGGCTTAGATCTCCCTGTCTTCGTTTCCCTCCCTCGACTTCTGAACGCGCGGATTGGAGGATCCTTGCCTCCCAGCTGAGCGGAATGGGGACGAGGGGCCCAAAGGATGCTAGCCTGGCCCCTCAAGGGACCTGTGTGCGGGGAAGATGTGCGTCTTGGATACGCGCGTGAGCCATCGGCCACACGTGCTTATCGAGCGCTTGAGATGTGGCACCTGTGATCAGGAAACATTTTTTAGTGTTATTTGATGTTAGTGAATTTAAATTTAAAAATCAAAGCAGTGCAGGTTTTTTAATATAGGTTATGTGTTGCAGTGGTGGTATTGACACGTTGGATTAAATAAAGTAAACTTTTGAAATTTCACCTGTCCCATTCTACTTTTTAAAGGTGGCTTTTTGGAAACTTACATTTGTTGCTAGTGTTCTGTTTCTATTGGACAGCACTGGTCTGGAGTCTGGGAGTGGCCACTGTGGGATGGTTTACGCAACCCCAGCTCCTCCTCTGTCGTTTATCTGAATGAGTGCACAGAACTGGTATTGACTAGCAGCCTAGTTGTATCAAAAACTTCACGGGTATTTTCTTTTAGAACCTTTAATTAAAATAAAGACTTAGAATACATTTACAGGAAAATTGGAAAGATAATAAGCGTTCCTGTATACTGCACACCTGATTTCCTCTTTTACTAACATCTTACTTTAGTATGGTTTATGTGTCATAATAAGTGAACCAATATTTGTGTGTTACTTTTTTTTTCTTTTAGCGATTGTACTTTTTTGTGGTTTCTTCAGTTTTCAGTTATTGTTGTCTCTTCCAGGATCCCACGTGACAATTAGTCATGTCTCCTCAGGCTTCTCTTGACTGGCAGTTTCTCAGACTTTCCTTGTTCTGATGACTTTGACCATTTTGAGGATGGTTATCGGGAATTTTATAGAACGCCTCTCAAATGGGATTTGTCTGTTTTTCTCATGATTGGACCAGGGTCATATCCTTTTTTTTTTTTTTTTTTTTTTAAACATCAGTACAACTTCTGAATTTCTTAGGGCTTTTTAAGGAAACAAGGTGGACTCTGACTCTGTTTGAAGCAGCACTGGACTTACTTTATTGGTTGAGGCTGACACACTGTATTTGTTCACCAAGTCTAGATTTACGAAGGGGGATGCTGTCTGTGCTGGAGAGTTCCAGGACCTCATCCAGTGAATTCTCCAGCCTCTTCCTGAAGAACCTCATCCAGTCTGGGCTTTCTGTGTCTGTGCCTGCCATGCCCAGGGGTCTTCTCTGGCTCAGCCCTAGGTTCTAACCCTAACCCTAACCCATGTGGCATCTCAGCCTATCTGTATTAGGGCACCCCAGGTTTGCCCTGCAGAACCCTTGAGTCGCCACCCCTCCCCCCAGACCTTACGCTTTCACCACTGTCTCAGCTGAGTATGTTCTTTCCCTAGCTCTGCCCATGACATAGACCTTTAGCTCTTACTAGTTTCAGTTCTGGGAGCCACCAGACATGCTTGTCTTCATGACATTTGGTCATTTCTCAGCATCTTTCCTGCTGCTGTCCTCCCACTTTCCTATCAGCTCTTCCTCACCTTTCCAAGAGTGCCACCCAGTCGACTTCATGATGCTGGGAACGTCTTCCTCCTCACTGTCCACCATGATCGCCACTACCCCATGTGCTGCTGAGCATTTCAAGTGTGCCTAGCGTGACTGGGGAAATGGGAGTTTTATTTTAACTTTCATTATCTTGATTGTAAGTAGCCACATGGCCAGGGGCTGTCATTCCTCTGTGTCAGCAAGTTCATACTGGCCTTCTTGTGGGCACTCCCCCAGCCCTCCCTCCGCTGCCCCTTCCTGTTACCTGGTTTCATTTTCTCCATGTCACTGACCACCTGGCTGTTACCAGTCTTTGCTAGAACGTAGGTAGCACGAGGGCTTCGCTTGTCTGCTTCATTCGCTGATCACCCCAAACAGGCCTGGTGCTTGGGTCTGTGCAGTAAATGAGATGTGCTCTGGGAGGAGGGACTCTCAGGGGCCAGTGGCAGAAGGCAGAGGACAACTGGCTTGTCCCTGTGCTTTCCTAAGACAGAAAGACTGGCTTGCTGGAAATCTCCAGACTGAGTTGTGAACAGGGGTCACAAAGATGACACCTCTCCTGGTTTTTTTTTTTTTTTTATTTTTTTATGTTTATTTTTGACAGAGAGAGAGAGACAGAGACAGAACATGAGTGGGGGAGGGGCAGAGAGAGGGAGACCCAGAATCTGAAACAGGCTCCAGGCTCTGAGCCGTCAGCACAGAGCCCGACGTGGGGCTTGAACTCACGGACAGTGAGATCGTGACCTGAGCTGAAGTCGGACGCTCAACCGACTGAGCCAGCCAGGCACCCCTCTCCTGTTTCAACATTAGGCGAGAACCGCTGTCCTTGGTGAACCTGCGGAAGAGGAACCTGGAATCTGGAGAAGAAGAACTGGCCTCCAGGCTGGACCACTACAAAGCCAAGGCCACGCGACACATCTTCCTCATCAGGCACTCCCAGTACCATGTGGATGCTTCCCAGGAAAAGGACCGCACGCTGACGCCCCTGGGTACGTGCTGGTCGCACCGGGCTCCATTGTACCTGTGTCAGGGGCCTGGCCAAGATTCAAGCACGGTCATTAACAGTGATCGTCAGCCCGACTGACACAAGACAGTTGTTGAAAACACCCTCGGCTTTAAAAAAAATTTTTTTTTTAATTTTTTTTTTTCAACGTTTATTTATTTTTGGGATAGAGAGAGACAGAGCATGAACGGGGGAGGGGCAGAGAGAGAGGGAGACACAGAATCGGAAACAGGCTCCAGGCTCTGAGCCATCAGCCCAGAGCCTGACGCGGGGCTTGAACTCACGGACCGCGAGATCGTGACCTGGCTGAAGTCGGACGCTTAACCGACTGTGCCACCCAGGTGCCCCTCGGCTTTATAAAAAATTGATGGTGAGGCTTGCAAGTGATCAGATCTGAGGCATAGCAGAGGTGTTCTGTACCCCCGACGCCCTGTGGGTGCCTACTGTGCACCCTGTGTGCTTGACAGCCTGCTGCTGAAGACCCTGTGTCTGCACATGCAGGTCTGTTTAGAGTCGGCTTTGTGATAAACCGACGAGACCGGGTGACAGCCGCTCTAACTGGCCAGAAGTGCCGCGTGTTGCAGTTTCTGGCCGTCGTGAGCGGCACTGCCGGGCATGCCTGTCCACCGTATGCTGCATGCAAGCATGTCTCTAGAAGAAACTCCAGGAGGAGAAGTACACAGTGGTCTGCGCTGCACTTACCCATTTGTGCACGTATTAAAAAATTCAGATGGCATAGAGGGTTTGGCAGTCTGTTCTCCAGCCTCCTGTGCTGGTCAGTCTGAGGCCATCGGGTCTTTATGTGTTGACATCTGTGATGATTGCACAGCTGGTGGATCGGTGGCACGTTGCGACTCCATCTTTGGGCAAAACTGAATAAAAGTGGCATGAGGGACCCAGAAATAGTAAACAGGACCCTACCTAGACTTCAGCGCGCCTCAACCTTGGTCATTGTTTTCAACATTTCTTCTGGATGGGGCTGAAGGTAACTGGATTATCTCATTGGTCTAACCTGCTGAGTGCCTGGCCCCCAGTTAGGCCCAGGCCCCAGGAGGGACTGCCCATCTTGTCCCCCAACCCTCATGGTACTTGGGTGAGGACTGGGGTATTTGTAAACAGAAGAGGGGCTGCAGCAACATGGAATTCTCTGGTGTGTTTCACCTTCAAGGTCGTGAACAGGCTGAACTGACGGGGCTCCGACTTGCAAGCTTGGGCTTGAAGTTTAATAAAATTGTCCATTCGTCCATGACCCGTGCCATCGAAACCACTGATATCATCAGCAAACACCTGCCAGGTGAGTGCCCTGCCGCCCCAGGCCCCTTGGCGGCAGGACTCAGATGGGAGGGCTCTGGGCAGCCTCTCCCGAAGGGGTAACCTGAGTCCCTGCTTTTCCTGTAGGCGTCTCCAAAGTCAGCACAGACCTGCTGAGGGAAGGCGCCCCCATTGAGCCTGACCCACCCGTGTCCCACTGGAAGCCAGAGGCTGTGGTAAAACCCCCACTCCCCCGGGGAGCACCCCCTGCTCCACCCTCTCACTCTCTCCACACCCCTCGACCTGTGGCCTGTGTGCTGCCCCTATGCTTAAGATTCTCTACTCTGCCCCCAGCAGTATTACGAAGATGGGGCCCGGATCGAGGCCGCCTTCCGGAACTACATCCACCGGGCAGACGCCAAGCAGCAGGAGGACAGTTACGAGATCCTCATCTGCCATGCCAATGTCATCCGCTACATCGTGTGCCGGTGAGGAAACAGTACAGATGCAGCCGCCTGGCCAGTGGTGTTTCCTGGGTGAAACCCACATGGCCACCTGCTTAGGGCTCTGTGTGCCCTGGACTCCTCGCACCGTACAGTCTATTTCCCCCATCTTGGGAGACAGTGCAAACATTCTCTTTCCAGTTTATACTGTTTGTACCTAGTACCCGCCAGTGGGTCCTGCCACAGCGGATCCTGTGGTGGCATTTGCCTGACGGTGCTTTCGTGTTTCCCTCATTCTGCATTTCTTCATTCAGATTCTTTTGTAAGAGCTCACTCTCACTCTGCATTGGTTTGTTTGTAGGATTATGGACTCACAGATCTTTAGTTGGCGCCATGGGTCGTAACGCATCAGCACGTCGCTGCTCTGGCTGCCCCAGCATTGGCTGCTGGGCCTCACTTCCTGGCACTATAGTAGGTTCCGGAGCCCCCATGAGTGACGCCTGCCCTGAGGCGCAGCTGTGTGTCAGAGGGCTCTGGAGGTGGTTAGGCTGGCTGGCGCTTACGTATCTGACCAAAGCTCACTTAGTGCAGAATGTGAAATAGCCGTAAGCCCAGCCAGCCCCCGGACCCACCAGAAAATGTGTGTCAGGCATTTGAGTAGCTGTGGGATTTCCCCTTCTCGTGAGATGACAAGTATGGCAGCAGCAGGACAGGACACAGCCCAGCTGGCTGGCCCGTGGTGCCGTCCAAACCTACGCCTAGGGTCTCTGCTGACCCTGCTTGATCCTGGGGCCTGTCGCCAGAGCTGGGGGGTGGGCGCGCGTACAGCCTCTGGTGAGAAGCTCAGAGCATCCGGGGCAGGGTGCACAGGGACGCCAGGCCACATGGAGGGCGACTTGAGATGGGTCTCCACACCCTCCAGCTAAAGTGCCCCCAGAAGGCGTAGTCTGGAAGCTCCTGTGTACAACACACCATTTCCTCCGTGCCCTCCTGTCTGCTGCTCTTGGCATGCGTGGATCAGCCGTGTGTGAGCACCATGTTCTAACACGGCCTGGGGTAGGCTGACGTAGGCGGCCATTAGGAAGTGTCCCCAATGCTGAAAACACAGAAGTAATCGTGGGTTTGGCGTAAAGGTGGCCCATGTGACAAAGGGCTAGAAGGAACCAGAGCTTCCCCGTCACGGTACATGAGGGCCCTGCAGAGCCTGGGGGAGACGTGAAGAAGACTCGAAAGCAGCACTAAGGTAGCTCTCCCCGAGGCTGTCGGCCGCAGGGTGAGCCGCCGGGATGGCGCTCGTCCACTGGGACATTCGGGGCTCAAAGGATGTCTGACGACTCAAAGGGAAGCCATTATGACACTGGGCTTTTCAGCAACTATCGTGCCTAAAAAGCATTTCTAAGAACAAGAAGACACTGCTCTAAGGATTATGGGTTACACCACCCGGTTCCCGGCAGTGAGCGGGTCAGGAGTGGGTCTTCTGCACTGTCTGGCGCCCCCTGCCCCCTTCTGATTACACTGGAAAGAGATCAGCCACACTCACCTGTAGAAACCGTGTGTTTCTGACTCACCTGCACTTCTTGAGCTGGGTTGGTCCCCTGACTCGATGGGTTGGTGTCTGCCCAGCCCTTCCCTTTGCGGGTCCTGGCCCCGGGAAGGTCCGAGGGGTGACTGAGCCCCCTGTTCCAGCATGTTCTTTCTCTTCCAGGGCGCTGCAGTTCCCCCCAGAAGGCTGGCTCCGCCTCTCTCTCAACAATGGCAGCATCACCCACCTGGTGGTTCGGCCTGATGGCCGAGTGGCGCTCAGGGCCCTCGGGGACACGGGGTTCATGCCTCCGGACAAGATCTCCCGCTCCTGAGGGCTGCCCGGAGGACCTGCTCTCCAGGTCCCCAGCCTGGTTTGCACAGGTGCCGCCACGGACACGGCTCCTTCCCCATCTTCCTTCCACAGGCTTTGCTGCGGTGATGCTGTTTCTCGGGGAGGAAGGTGAAAAAGCACGAATGTCTTTAGTATCTAAAATGTGGCGTTTCGGTCTGTACTTCGGCCCAGGATGGAAAAGGGAATCATCCTGAGCAGATCAGCCTGATTTCTCTCTTGGGGTTCTCTGCCCTGTCTGCCAGGACGGGGCCTCACTGACGCTGTCTGCGGGGACTACGGCCAGTTTGCCCAGGCGTCTTTGGTTGTGACCGCTGTTGGCCACATGAGCCCCTCGAGGCTGTCGGCAAAGTCCATTAGGCACGAGGGGCTCCACGGAGGAGGGGCCACCAGTGCTTCCATTCAGAACTTGTCATACATTCTTCTCATTTCTTAAAACTCTATCACTTAAATAATTGTCAATTAAAGATTCTATTCATCTGGGTTCTTGCTTTGGTAACCACTCAGTCTGGAGTCCTGCACCCGTGACACCGCTGGGTCTGAACTGCCCTGTGTTGTTAGGTCTTTCCCGGCACCTCAGAGGAGCATGATGGGTGAGGGAGGGGACCGGAGAGCAACAGGGCAGCCAGGGTCCTGTTTCAGTAAAATACCAGACACTTTAGTCTGCCTCTGGCTGTTAATCCTTTACACTTACGGATGAAACTGTTTAGACGTGATGTGTCCATTCCAAGTATTTGTTAACTTAGGAGAAACTTCCTGTGAGGTGGTTATGAACATTTTCTGCAATCTGTGCAACTAATTGGGACATCTGATCCATTTCTCTGTAACTTTGGAAATAACTGCAAAATAAAATTTTATTTTACTGGTTTTTCAAGGTGCTGTTGTGAATGTTTTAAAGAAAACAGGAGCCCAGACTTGCCAGAATGCTGCAGCAGCGGTGGCAAGTGTTTTCCACGGTGATGTTTCCTGGGGATGACGGCCTTGCTGGGCGTGTACCCACCAGGGGCCAAGGCCCAGACCCAAGATGCACCAGCCCCACGGCACTTTCTAGAAAGTTGCGACATGCCAGGGGCTGTGCCGGCTTCTCAGAGGATACAAGTGACAGGCAATACATCTGACCTCCGGTGTGCATGACGCATGGGAACCCGAGTCTGAGCCCTGGACCCTCAGACCAGCCAGGACCTGAGGTGGAGGTAGCAGGCCCTTCCCCTCCTTCCTCAGGGAAGTTGGTGCTGCCGCCTCTCTCATCTTCAGACCTGCCTTTCCGGCAGCATTTCACTTGACCTTTGAGATACAGGGCAGCATTTTGGAAACCAAAAACAAGCCCACATCGCGGGGAGGCAGGTGAGGAGCAGGAGGTCGGTGCTAACATGGGGTCGGGGCTCACTGACGTCTGAGGGGACAGGGACTCCAGACTTCTGGGATGTCAGCAGCACTGTCCCAAGTTCGGCCCAAATGAGAGCTGTATCAGGAACCCACATCTGGGAACAAACAGCACTTGGTTCCTATGGTGGCCTGCTGCTTATTCCAAAATACTGTCTTCTGAGACCATCAGAAAGGAACGGAGTGCATCTGTAAGCAAAGACAGTACTGGCGGGTTTTGTGCGCAGCTGCAGCATGCGGGTGTAAGAGAAGGAAAGTGCAGGCCCGGTGAGCACACCCAGCTGAGGACGAAAGGGCAGTGAGTGAGCGATGGCCTCCAAAGCCACACCCCGTCACAGCAGTAATCCCACAACCCACCATTTCTTCTCGAAGCTGTGAATGTTTCTGGGAGTATCTCCAATTATTCACGAGGATCCGTCTGTGGTCCTTGTTGGGGAAGGTCTTCAAAAAGACGTGACTGCCAGTCGACCTGTGAGCTGGCCCCACACACCCGGAGGCTCCTCACCCTCTTCCCTCCTTTGATATGGACTCCGCTCACCTTTCCTGCCCACGGAGCCTTGAGATGGTGACGTGGGACTGAAAACGTGTGTACAGCATGCGTGAGTGAACCGCTGAGGCTTCCACAGAAACTTCTGGAGGGTGGCTGCAGGGATCTGTTTCATCCTCCCACCCGAGACAGGCCTCCTACAGAAGTTCTTTGGCTTGTTACACCTGGAGCGGCCGGCCTCTTTCTTGGTTTCTCTCTGCCCCCTGTACGGGGGCCAGTTACACATTTCTCCCGGAAACTCCCAAGAGGGTTGCAAACCAACACCTGCCACGTGTGGCAGGCACTCATTCTAGAACAGCCTGGCTCTGGTTTTCCCCCAGGCGACGATGGCGGGGGCTTTCCTGTGTCCCTCGTGTGTCAGCCGGTGGGTGCCACAGCACCACTGAGTGGTCCCCAACACCTCTTCTGAAAAACTTACACTCCATTTGTTAACATCATGAGACCGGTTTCATTTCCAAGGGCGATTATGAAATCTGTGCTAGCTTAACTCAAAGTTTTTCACAACCATGTTAGGAACAAAAAGGGCCAAAAAACAGCAAATTCACCACCATCAGATTAATGTCCTGTTTCATCACAATACTGCTTAAGATTTTACTAAAAACGGTACTTGCCCAGACACCAGTGAGAGCAGTCTTTCTGAAAGCTTAGAATTATTACCACATGGTTTTAATAATAATTTCATTAAGTAGCTTAAAAAACAATGCAAAATCACCTTAAGACACACGATAATGCATTCATTGAGGCCAGGGCCACCTTCTATAAACAAATGAGGAAATAGTCAAAGACGACCTAAAACCTCAGAAAACAAGAACCACAGTCTGCATAATTAGGACAGAAACACTTTTAATTTCCATCTGGATATTTACAACAACATACAGGACAGTACGGTAAGGTTTTATAGAAAACAGATTGCCACTGTGAATATGCTATCTGTATTCTAATTTCTTTTGAGAACAAAGATGCCTTTTATAAACGCCATTGGCTTTTAGAATAGAATGTATTTTTCTGTGTTTTATCTAGATTGTCACATCAGTGTTACACACTCTATGTAACAACCTTTAAAATTTTTAAATCTAAATCTAGATTCCAATATTCCTGACCTGTCTCTTATTAACACGTGAAAGAAATAAACTTTTTTTAAACACAAGTTCCCAGAGTTTTCATAGAAAAAAAAAAAAAAACACCTCATGCCTACTTAGTATCTCTGTATATTCTCAAAAAAGCAAGTTTCAGGAAAATAAAAAATAATTTACAAAAGGCACTGAATTTAGCAAAAACTGGTAGAGCTTTGCATTTTGGATAACACTGGACATGCTCACAGAGCACCAGCAGCGTGTGAGCGGTCACGTACACCCGAGAAAGGTCGGCCCTCAACGTGGGGCCGTGGGTTGGGTGTCAGTCATGGCAGTGGTTCTAAGGTGGCCCCCACGCTCCAGGCAGACCCCCCAAGAGGTCACGGCCAAGGGGAAGCTGAAATAAATGCACTACGGTAACTGACCAGGACTCAGAGATAAACCTCTAGTTTCTGTACTAAAACACAACACTTTTACACAGGAAATCGGAAGGAAATGAATTCGAAAATATGCAATACATTTGAAAACCAGAGAACAACTTAAAGATCATTTTATTGGTATCACTCTGGCAACTAAACAAAGTAACTGCAAGTGCAGGTTTCTTAGGTCTGCTGCTGGCCTGTCCAGTGCTACGGACGGTTCCTAGGACTCCTACAGACTAGAGGATTTATTCCCAGAGAAAACCTAGTTCAATGTTTGTAATGACCCAAATTAGAAACATTGCTGCAAGTCTAAGACCTATTTAAGGTTCGTTTACTGCCGGACAGCCACCTTTATCAACTGGCCTAATCCACTGGGATCCACTGGCAAAACAAAGATTTTTCTATCATGAACTAGAAAGTCCAAGACTCCTTCCCAGAAAAGGAAGACGACACAAAATTCATCTGTTCTAAGAACGAAACTGAAGTGAATGAAGCTATTCGAGAGGCGCCACTGCCGATCTGGCCGCCCCAACTCTGGCACCCACAACCTGCCGTCCGCCTGGGACGGTGAGCTCGAGTCTGCGTCGGTACAAGTGACAATTCTCAGAAAATCTGTATCCGAGTTTGCTTTCATCAAGTTCTCCCAAAACACCAGAGAACGAAATTTTATACAAAAAAAAATATGCATTTTCTAAAATTCTTTTAACTCTCAAAATGAGAATAAATTAATCAGAATATATTCTTTTTGGTAGAATTTTAGCAATAAACACGTTACCCTTCTTTCTTTACAAACACAGAATAAAAGACGCCCAGCAGCTGGCACCAGCCCTACAAGGCCGTGAGCTGGGCCAGGCGCGCCATCCTGCGGAGGCGGCCCCCGCCTGCGGGGCTATAGCGCCCAGGGCTGCCCAGGCCTGGGGAGTGGGGTGTGGGGCCGGGCTTCCCGGGGCTTCTCCCTGGGCTGCAGCTGTGGGGGCCACCAAGATCCGGCTGCCGACACTCCAGCCTCCCTTTCAGCGCGGGGCTCGGCCAACTGAGGAAACCAAGAAAGGTCTGTCAGCATGGATGGTGACGTGGGCCCCGCGCCCCAGCCCTGCGAGGCCTGTGGATTCACAGCACAGAAGCTCTTCCACACGAGTCCCGTGTGGCCCTGAACAAGTCCCCCGGCTGCTTCCATCCTCTGCCCCAACCTTGTTGGCAGCACCCGGTCCCCTTTCTCCCTAACTGCAGACCCCTTGTCTGTGCAGGCAGCCACATGTCAGCGTGGCTGACCCATCTGCCAGTGTCCCAGATAAGCCACTACGTGCACACACCGACTCAGAACCAAACTGCTCTGGAAGGCGGCCACCAACAGCCCCCATATAAGAGACCGGTGACCCTGCAGGCCCACTGACCTCTGTCTGTCTGAGGGGGAGAAGCATAGGACGGCGCTCTTCCACCTGTGGACAGCCGGGTACCGCTGTGGGTCCACATCCGTACCCTCCAGAGCGGCCAACACGTCCCGATCCAGTTTGGACGGCTCCTCTCTGCCAGGCAGAAAAAAAGGAAAGAAAAAACAAAAACACCCATAGTTAGAAACACAGACTTCCAACACCATGATGTTCTGAACTCGAGGGCTGGGCACAGGAACAGAGCAGCAGGACGGAAGCACGGGCAGCTGGTCCGTTGCTGCCACTGCAGGGCTCGGGTGTCAGAGCTGCGGTGAGGGCTATGGAGGACAAAAGCCACAGTGGCAGAGAGGACACACCATCCCACTGAAAATGCAATTCTGAGCATTGTCACCTCCGAAGGTCACCAACCAGAAGGCTGAGACTCCCTGGGATGCTCTTCCTAAAACGCACCGAGCTCTCAGCGCAGCTTCCCCAGAAGTACAGCAAGACGGGAGGCTGAGCTGGAAAGGAAAACGCATCTCCCACCAACTTGGAGGGTCATAAAAAGCACGAAGAGCTACAAACTCATCAAAGACATAGGAGCCAGGAGTGCACGTCCAACCAGGTTGCAGGCAGAAAAAAGCTTCAGAATTAGGATGGTGCCACGTGCTCCCACATCCACCCCACAGCCTCCCACGTCCACCCCCACCCCCATGACCTCCCATGTGCTCCCACGTCCACCCCTACCCCCACGTGCTCCGTGCTCCCACATCCACTCCTGCAGCCTCCCACATGTTCCCACGTCTACCCCTCATGGCCTCCCACTATGTTCCTATGTCCACCCCATGGTCTCCCACGTCCACCCCCACCCCCATGACCTCCCATGTGCTCCCACGTCCACCCCTACCCCCACGTGCTCCCATGTCCACCCCCACAGCCTCCCACGTGCTCCCACGTCTACCCTCACGGCCTCCCACCATGTTCCCACGTCCACCCCATGGTCTCCCACATCCACCCCCACCCCCATGACCTCCCACATGCTCCCAGGTCCACCCCTACCCCCACGTGCTCCCACGTCCACCCCCCAGCTTCCCACAGCCTCCCACCATGTTCCCACATCCACCCCCACCCCCATGACCTCCCACATGCTCCCACGTCCACCCCTGCAGCTTCCCACGTGCTCCCACGTCTACCGTCATGGCCTCCCACCATGTTCCCACATCCACCCCATGACCCCCCATGTGCTCCAACGTCCACCCTCGCAGCCTCCCACGTGCTCCTACATCTATCCCCACGGCCTCCTACCATGTTCCCATGTCCACTCCCAAGACTTCCCATGTGCTCCCAGGTCCACCCCCGCAGCCTCCCACGTGCTCCCACGTCTACCCTCACGGCCTCCCACCATGTTCCCACATCCACCCCACAGCCTCCCACGTCCACCCCCATCCCCATGAACTCCCATGTCTACCCCCACGGCCTCCTGCCATGTTCCCATGTCTACTCCCACAGCCTCCCATGTCCACCCCCATACCCATGACTTCCCACACGCTCCCAGGTCCACCCCTACCCCCATGTGCTCCCATGTCCACCCCCGCAGCCTCCCACATGCTCCCACGTCTACCCTCACCGCCTCCCGCCACGTTCCCACATCCACCCCCACCCCCATGACCTCCCATGTGCTCCCACATCTACCCCCATGGCCTCCTGCCATGTTCCGTTCCCATGTCTACCCCCACAGCCTCCCACACGCAACACAACCCACTCATACCCAAAAAGGAAGAGCCTCTGGATGGGTTCCTTCCTAGCTGGGACCCCTGAGGGCTCTGGGGATGGGGAACTGTAGCTCTGCTGTGCCTCGTGCCCAGGAGCGTCAAGACCCAGGCGTATCTTAGCAATTCTGGCTGACATTTCATTTTCTGTCCTCATTTGCTCATTTGTAAGAACATCAGCAGCAGACGGCTCTAACAAGTCCCTCTCCACCGCATCCGTTCTTGATGTCGGGCTCCGTCTGTCTACAGTTTTCATATTTTTATTTGGGGTCTTAGAAAAGTTACTTCCTAGATCTTGCAAATTTAGTTTATCAAACTCAACAGTCAGGCCCGGTACCGGTGAGAGAAGGGCTTCCTCCCCACGCGGGGCTTCTGGCCGCCTCCTCCCCAGAGTCTGGCCTCCGCTTAGGGGGCTACAAAATCCATTCTTGCTGCTGTGGGCACTGGTCAGGGTGGAGGCTTCTATGAGTTCGGTCTCCTGCTCCAAGGGAAGGATGTCACACTCCAAGTCCCCAAAAGTGCCAAGTGTGGGCCGGGTGTTGTTCCGAGCTGTGTTCTGCCGATTTTTAATCTCCTCCAAGCTCAATTCATCATCTTCGTCCAGAAAAGCCCTCACGGAGATGGAATTGCTGCACTTCCGACGGCCTGCAAGGGAGAGGAGCAGTTGTGCAGAGGCGCGGGCGACACAGTCTGCGACACGTCAGGCAGCACGGCTGCAAATCCCCGGGACCAGCCAGAAACCAGCCTCTCGCCGAGGCCGCCTCCTCAGCCCCTGACAGATGTGAGCTCCCTGGGAAAAGCCAAACAGAAAGCACAGCCTCCAGGCCCAGCACCCTGCCCTCAAAAGCAGGAAAAGGAGAAGGAAGTCAAGGACAGGCACATGCGGTCATGATGGTGGCTGGCACCTCCCATGACTCGCCAGGACATAAGGGTCAGGCGGAGCAGCAGGCATCTGCTTGTTCACGTGGACATGCTTCCTGGTCCACGGCCACTGGACAGGGTCCGCGTCCTGAGAACCTACATGTGCCTGCGCGTCCTTACCAGAGACAGAGGCGTCCTGATGGCTGGCTTCGTTTTCTCCCGACTCTTGGGCATCGTTGCGCACTTCCTGGGGAGCGAGATATTCTTCTAGTTTTTGCAGACCCTCCTGGGAAGACAAGTCAACAAAGCAGCCCAGAAAGTCCCAGTACTCGACCCAGGGATACCCCAGCTCATGAGCCAGCTCCCTGCAGGAAGAGATACCATCCATCAGTTAGAAAACCAGTCGGAAAAAACGCTCACAGAACCAACTATACAGAAAAGAGCCACTTTGTGCTAAAGTGCCCAAGTAATGCCTGTACTTCTGGTTATGATTTTTACTTTATCCTAAATTTGGGGCTAAGATAGCAGTTTTTATTTTCTAAAGCAGGCCAGGACTGAGAGCGGTTTCACTCATGAACTGTTACACTGAATGTATTAAAGTCACGGCAAGGAGGCCTTGACCACCCCACTCGCACCACAAACGACTCTGGTTTTGGCTGAGCGCATAAATAAACGTTTGGAAGTTCTTTTGAGGTTCAAGTTGTCAACCTGAAACTAGGCACGTTATATATGTGTGTGTACATACACACACAGACACACACACACACACACACACACACACACACACACATACATACATACACATAGGGAGGTGGGGGGGGCACATATTTTGAGAAAAGGCTCTGAAACAACTCAGTGTAGCCTTATTTGATGACGCTGTATTCAGCATCTTGATGGTGGGAAAAATGCTTTTCTGGGACTTTTTACTAGTAGTTTCAAGCCACACCTTCTTCTTGTGTTTTATTTCCTCCTTTACTGCCAAGAGGGCACCCTCTGTATGACACGTCACACAAAACACCGTGAACCCAGGCACGCTACCCATCAATCTTGCCGGGAGAGTGGCCGCCACGGCGGGATCACACCTCAGTAAAGAGGCTTTATGTCCCCCCAGTGAACGCTTCCCAGGAATGACATTTTGAAGGCTGTTAACTGGTTTCAACACAGACACACGCAGCGGATGAAAGGACACTGCTACTCAGCTCCGTGTCGCTTCATACTGCGCTGGCAAGTACCTTCCCACTCTCTCTACGCCTCTTTCTGGATCCGTCTTCCTGACACTGTAAAAGAAGCCCGCTTTCTCTCGAGGTGGGGTCTTCCAGAGCCTGCGGAAGTCTTCTGCCTGAGGAGAAACCGGATGGCGCGGTGCTCACCCAAGTCACAGGTGAACGAACAGAACCAGCGAGCACCTCCCAGCGCCCCTCCTCCCTCCCCCTCTGGTCTGGCAGCCTGACGGCCTCAGGGCGGCGCTCACACAGAGGCAAGGCTCCGAGGGGGCGTGGTCCTGCTCCCTTCCAGGGGCCCACGCTGGGCTGGGAGGGTCGGAGGGTCGGAGCTTCCCGCGGGGACCCCGAGGCCAACACTGGAGAGCTGCCACCCTCAAGCCACTTTCCCATCACATAAGAGTAAATGCATGTTTATGTTTTCAGGTCACTCTTAACTAGAGTCTTCTTTTACACAAATGAATGTAATCTTAACTAATAACACCTGTTTTTGGAGACACTTCTGTAACTGCACGTAACTAAAATTATTATTATTTTTGGAGCGCCTGGGTGGCGCTCAGTTAAGCATCCAACTCTTGGTTTTGGCTCAGCTCATGATCTCATGGCTCCTGGGTTTGAGCCCCATGTCGGGCTCTGCACTGACAGTGTGGAGCCTGCTTGGGATTGTCTCTCCCTCTCTCTCTATTCCTCCCCTGCTCACGTGCACTTTCTCCCTCAAAAGAAATAGACTTTAAAAAATAAATGAAATGATTTATCTTTACATTTCGTTAAGATGGTAGGTCTCATGTCAAGCGATTTTTGTTTTTTTTTCAGATTTGATTTTTAAGTAGGGGCATGTGGCTGGTTCAGTCTGTTAACCTGACTCCAGCTCGGGTCACAATCTCGCATTTCATGCGTTCAAGCCCTGCACTGAGCTTTGTGATGATAGCTTAGAGTCTGGAGCCTGCTTCGGATCCTGTGTCTCCCTCTCTCTCAAAAATAAACATTAAAAAAAAAAAAAAAAAAAAGATTTTATTTTTAAGTAATCTCCACACTCAACGTTGCCAATGTTGGGCTTGAACTCATAACCCTGAGATCAAGAGTCTCACGCTCCACCCATCAAGCCAGCCAGGTGCCCCTTTATTTAAAAAAAAAAAAAATTAAGTTTATTTATTTATTTTGAGAGAGAACAAGCAAGGGAGGAACAGAGAGAGAGGAAGAGAGAATCCCAAGCAGGCTCTGCACTGTCGGCAAGGAGCCCAATGTGGGGCTTGAATTCACAACCCTGAGATCAAGACGTAAGCTGAGATCAAGAAGAGGTGGACGTTTAACTGACCAAGCCAGCCAGGTGCCCCTTTAAAATTATTTTTAACGAGAGGAAAATGACACACAGTGTATGAAATACCTCGGCCCAGAAGGTGAACTGCACAGTTTGCAAATGCAAGTTTCCTAGTGACAATACAAATCCAGGAATATGGGAATAGACAGCCGGGCTAGACCAGCATGTACTGTGAGAAGGGCCACTGACACGGACCGGAGCACCAGGTGATGACAGCATGGAGGGTCAGCCCAAGTAAACCTCGCTTCTCTCATGTATGGGCTCACCACCGCATCCGCTCTGGCTAGCAAGTGAGGAACAGGGTTAAGACACGTTCTGGTTTCTCCAGCAGATGTTCTCAAGCCTTGTCACCAACTGACTACGATTCCATAAGTCCTGGTCTCAACACCAAACACAAAGCAAGAGCTGGAACACCCGGCACTTCTGGTGGGGATGGCCAGGAGCTGGTTCCAGAAGCTTCCACAGCAGCTCACCTTGGATGGGCTGAGGGGCCCTGCAAAGGCTCGCAGGGTCAGAACAGGGTCTCTGGGGCCGCCTCCACCATGGCTGACGTGAGAGGTCTCGGTCATCTGGTCTGAAGACCACAACTCCCCGATCACCGGAGACGACGTGTCCTCAGCTCTCAGGAGTGGCACGTAGTAGTGGCCTGGGAGGAGGAGACACCGGCTAAAGGCATCTGCTTGGGCAGGTCCTCACCTCAATGCCGTGTCAGGCAGTCTGAGAAACACCAGGGTTTTGCAAGCTGTTCAGTGATAAAAAGGCTGCAAAAGCTCTAAAAGGTGCAAAAGCTCTGGAGCCAAAAGACCTGGGGAAGCGGCCAGTTTTTGCCAGACTCACTCAGCCACACATTGTTCCTCTGCCAGGAAAATAAGGGGAAGGAAGGAAGGGCAGCAGCAGACTTCCTCACCCCCAGGTACTAAAAGGACTGGGCCTGTGTGAACAACATTAGCATAATGGGAGTCTGAGAATTGTTAAAAAGAGAAAGTTCGATTTTAACTCTCTTTTTTAATACATTTTTTTTAAGTTTATTTATTTTTGAGAGAGAAACATGCAAGCGGGGAGGGGCAGAGAGAGAGAGAAAACACAGAATCCGAAGCAGGCTCCAGGCTCTGAGCTGTCAGCACAGAGTCCCATGCGGGGCTCGAACCCACGAACCACAAGATCATGACCTGAGCTGAAGTTGAACACTCAACTGACTAGCCACCCAGGCGCCCCTACGATACAATCTTCTATCATCGAACATACAACTCCGAACAGACCCGGCATCATGCGACACTCTCGTGAAATACGGAAAGAACGACGGTGGACTGTGATGATGTCACCTGGGACGGTGTAGCAGGAAGGGGTCCAGACGCCACGTACAGAAGGATAGCTGTGGCTGTGGTGTGCCAATAAAGCTTTATCTGCAAAGGAGGTGGCAGGCCAGGCAGGCATCTGCTGACCTTTGCTTTAAACGGATCTAACAGAAACTAAGAGAGAAGAAAAGACGGGAAATGGGGCCACCAGACTTCCAGCTGAAAACGAAAGGAAAGGCACCTGTGCCTCCACCTTCAGAACACACTGGAAACAGCCCAGAGGAAGCCACCGGCAACAACCCCTTTCTGAAACCGGCCATCTTCACGCTTCTAAAGCTCTTCACCATAAAAGGCAGGCCCAGAAGGCGGGGAAGAGCCCCCACAGCGCTGATCAGGAAGGGCTGCCCCCATGGCTCATGCAAATTCAAGCCTCAGCCTAGAACGCTGAGGGCTGGGCCAGGGCAGGAGCGGGGCTGCCTCTGGGAGCCAGGTGAGGACAGTCCTAGCTGTAGCTCCAGGAGCGGCAGGGCCGGGTGCAGCAGGCGGCACAGGAAAGGGCTGATGGGGAGCCACTGACACCCCAGACCCAAGTGCTCCAGGAAGGGCCCCTCCCACTTTCTGCTCTGCCAACTTGCAGGCCGTGCCCAGGTAGCAGGGACCAGAGAGGGTCCTGCTGCACAAGACACGGGCAGGGATGACGGGGTGAAGCCACGAGCAATAGTCAAAGGACAGACAACCCGCGTCTCTCGGAAAAGCTCAGGCTTCAAAGGAGGGATGACAGGACAACAAGATGGCATTGAGCTGGGGGTTCAGGAAGCAGAAGACGACCCTCAGGCTGTCACCCTGAGAGAGGATCCACTCCCCACGACGCCAGGCCAGGGTCCCCCTTACCCTTTAAGTACTCTCTGATCCGCTCCTTCAGCTCCACAGACTTATTTTTGCTTCTTTCACAAATGACCTATTTTAAAAAGACACAGTATGTGAACACTTTAAATCTTAATTTGTCACATTTTATCATTAAAATAATTTTATAAAAGCAAGTTTTAAGGTTAACAAAAAAAGGATAGTGTCCTAATGGTAAATATTTCATCAAACTCACAACCAAAAAACCCATGTTGAACAGTACAATTTTCTCCCAAAACGTTCTATAAAAGCTGAAGGGGTCAGGACAAGAAAAACAAACCCTGGGAGTGAACTGATTTTCTTTCTTCGTGTTACCCTACACTTTCTAGTTTTCCTCAAGGAAAGGCATGTTCAGTTAGGCAAACACAGGCAGAGACACTTGTAATTTTTAGTTCTATGAGCTCCAATGCCTGGGGGCCTGTTTGTTGCTCTTGTTTGGATGGGTTAAAACAGTTCCTATTTAACGAGAATACGGTGTTTTATTCTTGCTATTCTAGGAATCAACTTTCTTCCTTAAAGAACTGCAGGATGTTCCAAGAACATTTTTACTAGAAACAATAAAAAACCACAATAACCTTAAAATAAGGAAGGAACTACAAAATTAACATCTCCTGCCAGCCTGTGAAAAAAACAAACTAAACTCTACTCTGTAAGTAGCGCAACTATTTTTTAAAATGTGTAACTGATTGTGAGGAAAGGCAAATACCTTTTTTTTTTTTTTTACTGTTTATTTTTTATTCTTGAGACAGAGCATGAACAGGGGAGGGGCAGAGAGAGAGGGAGACACAGAATCCAAAGCAGGCTCCAGGCTCCGAGCTGTCAGCACAAAGCCCGACGCGGGACTCGAACCCACGAACTGTGAGATCATGACCTGAGCCGAGGTCGGATGCTCAACCGACTGAGCCACCCAGGTGCCCCGAAAGGCAAATGCTTTAAAGAATACCAGTTACTGGGGCGCCTGAGTGGCTCAGTCCATGAAGTGTCCAACTTCGGGTCAGGTCACGATCTCACGGTTCGTGGGATCCAGTCCCGTGTCGGGCTCTGTGCTGACAGCTCAGAGCCTGGAGCCTGCTTGATATTCTGTGTCTCCCTCTCTCTCTGCCCCTCCCACACTCATGTTCTGTCTCTGTCTCTCTCTTTCTCAAAAATAAACAAGCATCAAAAAAATTTTTTTTTATTTAAAAAGAATAGCAGTTACCAAAGACCATCTTATATTGAATAAATATACATACCTATGCACACAAACAGTTGAGTCATACATGTGAAAAATAACAGTAATTTTCTGAGTTATAGAATGAAAAATTTTCTGTTTACATGTATTCTAGTTTCTATAGAAAATGGGCACTATCTTCGTAACCATAGCAACTACACAGGTGGCATTTGCTACCAGATTAAGATCCTTATAGATTCCATCTCAAGGGCTGGCTGACCCAGGTCAGCTTGCCAACAGCTCCGATGCACAGTACAAATCACGCTTCTTTCAGTTTCCGTCAGGTCCACCTCCCTCCCCACCTCACTTCTACCCTCTCTAAGGCACATTTTGCTCAACGGCCAATATCAATCCTAACAAGGCTTGTATAGGTCAGGTGAGAATATCTGGGAGGGGCTTAGGATGGCGGCTCGTACATCATGAGCTAAACACGTCAGCTTTCAGTACCATCATCCTCATCACTGCCATCACCAACCTCACCACCATCATCACTGTCATCACCATTACCAGCACCACTAGCACCATCATCCCCAGCCTTATCATCATCACCGCCACCATCTCCCTCGTCATCATCACCACCATCATCATCATCGCTGTCATCCCCATCTCCATTATCACCACCACCACCAGCACCAACATCACCATCATCCCCACCATCACCACCATTTCCCTTGTTATCACCACCTCTCCACTGTCATCCTCACCACCTTCTCATTACCATCAGCAACATCATCATCACCCAAACGACCAACACCATCACCTCCTCTGTTCTCCAGTTCCCTGGTCAACTGAGGTACGCACAGAGGAAACTTGATGAAAGCCAGGAGCTATGCCTGTTACTCAGTAATCATGGTTCTAAGATGTGCCTGTGATGCAAACATGTTCAAACAGTTACTGTGACTTCACAGTGACTCTAACTTTGTGTATTTTCATATCTAGTACTATATAGTAACAGCAATTTAGTAGATACTTACAGACGCATCTGGATGGTTCAGTTGGTTAAGTGTCCAACTCTTGGTTTCGGCTCAGATCATGATCTCACAGTTTGTGAGATGGAACCCCACATCGGGCTCTGGGCAGACAGTGTGGAACCTGCTTGGGATTCCCTCACCCTCTGACCCTCCCCCACTCATGTGCATGTGCACACACATGCAGATGCTCTCTCAAAAACGTAAATAAATAAACTTAAAACCAAAAATAAATACTTACATCTTCAGGAGTTTTATCATATTTATTCCTTGGGTTTTTTACAATCAAAGGGTGTGAAGAAAGCACATTGACCACGTCTGCATTCCCAAACTTACAAGCAAAATGCAATGGTGTGTCATAGCCCTGTGAGAGGTGCAGAGGAAGAATATTTATTTATGTTTGTCCCATAAAGTTGCTTTAAGATAAAAATAGGTATTTAGCAGAACAAAAAACGCTCAAAAACAAAAGACCATAGAAAGGCATTGTTTTTATAACTGAGAAATAATTGGCGTGTTGACACTTACCCTCACTTGAAGCCAGAGCTTGAGGCCAGCCCAGCACCCTACTTAACAGGTGCCCAGGCCCGGACGGAGCTGACAAGTGAGCTGGGGCATAACTACCGCTCAGTAAACTGCATCTTTAACAATTCAGGGCCCAGTACCAAGTCCTATGATCAATGCTCAAAAGGTGAGGTACACAGATGGATGCAATACCCAGAATAAAACAAAGTCTGTGAGCCTGGTCTGCCCTCAACCCTCTCTCGTGGCCAACACCACAGTAAATGAGACTCTCTGCTCCTGACCTCAGGACGCTTCCCAACGCTCCCCGGATACTTTCCACTGAGGCCTACAGATCAGCGGGCCTTCGACTAACAGCGTCCCCGAGCCCAAGAGCTGTGGAGCCCGCCTCAACCGGGCACCCTCACTTGCAACGGCCACAGGCTCAAATGCAGCACATCCGAAACAGAACCCACTCCCATCGACCAGGGCCAGGAACTCAATGCCACGGTCCACCTGTGACTACCAAGGATGGCATGTCCCAGCTCGCAAGGCCCCCACGTGCCGGCCTCCCCTTAGCCTCTTGCACAGGCTTCCAAGACTCCTCGTGGGCCTTGCCACTTGCACTCACACTCACACCGCCACCTTGTGCATCCCCCAGAGGTGATCCAAGTGATCCCGTGGGAACAAATATCCTCCAGGAGGCACCCACTCCCTGTTCCACACCCTCCAGGACCACCTCACCATCCCACACGACTGCCCACACGAACCCGGAGAGGTGTGGGTGTCTGCCCGTAGCAGTGCTAACCGCACCCTGCCCGCTCGTCCAGGTTGGCAAGCTGCCTCAGCCAAGGGCAGCCACCCTGCTCTATGTGTGTCTGAGGCCACGATGACACAGAAAGAACGAGCAGACTCGTGTTCCAGTGTAGCTTCATTTACCAAAACAGGCCGGCCTTTCCTAGATCTGCTCTAGTGCATTCTCTGCATTAGCACTTTCTCAATTCATGCTGTCCTGGGGACACTCCTGCTCTGGGCCCGAGATCCATTCATAGCCTGACCTCCTGTGCCAGGCCTGCAGAGGCGGGGGGACACCGATCGCGGCACAGCAGGGATGAGTGTTTCCACTCAGCACCTAACAGCCCGCGTCCTTCTGGCCACCCCTCTCCCTGGCACCACAGAACATCCGTCTCTAACCTGTTCCGAGCTCTGCAAACGTGACTCCCACCTCTGCCTGCATTCCTGCCGGGAACCGCTTCTCCTGCCCAGACAGCAGGCTCTGGGTGCTTCTCACCGACACTGGGCTCTGCCAAGCCAGGTACTTGTGTCTAATACTTTGACACTTGGACACTAATACTCTTAGTGAGTTCTGCTCAAAGATAGCCTATAACATCTAATTTTAAGAATTTATTAAGCGTTCCTTGTGGATGTACATATGCATATTTTCTGTAAATACTGTCTTTTCTGTAGGGCACACGCTTCTCTGTTTTACCTTTCAAGTCACACTTCCTGATTGCAATAACCAAGTCAGGAATCCTTCCTTATTGAGTCTAAAGCACAGAACTCTGTGCTCCTTCTGTCTTCTTTTACAATTAGTAATGCTTCCATATGTATAATCATCGCTTTCTCCCATACCTCCTTCTAGAATTGTGCCAGATTGGCCAAGTGTGTCTTCACTCCCTCTTTTCTCTCTTGTTAATTTAAAGGTTACCCTTGCTCTGCGACCGTGGAGTTTGATGTGTCCCATTCAGTATGTGTCACCAAACAGTGAGTCATGACACCTTCAGCACGCTTCTGTCATTCCCTCTCCTGCCAACCACAACTTTCCCAACTCCCGGGCTTGCTCAGGGTTCACAAGTCTTGGCTCTAAGCTATCACTGGGTTCTGCCTTACAAAACTATGTAAAATTCTTCTGTTTTAACAATTCTTACATAAGCCTTATGCATCATTAAAAACCAAACCTTTGAGATTTTTACCTCCACAGGAAAGATTCCTCATATTAAGTGGGGGGAAAAAAAAACCACACAGAACCCTCGAATAAAAGGCACCACAACCTCTTACTTTCTTTTCTCTCTAGGTTTTGGCGTTGGCTCAGCCTCTCATCAAAGCCCAGCTCAGGTCTCCCCGGATAAAGGCCAGGAGGGACGTGTTCCTGCAGCAACTCTGGCCACAGGTGAGACCCACGTACACCCCGCCTGGGGCGGCAAATCTCTTATGTGTGAACAGATCCCGTCCCCACCCCTAATTCGAAGGCAGCCGAGCGCAATGAACGCGCGTCTCCTGTCCCACCCTCCACGTGCATGGCGATGTGGGGAAATGCACACGGGGACACCAAGCTTGCTGCCAGGCTGACATGACCTCTCCCAGGAGCACTCACCACTTTGTCAGGCGTGTTTAGGTATAGGTCGACGATGTAATAGATGCGCTGCTGCAGCATGTTCTGGTCATCATCCGGGTACATGAGTCGCATAAACTCGGGGTTTTCCAGAGTCTCTAGGGTCAGCTGGCAGATAGAAGCCTGATTCTCTTTGGCAGCAACATGCATAACATTGTACCGACATCCTTCCTGAAAGAAGACTGTAGATGTGAGCTTCATTTTTGCCAAGCACAGTCTTCCGAGGCTAACGGTGCTAGAAGCAGGCTTACCTGCACAATGGTGGGATTGTCCCCTGAACCAATCAGATACCGGGGGTTACTCCAGGTGAGATCGGAAAAGGTGTCGTCTTCTCCCTTCTCCACAGCCTTTCGAAGTTTGGCAGTGAGATCTTGAGTACGGGGGGTTTTGTAACTGTTGGCTCGCTCTTTGTTTACAGTTTCAGACTCAGGTGGGTACAAACCATCTGTCATCAAGAGAAAGGATTTAAGAATGTTTAACTTCACCAACATTTTCTCATCAGCCACTGTGTGCTACGCTGAGGCCGCAGAAATCGCCCCCACACAAGCTCATCACCACCTAGTTGGGAGTGCGCTAGCCAACAGCAGGGCACAAACGTGCCACCCCAGCAGGAGTCCAAGTGCAAAAGGGCCTGAGTGGCCTGCAGCTAGAAAAGGCTGCGAGGAGGGTGAGGGCACACCACCGCACGCACACAGGAACCTCCACGTGCATGGAGCACGCCCACGAAGGCAGAGTGAGCCAAGACTATTTGTTGTTTTAATTACAACACCCGAGAATGTCTGAAAACAATCTGAGTATTTTCACCGACTGCAAAGAGGGAAACCTCTAAGTATTAGAAATCACTGTGGCTTCGTCTACGAAGCACCTGTGTGAGCAGAGGAAGGAAGCAGAGGAAAACAGGCTGGCGGAGCTTTCGACTGAAGGCTCTATGTCCACAAGGAGAGGGTGCCTTCCCCAGGAGCCCCAGCCAGCCTAGGAAGCAGGACAGCTGCGGGCTCCAGGAGGGGGCAAGGCGGAGCGTGGGCCACGGTCAGAGGCTGCTGGGGTTCTGCACAAGGCCTACCGAAAAGGCCTCTCACGAGACCCCTGTTCAGAGCTGGAGCAGGTGTGGTGGGATTCCGGGCTGCAGGGCTCCCCCCGCAGGCCAGCTCCGTCCGCAGGACTATGTGTGCCAAAGCAGGCACCACCGTCCTAGAAGCAGGTGTGGCTGCAGGCGGGTAGGAGACAGGTCTCAGCATCTAAAAAAGCCCCAGGATCCCATGGCAGCAGTCAGAGAGGGAGACAGAGGCAGCAGAAGGGAAGGGCCAACAGTGGCCTTGTCAGGTTCAGGGCCCACTCAGTGTCCCGCTGCCTCTACCCTCAGGGTCCCTAGTCCTTCCCAGACCAGGTGACTGACCCACTCTCCTTCGGCTACTCCGTGGCCTAGGCCTCAGCTCTCTACTTCCTGGCAAACTGGACTTCTCTCAAAGGAGGAGAAAACCAGTCACAACACATCAGGAAAGAGGGCCCAGAAACCACCAGGGGTAACCCTGACAGCAGTACCAGAAGCGGACTGCTATATAACTCACCTTTCAGCCCACCACTGCTCATGAGTGGTGCTGTTTTCACAGGAGAAAGTGCTGAAGAGGCTTTGCTGGGAGAAGGGAAATAATCACAAAGTCCTCTAGCAAATTTCTCAGCATCTTCTCTACTTGAAAAAGCTTTAAATCGAGATCCTTTGATCATTCTGACAGCTTGCAGTGCTTCCTTTTTATCTTCATAAACATGAATCCTTTCTGTGTAGGAAAAGTAACAGGGAAATCACAGAGAAGTAACTGGCTCACACCCGAAGGCCCTGAGTTTCATAATAACCATTACCAGCTGTCTGATTTCTTTCACATTAGTATTTCAGATTTGTTTCTTAAAGGTTTTATTTTTAAGTCATCTCTACACCTAATGTGGGGCCTGAACTCACGACCCCAAGATCAAGAGTCGCACGCTCCTTCAACTGAGCCAGCCAGGTGCCCCAGTATTTCAGGTTTTTAATCTTAAAGCCATTTTAAAAAAATGTTGACTTCTTTTTGAGAGACACAGAGACGCATACATGCACAGGTGAGGGGCAGAGAGAGAGACAGAGGATCTGAAGGGGGCCCTGTGCTGACAGCTGTCAGCACAGAGCCCGATGTGGGGCTTGAGCTCACAAACCGTGAAATCATGACCTGAGCCAAGTCATTCTTGAGAAAAAGGGCCTTAGCTAGTCAAAACAACACAGTTAATAAGACTGAGCATATGCATGGACGTGAATGTAAATAATGTGTATGCTATACACATGTGTAACTTTACTGTATCTAAGGATACGATTTCATACTGAAAAATAAAACTCCTGGATTAATGTTATAAATAAAAATAACAAAAAAAGCAAGTTAAAAATTATGACTATTGCAAGAGAATTTTAAACATAATTTTGGGTGGGGAATGCCTTTCTAAGTGTACCAAGAAACCCAGAATACATAAAGGAAAAGTTCCTATTACATAAGAATATTAAAGTTCTGTAGGCGAACTATCACAATCAAGCTTGCTTGAAACTCTCAAAAATACATAAAATACAAATGGGAAGAAAAAAAATTTTTTTAATGGGGAGAAAAAAATTTTAACCAATATAAGAGAAGAATCGTAATGTCTATTGCCCAGTAAAAACGGTCAATAGATATGACCAACAGATTCATACAATTAATAATAAATTAAAACCATATAAAAAGTAACTGACCTACAAGACAGAGGTTTCCCTTATTCAAAACATAAAAAGGAAAGTTCAATAACCTGGAGTTTGGCTGACAGAACGGAAACAAGACTTCCCTTTTTACAGATATAAAACCTTGCGTTCAATACTGTAGACAGACTGGAAAAGTTACTCTCTCAAACACAGTGAGTACTAACAGCTTCTGGAGGGCAGTGGCTTTCAAAGGAAAATGCACACCTTTTGGGGCGTCTGGGTGGCTCAGTTAGTTGGTCGAGCATCAGACTCTTGACTCTGGCTCAGGTCATGATCTCATGGTTCCTAGGTGGCTCAGTCAGTCAAGCGTCTGACTTTGGCTCAGGTCATGAACTCAAGGTTCGTGAGTTGGCCCACAGTGGCCTGTCGGCCGTCAGCAGAGCCCACTTCAGATCCTCTGTCCCCCCCCTGCCCCTCCCCTGCTCGCGCGTGCTCTCTCAAAATAAACATTCAGTTCTACTCATGGTACATAATGTGTCTAATCTCCTATTTTGGGGTGCCACCCCAAATGATATCACAATAGTGATAGTCTGGATTTCTGACATTCTAATCAATATCAGGCTTTCATTAATTCTTCCCAATGCTACCTACTCTAGTCTTGTTTAAAATTGCAATTCTTGGGCGCCTGGGTGGCTCAGTCAGTTCAGCATCCGACTTCGGCTCAGGTCACGATCTCGTAGTCCGTGAGTTCGAGCCCCGTGTCAGGCTCTGTGCTGACAGCTCAGAGCCTGGAGCCTGTTTCAGATTCTGTGTCTCCCTCTCTCTCTGACCCTCCCCTGTTCATGCTCTGTCTCTGTCAAAAATAAATAAACGTTAAAAAAAAAAAAATTAAAAAAAAATGAAATAAAATAAAATTGCAATTCTTTGATGTTGAAAATTACTTATAGCTGCATTAGCCATTTACATTAACATAAAAGGGGTTCAGCTTATATTGAATAAAAAAAAAGGAGGAAGAAGATTAATCAAGAAATGGTAGCCAGCCAAAAACTACTTGCAAGTGAAGCATGTCTCACAGAATCCAATTTTCTTTATAAAAATTCACATGTAGATTTACAAATAATTCAGCAGAATTCTATATAAAAATGCTGACGATGGTTCATTTGGGGCAATGCAATTATGGGGCCTAATTCTTCTCTGTAGTTTGTGATTTTCAAAATCACCTTCCCCTGCTGTCCATCCACCCCATGTGAGAAACACCAGGTGCCTGTCACATTACCATGTCTTGCAGGGATGTCCTCGTACGCCGGGCATACCCCATAGTACAGAGGCGGCCCTGCAGAGGCCGTCACCATGGCTTTGTGACCGTTGACCCCAGTGGCAGCACCGAAGGACAGAGAGCAGGTCTTAGACATCACGACATCTTCCTCTGGAGGATTCAGGCCCACGCTGTAACCAAAATCTCTGTCCTCAGACAAGCCAACCTGCTCAGGTTGGCTCCCTACAGCCGACTTCCAATTTCTCTGTGCGTCCTGGCTTATGGTTGTGGCTCCTGACATGTCGTGGCCAGGAGGCTGTGAAGGCAGTGTTCTTCCATGCTCCAGTAGAGCCTGAGCCAATTTTTTCTCAAAAATGAACCTTGTGGTTGATGTAATGGGTCCACATTTCAATCCAGCTTTCACAATTTCTTCTCTAAGGTCATCTGGATTCAGGAGTTTCAATCGAGCCAAGATAGCGTCCATTGTCATCTCACCTAGGCCAAGACAAGAATTAATCTGATGGTGAGAAGTACGTTGTTTTCTTACGAGCAACAAAACAAAAAACACAAGTGGCAAAAATGCTGGCTTCAGTTTCATTTCAAGCCAGTGTTTGTCCATATTTTTGGTAGTCTATGAGCCTCCTATGAGAGCTTTCTGAAACTGTTTCCCAATCGATCAGAATCTAACCAAATTTAGATAAGCAATTTCTGGTTTATTTGGATAAGAATCTTAGAACCTGATGCTATTACGTGACACAATCACACTAACTTTCTAAGTAGGTACTCACACTGGGGGAACAGACACATCATTTGGTGCTACTTAGAGTGTAATCTAGAACAAACCCAAGGAGGGCATGTGAAAAATATCCGTCAAAAATACAACTCTAGAGATGCATCCTATAGATACATGTGCACTTCATTCCATAAGTAAAGGAAATTATACAAAGATTTAACCAGAGGAGCCACAGAGATGGCTCTGGCAGTCACTTTGCTAATGTTAAATAGTTAATGTTTAAGGTTTTGGGGGGGGCTTTCCATGTGCCTGGCTCCGGTGTAAGCGCACTACACAAAGTATTTAACCAGCATGATTTCTCTGTGTGGCAGGTCTCACCACTGTTCACCCCACTTTACAGATGAAGAACCTGGATCACAGAGACACTCAGTCACTTGTTCGAGTGACACAGCCACTCAGCGACTGCATCTGAATTGGAGCAGGAGCTCTAATCCACACCTTCAGAGAAAGAGCAGGTCGCAGGTTTAAGTGTGGTCAGCAAGAATCGGGGAGAAGGAAGAAATATTGGGGTACAGACTAGCGTTGTAATGGGGCTGGAAACAAGCACTTAGGTGAGAAAAACTGGAGGTGTGAAGGACGGATGGATCAGAGGCCATGAGGAGGGGTGTGTGGGCCTGCAGGCAGCCTAGGATGACACTCAGATTTCTGGTCCAGGTGCCTATGAGTGACCTGACCCAAGGCAGAGAATACTAGAACTAGAAGAGGTGGAGACTTACACACTGAGCATCAAAAACATCTTAATGCCTACCGATCAGGTGTTTCGATTTAGAAGAAGTTCAGAGTGGGAAAAATTGGTTGTGGGAGTCACAAGCACATACATGCTGGCTCTAATGCCAATAATAAAGCAGGAATAACAAGGAACAAACACAAAGACAGTGAGCCTAAAGTGGAACCTGACAGTAAAATGAGAGAAACCCCTAGAGGAGATGAAGAGAAATGCACACACTGATACAAAATGAAACCAAGGAGTAGAGGGTTTTAGGAGGTGTTTACAAATGAAGTGATGGGACATCCAGGATTGACTTGAAAACACTCTAGCAGGGGGACCCGTGGGGGGGCACAGTCAGCTAAGCATCCAATCTTGACCTTGGCTCAGGTCATGATCTCACAGTTTGTAAGTTCAGGCCCTGCATCAAGCTCTGATGGTGTGGAGCCTGCTTGGGATTCTGTCTCACCCTCTCTCTGCCCCTTTCCTGCTTGTGCACCTGCTCTCTCTCTCTGTCTCAGAATAAATCAATAAAAAATACATAAAAATTAAAAAATAAATTATTCTAGCAGGAGAGCAAAGGAGGGAGGCAGTGAGAGATAAAAAAGATTCACAAAACATTAATACCCATTGTAGCTGGATGATAGCTATAAGCAAAGAGTTCTTATATTACCCCATCTTTTCTGTGAATTTCTTTTTTAAAAAACTTTTAATGCCAGGGCACCTGGGTGGCTCAGCTGGTTGAGCATCTGACTTCAGCTCAGGTCATGACCTCACAACTCGTGGGTTCAAGCCCCGTGTCAGGCTTTGTGCTGACAGCTTGGAGCGTGCTTTGGATGCTCTCTCAAAAATAAATAAACATTAAATTGTTTTTGTTTTTTTTTTTAACTTTTAATACCATCTCTCCCCACCCAACTCCAAGATTTCAAAACTGGCTATTACTTATTGGCAAAGGGGATACTGGCCTTTTAAACAATGAGTGTACCGCACAGACCCCAAATCTGCCACAGAACTTCAAGGGGAGGGTCTACTGACCACTCCACCTAGGGGGGGTACCCAGGTGATTCCCTACAAACCTCGATATAAGAGCAACAGAGGTGGCTCAGTGATGGGAAACTGATGTGAACGTCACAAAGTAGGTCAAAGTCACATGCAAGGGTTTGGGATAACTGGGGCAGACGCTCCGAATAAAGAGAGGCCACACCCATTCCTAGAAAAGTCCAGTCTTCATGCCATTCCTGTGTCTCTGCTCTAAAGCCACCCTTCTGATCTGGGCTAGTTTGTCCTTGCAACCAAGCAAGCCCTAAACAGAACAATTCCATCACATCATGGCACTAACTGTGTGACCTTGGACAAGTTATGTAAACTCTAAGCCTCAGTTTCCTCATCTATAAAATGGATATAATGACAGTTCTACCCCTCAGGCTACAGTAAGAGTGAGGTAAAAAATACATGTAAAGTCCGTGCTGCTAGGTTTGACACTGACAAATTATTCACAACTATCAGTTTTAGTTATTAGGTTACACAGGCTTATTATTTTGTAGCACATGTAATATGTTAGAAAGTCAATCTGAATAAAAACCACTGCTTTAATACACTGTTTAATACACACTGTAATACAGTATACGAATACCTGCTCACCTGTACCAAATAAAGAATAAAGCAGAAACTCCCAGTAGGAGTGGAGTATGGAAACTGGACAGGAAGAATGGACAGAGGGCCAGCACAGGGGAGAGAAACATCTCTGAACATCGCTCTTATGTTCTGACTTTTGGAAACACGTTTTTGGGGGGTGCCTGGGGAGGCTCAGTAGGTTGAGTGTCCGACTTGGGCTCAGGTCATGATCTCACAGTTCATGAGTTTGAGCCCCGTGTCGGGCTCTGTGCTGATGCTCAGAGCCTGGAGCCTGCTTTGGATTCTGTGTCTCCCTCTGTCTCTGCCCCTCCCCTGCTTGTGCTCTGTCTCTCTCTTTCAAAAATGAATAAATGTTAAAAAAAAAAAAAAAAAGAATAAAAGAAACACATTTGTGAGTCACATACTAAAAAATAAGTAAATAAAAAGATGGAGAAAGACCTTCCAAGTGAACAACAGAAGCACAAGGAGTGGTGGTGAACGAACCCAGTGACTGTACATTCTACAGGTCCACGATCCTGAAGCTACCTTACACCAGCCTGAGGGGTCAGCAAGCACCTGGATACACCATGGCTAAGGAGAGTCCAGTTCCTCACTGACAGAAGGGAGTTACAAGCAAGGAGGCTAGAAATGGGGTCAGCAAACATCCATAAAGGGCCGCAGACTAAGGGTGAGACTTGTGAGCGAGAAGGTCTCTCGAACACTCAAGAACAGCTACAGATCCAGCAAGACTGAAAAAGCAGGTGGGGGCTGGATTTGGCTGGCAAGACGCGGTTTGCCGACCCTCAGGCTGGAATCCAAAGTATCGGCCAAACCCTGACTGACAGAGAGACAAAGATGACGGTACAGGAAACCCAGTCAGGTCTGCGAGCTGAATGAACACTCCCAGGCTGTCCTACTCCTAGTGATTATGTAAGCTACTAACATCAGGGAATCTAAACGAATGGCACAGATTTAACTTTTTATTTTGAAAAAAACTATAAACACAAATAATAGTATGGGAAGTTCCTGGGGACCCATCGCTGGTGACAGTGCCGCACCCAAATCAGGGAAGTGACACCGGCTAAGCCTCACCAGTGTCGGCACGACTCTGCTCTTCTTTGTACGTGCTTCCACCACCACCCATCACGTGGATAAAGTCATGATCACAGAACTGTCCCCCCCCCCCAAACTCCTCCACTGTCCCCAGACCCTGGCAACCACTAATTTGTTCTCTTCCACCGTAATCTTTCAAGAACATTCTGATAAATGGAATCACACCCTCTAAACCTCCTTGGCTTTTTTCAATTAGCACGATACTCCTGAGACACACCTCCTTCCTTCTCACTGCTGAGCAACATTCCGTGGTGTGAACATGCCAGTCTTATTACCCTTTTGTCCCTCGAGAAACATTTGGGCTTTTTCCAGTTCTTGGAAACTACAAGTAGTTATAAGCATTCACATACGGGTTTTTGTGTAAAAATGTTTTCATGTCTCTAGGATAAATGCCCAAAAATACAGCGCACAGTTACGTTTTTGAGAAACTGCCAAAATGATTTCAGAGTGGCTGACCCTGTAACATTTCCACCAGCAGTAAATGAGAGACCCAGTTTCTCAGCATTTCCACCAGCAGCTTGCGGTACTGGCTCCTTTCATTTTAGTCATTTTAACAGGTGCAGTATCTCGTTGGAGGTTTAATCTGTATTTCACCACTGGCTGGCGACGTTGAGCACCTTTTTGCACATACATTTGCTTTATACTAGTTTTGTAATTCTTTATAAGCCTAAAAAATGACTTCAGCGACACCTGGGTGGCTCAGTCGGTTGAGCGTCCAACTGTTGATTTTGGCTCAGGTCATGATCTAACGGGTTGCTGGGATCCAGCCCCGTGTCGGGCTCTGCATGGACAGTATGGAGCCTGCTTGGGATTCTCTCTCCCCCTCTCTCTGCCCTTCCCCTGCTCGTGAGAGAATGCAAGTACCTCTCTCTCTCAAAAACAAATAATCTTAAAAAAAAAGGGGGGGTGCTCCCAACCCTGACCTCGTGGCCCCACACATCATTTAGCTTCAGCACGCAGGCGGTGTGCAGTCTCGGCGTCGTGTGGCTACTTGGCAGAGGGCTGGCGGTGTGACCGGACAAATCAGTGTGCTATTTTCTCAACATACCGGCTAAAACTCTCTCCAGGAGGCGAGGAAAGGGAAGCAACCCAAGGACGGAGGGGAAGTGGACCGGGTGTCAGCAGGCCTACAATCCCAGCCGGCCCCAGCCTCCCAGCCGCGTGCTCTCAACCACCGGTGGGCCTTCCTGGGGCCTGTCTGCTCCGCTGCAGACCAGAAGGAAGCCATCCATACGGACCCTGACGGTTAGCCCTGAGATCCCGAGACGCGGTCATTAACTTTACTTTCTGCTAATTAAACGCCATCCTCCTATCAGAGTACTTAAGGAACGACCGCTGATTCTCCAAAAAGAAACCCGACTTTCTGGCGAGAGGGTGAACTCAGTATGAAAAAGCAGGGTCCCTAACGCCTGCAGGCGCACACGGTCTGGGAAGCCCACCACTGTGGCACGGCAGAGCGAGGCCGCGAGGGAGAGGACCACAGACCGCAGGGCCTGGAGAAGAACTCGGCCAAACGAAGGAGCCAAGCGGATGAAGACTGCCCGGAGACAGGGGCGCCACTCCCGCGGCTCCCCGCTTCCCTATCGTGTGCGCATGAAGCCTCCGGGACTTACTCCAGGCCTTCCCCCAAAACACCAGACTCGGCCCGCCAGGGGAGGGGGCAGAGCCCTGCCCCAGGACAGAGTTGAGGCCCTGGGAGGGGTGGGGACCCAGGCCTGGGGAATGAAAAGGACCCGGGCCGGGCGGAGGGAGAGGACCCAGGCCTGGGAGTGGAGGGGACCCGGGCCGGGCGAGGGGAGGGGACACAGGCCACCAAGCTGAGGGGACCCGGGCCGGGCGAGGGGAGGGGACACAGGCCACCAAGCTGAGGGGACCCGGGCTGGGCGAGGGAGGGGACACAGGCCACCAAGCTGAGGGGACCCGGGCCGGGCGAGGGGACCCAGGCCACCAAGCTGAGGGGACCCAGGCCGGGCGAGGGCGGGGGGGGGGGGGGGGGGGAGACCCAGGCCTGAGGAGAGAAGGGGACTCAGGCTGGGCGAGAGGAGGGGACACAGGCCTGAGGAGTGAAAGGGACCCAGGCCGGGCGAGGGGAGGGGACCCGGGCCGGGCGAGGGGAGGAGGCCCAGGCCACCAAGCTGAGGGGACCCGGGCTGGGCGAGGGAGGGGACACAGGCCACCAAGCTGAGGGGACCCGGGCCGGGCGAGGGGAGGGGACACAGGCCACCAAGCTGAGGGGACACAGGCCGGGCAAGGGGAGGGGACCCAGGCCTGAGGAGTAAAGAGGACCCAAGCTGGGCAAGAGGAGGGGGCACACGCCACCAAGCTAAGGGGACACAGGGCAAGCAAGGGGACACAGGCCACCAAGCTGAGGGGACCCGGGCCGGGCAAGGGGAGGGGACCCAGGCCTGAGGAGTGAAGGGGACCCAAGCCTGGCAAGGGGAGGGGACAAAGGCCACCAAGCTAAGAGGACACAAGGCAGGCGAGGGGCCACCAAGCTGAGGGCACCCAGGCCACCAAGCTGAGGGGACCCAGGCCGGGCGAGGGGAGGGGACACAGGCCACCAATCTGAGGGAACCTGGGTCGGGAGAAGAGAGGGAACCCAGGCCTGGGGAATGAAAGGGACCCAGGCCGGGCGAGGGGAGGGGACCCAGGCCAGCGAGCGGGGCGCGGGGAGGGGGGAGGAGGGGTGGGGCTCAGGCCCAGGCCTCACCTGGGTCTAGGGCCGAGTTCGCGGCCGCGCCGGGCGGCGGGGCTGGAGGCCCGCTCCGGCCCAGGCCCTGCGGCCGCTTATCCAGCCGCCGCACCAGCCAGCGCACCGCGATAAGCAGCACGGACGCCCCCAGCAGCTCCCAGACCAGCGCCGCCCACTCGGCCGCCGCCAGCCGCGTCCACAGCATCGCCGCCGCCGCCCGGCCGCCGCCGCCGCCGCCCGGTCGCCGCCGCCGCCGCCGCCGAGGAGGCCGCCCGCCTCAGGACCCCGCGACCCGAGCTGCCCGCGCCACTGCCTGACGGCGCCGCACCCAGGGGCGGTCGGTGCGGAGCCGGGACTGCACGCGGGGGCCGGGGCGCTCGCCCGCCCCGCCCCGTAGCCCGGCAAGGGAGCGAGGCCGCGGCCCCCGCGTGAAATCCCGGCTCCGCACCGACCGCCCCTGGGTGCGGCGCCGTCAGGCAGTGGCGCGGGCAGCTCGGGTCGCGGGGTCCTGAGGCGAACGGCGTCCTCGGCGGCGGCGCTCGGCGAAAGGGGGAATCCCGGGGCCGGCTGGGGAGAGGGGAGGGCGGGGGCTCGCGGGACGGGCGGGGCAGGGGGCCGAGGGGGGCCCGGAAGGCGGGCGGGCGGAGGTCCGGGGCCGGATGGGGCGGTGGGATCTGAACGCCGGGGGCCGGGGGCCGGGGGCGGCCGGGCGGGTCCTGGAGACCCCGGGGGCGGCCTGAGGTCCTGCGCGCGAGCCAGGGCGGGGGCGAGCCGGGGCCTGGGCGTTGGCCGGCGGTGCCGCCGCGAGCGCGCTAGCTCCGCGCGGCCCCAGTGGGAACGGGGCTGCTCGCAGGATCGGAGCGACCCAGCTTCTCCAGGCCGGAGTCGGCATTTTGTTCTCCCGGACCCGCTTTGAAACGGCATTTGTGACCGCCTGGGCTTTTAGAGAACCACGTTCTCCGCGCCAGACAAAGCAGGCGACCGGGCAGCTGCTTCCTGCCGCCCGTGAAGCTGGCCTTACCTGGCCGGCCGGCGTTGTATTCCCGTGGCCTGAGTGAATCTGCTTCCTCCCGGCCCTAGTCCTGGGGCGCGGAGGGCTTCCCCGAGGAGCAGGTGCCCGCCGCTGTAGTCTAGTCAGGCTCCAGGCTGCGTGCTCCCATTCCTTCCACGTTGGCGCAGAGGGGCTTGGAGCCGAGCAGGGGTGGCTGCGGGGGGAGGGGTTGACTCTAAAGTGGCGGGGGTGGGGGAAGGGCGTAGGGGCTGATGGAAGCGTTATGCTTGTCAAGCTTGTCAGAACTCTCCGACGTGTACGATGAAAAGGGGGACTCTTCTGTAACATTTACAAGTTTATTTTTTGAGAGGGAGAGTGCACGCAAGCAGGGGAGGGGCAGAGAGACAGCGAGAGAGAATCTCAAGCCGGCTCCGAGCTACCAGCAAAGGCCAACGTGGGGCTCCCGCCGAAATCAAGAGTTGGATGCTTAAGGACTGAGCCATCCATTCGCCCTTGTAACTCAGACTTTTTTTTTTTTTATGGAAAAACCCTGAAGAAATACAATTGACATCTTTGGTAAAAGCAAATTTAAGTGGATTGGGCACCAAAGAGTCAGTAAATTTGAGGGTGAGTGAACTGCAGATGAAACCACAGTGAGATACTGCTTTACACCCACCAGAACGGTTGATTTTGGTGAGACTGGCGTAATTCTGGCATTCTCCTACACTGCTGGCACGAGTAAAATGAGTTAACCACTGGGGAAAACAGGCAGTTTCTCATAAGCAGACAAACTCTGCTCTATGGCCCAGTAGTGCAGCCTTAGGTATGAAGAGGAAGGGGCACACAATGTTTGTGGCAGTCCCAAACAGGAAACGCCCAGGTGTCTGGATAAACTCTGGAAGACTGCACAAATTGTGGAACCGTCATTTGAAAGTCCCATGGTGCTGTACCATTCAGCAGTAACACGGATGATTCTGAAAACCGTGCTAGGCACAAAGACCCCACACAAAAGCGCACACAGTACAATTCCATTTGTAGGGGTCTCAAGAACAAGCAAAGCTTGTGGTCACTCAGGGCAGTGGTTGCCTCCGGGTGGGGTGGTTAACCGGGAAGGGACATGAAAGAACCTTTACTGTGAAGGAAATGTTCCGCATCTTGCTTGGGGGGATAATGACAGGTGCACAAAGGCGGATGGATGGTTGCCCAAATCTGTCCGTGTTTTAGTGTAAATTTTGCGTACATTTAAAAAGGTAGAGGGCGCTTGGGTGGCTCAGTCTGTTGAGCCTCCGACTTCAGCTCAGGTCATGATCTCACAGTTCGTGAGTTCGAGCCCCGTGTCGGGCTCTGTGCTGAAAGCTCAGCCTGGAGCCTGCTTCAGATTCTGTGTCTCCCTCTCTGCCCCTCCCATGCTCATGCTCTGTCTCTCAATAATATATAAACATTAAAAAAATTATATATATTATATACATATATAACATGCACATTTAAAGCTCACAGTCAAAATGAAGCATCCTGTGAGGTACTTAATAAGCTAGCCTCTATCTCCCACCCTGTGGAGTTCGGGCCCAGACTACGTGCAAAGCCGGCAGACCATTTCCTCCAGCAGTTCCCAGGCCACGTGGAGGGCTGAGTGGGTGAGAACCTCCAGGTACTTCCCCAGAGCTGCTGCCCTCCCGCCCCGGGTGCTGCGGTTGGTCCACACACATTCAACTCGGGGGAGGTACACTGTCCCCAAGGGATGTCATTGTGCTGCTCCGGGATGTGGTGCTGCTCCTGAGCCCTTCGGGAGGGGGGCCGGGATGTGAGAAGGCCTGCCCCACACCAAACAGCAAGAAAAAGGGGAGAGCAACACAGTTTAGTATCTCCCATTGTTTCTAGGAAAAGGCACTGCTTAAGTATACTTTTTACCAGAATCTGCGATGTCTGTTGTCAACTGAGCACATGCATAAAGGCAAGAGGGATTCCAGTAAATGCTTCTGGTTTCACAAGTTGCTGATTGCTGAGAATTCTTTCTCAAGGAAAGGCTTGGAGATTCTTCCAAGAGCTCTTGCATTTGTCCATCAAACTGGACGGCAGCGGCATAAATAATCCTATTTCCCACATAATCTGCATGAGAGATTTCTGAATAATCCGGTGATTCCTGAACACCAGGCTTCCCATCAGCAGGAAGCCCTGGGTCCCACACTCAGCACCCGGCCCTGCTCACCTGCCACCGCCGAGCCAGGCCCCTCCTCGACACCGCTGTATGACCACAGAGGACACGGCGTGCTTAAAAAGTCCATCGATGTGTCAGTTCGGTGCCTGCAAATGTTTAGCAACTTTATAGGTAAAAGAAAAAAAGTTCAGGGACACAGAACCAGCCCTTTCCTGATTGCCGTAGAGAAAAAGACATGACATCCTCACCACTTCAGGAAGTTAGGGCCACAGAAGCAGGTGGGCAGGAGGCTTCCCCTAAGCTCTGTGTAGCACACATATTACCTGACCCTTGGTTACGGAAGCTGGTAAAGTGGGGTCTGCGAAATGCGTAACTCCCACGGCAAAACCACATTCTGTGATCACCAGTTCACTTCCATTCTGTATACTTTCTCCTGCTGGTCAGTAAAGACTTCCGCGTCTGGCTTACTCTCATTGATCACAATTAGCGAACGGAAGAGGGGAGACTGGAGCCATGACACTGAGATTTAGAGAATTATTTGTGGTCCAGCTGCGGACAGTCATGACAGCAGTGCCCAGTCAGTGCAGGGACAAGCTCGGGGATGTGCCCGCGGCCCCGAGGGCAGCCGCCTCCCTCCCTGTACTCATGAGGCAGCAGGTGCGTGCGGTGTGGGCTGCCGGGGGCAGGGCGCAGGGAGCATGCTGCTCTGGAGTCAGAAGCGGCACAAGTGAGATCTCACACCACGTGAATCTTTGGCAGGACAGCCAGGACGGCGAGGTGCTCTTTGAAGACGAGTATTTCAACACAGGTTATAAAACACAAGATAAAACTTCCTCCCAAATATGGCTAAATATGTAGATTAAATAAGGCTCCCAGTGAAATGTGAAAATCTTTAACAAAAAATAGTTTATTGCACAAAATTTAAGGAATTCCCCAGCACACTTACATTTATAAAAAATCAACATGCTTTTTAAAGTTACAATTCGTTGTGCACGGTGACACCTTTCCCCTGAACAGCCCCAACCTGAGGACATCCTTTCATGAGGAAATTTTTAACAGAAATGAGTAACTTAAAGCCACCAAGTTTTCTAGATCCTCTAAAACGTTACCCTCCAGGATCCTATTATAACCTGAGACCATCACACAACCAGATTTGCCTGGAACGTGTGTCAGTGAACTTGTTCGAATAAGGCTCAGAATGTCTACATGTCACAGGGGTCCTTGCGGAAGGCTCCAGGACATGCGTCTTTCAGATACGCTGGTCCCTTTCACTACTAGAAATCTTTACACAGGACACGTCATTTCTATGTGACAAGTTACTCATGGGAGTAGGAACACGTGTCATGGCTTCGGCAGCATCTACACCAAAAAAAGTCTGTAAACTGAGAAAGAGTTTAGTGAGAATCTTCTTAGCAGGCCTGTCCCATTACTCGGACCCTAGGCCACAGTAAAAGCCAGTTTCACATCCTGTCAGAACTTTGCCTGTTAGACCTTCCAAAAAGTAGAACAAAAGCATATAAATCCATAAGACCCAATGGCATCCATCCCGTGTTCCACAGAAAGATCAGTGATAACCACGCCGCGGTAACATTTTTTTTGGAACGTAAGAAAAAAATAAATGACACCATGAAGTGTCCAAACCAGTGTCCTCTGCAGTGAGGACACGACATACAATATTCGTGACCCAGGATGAATAATATCCACAAACGTAACGTAACAGCAAACCTAGGTTTCTAAGCACTCCAGACTGGACTGTTGTTTTCCAGGAGTAAATTCCGAATTCCCACTTCTGCACAACAGGAGAACGTTTCAAATGATACTCACTGCAGACTCTGGCTCTGGGAGGTAGCAGTCGAGGCCCTCGGAGGCTAAAAACAACAACAAACCCTCAACAGATCAGGAGCAGGTGGCCTCCAAGTCCAGTTTTCTCTCTCAGGTGGCTGGTTAAGGAAGCCTAACAAAAGGCTGGACTGAAAGGCCCCAGATCCGGGGCTGTGGCCACACGGGAAACAGCACGGCGGGTGGGACAGCCAGGGCGTTCGGGAACCGAAGAGGGTGACAACAAAGGCACAGGGTGACGTCAGGAAACCAGGAGGCGCTGCTGCCATCGCCACAGGAGCACACGTACACACACGCAGGCACGAGCACATGCATGCATACACACGCACACACACAGGCGCATACTCACACGCATAGGCACACTGACACGCACACACACAGGCACATACAGGCATGAGCACAGGCATACACATACACAGGCGCACACTCACGCACAGGCACTCACACACACGCAC
Organism: Acinonyx jubatus; assembly: GCF_027475565.1. Taxonomy (NCBI): domain Eukaryota; kingdom Metazoa; phylum Chordata; class Mammalia; order Carnivora; family Felidae; genus Acinonyx; species Acinonyx jubatus. The sequence continues at coordinate 545,448 of NC_069392.1, read as the reverse complement.
AAGCACACACATGCAGGCACGAGCACGTGCACACATGCACACACACAGGCAGGCACGCACACACAATGACAGGTAGGCACACGCACATACACAGGCACACACTGGCACATGTGCACGCACACTTGGACACACACAGATACACATGCACATACACACATAGGCACACCCACGCGCACATGTGCATACCCACACAGGTCTACTCACACGTGCACATGCGCACACAGTGGCACACACACACACCCACATGCACATACACACGTAGGCACAGCCACACGCACGTGCATGTGCAGGCGCACACGCAGGCACACGGCACACAGAGGGTAAGACATGAAGGAAAGGAGGTGAGGAACAGAGACTTGCTCACAACCAGCTGACCCTTTCCTAAGAGAAGACGCGCAGCGACCGTCCCCGGGGGGCCGCCGGCACGCAGCAGTGAGGAAGCAGCCACGGCAGGAGGCTGAGTGTCACGTGCTGGTTTTAAAATTAAAACTGAGGATAATACACCCCAAATAAATAAGAATGTAAATTATGATTTTTTTCTTCTCTAATGGTACAAAAACAATTTTGTCAAAAACGGTTTCCAACTTAAGATGAAAAATAGGATATATTTATAATGCAGTCTTCAAGTATTACTTTAAGATTAACCCTGTACAAGTGATATACACGTTTCAGAAGTCCCAAGAGTCGCTAGGGAATTTTTTTAAACACTAAACATCTTTGTGGTTAACGCTACTTTATCAGTGAACCTTCTAATAGCATCTTGTGAGAGAACACAAACAGCTTTTAAATACCAAACTGTTTTCTCCTCAAGAGAGACAAAAGTAGTGAGTCGACACAGGTGGATGTGGCCCCATCAGTAACCCCTCCAAGTTCATCTCCAGACCAGCAGATCCGCACCAGAGGCCTCTCTGCTCTAACTCACAACAGTGAGGGTTAGTTTAGATTTCTCAGCCAAGTAGGGGACAAAGTTACAGACGTCAGGGGTCACGGCCAGTCAGTTTCTGCAGCGCTTCTGTGTTTCAGGTGGAGAAATGTCCATGAGAAACCTCCCACGCTCAGGGAGCTCCAAATCCAGCTCCTCCCCTACAGGACAGCTGGGGAGGCCACCGCCACCGCCTCCCCACGGAGCTGACCTGCCCCTTCTAGAAACCTCAGTGTCTCCAGCGGAGAGGCTGCAGGACCTTCCAAACCTTCAGAAGAGTCCAGCGTGTCCTCTGATGACCACACAGGCTCTGCTGGACATTTTCGCGGAGGCGTGGGGTTGGGGGGTGGTGGCCTGGGGAAGCCTGGGTTTGGAGCCCTGGCCCCCTCCCCTCCTCTCCTGGAACCTCTCCCCAAGCATCTCACACGTCAGGCCAGCGCATAGTGACTGGGGTCAGCTAAGGTGAGTGAGGTCGTGCCAGGCCAAGGGTTGGATGGCAGGGGGTGTTGTGCACTTACAACAAGGCCCTCAAAAATAAAGTGAAACTAAAATAAAGACCCTTTTCTGTCTAAGAATATTTGGTTTTAGAACAGTAAATAAAATATTGATTTCTTAAAATATAATTTTCTGACTGACATCCCTAAACCCTATGTGTGCATTAATTCCTGACAGAACATTTTCAAAAGGCAATCAACAAAAAGACAATTCAGGTCATTCTTAAATAATACAGACATACTTTTTAAAGATTAGATTGATTTTCAGTATTTATATACACATCCTATGGTGAGATAGCCATCAAAAATAAAATAAAAACCAAAGGTGCAAATAAACTTCTGTTTCTGTAGAGAGGTAAAGCTCTTACTGAATTGGGCAGGAAAGAGAGAAATGGGACCCGGTCACGCAGCACTGCCAGTGGGGGCCGCCGGCTGGCGTCCACTCAGACAGCAGCATCTACGGTCACTCGTGAGAGATTCCCTTCGGACACATCCAAAACCTTCTTGCTGAGATCTAGGTTATGTTGTTAAGATTTGGTCATTTCGTGGGAAAAGCTAGTTGTGATTTGCAAATGACTATTTCTCTAATCCTCAGCTCTCGTTCCGTCCTTTTACTCCTTGTAAAGGCAAATGCAAAATTTAAACCTCATCTCTTAGAAAAACAGAGCAAACAGTCAAATAAACAACCTTGACAAAAGAATATTCCTTTGGGTAGTTACAAGCACTCGGACTGTGGACGCTCGGCAGCCGCTGTTCCAAGCTCCTCTCTGGAGACCTTGCACTGGCCGAGTTGCTCCGTGTCTCCCCGGGGGTTGGCGTGATCTCCCAGGGGAGCTGGGCTGGCAGAGGGGTCCCCCTGAGTCCACGAGGACAGCGACTCGTGCACGGTAACGGTGTGCGCTTCCATCTGGCGCTGAAGGCTGTCCATCTCCTGCCTGGAGAGAGGGGGAGACAGGGGAAGGAAGGCCAGTCAAAGGAGAGCCAGACGAGATGCGGTAACTTTCCCTGGAGACAACCAGCTCTCTCAAACGTGGATCCTAAGAAGCTTGACCTGGACAGCAGTCCCCTCAGGTACCGCAGCACCTTCAGGGGGCTGACAGAACCTGTCTGTTTGGGACCAGCAACATTGACAGGGTCACAGGATTTATGGGACTCAGCATTTTTCTCTGCACATGCAGAGGAGGCCAATAGGCCGTGCAACTCTGCACACGGGGGCTTCTACTCAGGGAGGTGCATCAGTAGCACTGAGGGCCTGCCACATGGCTTCCACTCATAGGGTCAAAAAAGACGTCCCCTGGGGCACCTGGGTGGCTCAGTCAGTTAAGGCTGACTTGGGTTCAGGTCACGATCTCACGGTTCGTGGGTTCAAGCCCCGCGTCAGGCCCTGTGCTGACAGCTCAGAGCCTCGAGTCTGCTTCGGATTCTGTGCCTCCCCCTTTCTCTGCCCCTTTCCCACTTGCACACTCCCTTCCAAAAATAAATAAACATCAAAGAAAAAAAAAAAGGAGTAAACAAGATTTTTTTTTAATTAAAACAAAAGATGTCCCCACATGGCCACACCCTGCAAACACTGGCCTCGGGCTGGCGGGAGCAGAACATCCAGCCGTGGGGTTTCTAAGGGCTCAGGTCCTGGCTCCTCAAGGGCTTCTCAGGGTCACTTAGTTCTAGGCCATCCTCCCCAGATGACAGGGACCGACAGCCCAAGTGACCCCACGTGGCACAGGCCTGCTCAGCCTCTGCTGGGCATGAGGTCCTGCCAACAGGAAAGATTCTTCCAAATTAAAACCTGCAGTCTATCTTTCGAAACTGAGTGACACAGAACACAGAACGCAGCTCGTACTTCAGCTGCTGGAGACAGCTGTTGAGGTTCTTGAGGGGCTCCTTGCTCACGGCAGGCGGGGGCCTCAGCAGCTCCTCCAGCAGGGAGGCCGGGACGGGACAGTCGGGGATCTTCACCGGCGTCACGGGACCCGAAGAGCCGGCCTCGCCTTTCAGTTCCTTTCTCTGTTTTTGAAAGCACACGGTTAGCGGTGTCACTAAGAGGGGGACCCCACCACACGTTCCCCTCATCAGTGCCCGGGGTCACAACAGGTCATCCCAGAGGAGCCTCCCGGGAAGGCATGGCCCCTGCTTCCCAGGCAGCATAGCAGGCAGCCACGGGGTTCAATGAACCTTCTGCCTCACACACGCGACTAAGCACGTGCTGGCTCCCCAGGAGGATGAGAACACCCCTCCTCGCGGGGGGCTTTCCATGAAAGACCATGGCTTTGACTCTGCACATCCCTAAGAAATTAAGTCAATTTTCAACTCATACAATTCCCCTTTCTAGGACTTCAAACTTTTTCACAGACAGGCAAACAATGGTAAATAAACCTGAGTCTGAGTGATTTCTTTGCCCCTGGACAATATTTACGTAGACTGAGCAGAGAAACAAAAGCCAGGCATGTGGAGAATCTGAGCAGGCTTGCGACAGCAGCTTCAGGGTCCCTGGGTCCCCAAGACCATCCTGGCAGCTGCTGTGTCCCAGCTAGCTGGCCTACCAGGCCTGGGGCTCTTGTTAACAACAGCAAATGATGCCCTCGTATGGTTTATAAAGTATATTACAACAAAACGGTACCTGAACTCACGCCCTTGGAAAAGGCACCAAAATAAAAGGGTTTGGCCTATTTCTAAGCACAATACTCCGGCACCATTTATTTTCACACAGTACCTGCTCCTGGTTGATTACATGTAACTTCACATCTGAGTAACTACGGTGCGCCCGCCACCGCCCAGCAGACCTGCAGTGGGCCCAGCGAACCGAGGGGCACAGAGCCCGAGTACCGTCTTGGCCGCGCCACGCCGCAGGTCCAGCCTGAGCTGCTGGTTTTGCTGGAGCAGAGTCTTCATGTTGTTCTTCAGCTCTGAGACTTTAGCTTGCAGCATAAATTTATCTTTCTGGGTCAGGGACAGATCTTCTCGCACCGTCTCCAACTCAGCTTTGATATTCTAAGGAAAGGGAAGTCATAGGTTTTTAAAAGCTAAAAAAGCTTAAACACGCTGCTAAGATCTTAAGCTTGTACGTCACAATTCTAAGGGGCTAGAAACGTAACACTGATTTTTATGTGATGAGGTACGTGGTGTGGCGAGCACGCTTCCTCCTCAGGGTCTAGGTCGAGCAGTGTCCTGTCACATTCACGTTCTCAACGTTTTTATCCAAATTTCAGAGCCTCGGGGGGCGCCTGGGTGGCTCAGTCGGTTGAGCGGCCAACTTCGGCTCAGGTCATGATCTCACGGTCCGTGAGGTCGAGCCCCGCGTCGGGCTCTGTGCTGACAGCTCAGAGCCTGGAGCCTGTTTCAGATTCTGTGTCCCCCTCTCTCTGACCCTCCCCCGTTCATGCTCTGTCTCTCTCTGTCTCAAAAATAAATAAACGTTAAAAAAATTAAAAAAAAAAAAAAATTTCAATTTCAGAGCCTCTGCCGAGGAGCCAGCAACACTCCTGTGCCTGCTATCTACACTGGACCCCGAGTCACCTGTTTAAACTCCGAGGTCAGCTACTAGAATAAGCCTCACCGTTACTAAAGAATATAAATCAGGCCTAATGTTACTCAAGCCCTCCGCTCACAAGCAGGAATCCCGGCAAGAGCTACGTTCCTGATCCTTTGCTGTGTCAAGACTGTACGCAGATTTCTTTGTGGAGAAGTTTGTCAGAGTGAACGTTTCACATGCTTCGTCTCATTGACTGTGCTTTGCCAGATCCCATTCCGGGAACATGCCACACGGTTCACCCAGGCCGTACGTAGCGCTGGGGTCTGGCCTCCTTGGGCTGTGTGGACTTCTCTCCAAAACAAGTGATGTTGGGGTGCCTGGGTGGCGCAGTCGGTCAAGCGTCCGACTTCAGCCAGGTCACGATCTCGCGGTCCGTGAGTTCGAGCCCCGCGTCGGGCTCTGGGCTGATGGCTCAGAGCCTGGAGCCTGTTTCCGATTCTGTGTCTCCCTCTCTCTCTGCCCCTCCCCCGTTCATGCTCTGTCTCTCTCTGTCCCAAAAATAAATAAACGTTGAAAAAAAAATTAAAAAAAAAACAAACAAAAAAAACCAAAATAAGTGATGTCTGCAAAACGGCTTGGTGGGAGCGCTGAGCTCGTCAATAACTCGTGCACTTAGCGTGTTGCCTGCCACGGTACCTGGGACTAGTACTATGATCATCAACTGCCTCGTGAAGTGCTTGCTGGCTCTGACCTTCTGCCCCGGGACCTTGACACAGCAGATACCTGCAGTAAGTGCTGTATTCCATCCAGTTCCTTTTTACTCTGCTGTTCAGTCAAGTCCAGCTGCTGCTTCAAGGACTGGATTTCTCTTTCTTTCTGATCCACCTCCCATTTGAGATTTTCCATCTAGAGGAGGGAAAAAGTCACATGACCAAGAGAATTTTACAGTGGCTTTCTTGCACTATAAAACCGTTCTAACTACATCTGTGTGTTAATACCATATTTATAAACAACAAATATCCTTTCCAAGCACACAGGGAACGAAGGAATGAGCGTGTGAACCGTCCATCAGCAGAGTCTAGCTTCGTCGGCCCCGCCCCTGGCTCCATCGGCCCCGCCCCCTGGCTCCATCAGCCCTGCCCCCTGGAGAAGCAAAGCCTCCCAGAAGGTCACCTCTTGGTTTCCCGCAGGCTGTCTGTTCAGCTGCTCGTCCAGCTGCTTCTGCAGGAGCTGGAGCTGGGTCCGGGCCTCCGCCAGCTCCGCCTGGAACAGTCCTATTTCCTGGGAGTGTTTCCCCTCTTGGATCCTGGCAGAAAAAAAAACAAGGAAGAACGAAATTACAGCATGCTTACTTACCCCGCCACAAAATGTTGTCAGTCGAACGTTTTCCATCATGACAACGGAAACTCGCACGCTGCTCGCCCCACTGGGGGCTGCTCTGGGAGCTCGGCAGCGCTCTGCCCTGACTAATCCTCACAAAGTCCCTGGGGAGGACACTCTGTGCGCCCACGTGACAGATTATGGTGGCAGAAAAGCGCTCGACACGGATCCCCGCATGTGCCCTTCTGGAGGCTGCATCGGGCCCGGGTGGTGGGACGGCCCTCGGATGTGTGCCCCGCACACAGGGAGGGCTCTCTGTCCTCGGTGGAGGACCAGCAGGCACACGGTGGGCACAGCCACGTCAGCACTGACATCTCAAAGTGGCGCTGCAGGCTTCAGACAGGAATCTGGTATGTTCTTCTTAGATGGGCCTCCCATGCCCGAGACGTGCCGGAACACGGGTGACCTTCACGTGCTGAGCGCACGAATGGGGTGTGTGTGGCGGTGGCCCAGCCCGCTGCCGCGCGGCACTCACTGAAGACCTTCGGCCTCGGCCTGCAGCTTCTGCACCAGGTGCTCCTTGGCCTGAAGCTCCTTCTTCACCTCACTCAGCTCCAAGGTGGCGGCCTTGAAGTGGCGGCGGTTATGTCCTGCCTCCGCCTTGGCTGCAGCAACCTAACAGAACAACACCAGCATTACCAAGGGCAAGAACCACACAGAATGTGGCCATGTGGCATCCGCGAGGACTACCGCCAGCCCCACCCGCTCCCGCTTCTTCCAAAGCTTCTCAAGGTCCCAAAGGACTGAAGCACCACACGCGCGCCTGGTGTGCAGCGTGCGGCCGCCAGTTTCTGCCGGGTGACAAACACGTTCCAGGCTGTCTTCATCTAAACAGTTTCTGCGGTTTTGTTTTGTTTTAAGTTTATTTATTTATTTTGAGAGAGAGAGTACGAGTGAGGAAGGGGCAGAGGCAGAGAGAGAGAGAGAGAGAGAGAGAGAGAGAATCCCAAGCAGGCTCCATGCTGTCAGCATGGAACCCAACGTGGGGCTTGAACCCATGAACCGTGAGATCATGACCTGAGCTGAAATCAAGAGTTGGACGCTCAACCGACTGAGCACCCAGGCACCCTTTGATCTAAATGGTTTTGACAGTCCTCTTCAAGCATATCTCCAGATTTCTTGTTAAATTCAGTCATAGTTCATGTTTTCTGGGAGGAATACATTTTTCCACCATACCAAGTAACTGCAGTAGAGCCACTAATTACTACGCATTCATGACACAGTAGCCTTTTCTCGGTAAACAATGAGCCTCCCAAGGTTTCTGAGACCAGCAAATTCTAAGAATGTAAGAAAATCTCCCATTTTCCTTCTAATGACTTAGTTTTCTTGTCTAATTGACTAGCAGCACTTCATTTTTTAAAAGTTTAATAAAAATACTTACACTATATGACAGTTGAACATACAAAATCTAACTCACATAAATAAGTAAAAAAAAACCCCAGTAGAAAATGTTAACAGTGGCTTATCACTAGGAGCAAATTCAAGATGATCTCTGCTTCAGTCTTTAAGACCTCTTTTTTTTTTTTTTTTAACTTTTTTACTAGCATGTACTGTTCATACAATCAGGACAATTAGACTAAACGCATTTAGAGAAATAATTGACAATCATTCACAGCTAAGCCAATGTCGCATATCCATCACTTTCCCTAGCACTTTTATTCACAAGTTTCTTAATGAAGTTTCAACTTCATTAAAAGGAGAATAAAATTAGTAAGTGAGCAAAATATGGAAACTGGGGGGCAGGAAAGTAGGGACTTTCACCTTCTGACTCCATTCACCTTCATGCAAGGGACAAAGACCGACTGCAGGAAAGGCTAATGGGGTCATGGTAATACAGTCCTAACAGACCTTAAAGCTGTCCTATTTACAAGAATATTTTACTGTCTCACCCGAAAAAATGAAGAACTACTTATTTCTATCTCTATTATATCACCATGGAGAGATTTTTAAAGGACGCGGCAAAACCCAGGTCACACGCACCCTTGCACCCATGTGCACATGGCAAACACATTGTGTGCCAGGCACAGGGGCCGTGAGGGTAAATGAGTCACGGCCCTGAAGCCATCAAGCTTACGTTCTTTTTTTTTTTCTTTTTTCAAGAATTTATAATTTTTTTTGAGAGAGAGAGCGTGTGTGTGCGTGTGAGCAAAGGAGGGGCAGAGACAGAGGGAGAGAGAGAACCCCAAGCAGGCTCTGCGCTGACAGTGTAGAGCCCGCCTGCGGCTCACTCTCGTGAACTGTGAGATCATGACCTGAGCTGAAATCAAGAGTCAGTCGCTTAACCAACCGGGCCCCGCCAGGCATCCCTGATGCTTACGTCCTCATGAGGAATAACAGACCGGCACCTGGTGGGGAGCACGGGGGACTGAGGTTGACTCTAGCTCACAGGGGTGGGAGGGGCAGGCCCTCTGCAGGAAGACTGACCTGACGCACTGGTGGGCACCTCAGCATGGAGACGAGCAGCCAGGAAATGGCAAAGGGTCTACGCAACCACCTTCCTCAATTGCGCTCTGAACACTAACGGAGTCATATACTGTTCTGCAGTTTGCTTTTTTTAACTCAACAGTACACGTGGGACATTTTCCCCCAGCAAATACCCTCTGTGGGGCTCTGTGTGCGCATCTCAGGCCCATACGGCTGCCTCTGGGTTAATCCAAGGCTACTCTTCCATGGATGGCCATCAGGGCTCCCCCCGGCCGCTCACTGTCACCAATGCTCCGATGATGCTTTGCTCTCAGAACACATCAAAGACACTTGTACAAAGACACTTGTAAATTCCTGAAAGGGACCTGAGGTGTCAAGGGTTCACATGCTCAGTTTTTAGACACTGAAAAACCACATTCCAATCGGCTCTGAGGTGACAATTTGGAACCAGTGGGAAGCGTCACACACCTGTTCCTTGAGGCTGTGCACTTTGGCCTTCTCCTGCTCCAGCGCGGCTTCTAAGGCGTGGACGAGCTGCTTCGTCTGGCGGTCCTCCTCCTCCTTCCGCTGCAAGACCGCCTGTACCTACAGCACATTGCCGACGCGGCACGTGAGAAGGGACTCAAGCTTCAGAGGCCAGCGGAGCCCCAGGAGGAAGCAGGGCCACTGTGTCAGGGCCACGCGGGGAACCTGGCAGCATGGTGACACGCAGCGTCACGATGCGCGGCCAGCAAGTGCACAAGGCGGCAGAGTCGGGAGAATTCCGTCTCTGGAGAACGTGAAACCTGAGACCGCGGCAAAACCGTAGAGCTGCACTCAAGCACGCAGCGAGGAACCCAAAGCGTGCCTGTGAGTCAGGGGCTATAAACGCAAATACCGTCACCGTGAGGTAACCGGGTATGGCAGGGGCGGGAACCGGTGCCGAATAAAAGTCGACAAGCTCTCTGATCGCTGGGTACTTTGAGGCGGGAGCTGGACCGGGCTGCTGACGGCCCCATGAGGATGGCACCGGAGCGCAAGGCCTTCTCACCAGTCTCAGAGAGGCTGCAGAGCCAGAGGGGCTGAGAACAGAGTCTGGAGAGGGAGCCCCCCCCACCCAGGGTTCAAGTCCCATCTGTGACTCACAGAGGGAAGGACCCCTCATGACCAGCGGGACCCCCTCGAGCAGGGAAGCTAACGGACTGGTCACAGCATTCATACCTCAGTCAGCGGGGGGGGGGGGAGGGGGGGCGTCAGGAGCCCCCAGCTCTGCCCCACACCCCAGAGCCGCGAGGCGGGTTTCTGACTCCACCAGACCCCCTCGCCGGTTTCCGCATCTCTGCGGTGGAGCAGCGTTCTGCTTCAGGGGCTGGGACGCATGCATGAGGCCACACCGGACACAGAGCTCCCTGCCCTGCGGCAAGGCCCTGCCTCCGACAGAGGAGTCTGAGTACCTGGAGGTTCAGCTGGACCAGGTCGGCCTCCCTCTTGGCTAACGCGGTTTCTAAGATGCTGTTGTGTTCCCGCAGGGCCGCGTTGGACTGCCCCAGGCCCGTAAGCTTCCCTCTTTCGTGCTCCAACTCAAGGGCCAACTTCTTATTCAACTCCTCCAGGCGCTTTATCTTCCTCCTGAAGCCTCTGGACTCTTGCAGCTGAAACAGACGGAAGGCGCTGGGAAGTCACCTAATCACATGTTCTGGCTGATGAGCTAGGTTCCTGTACACCAGAAACCGAGTGCCCGGCGCTAGACAGGCACCCCCAGCCACAAAGAACCACGGCCAGCCCAGCTTTCTCCTGGGAGCCCGGGACGCTGTGGAGAGCCCTTGGTGACATCACCAACTGCCAAGTGCGGCATCACCCAAAGCCACGCCATCTCTGGGCCAGAGAGTCACGGGAAGTTCTTTACGAGAATAGATCTTCTCGTTACCTGCAACCTGAGCATTCGAACTGGGGACATTTTAGCCCTCGTGGTCTGACAACCCCTATGCTGGAGGGGTGCCTGAGAGAATGCTGGGCGACCACGCCTGTGGGGAGTCCAAGCAGTAAGGTGTGTGTGTGGGTAGGTGTGTGTGTGTGTGTGTGTGTGTCCGTCCGGGACCCAGACAAACAGGCCGATGGCACACAGAAGCACGGTGTGGATGTGAGCCGCGGGCCGGCTCCTGCCTCTGTAGGCACCTCTCTGCCTGCAGCAGAGCTGCATGGGGGCAGCAGGGCCTGTCCGGCTGTGTGAGGATGAAACCTGGCCTACCTCATCCTCCAGCTCCAGCACCTTCTCCCGGTACTCCTCCAACTCCTGGCTGGTCAGTGAGATGATCTCCTGGAGCTCCTTCTCCAGCATCGTCTTGCTGTGGGCGACGGCCTGCAGCTCTGCCTCCAGAGCCTGGATTCTCTCCTAAGAGCCAGGACAGGAAGGTGGATTTGCTCACGGGTTTCAACGTGGCGTGTGACAGGCGCCCCCCCTCGCTCCCCACAGGAGAGGGACCTACGACCTGTGGCAGGGAAGCTGCACCAGGCAGAACGGAACTACCACCCGGTGCGCTGCACACACTCGCCCTCGTCTCCACACGTGATGTGTGTTTCTTAGCCGTTATACTGAAGGACGGTCTACTGTCCATCTCGTTCCGGCCTCACTATACCGATAATCCACGGTGAGTAACCTGCCGAAGGTCCCGTCTGACAAGTATAAACACAGACGCTGTGCGTGGGGGACGGCAGGCTCCATGTGGCACTTTACGGCCTGCCCCCGACACGTGTAAGTCCCAAAATTAAAAATCAGGCAGCGAAAGGTTTTCAACTTAAAGGAAAGTTGCAACTTAATACATTTCCCCCTCCCATTTTAGAAAGTAAACAGGTAAAAGCAGCATGTGATATTCTCGGTTTGGTAAGAAAACAGCGTGCTGTGACACAGTGTCTTCCCGCTCAAATTCTTCCGTGGGGAGGAGACCGTAACAAACTTCATTTAAGAAGAAACAATCCCTAAACAGATGTTGGATAGGAACAAACAGAGGCACGTCAACTAGTCAGGTAAAACTTCACACTGGCCGAAGCTGGCAGGGTGTGCGACACCCAAGACCGCGTCGGACTCACAGACATGGGGGACGCTCAGGGAACTCTGACAGCCTGCATCACAGGAATAAAAATGCCCCCCAAGGGGCGCCTACGTGGCTCAGTCGGTTAGGCGTCCGACTTCAGCTCAGGTCGTGATCTCACACTCTGTGAGTTTGAGCCCCGCGTCGGGCTCTGTGCTGACAGCTCGGAGCCTGGAGCCTGTTTCGGATTCTGCATCTCCCTCTCTCTCTGCCCCTCCCCGACTTGTGCTCTGTCTCTCTCTCTTAAAAATAAAATGTAAAAAAAACACAACAAATTGGAGCCCCTGGGTGGCTCAGTCGGTTGGGCAGCCGACTTCGGCTCAGGTCATGATCTCGCGGTCCATGAGTTCGAGCCCCGCATCAGGCTCTGTGCTGGCAGCTCAGAGCCTGGAGCCTGTTTCAGATTCTGTGTCTCCCTCTCTCTGACCCTCCCCTGTTCATGCTCTGTCTCTCCCTGTCTTAAAAATAAATACAACATTAAAAAAAAAAATTTTTTTTTTAATTAGAAAAAAATGCCCCGCAAGCCCAGAGCCCCTGCCCTGCTGGCCCCATCCTCTGTCCTCCTCCAGGACAACCTCCATCCATTTACCCTAAAAAACCATCCGGAGCAAAAGGTTTTTGCCTTCCTTCCAGCAGGAAGAGCAGGCAGGTGCCCCTCCCCAGGGTCCCTCTTCTCCTGTCAGCAGAGCCACTCACAGCCGCCCGCAACCCAGACACCAGGGGCCGCCCCCTCGCTAGCCCCTGGCCTGCGCCGTCGACACACGGGCTCTCCCTCCCAAGGGAGCAACGTGCTTCAGTGGCCCCTCCTTCTGGCTGTTCCGCAACCTTCGTCTGGACCTGTCATCTCTCAGCTACTGCAGGACTCCACGCGGTCTCCCTGTTACAGCCTCGCCTGACCCCAGCTGTCCTCGACCACCGCCTGTCAATGCCCACCACAGAAGAGTGAGATCTCACCCTGCCCGAGTCGCCGGTCAGCCCTCCATCCCATGCCAGTCCCAGCTCAGAGCCAACGCCTGCCCACCTGCACACACCCACACCCCGGCAGCAGGACCCCTGCCCGACCCACTGCACCCCTTAGATGCACAGCACAGATCTTCCTGCACACCCTGCACAGGAACATTCCCCTGCAGAGATGCACCCCCATCTACTCTAATGCCTCCTGTTTATTCAAGACCAGTTCAAATATTACACCCTTCAAGAAGCTTCTCTGGACTCTCCAAATACTCCCCGACCCCCCTACACTGGCACTCAGGCTGCTCACAGCACTTTACCCGCCCAGGAAATTCCTCCACAGACGCTGAAGGGGTGCGGGAAAGGACAGGGGTGGGGAGACCGAGGGCCCGCACTGAGGGAGCAGGCAACGGCGTGCTCCTCGAAGGTCCGCCGGGGGCTGATCTGTGCAGTCACGCTGCTGGCATGCGACACTTCACAGAAATGCCGCCTACACGCTAGCTCCGCCCCGTCTCTCCAGACTCTTTCTCAAGGTGTTCCAAGCAAACGTTTGTTAAGACATCAAGTCCCCAGAACCGAGTGCACGACCGGCTGAGTGGCGGGAGCGGACGGGTTACCCACGTGCAGAGTGAGGTCGCTGCCGCCGCCAGCGCCCTGGGCTCTCAGCTGGCTCAGCTCCGCCTCTGCCGACTCCTTGGCCGCGAGGGCCTCCTGCAGGCGGCGGCTCAGGATGCCCACAGCGCTCTCATAAGCCTTGTGCTTGGTCTTCATCTCCTTCTGGGCGCTGCTCAGGTCTGAGCCCAGCCGCTTCATCCTCTGCTTCTGTTCCGTGATGGCCCTAGGGCGTGACGGGCGCACAGAGAAGGCAATCTGAACTCACTTCCCACGAGTCCTCCGAAGGACAGGCTCTCGCATCCCCCCCCCCCCCCCAGCCCCGCCCCAGCCCCGCCCTAGCTGGCTGCTGCACCTGCCAGGCCTGATCCTGTAGCGGGGGCCTGTGTTGGCTGCCCCCACAGAGACCAGCACAGCGCTCAGGTCTGCCCTGATCCCCTCCTGGAGGGGGTGCTCTTGTGAGGGCAGAGAACACTTCTGTCCTCCCAAACAAACTCTTCTCAAATAGCAGTAAACATCTTAACCTGCTTACAAGCAACCTCCAAGGGACGAAGGCAGAGCAGGGCAGGACACGGGATATGCCGCAGGGTTACAGGCCCCTGAAGGCTACCCGGCGTGCGTATACACGGCAAGAGGGATACACGCAAACATTGGCCCTGCCTGGGGACCCGGCAGGGGGAAAGGCGTTGCCACACGCCGCTGGCATGTAATAGACACACAAGGGGAGTGCATGTTAACCGCGAAACTATGCAGCCAAGGAACTGTGCTGCGATCTGCTCTCCAGCGGTAACTTTGGAATCTGACTTCCTTGGCTGCCTGTGAGTAGGCCCCAGCAGAGCTCAAAGCTGCTCACGCCCACCCCTCCCGCCCGTACATGCCTCAAAGTCCACTCACTTGGTGGCTTCTTGCTGGAGCTCCTCAATTTGCTTCTTGAGCACCTCGTTGGCCTCTGTAAGAGCTACCATCTGCTCTTTATCAAACTGTAAAGACTTCAGAAGAAGAGAGGAAAAGACGAAGTGAGGAGACCAAACCTTCCCTGGGCGGCCTGACTCCCGGGACCAGCCTCCTTGAGGGCAAATGGTGCCGTTTCAGGGCCACCCTCAAGGACAAGGGCCCTGAAGAGGACCCTGACAGACAGGGTTTGCCCTTCGTATAAACGACTGCTTTAGAAAGGTCCAGGGTGCTGAAGGGAGTGCCTGGGAAGGACCGAAGGCTGGGGTGGAACCCTCTGGGATGCAGCCCTCACCCACGGTCCCCAAGGACCACTGCTGCCCGAGCCCCCCAGGCTCCTCTAGGCCCCCCAGCACCCACAGGACTGAACTACAGACGGATGATGGCCTCCAGCCTCACGCTGCCTCCCACCTCACTGGCTGCCCTTTCTCATTTCTTTCTGTGCGGTGAGAACCGCCTCCCAGGACAGGCTGGGTCCCCCACAGCCCCGAGCACCTCAAGGAACACGTGACCTGGGTGCTGCAGGTGTTACCCCCCAGGTCCCCGGCTCCTGGTGGCTCCTCTCGTGCCCCCTTCTCCCATCTGCACCTCCCAGGCCCAGCCTGCAGCCTCACCCAGTCTGCCCACCTGGGTCCCACCTGGCCATCCAGTGGGACCTGGGAGACATCCCACAGGATGGAGCCCTTGGTCTCCCCCGGCTGTTCTGTCACCCTCTCATCTCAGGAAACACTCATCTGCAGGACAGGAGTCTGGACTGGGGTCCTTTTGCCTCCACACTCACCTCCCGTGGACCACAGGGCCCCTCACATGTCACCAGCCCCCTCCCCCGAAAGCCTAGAGCTCACAGAGCTGCTGTGGCGTCACCAGCCAGCCCAGCGCCTCCTCCCACGTCGTGTCCCCCACACAGGGCTCCCGGCTTCCTGCCCGCCTCAGACTCTCCCTCGGCTCTCCCAATGCCAGTTCCCAGAGGCCGGGCCTCGCCCGTCCCTTCTTCTGTCCATCTATCCCTCCAGGACAGGGGCTCCAGGAGGGACTGGTTCCAGGCTGTCCTGCCCTCTACCCGGACACAACACACCCCTGGGCACATCTGGCTGAATTTCCGGACCTGTAAGTGTGTCTCCATCTCGTCGCGCTCCCTCTGCACCGCCTGCAGATGCCCCTCGAGGTCGGCCATCTGCTGACGGACTTGGGACACTTCCTTCTGCAGGCGCACATGCTCCACATCCACGGACTTCTTCTCCCCTTGAACTTTAATTAACTCTTGCCTCAGCTCCTTCAGCTCTGAGTCCAGCCTCTTCTTCGTGGCCTTGAGCTCACCAATGAGCTGGTCCTTGGAGGTGGCATCCCGCCGGTAGGCCTCCACCATCACCTGCCCGAGGAGACAGAAGCTGCAGCCGGGACAAGGCAGGGTCTTGGGGCTCACGCGGCTTCAACCAAAGTGCTCACCACTCGTCCACAGCATAACGCCTCTTGGACCACAGAGAACACATCCCACCAAGTCCAGGACACCATCAACTGAGGCACAGCATCGTGTCACGCGCCTAAACACATCTGGGTGATGTGCACGGCAGGGTCGCCTGGCGGCTTCACCTTCCTCGGGCCCCAGGCTCCTGACGGGCCGTCCCCCCACCTGCATCTCGGCACAACATCCAGCACCACTTCTAACTGTCCCTCAGGTCGCCCTTCCCCAAACCTTTGGTGTCGGCCACACTTCACACTCATCCTCCGACAGCCTCCATCAGCTTTGTGGACACAGAACGTGCGTCCCCACCCTCTGCGCCAACCAGGGCTCCCTTCGGCGCCACATCAGGGCAGAACTTTCTCACAGACACGTTAACAGAAGAGTCTGTCTGTGCTGCAGCAAAGCACACGGCCTCTGACGTGACGGCAGAGTGGGATCGTGTCACAGATGCCGACCCCACTCTGAAGCCACATCCCGACCTGAGACATTAAAATACAAGAGGTGAGGCTGTCGCTTGGAATCAGCGTCTTTAAACAGCATGGCAGGGGCCTAGGTGTGGCCTTCTTCTTGACCGGTCTTGTTCTACGCAAGTGATTGAACCACACGGGACCTTTCTCCACACTTACTGCACACGAAGAAAACCGACAACACGTTTTTACCTTTTGTTGAAGAAACTGCTCCTTGACTTTCTGCGTCTGCTTTCTCAGAGTGTCAGCTTCCTGCTGCAGGTGCCCCACCTACAAAGGACACGCGTGCCCACACGTTACATTGTGGGAGCTCCGTCCCCCGCGCTGGCTTGACTCTGGGTCCGTGTGTCAGGACACCCACCTCCACGGCTGGAGAGACAGCCTCCCGGGGGACGGGGAGGCCAGCCACCAACCCACCTCCCACCTCCCTGTTTTCAGGACAGTGTCTCTGTCCACAGGGTTGCCACCAGAGACCCCACAACAATACAAGCAAAGCTCAAATGGGACGCGGAGCGCCTCCGGGGTCCGCTGGCATCCCTCTTACCGAGCCAACAGTAAAACCACATTCAGACCCACCCAGAAGGTCCCTGACAAGTGAGCGGCCCAGGGTAGTGTTCGCAGGGGAAACACGGGCTCCTTTCACTCTACTTCCCAGAGGAAAACCTCCACTAGTTTCCTCGCGCCGGATGCTCGGGGGTGGTGGTCTGAAGGCAAACCGTTCCCAGACACTAACTATTGCTTTACACCCCACAGTCCTCCTGTTCCGCGTGCGAACGTCTGCCTGGGTCGGGTCACGTGACAACGTCACGCTGTCAGCACAATGGCCCCCAAAGCGGCGAGCCGGCTCGTGTCCACACACGCCCCTCTGTCTCCCGCCCTCGCCCACTGACACACGACCGTCCCACCACGTGTCCAGCAGGCCCCACCGCAGGCATACAGCAGGGAAGATCCAAACGTTCCACATAACTTTTCCCGCGTCTGAGCTCTACGTCACCTGCAAACAGACGCTGGGGTTTCTTGGGAGCTTACTGTCCACACCCCACACGTGACTCGCTTTCCCAGCCCCGGGCATCTACGTTGCCCGTAGTCAACGGGATGGGAAGCACGTGACCTGCAGGCGTGGGTCCCTCCCTGGCAAGCGCTCTTCCGCGTTTCCACAACCAGGCGATCAAAGACGGGACGGGACAACTGCCCTGGTTCTCACACGTGTGGCCTCCGCTCCTAACGAAACGACAGCGAGCGCAGTACCTGGCTGGACTTGACGGCCAACTCCTGTCTCAGCTGCTCCAGAACCTGCGACGTCTCCTCGGCGCCCTCTGCCAGGCGCTGCGCTCCCCTGTCCAGCCCCTCCCCGCCGCTCCGGGCCGCCTGCAGGGCCACCTCCAAGACAATCTTCTCGTTCTGCAGGGAGCGGATCGTGTCGTCCCTGGAGGCGGCCTCCTCCTGCAGCTCCTCCAGCCGGGCCTGCAGCTCGTCGTAGCGCACCTGCACGTCACCCAGGGCGCGCTCCCGGGCCTGCAGCGCCTCCTGCGCACAGGTGAGCTGCTTCAGCAGGTCGAGGTGCTCCTGCCGCAGGGCCTCAAGCTGCTGGTCTCGCTGCTGCAGCGTCAGCTTCACCTGGAAGACAGGAACCAGGGTCAGTGTCCTGCCCCGGAATGAGAACGCCACCCGGCCCCCTCCCCCTGCTGCCCAGCGCACGGACACCAAGTGCTGGTACGTGCGGGGGACACCCGGCCGGCACGGCAACGGCGGCCGCTCTGATGTGACATCATAACGAGTCCAAAGGACACACCGCACAGACAGGCACCGCGAGGACGGCCGCACGAGGACGGCCGTGTGTGGCACCGGGGCGTCCCCACGAGGCCACGGAGGGCTTGCCTGCTCCAGCTGCTGCTCGAGGGATGCGGCCGTGGCCGCCACCTTCTGCAGCTGCTCCTTCTCGCCCTCGAACTCCTCCAGCCTCCGCTGCAGATCCTCCTCCACCATCGTCTTGGCCTCTTGAATCTGCGCAAAGGCAGCCTCCTGGTCCAACATGTCGGCCTGAGCACAGGAAACCGTGCTGTTTAAAGAGCAGGAAGACCCGCCACCCTGGGGAGAGGCCCTTGTCTGTCACCATCACGTCCCCAACCCGCAGGCAGAGGAGCCTGGGGCCAGAGGGGCCAAAGGCTGGTGACCTCCGGCCGTCCAGTCCACTCTGCTGACCCTTGGGACCGGCTGAGGGAGAAGCCAGCAGGCAACCCAGGTTTAAGAAATGGGACGAACCGGGGTGCCCGGCTGACTCTTGACCCCAGGGTTGTGCGTTTGAGCCCTGGGTTGGGTGTTGAGATGACTTAAAGCTTAAAAAAAAAAAAAAAAGAAATAGGATAAAGGGCTGAACGACACCCCCATGGCTGCCTCCGCCGTGAAGACAGGCTGCAAGGTGTCCCTGCTTTGGGGATGTGCCACTGGCAACACTGTCACTGAGCTGGTAAAACCAGACCGAGGCTGGGGGACAAGTACGGATGGAGTTCTTTACAATTTGCTTACGCAGATAAGATCCAACACCTACGTGTGTTTCCCGAGGAAAAATGTCAGCTTCTAACTTAAATGTTTCCAGGTCTTTGGCACCAGGCCCCTGCCATGACGCGATTCTCTTCTGTCACCCGCCTCACCCGTGAGGACACGGGGGCACGCGCGGAGAAGCAGGAGAGGGGCGAGCGCCAGTCACGGGACGCTGACTTTCCACATCCTCAGCACAGAAGTGCCAGGCCACACGCTGCCCAGACCTTGTGCACCTTCCTTCCTTCTTCCCAACAAGCCTACTGAGCAGGTGTCACCGTCCTCATCTCATAAATCAAGGGAACAAGGCTCAGAGAGGATAAGAAATGGTACAGGGTCTCACAGCTAAGGAGAACAGGTCAGAGCTACTGCCCCCACTGCCCTGGAAACAGTCTGCAGGTCCAACTGGCCACATCCTAAGTCGCTCGTGTGCTTGCTGGGGGGCCAACAGAAACACAAGCTGAGTGCTCAGAGACAGGAAATGCTTACCACTGCGAGGCTGTCAGAGACACGGCATCTCAGAGACACACACACTATCCTCCTCCTGCCCACCTGCTAGCCAGCACCTTCCCAACTGCGGGGCCAAGTGCAGGGCTCCAGGCCCACACAGTTAGTGGAAGATAAGTCACTGCCGGCAACTCAGATCAGACAGACGGATGAGTTTCCAGTGATGTGAGGAACAGAACTGCCAAACCCTGAATCACTGTCACTTGTGTATTAGTGTTTACGCACACACATCTGTAAGTTTTCTCAACCTTGACGAGTGCCGCAGCATGCAAAGAGCAAGCCCCAGAGCTGCCTGGCCCTCACCTCGATGCCCTGGAGCTGGATGGCAATGCGCTCCTTCTCCTTGATGGATCTGTGCTGGGTTTCCGTCAGCTGGTGGGACAGGGACACGTTCTCAAGTTTCAGGTGCTCCAGGAGGCCTGCCTGGGTCATCTGTCCAACCTTCAGAGAAAAATTCCACAAGGTAGAAAGTGGCTAGATTCCAGACACAAGCACAGCCCGGCCCACCCCAGAGGCCATGAAAGTGAGGGTCCTATCCAGTGACAACTGCAGGGGAAACTGTTCCCCAGGACCCTGCTACACAGGGCTCACTGCCCACCCTCCTGTCACCCATCCTGACACTGGGGCTGTCTGTGTGTGCCGAAGAGGGGCAGGCTGGCAGCCCGGAGGCCAGTGGTCAATACCCCCAAGGCTACATACGCACTTTGTAGCAAAACCTACACAGAAGTTCCTGCTGAAGGTATTATCTGAGGACCCTCAAGGTGAGGGCTCTCACCTGGATGGCAGGGACAGCAGCGGCTGGAATTTGCCCCAAAAATGACCTGTCCAACTATGACCGGCCACATCTCACGCCTTGGCCTCTCAGTGCCTAACTGTCCGAGATACTCGCCAGGCTGACCCTGGCCATTCCCAAGAAGCAATCCAGCCTGGGGTCAGACCCTGGCTGTCACAGACTATTAGACCTCCTTTGACCCACCACCTCTTACAGAGAAGGTGCCCAGCTTTACAGCACAGTGTGCCAGCCCCAAGAGGGGGCTCGGTAAAGAGAAGCCAGGGGACACGGCTCTGTGACTGGACCTTCGAGCACGTTACTTCCAGATACAAGGTGAACACTCGTTGACACTGTGAGATGCCACATGTGACAAGTTGTGAATTTTGGGGTCTCAATGGAAGCTACTCAGAACGGGAGAAGGTACCATTTGCTGGGACTGTGTTTTGTTTTGTTTTGTAAGTTTCCTTATTTCAAGGCATCCCTACACCACACGTGGGGCTCAACACATAACTCCAAAATCAACAGTCACATGCACTTCCAGCCGAGCTGGTCGGGTGCCCCTGCTGGGACTTGTGTTTTAAGGCAACGACAGAATAAAAGCCACTCTGCTCTGTGCTGCCTCCTGAATGTGCCTGGCAATACTTCTGTGTTACCAGGGAAAGAGGGAGAAAACGTCCTCACCTAATCAGGAAGGCGGATCCCGGAATCTGGAGGGGCCTGAGAAAGTCAGGTACAGCTGACTCTCCTCCCCAGAGCCCCTCCTCCACTCTGCCCTCCAACTTCATTTCTGACTCGGGGCAAGACACACAAATGTAGCTTCCTTAACTGTTTCGTGTCTCATGTAAAGGCACCATCACTGCAAGCTTGCGTTAACGTGCATGGTGATTTATTTCCAAGTATGTTGGAAGTAGAACAAATATGTACCTGCGGGGTCCTTTAGCTTGAAACATACGTAACAAATTTAAGAACATTTCAATTTCATATATTTGTAGACCATAGATTTTTTTTTTAATGTTTATTCATTTTTGAAGGAGAGAGACAAAGTGTGGGGGTGGGGGGGGCGGGCAGAGAGAGAGGGAGACACAGAATCCAAAGCAGGCTCCAGGCTCTGAGCTGTCAGCACAAAGCCCAACATGGGGCTCGAACCCACAAACCACGAGATCATGACCTAAGCCGAAGTCGGACGTTCAAATGACTGAGCCACCCAGGTGGCCCCCCGTAGATTTTTTTAAGTTTATTTACTCATTTTGAGAAGGAGAGAGAGTGTGCAAGTTGGGGAGGGGCAGACAGAAAGAGAGAGAGAGAGAGAGAGAGAGAGAGAGAATGCGAAGCAGGCTCTGCATGGTCAGGTCAGCGTGGAGCCTGATGCAGGGCTCAAACTCAAAGACCATGACATCTTGACCAGAGCTCAAGTTGTACACTCAACCACTGAGCCACCCAGGTGCCCCTAGATTTTGTTTTTTATGTTTATTTATTTGTTTTGAGATAGCGAAGCAGGGGAGGGACAGAGAGAGAGGAAGACACAGAATCCAAAGCAGGCTCCAGGCTCCGAGCTGTCAGCACAGAGCCTGACACGGGGCTCGAACCCACGGACCGTGAGATCATGACCTGAGCCAAAGTCGGATGCTCAACCAACTGAACCACCCCAGCGCCCCTAGATTTTATTTTTTAAAAGAGCATTTAGTGGAGTTGGTATTTTATATCTTCTACCTGAAAATTAAAGTTTTAGTCTATAATATTTCATCCCAACAAAGAAAACCAAAGGGAGAGAGAGCAAAACCCATGTCTGCATTCAAGAAGAAGACAGAGGCTGACCAAAGCACCACTCAGCACCCTCCTAATCAACCTAATTAGTCCAAGGCCCCAAGACTTGGAGCAAAGTGCCTTTCAGCCACTTGCCTGTCATCCTGACCGCCTCTGGAGCGCGATGAGCCCAGAGAAAGGGGCCTTGAGGGAAAGTGCAGAGACCAGCATTCCTCTGCAGCCTGGACAGACACCTGCCCTCCCCGCCCCCCAGAATCCGAGGCTGACACGCCTGCACCCCAACAAAATGGAGGGCAGTGGGAGAGCTCATGCTGCAAAGACCTGGTGGTCAAGGAGCTGGAGCAGAGACCAGCTCCAACCAGGAAGGGGATGCACACTGTGCCCCTTGTGTGTCAGAAACCACGTCCCAGGAGGGCAGCGACCAGGGCCCAGAGCTGGTGCCAGAGTCTCCAGACCCGGGCAGACGTGGGTCTGAGAGCTGGGTTCAAACCACTACAGGCGCCGCCCAGGGGGGGCTCGTCACAGAACGGAAAGTGATGCAGCAGAAGCTGTAAGACCCCTTGTGTCAGAAGGTCACGGACAGCGGCTGCTCCGCAGGCTGGAGAAGAAGCTAAATGAGCGGCGAGCAGACTTTCCCTAAAGGCAATCGTGAGACCTGAAAACAGAAGGACTTAATTTAGGGAAAAGGCCAGGGTCCCACACGAGACACGTCCGGGGCCGTACCTGGATGTGGGCCATCTCGCCCTGCAGTCGGACCCGGGCCTCCTGCGCCAGGGCGAGCTGCTGCTGGTACCACTGCCGCACGTGCTGCAGAGACGCGATCTCGGCCTGGGACGCCTTCAACTTGCTGCTCAGCGTGGTCCGCTCCAGCTGCACCTGCTGTAGCTGGCTCTGCAGGCCCGTCATCTGCTGTCGCAGGTCGTGCACTGAAGGCAAGCACAGCAACTCAGGGCACCCACTCCTCAGGAGCCTGCAGCTCCGCACCGACGCCCCACGCAGACTCGGTGTCTCCCCACGGACGCCCCACACGGTGTCCGTCTCTCCACACGGACGCCCCACGCAGACTCAGTGTCTCTGCAGAGGTCACACTGCAGTTGTGGATGCCGAACCGTGGCTCCCAGAGAAATACAGGAGTGAACAGATCAGTATACAACCTTGTCTCGTGAGCTTGTGTACAAAGGCATTTTACTTAATCTGTACTTTTGGCCCATCAATACTGAACTCACAGCCAACGGCACCGTAATTCATGCCCGAAGGAAGCTCACCAAACACACGGAACTTCCTCCGTGAGACACGTCACAGACGTCTCACACTTAAGAGCACAAGATAGTGCTTGGACTTCGCTTTAAATACAAAACCTCCCTACAAAGCACAAAGACGCAGAGGCTCTGACACTAGACCGGACAAGGGCACCCGCTCACACAGGAGAGCGGAGCACCATCTCATCCCCTCAGCGGGAAGCGTGAATGTCAAGCGGCACCAGCCGTGCTCAGAGCTGCACCTGCCTGCGAGGGACTGTCCTGCTTCAGGGTTACCGACAAATCTGAGTGTGCCCGTGAACACATAACTACAGACCTGTGGGTACCGAGGGCCAACTGCGTGCCCGCAAAGCCACTGTGGGCGCCCAGGCGGCACCTGGTATCGTGCTAATTGCACCAAAACCCGGTTCACTGACGTGGTCAACTCTTGCCACTGATGAGGGCAGAGTGGGAGGAAAGGGGGCAGGAAGTCACGGATGACCTAAATCACAGTGCAAACCAAAGTGGCCAAATACTAAGAAAAACACCTACCATTCTAAAGACAGTTCCCAAAAATTAAAAAACAAACAGAAAACCATCTCAGTTTAAGAGGATCCACGACCTCTTATCTGAAATTCTTGGGGCCTGATGTGTTTCAGAGTTCAGATTGCCAGCACCTCAGAAAGGCGACCCCAGCGAGAACCACAGGAGACACGCCATCAGCTCCACGAGGGCGTCCACACCGCACTGCGGCCCTGTGTGAGTGCGGTCAGTGCTGCTGCCCGACGGGCTTTGGTCATCAGGCCCCGCAACCCAGACTTAACAATTATCTTGGTGCTCAGAACTTCCCGGATTTTGTAATTTTCTTAAGGGACTGCGTATCGGGAAATGCCCGAAGACTGAAAACAGTCTACGGCGTGTTTCTCAGCCGAGCAGTTTCTTCTTTCTGGTGCCAGAAAAGTCTCTGTCACAGCAGTCTGTCACTCTTTGTTTTCTGTCATCACACCTGAAGCCCCGTCTCACGGCCTTGTGGCCCTCCAGAGCAGCCCCCCAAGCCACCCCTCTGTTCTGCGAGAGGAACCCCGTCTGCCTGGCCCGCACCAGAGGCTGTGCGGTCTGGGCCAACCGTGGCTCTCCGCTGCCCCCTGCCCTGCCCCTCCTCCTCCCGTCAGCCAGCACGGAGGTGCTGCGAGCACGCGGGCGGTGCTGGGCGCCCAGCGGGGTGTGCAGCACACGCCCCGGGATGAGAAGACGGCGCGAGGACAGGGCTACAACAGGTTCTCTGTGCACAGCCTGCCGCCACGTCCCTCCGACACCAGCGTCCCACTTGTCTCTCCCTCCAGAGGGGACTCCCACAGGGATCCACCACCGCCAAAAGCTGCACTTAAAGTAGGAAATACAAAGGTTTACTCATCAACAGTGTCGGTTTTCAATCTTTTAAGCACAACCTGCCATTCTGAGGAAAAAGCGAGCAGCGCCAGCCCCCGCACGACAGGCTTTGAAGGCAGAGCAAGGTAGTAACGTTACTACCAACTAGCAAGGGTCTGGAGTTCGTTTCCAAGACCTGAGTCCACTCCGCCCCCCACCTGCCGCGCTCACCTGTGTTGTCCTTGCTGAGGATGCTCCTCTGCATCTCTTCCACCTTGGCCACGAGTCGCTGGTACTGCTCCTCGGCCAGCTGCAGGTCGCTGTTGGACGATGCCAGGCTGGCGTTCTTGGCTTCCAGCATGTTCTGCAGGTCAGTCATTGCTCGCTCCAGGTCCCAGCAAGACTGCTTCAAGGTGTCCACCTCCGAACTGAGCGAGTCCTGCTTCTGCTGGCTGCTGTGGCTCTGCTCCACCTGCGCCTGCAGCCTCGTGCTCAGGGCGGCCAGCTGCGCCTGGAGCTCCGCCTTCTCTTTAAGTGCCTGGACAGACCCCCAACCGGAAAGCGACTCTCAGACGAGCCACTGCCGCCCGAGCCACTGCCGCCCGTGCGTTAAGAGCGCCACCGAGAGGAGCCAGGGAGACTCAGAGGGAAGCACTGTGTCTCCCGGGCTCGCAGCTGCTCTCGCACCAACCGCTCTCCCGGGAGGAGGCAGGTCCTCCACACAGGCCCGAGGGGCAGGAGAGGAGGGGTGACCAGAGCCGCTCACGCTCTGCGCAGCAGTGCCCGGGCTGTGCGAGCACCCGCTCACCCATGAGGACGTTGGAAAACACATTTGTTCAAAAAAGAAACGAGTGCAGCACTGCGCACACGCACACACCCCAAGAAAGAACACCAGGCGTGCTGAGGGAGCCCCACAACAAGTGCCGTCAGATTCAGGTCTGGGACCATGCCTCCCGGGAAAGGCCCCCTGCTACTGCGCACAAGGGGCTCTGAGGGGCTCCAGCCGGAGCCGCTGGGCACGGGGCAGCCCGAGGCCCGGCCCGGCACTGGGTGGCGGCACCGCAGGGACACGGTCGGTAGGACCAAGGGGGAGTGAGTGGGAGGTGGGGCCTCCACGAGCAGAGGCCTTCGGGCAGCAGAGAACGTCTGAGAGACGGAGGGAAGGCACGTGCCCTGTCTGCCATCAGCATCTCCCGCCCACCCAAAAATCCATCTGTGAGGCGTGTGGACGGGAATCCCAAAGCGCAAAGACGGGCAGACAGATGCACATCAACACGCGTGAGGGGAAAACCAACATGAGGAAGACGAACATCAAATTCAGCAAACGGGACGACAAATACCCCAAAAATCCAGTTAGGTGAGCAAACACAATGAGATTTTGCAATAATAACAACTTGGATTTTAACAGGGAGGCCAGAAAGGATCACACCCGCCACAATCCACACAACTCAAGAGCCAGTCAGTATCCTAGGAGGAAAAGAAGGTAAAGTAAAATAAACACAAGCAAAGGTTCCTACATCACTCGTGGGCCGGAGGTGCAAATGAAGCAGAAATGCGCTGGATGAGGTTCTACAGGGACAGTGACAACCATGAGCCACCACAATTCACCTTGAAATCGCAGCAACCACCGCCAGGTTTACGTGCACAGAGGGGTCGGTCTGCGTCCCTGGACCACGCCATTCAACAAACCAACCAGGCTCGAGAGGAAGCTACTCCCGCCACGAGCCGCTGCCCCACACCCTGTGCTGGGACGCGCTCCTGAAGGACACCCATGCTGCCGCGACACTGCCTCTGTGCCCGTGTGTCCCCTGCTCCCCACACCAAATGGACACAGCTGAATTCAACTCAACAGATTTACCCCACTTGCCAAGGAAAACTGAAAATTAAGGGGCAGAAATGGTTTCCAGGAGTAGACTGAACAGATACAGCAAAGCTCACATCAGAAAAGGCAGAACCCGCAGCAGAAAGTGTTAAAGGGGCAAAGATGACACTTTTACCAGTGTCTTTTACGGTGAGACCTGCCAACGGGACCGTCGGGCCCGCATCCCAGAGTCAGGACCGACATACAGGGAGACACCGAGCCACGCAGGCGGACAAAGGGTGAGGACACAGAGGACTGAGCACCCAGCCCGCAGGCCGCGCACATGCACCCCGAAGCCGTGGCGCCTTCCCGGCCTCCAGCGTCCGTTACCTGACTGGCCTCTAAAGACAACGCCTCCAGCTGACCCTCGAGTCTCATCTTGTCTTTCAGGGCCTGCAGCACTGCGTCGTGGGTCTCCGCAGCGGAGCTTTCCAGGGACACGCTGGGGGACAAAGGCACAGAGCATCAGGCGCCAGCTCTCCTCACGCATCCAGAGTCTCTGGGCTCCCCACACCGCCGCTCCAGTCCCCGCCACATTATTAAGACAGTTAGAAGGTTTCAGTGGACCACTAACACTCTTACAAACGCTCCCAAGAAACCCTCCGGGGAGCTGGTCAGCCCAGGGAAGTATCCGTGCAGCTTTAGACATGAGTCTACATAAATACTGGGAACAGCATCCCTTAACACTGGACGCGGATCCTGACCTGCTCCCACGTCTTACAGAATGACAGAGTTGTGTAGACAGAAACGTTACACACTCAGGACGTGACGAGGAGAAACCCAGCGCCGCCGGTCGGCTCTGGCGGTGGAGGGAGCACCCACCTGCTGCAGATGCTGTCTGTCCGGCTGCGCGTCTCCCCATTGACCTCCCGTCCCTGGTCCTGGTGCTCGGCCGCCGCAGCCTGGAGGACATCCGTGATGGAGGGGAACTGGCCCAGGGCAGCGGCGGCGATCTCCTGGCCGTTGACCACGTAGGAAGCGTCGCGAGTGCCCACGGGGTCCACCAGAAGCCCGCGCGTCCCACGGGTAGACACGCTGCTGAGGGAGGAACTATCGCTCTCGTTCCCGTCAGCCTCGGACGTGTTGTCGCCCGTCAGGGACGCGTTCTCCAGGTGGTCCTCGGCCTCAGGACACGGGCTGACCTCGGACACTACTGATGTCACGCTGCTCCGGCTCTGCTTCAGGGCGCCCCCGGCAGCGTCTGCGGCCGGAGCGCTCCCACCACAGCTCCCGGCACTGGAGTCTTCAGTTTTGTAATCGGCCAGAGATCGGATTTTGCTTGGTTTGGAACTTCTTTTCCCCTTGGGATGCGCCAGGAGCCCCAGGCTGCCCACCTTCGGCCCTCGGGGGACACTGGTGCGCAGGAAGGAGTACTCCTTTGTCAGAGCCACCGGGCTGGCACGGGGCAGGGCCTCCGGGTTCAGCATGAGCTCCGGGTCGAGCGTGCTGGACAGTCGTGCTCTGGCCGCAGGCTGACTGCACTGGGGAGGAAACCAAAGTACAGAAATCACGTCTACGAGTGACAGCAGCGTTCAAACCTCGCGGCCCGAAAGGCTGCACCGGCCACCCTCCCTGCGCCAGCCCTGGGCACACGCCCCGCACGACCAGGACCGTGCAGCATCCCCACCTATCCGGCAGGCAGGGCCTTACAAAGCTGTCCCGTCAGCCCTGCGCACGCACTCTTCTCGACAGGCTCAACCACGTCCAGATCCAAAGCGGCCCTGCTGGGTCACAGCCACCTGAGATGTACGATCACTCAGGGGCTAAGGAGCCGCGCTTCCAGTTATGCACACCTGCTCGCGCCGGACTGCTTGAGATTCCAAACCGTTGCCATTTTATGTAATTCTTAGATATTTTATCATGCTGTTGCCATAAATATTCTCTTTTCCCACTAATTTTATAACTAGCCATATTAGGCTAACTATTGATTTTTTATACTTGTATTTTAAACTGACGATTTTCTGAACCCTCATTATTTTAATAATTTAAAATACATTTTAAGGTTTATTTTATTTTTGAGAGGGGGGATAAGGGGGGGGAGAGAGAGAGAGAGAGAGAGGGAGAGAGAAAGCACGCACGCACAAGCAGGGGAGAGGCAGAGAGAGAGATGGGGGGGACAGAGGATCCGAAGGGGGCTTCACGCTGTCAGCACAGATCCCGACACGGGGCTCGAACTCACCAACTGTGAGATCATGACCTGAGCCGAAGTCAGATGCTCAACCTACTGAGCCACGCAGGTGCCCTTATTTTATAATATTTTATTATATTATAATTTTTTTCACTTGATTCTCTAGAGTTTTCCAAGGCATTATCAATACCTGCAAATAACATTTCTCCTCTTTTTCAGTATTTATATCTCTTATTTCTTTTTCTTACATTATTACATCAGCTAGAACTTCCCTAACGGCTTTAAATGAGACAATGGATGACAGAAGATAGTGTTCCTTGATGCTATTTCAAAATGACTTTCTCTTAGAGACATAGCCAATCCTAGGTTTACTCTACAAAGTCAGTGCTATCCCAACAGGGCAGGGGGTCAAGGAGGAGAAAGGGAACCATCTCAAAATGATCCTGGGATGTGACAAGAAGAATACCAACTAGTGAGCAAAAATAGCTAAAAAAAGACGGGGCGCCTGGCGGCTCAGTCGGTTAAGCATACAACCTCAGCTCAGGTCTTAATCTCACAGCTCATGGGCTCGAGCCCGTGTCGGGCTCTGTGCTGGCAACGTGGAGCCTGCTTGGGATTCTCTCTCACTTCTCTCTCTCTCTACCCCTCCCCCACCCATGCTTTCTCACTCTCTCAAAAATAAACTTTAAAAAAAAAAAAGAAAAATGAACAAAGACTGACACAGACACGCAAACAACTAACACGTAAAAGGTGCTCCCCGACAGGAGGTACTGTTGTTTTCACCTGTCGGAAGACAAAAGCTCAGTGTTTGTTGTTTTAACGTTGCCAAGGATGGCCAACACTCGCAGTCTCATCCCTGTTAACGGGGGTTTAAACCAGTCCAGCCTATCCAGGGCACACTGAATATCCAACTAACAAATACATAAAGCCTTTTCCCAATAATGTGAAAGTCAACGATTTGCCCACAAGAATATACCAAGATGCAAAATGTTCACTGCGGCATTGTTTGCAATTTCAAAAATGTAGCAACAACCGGAATGCTGACCACGAGCTTGGTTAAGGAAATGCGGGTAGACTACTGCATAGGGTGAGGCGGTCCCCACTCTGCACTCAGGACACAGGGAGGAAGGCAGCATGGAGAACTTCTCATCATCTATGCCATGTGAGGATGACGTCTGAACTACGTTCCTCACGTAAACGAAATATTCCTAAAGAAATACCCTGTTTCTCCTTCAGGAGTTTTTGTTCACTTGTTTTGCCTATTTTGACTTTTCACAAACACCTTTTCAGCAGCTACTGAGATGATCCTAGGCCCCTTCACGTGGACCTACCCCCATAACCCATGATGAGGTCTGGCAGATTCTCCCAGTCTGAACCAACCTCAAAACACCTCTCCTGCAGTCATGGATACGCAGACAGGTGGTGCTAACTGGTCGTGAGCACGTCACACGCCGCACACACGAGCCTCTGCACTCACACAGGCAGCCGCGGACCCCAGTGCAGCCAGACATTCAGCTCCAAGCTTCAGTGACAGCCATGCGGCGCCAGGCCGTGGGGACTGACTGAGACTCCGGTCCTCACACCGGACCGTGCCTCCCCAGGCTGCATTCTGCCCCAGCTGGCCCTGCCCCAGCATCTTGCAGCCACCCTGCCTTCCTCGCTTCTGAGCAAGCAGAGATCGTAACTTGGTCAGACCAACGTGTGACAGACACAATGCCTGTTTCCATCACTTTGAGAGCGGGTATGTTACTGAGGGCTAAGAAAGTATCCTTCCATGTAAAGTTATTATTTATTTAAGTAATCTCTACACCCAACATGGGACTCAAACTCATGACCCTGAGATCAAGAATCACATGCTCTTCTGACTGAGCCAGCCAGAAGCCCCCAAAAGTATCCTTCCATTTAAACCACCAGTTATGAGGCACCTGGGTGGCTCAGCCGGTTCAGCCATCTGATGCTTGGTTTCGGCTCAGGTCATGATCTCACAGTTTGTGGCTCAAACCTCATGTTGGGCTCTGTGCTGACAGCTCAGAGCCTGGAGCCTGCTTGGGAGTCTCTCTCTCCCTCTCTGCCCCTCCCCCTCCGCTCGTGTGTGTGTGTGTGTGTGTGTGTGTGTGTCTCAAAAAAAAAAAAAACTTTTAAACCACCCGTGTTATGTGTATATTATGTAATTTTTTAAGTAATTTTAGTGATGCTAAATTTCACATTTAGAATCCTACACTGAACTCCTGACATATTAATCACCTAATGTTGCATGAAACCACACAGGCCTCTAGAAGATAGAGTGTGGACAGGACCTTGAGAAGGGGAGTGTGGATGGGCTCTGGGAGACAGTGTGGATGGGTCCTAGGAGGGAGAGTGTGGATGGGCCCCAGAAGACACTGTGGATGGTCCCAGGAGGGAGAGTGTGGCTGGGTCCCAGGAGAGAGAGTGCAGACAAGCCCAGGGAGACAGTGTGGAGGGGTCCTGGGAGGGAGAGTGTAGACGGGCCCGGGAGGCAAAGTGTGGACGGGCCCTGGCCCACAGATGTTGTCTGGTCTACACCCGGACTCTCCTCTTCACCACTGAGTGACCCCTGACCGGCTCCTTATCCAAGCCTCAGGCTCCTCTTCTGTAGGGAACAGTACACAGTGCCGGGCATGTAGTGATTATTAACCACTCTTACTGCTAACTTGTGGTGGGCCGTGTGGACGGACCTCTGGAAGCCCCTGACCAGGCAAAAGAGTCTGATGCCGGCTCCTCTAACCCATTCACGTTGGCTCTGGAGCAGTGACACCCACAAGGTCACAGTTCCCTCATGGGAAAACAGCCTGAGGGGGATGTGTCACCACTAAACCATCCACCTAAAGCATTTACAAAAGTTAGTTTCATTTTAATTTTGAATTCCTTTCATTTGAAACTCTCAAGTCCACAGAAAAGTTGGACAAAGTATGAAATGAACATTCAAACCCACCTGCCTGGAGTCACTTGATAGGACTAAAAAGACTGCTTTCATTAGCACACCAACAAGTCTTACGTGTGAATAAACCGACCTTAGTGTACCATACGATGTACTTATCGAATACGCATGACACAGCACATATTCTAACACCAAAGGTCAGCAGAAACTACGTCACTCATCAAATACACAGCTGAAACCTAGGACTGGCTGCTCAAGTAGAAAAAATAATTATACTTGAGTACTTGCGGTCTCTGCTTTTCAAATGGCAGATATAGGAATAAAATATGCTTGTTCCAAGGGAGGAAGGGCCATATGTGGCAGGAGCCACAGTCTCCCCAAAGGGTGGGAACTGCAGACAGAAATGATCTTTCCAGAGAAGCACAGAAGGCCATCCCAGCACAGAGAAATAAATGACAGATCCTAGAAACTACATCTAATTACTGTTTTTCACACATGAAGTTTTCCATGACCTTGTTCAAGACGGGAAGACTTGGGGCGCCTGGGTGGCTCAGTCAGTTGGGCATCCGACTCTGGATTTAAGCTCAGGTCATGATCCCAGGGTCGTGGGATAGAGCCCCGCGTCAGGCTCTGTGCTGGGCACAGAGCCTGCTTAGGATTCTCTGTCTCCCTCTGCTCCTCCCCCGCTCATGCTCTCTCTCTCTCTCTCTCTCTCTCTCTCACACACACACACACACACACACACACACACACACACACACAAGGAGACTCACTCTTTCCTGCTGGCGCTTCACCCTGTACTGTTTGAGCTGTTCTTCGAGCCGTCTCCGAGCCTGAAGTCGGACCTGCTCCTCCTTCTCCAGGGGCAGGGAAGCCTCTGTTGAACCTGCCGTGGAGGAACGACCACTTAGTGACTCGTGACGCATGAGGGCACAGAGGACAAACCAGAACAGTGGCTTGGCTGTTCCCATTCAACTACCAATTAAATATGATTTAGCTCCAAACAACACACAGCCGTCCAGTTTGAAAGAGCTATTTCCAGATGGAGACAATTGTGAGCTTCGGACACCGACCACAGACCAGATGTGCCTGGTCAAAGACTCACCGGTCGAGCACAGGGTCTGTGCTCACAGTTCCCTAGAGGCGTCCAGCTGGGAAAACGGACACAGGTCACCCATGGACTTGTAGTAACAAGATAAGTAAATCTCAAGTCGGTGCCAGAGCCGATGTTCTGAGGTTCAGGGACCCTCAGCTCCCACTTGGCTCCAACCACGCTTGTGACTTCACATAGGCGCACACAGAGAGCAGTGCCGATGAAGCGGGGCCCAGGGACGGGGGACATGAGCCACCCTGGCATGTGGCCACGGTCACCAGACATGCCTTCTTCACATGGTTACATCTAGGGACACAATCTGACCCACAGCTTGTCTAAATCCCTACAGCGAGTCATGTTACAGTACAGTTTTGCAAAATCAGAAGGTTCTCATACAAGCAGTACTCAGAGGTTACTCACTAGGGAAAAGCACTGTCACAGGGACGCATTCGGGACTCACCTGAAAGTGAAGGCCACGCAGGTGTCCCTGCGAGGCCTGGGGCCGGTTACCTCAGTTTCCTGACAGAGGCGGCTCCAGGGCAGGGGCCATGCTCAAGGACAGAAGGGGAAATGACAACTTTTGGGGCCAACAACAGATTTTAAAATATCTCAAAACCCCAGTCTTTTATTTTGGGTCATAAAAGGGCTGAATAGCAAGCAAAAGGCACAATGGCCCCAGGGTTCTTTTACACACAGCAGACGTGTAGACGTGTACACAGCACGCTGCCACGTGCACAGGCAGGGTCGGCTGCTGTGCTGATGAGAGCAGGAAAATGTCACAATTTAACCACTTTATAGACCGCATCATCTTCAGATGCGGATTCTGAGGAGATCAGCAGCCGTTGTCTTACATAATCCCTCAGACCTGAGCACAGGCCAAGAACATCGCTAGGAACTCATCGAGTTACCACTAATGTTGTGTTTATCACCGAAAAGATCTAGTAGTTTTCACAAGGCTCAGGGGTCCATGTGGGAAACCCCTAGGTGTCTATGGCCTCAAGCAGGGAGCCCCCAAGTCAGCAGACTGAGGGTCGGGTACACACTCTCCAAGTGAGCACCTGGCATTAGGGCTCACAAATCCCTACGGTCAAGAATCCACACTTTTATATGGCATCTCTGGACTTTGGTGTTGACAGTTAAAATTTATCTTAAGTAAGCTCTATGCCCAACGTGGGGCTGGAACTCACAATCCCAAGATCAAGAGTCGCACACTTTGCAGACTGAGTCAGCCAGGCGCCTGCCCTGAATGTACAGAATTTTTATAAAGACGCTGCAGCCCTAGCAGAATAACGCCTGTGGAGAAAAGGGCAAACAATCCAAAAGAAAAATGGGCCAAACAAATCAGCAGACAATTCAGAGAAACGACCGAATGGCCAGCAGGTGAAGAGTGCCCGAGTGATCAGGGAAGCATAAGGAGCACAGCGCCTCCGGGCACAGCCGCCCAGCCGGTGGCGAGAGTGACAGTAGGGCCTGTGCGTGCAGGGGGGGCCACGTCATCTCACGGTCGTCAGCGGCCACGGGCCTCCGCATGACGGAGGTAAAGACGCCCCCACCTCTGACCAGGAATTGTGCTCCTGGGACAGAGCCTACAGAAACTAAAGCGGCCACACCGTGCCCACGGGCGCCAGGGCGCTCTCGCCAGCGCCGGGGGTTCCGGCCGACGAACAGAAGTGGAGACCCACCCGGCCACGCACGGGGCCCCGACCAGCCTCAAAAGCAAGAACATGGAGTTGCATCAGACAACCTGGGGCGACCTCCACATAGCACTATGGAAAACACAGGATGCTACAATTGACTCCCTTTGTAAAAAACATTGACCGAAAACACCCGAAACCTGGCTGTTTAGAGGCCCGTGAAGGGTCATGTGAGAATGTGGCTTACTTGGAGGGGAGGGAACGAGGTACTGAAGGGGAAGGAGAGGAAAAACAGCGTGTGTGGTACGATCCCTTTATGTAAAATTATGTATGTCTGTGGAGGAAAAACGCGTTGGAAAGAGGCCTGGACGTTTCTAGGGTTCACAGTCTGCCAGTTTGTGACCTGTTTGCCCCTGGGTCCCCAGGGGTAAGCACTCATTAAAATGATTCACAGAAGAAAGATTTTGAAGTTTAACTCCCCACTGCCTGCCTGCTCACCGTCCAGCATAAGACA
The DNA here is from genome assembly GCF_027475565.1 of Acinonyx jubatus. Taxonomy (NCBI): domain Eukaryota; kingdom Metazoa; phylum Chordata; class Mammalia; order Carnivora; family Felidae; genus Acinonyx; species Acinonyx jubatus. The sequence continues at coordinate 510,932 of NC_069392.1, read as the reverse complement.
TGCCGCGCACAGTCCCTTGAGCCCAGACCCTGAGCCACACCCTCAGCGTGACCACGAGGGAACGCCGCTTCTCTCCAAAATGGAGCTGCACGCAACACGCACAACCCACCGCAGCGACAGACCGGTGGAGACAGAGGGACGAGCAGCGAGCGTGTCTGGAGGGTGGGGAGCGACGGGGGCGCCGCAGGAGGAAGGGGAGGGCAGGGAGGAGCCGGCGGGAACAGATGCTTACACAGTTGTGTTTCTTGCATAGGAAGACTGAGTCTGAGGGACTGCAAAGCTTCTTTTCTAACACTGCCCTCAGCACCAGTCCCCTGAGACTTCCTTAGGTTGTCATGGAAATCAGCCACACCTGCAGAGGCCTCGGGACCCAGTGGGCTCGTGGCAGGACCAAGAGGCGATGCAGGGTCTGGGAAGAGTGGCGTCGGCCCGTTCTGACAGGTGTCCCCCTTGCCAGGTCCATCCAGGCCTCGCCCTCCATCTGCAGCTCTATGGGCCTCGACACTGGCACCTGCAAGAGAGAGTGTGCTGAGCCATCACAGTGTCAACCACGAGAGGAAGCTGCATTTCGGACATGCGGAGAAGACAGGACAGGAGAGCCTCTAGACGTGCGAGCACGAGCCATCTCCAATGTCCCAGGAGACCGTTCACTCTGGTGGCAGAGCAGGCCGGGCTCTCCTCACGTGGGTGTGGGGATCGGACAGCTGCTCGCCTGCCAGGGCCAGACACCCTCATCCGTGGACCACCCTCACCCTCCGCCCAGTGCTTGTGGAATTTAAGTAGTAATCTTCCTTCTCATTTAAACAATGAGGGACGCCTGGGGGGCTCAGTCGGTTAACCATCCGACTTTGGCTCAGGTTACGATCTCACGGTTTGTGGGTTTGAGCCCCATGTCGGGCTCTGTGCTGACAGCTTGGAGCCTGGAGCCTGCTTCGGATTCTGTGTCTCCCCCTCTTTCTCTGCCCCTCCCCACCCACTCGTTCTCTCTCTCTCTCTCTCTCCAAATAAATAAATAAACTTGAAAAAAATTTTTTTAAACAAGACCAATGAGAAATCTTATGGAAGTCTGCTTTTAAAAAACAGCAAAGGAAAACAAATGCTGAAAACACAGCTGATTATGTTTCTAACAGACACTGGTGACACAAGGCTGATCAGTCACGCCTCACATTTACAAAGGAATAATTCCAAAGTCATTTCAAAGCATAAGTGTATCCTCCAAAACGAGAAATCTAAGGTAAAGACGTAGATTAACTGATCAGAACACTTATGGCAAAGCTGAGCACAGAGTCAGAATCTGAGGACAAAGAGACTGTGCTGTTTGATCAACAGTTGTTAGATAAACACCCAAGTTTAACCAGTGATGACCATACACGCACATAGCAAGCTCAGTTTCACCGCTAACATTATTACATGTGGATTTGTCATACACTAACTAAAATCTATTTCCTTGTCAAAAGGAAAAAAAAAAAAAGGCTTCTTACAATTAAATGATTTTTACCTTCCTTGCCCCCTCACCCTGGTGGGGGAGCCGGTCGGCAGTCAAGAACCAAGATGGTGCCTGGAGGGAGGGAAGGAGGATCCAGGGGTCTCTGGGTGTAGTTCCAAAGGTACCTAAGTGCAGCAAGGCCTCAGCCTCCTATGGGGATCCACATCACTTGGATCCCACGATGTACCCAGTATGAATCCAGGAAACTCCCCTTTACCCAAGCAAATTCAAAATGGGTTTCTGATACTTGAAATGTGAGGCCCAACCAATACAGCTACTCACTGTCATGCCTCCCCAAGAGGAAAAACAGAATACAAATGGGGCACCACAGGCTCAAAGCAACAGTAAGGAGACTGGACCACAATCCTGACCTGACCTCAATTCTTACTCAAACAACCCTTTGGCTCCATGCTGGGTGAGGGGGAAGGGGAGCCTGCATTTCAGATACTAGATTATCATTCTGAGGGGCTTACAGACCTGGAAGAGTCTCTACATCTTCCTGTTTATATGACAAAGTAGTTTTTTTAAGCATTATATTGCACTTTTATTTATTTATTTTTTAAATTTTTTTTAATGTTTATTTTTGAGAGAGAGAGACAGAGTGTGAGCAGGGGAGGGGCAGAGAGCAAGGGAGAGACAGAATCTGAAGCAGGCTCCAGGCTGTGAGCTGTCAGCACAGAGCCCGACGCGGGGCGCAAACTCACGAACTGCGAGATCATGACCGGAGATGCAGTCGGACACCTACCAACCGAGCCACCCAGGCGCCCCTATATTGCACTTTTAAAAAAATCTAACAGACGGGCACCTGGAGGGTTCAGTCGGTTAAGCATCCGACTTCAGCTCAGGTCACGATCTTTTGGTTTGTGAGTTCAAGCCCCTTGTTGGGCTCTCTGCTGTCAGTGCAGAGCCCACTTTGGATCCTCCGTGCCCCCTCTCTGCCCCTCTCCCATGTTCCCTTTCTCTCTCTCAAAAATAAACAAACATTAAAAAAGAAAAATCTAAAAGGCCAAAAAAAGACCATTGTTCCCAAACACAAGCCAAACTGCAGATAGATAACAAAAATGATGAAACAATAACAAACAAGGGCCACTAGCGCTTCCTACTGTGTCTGAGGACCTGTGTACCATTTCTTTCAGCCCTCGTGACCACCCAAGGGTGCAGGCACCAGTAATCTTCCACTTACACGAGAAGAAAGTGAAACGAGATCGAATAAGGCCCTGCTCGAGGGTTCAGTGTCTCAGTGATGGATCTAAGAGCCGGCTCCCTGTCTGTCCCACTGTTGGATCCTTGGTCTTGGGCCCCTGCTCTTAGCAGCCTTGCCTGCTGTTGAAGGAGCGGGTGCCCGAACATCATTTTGCAAGAGGAAAATGCAATTTCTCCTAGCGAATGAGTACATCAATACCTACAACTTTGCACTGACACATTGCACTGACCCCCCTAAACAGGAAGGGGCCCCACAACCGAGTAAATTATTCACCCTGTACTTCTGATGAATGAAGAACCCATGAGCTAACCTGCCAACGTGATCCAATAGCCTTGGATCACTCCCGGACCATTTGTGTATCCAAAAGGTAGATGCCAGGCAGGTAACACCACAGAACCCTTACGGAGACCGGTGCTGCCGTGTCTGCCGGAGCAGAGAGCGGGGCAGCTATCGGTCTGACAAGCCCGGCACGTGATTTAAAGTTGGCATCAACTAAGAAAAAGCGCTCACAGGATTAGTAAAAACAAACTCTGAACGAAAAGTTCATTACGGTCTGAAGCACCACAGCCTTGTTCCAAAATGCAAGGTGATCCGCCGCCTCCCGTCTAAAGGCAAAGCGTCAGCAGCACAGAGTAACCAGCGACTTACACGGGGCGTCAGCCCACTGGTCAGGTGGCACCAGTGACCCTGGGGGCTCTGGGAGGGCCTCGGGGCGAGCTGGGGTGCCACTGCTGGATCCGGCCGGCACTCTGTCCATGGTCGGGACGGCACAGGCTGGACCGATACTCGGGGGCTGCAAGCGGGCTGCGGGCGGGTTCGGTCTCGGCCATTAGCAGCAGCCCGGAGCTCCTGGGAGGACACGCACTAGGCCGTCCATTTTGGGAAGACGTCCAGTCTCATAAGTGGCTTGAAATCAAACCCAGTAACATCATGATACCTGACAGGAGGGAAAAGAGAAAGAAGGTATCATGAAACCTCATTTGTCAGATTTGAAGTAACAATTGCAAGACTAACATCTGGCTCCCGATTCACATCCATGTAATAAACAGGTTTATTCATTCAACAGATAACTCCTGAGTACCTACAATATGCTAGGTTTGAGGGTAAAGTGCTGACCCACCACACCGGGGCCTGTTCCTGAAGGGAACCAGATGGCTAATGCCGGCCCGCCAGGGCAGAGCCACTCTGTAACCGGACCTGAGCCCCACGTGTAGCCCCTCGCAGGGACAGGCCTTGGGAGGCTGAGGAATTAAACTACTTGTTTAAATTTAAGAAATCTGAGTTAAATAGCCACGTGTGGCCAGTGCCTTCTGCCCTGGACCCATGGGCCTGAGCACTCACAGGGCAAGCTCCCCTCCGAGGCCTGGCATGGTGGCGAAGTTCACGGAACATGGCAACCCTACGCTGTGTCAGGGGAAGCACAGAGAGATGAGGACGTGGAATCGAGGTCCAGAGAAGGCATCTCGGGGCAGGTGATCAGTTTCGTCCTTCATTTCTGTCAGGATTAGCTTTTAGCCCAACCTGCTAGGCTAAGTTCAAGGGAGCAAACTTTGCCCCAGGTTTGGCAACTGGTTACCATTTTTGAAGTGTACTGAGGATATTCATAACCTGTTCCTCATCAGCAGGGAAGGTGTGAGCCACTATCCATTCTGCAGAGATGCTGGCATTTACTCCCTATGTGGTAAGTTTCACGTCATCCTACATACTGTTCTGTGTCTCACAAGTTTCAGGACAAAAAGTTACATGACTTCCCTCTGCGGCTTACAAATCCCACACAGACATCTCAGACAAGAGCCTGAGCAGTGGCCCACACATGGAGGGGCTGGTGCTGACTCAACAGCAGAAGGCAGGTGTGCCTCTCCTGCCACAGTCCTCTCCTGCCGTCCCCCAGGAAGAAGCACCCACTGGTGGTCGACATAGCCTGGCACACCCAGGCATCGGGTGACTAGTGACGGCAGCATCCCCCGTGTAAACCCACGAGTGTCTGGCTAGCAGCTCTAAGAATGCACACGTTCCACTCTGCTGTCTGGCACCCATAGGCCAAAGATGCTATGGCTGAGTAATCGTGCGGTAAGAAGACGAAAAGGTCCGTCTAGCGCCCCGTGTAGAACCAGCATGAGGGTTGTACTAGAAAGGACCACTGATAGAATGCGTACCAACCAGCTAACTGAAAAGCGCTGGCTGCCAGTGTGGCTCCGTGGCTCGTTTGTGCACATATTTAAAGACTGAACCAAATTCCGGATCACAGAAATGAAGGGAGCTACTGAGGCTGGCCAATGATCCTGTCTGCAATGAGTTCTCTATGCTGTTTTTGTCTCTACAGTAATCAGTACCCTCTTTCATCCTCAAAGACTTCCCAGGGCGGGGGGATAGACACACGAGCTCTCGGAGGCTCCACACCTGTCCCTGCACATCCTACAGGCCCCTCCAAAAATCACCGTTCCACAGGGTCCTGGCTCCATGGCAAACACTGTCCACCAGGCCTTCCCCTAGCTACTGCAGACAGCTGATCCTTAGGTAAGACGCCCACAAAGCAAGGCGAGGCACGTCAGCAAAAGGCCAGCCAGGCCGTCCCCTTCATCACAGGCTCGCCGCTTCAAGAATGGGTACCAACACATACAGTGGAACGTGGGATCAGAGGTCACTGCGCAGGGCACGCTGTATGTGCTGGCCCTCCTCACAAGTCCCTTAACAGAAGAAAATGTTTGCATTTTGCTTTGCGATGTCTTTGCCCCCGCCCCGTGGGGGCAGGGGCGATGGTGCCTGCGAGGGCAACAATGACAGGTGGGTGCTGCTCAGGCAGAAGCTGGTCCCTCTGCCGTGGGGGCCCCTTCCCCTTGACCACCAGGCAAATCCCCGAGGGCCCTTCCACATCCACCATTAGGCATTGCTCCGAAGTCCTGCGGGGCCTCAGGTAAAGTGCCTGGCCCACTCCCTTCTGCCACCAAGACACCCCGTGTGCAAGCTCACTGCAGAAGGGTGTGTGTGCATCTCCTCCACGCAGCAAGAGGCCCGGAAGCAGAAACGACCGCTCCCAGTCGGCCCTTCCCCCTCGAACATCCCCCACTCCGAGTGACGCTCTCTCGACACAGGCTAGTAACTTCAATCTTTGGCCCTGCCAAGTTCCACCCCTTAGCAACCAAGCTAGTGGTTCCAAACAATATAGTGTTTGCATCCTGAGCATCAACACTGCCTTTTCAAATACAGAACAACTCTGACTATTCCAACTAAAACCCCTCAGAAGCTACCGTTCCAATGAGACAAAGAATGCCCCTGGGAGAGCAGCAGGTAGTGGCCACACCCCAGATAAGCAATGTCCCCTGGGTAAGAACCCGAGCAGGCAACTAGCCGGACTTCCCTCATCTGCTGGACACACAACACGGCCCGGCAGAGCAGGGAAGGCACAGGGGCAGCCAAGCAGCTGCTGAGGAAAATGGCCTGAGGCCGTGACGATGCCGGACCCAGGCAAGAGGAGGTCTGCTGAGATGCTCGTTCCACTGATGAAGCAAACACGGAGACGAATGCGCCAGGCTGTCTGAGCCCAGTGCCATCACGTACTCCACTCACTTAATGCCCTTTATGTGAATTTCTTGCTGAACAAAAAACCCTGCTGAGTCCCAAGAGGTCCTACGCCGCTCCAGAGGTGGACGACGCAGCCCTCCACAGCATGAGACCCTGGGACTGTGACACGTTCTGGCAACTCATAAACATGGCTCCCATGCACACGCAGCTCCTCCTGGAGCCGGACAACACAACTCCCTGAAGGCCCAGAGCAGCCTCCGCTGAAGTGACATCTCCCTGTAGCTAATAAGCTGGCATTCTGTGTCTGTCCTCAGGCTCCAGTATACTTTACTTGGCAGGACTCAGTCGGTCAGGGTCTCACTACCTCAGTGCTCACAAAAACAGGGCAGAGAGAAGGATCAGACTTCTAGGGGCACATCCCAAGGAAGCGGTTATTAGGAACGTGAATTCCAATTCGTGATTTTTTTTTTAAGTAGGCTTCACGCCCAGTGTGGAGCCCAACGTGGGGATCAAACGCATGACCTCAGGGTCAAGACCTAAGCTGAGATCAGCAGTCGGATGCCACTTCAGCTCAGGTCATTATCTCAAGGGTGGTGACCTCGAGCTCCATGTCAGACTCTGTGCCGACAGCTCGGAGCCTGGAGTCTGATTTGGATTCTGTGTCTCCCTCTCTCTCTGCCCCTTCCCTGCTTGCTCTCTGTCTCTCTCAAAAATAAACAAACATTAAAATATATATATAGGGGGGTGCCTGGGTGGCTCAGTTGGTTAAGCGTCTGACTTAGGCTCAGGTCTAATCTCACGGTTTGTTGAGTTTGAGCCCCGCATCGGGCTCTGTGCTGACAGCTCAGAGCCTGGAGCCTGCTTCGGATTCTGTCTCCTTCTCTCTCTGCTCCTCCCCCGCTCAAGCTCTTTCTCTCTCTCTCTCTCTCTCCTTCAAAAAATAAATAAAAAAGCATTAAAAAATAAACATTAAAAATTTTTTTTCACATATATATACATACATACACATACATTTTAACAGCTGGATGCTTAACCGACTGAGCCACCCAGGTGCCCCCCAATTCGTGATTAAAAAAAAATTTTTTTAATATCAGTTTTATCACATTACCATTTTTGACTACCTGCATTCTGCTGTGTTTCCTGGAGGGAAGAGACAGTTATCACAACTTCACAAAATGCTCATAACTCTCAATTCATGCCATCCGCATCAAAGGACTTCATGCCAAGAAAGTCGTCTCAGGCACATATAGGACTTCAACTTCCCATGATTTCGATATACACGCGAACAGCTCCATCTACCCCACCTTATTTGTTTCTACTGGCAATTGGAAACAAACAGCAAGGCCAAAGATAAAACAGGATTTCCTTAAGAAGACAGCATCTAGTTGAGGCCACGCTAGTAACCACAAGTACACAAGTAAACAGGGACTGACACACAAAGTGAAAAGCCGGCAGGCCTCTGTCCCTGTACAGCAATGCCACGTAAAGCGCAGGCTCCAGCATCAGTCCTGACTCCTCCACCCCCGGCTGTAAGGTCATGGGCATGTTTCATAACCACTCTTGGCCAGTTTCCTCATCAGGAACATGATGAGAAACAGAATACAAAGTTTTGCCAGGATTAAATGCAACAAGGCACAGGGTCTGTCCCAGGCCCTCAATAAATGGTAGCTGTTATTATGTGTTATCTTCCCTTCAGTTGTTGCTCGTCAAAATTGATAGTAAAGTCAATTAGAAGACATTCTCACTTAAGAATGCACACTGCTAAAGGCAACTGGCCAAAAAAAAAAAAAAAAGAAAGAAAGAAAAGAAAAGAAAAAAAAGCTACTTTTGAATCTGAGTAATGTCAGATGAGTTTTCTTTTCTTTTCTTGCCATTCGACGTATGTTAACTGAAAGCTACTTCTCCAGGAAAGGGTTATGCTGGCAATAGTAAAGGAACAATTAAAAAAAATTTTAAATGCATGAGTCACCTGTACATGGTTTACTAGGTCTCAGTAGTTTTCAATCACACTGTCAAGAACCCAAACCTCTTACCATGAACTAAGAAGCCGCATACCATCTGGCTCCTCCCTACACTGCATCCTCCACCCCGCCACTTTCCTCCTTTTTCGTTACGCCCTTGACACACTACTTCTTTACCAAAGTCACTCATCGTCCCTCAGGGTCATCACACTGCTGCTCACTCTGCCTGAAACACTCTCATCCCACAGTTTTCCATGACTGGCTGCTGGTCATAGAGGCCTTGGCCCAAAAGTCACCACTCCCCACGGGCCTTCCCACAGACCCACGCCAAGCAACACCCCATACTACTTCTTCATTTACTGTCCCCATCGCTCCACTAGAATGTGAGTTCAGGGAGGGCAGGGATCCCGCACAACTCCACCCACGTGTCCCAGGACCTACAATCAACAGTGCCTGTCACACGACTCACACTCAGCAACTATCTGTTGGATGAGGCCGAGCTGTTCACCTGCTCCACACTAGTGACCGTGCCTGGCCCGGCTCCTCTAGGAAATATCACTGCAAGGCTGAATCCCCTCTAGGCACCCAGAAGCTAAGTGGAATCGAGGCGGAAGGAGAGGCAAGCAGCTACGCGGACTCTAAACCCAACTCCGCACGAATGTCCCGACCCCGTGTCACGTCTGTCATCCTGGCAGAACTTCTGCAAAAGGCCAGAGGCTGTCACTCTGGTGCAGCTGCTGGGCAGCTGTGGGTAGCTCCACTAGATCACGCCCCGTTACGCGCAGACAGCGCTTCCGAACGGCTTGCTGTGCGCCCATCTCCGAAGCCAGTACCGCTAACAGCTGCACAGGCCGGCTTCCAGGCCCCGAGGCTACCAACGGTGAGTTGCAGGACCAACGCGGGGCGGAGCCGCTCCAGGTGGAGCCGCGGTCACCCTTCGCGGCCGCCCAGGCCCCGTCACCCCTCGCCCGCCGCCTGGCCTCCGCCCGACCGTGCCGCGGCCCCCCGGCGCTCCTGCGCCCTTCCCGGGCCGGGCTCCCGGGCCGGGCGCCTCCCCGCGACCCTCACCCGGCGCTGCGGAAGCCTAGGCGGCCGCCGGCCGGGCTGCTCCGACGGAGACGTGGCCGCGCGAGGGGCGGGGCGCGGCGCAGCGACGGGCTAGGACCCTCCGGAAACAGCCTGTGCGCGCCGCCTCCGTTCCGGAAGACAGACCGTCCCGTACTTGCCAACAGCTGCCCTCGGGCCGGGCTGCCCCGACTGCAGTGTCGGACTCGAGCCCACTCACATCCGACGCGAGGCAGGTTTCAGAAAGTGAGTTTGGGGCTGTCTCCCTTGTGGAAACACACGTTCGGGATTTGCAAGACAACCTCCGACCGGAAGCTAGACAAACGAACTTCCGACGGAAGTGGCGTGGCCAAGACTCCGGTCCCCGCCCTGTCCCGCCCAATCTGTCAGGCTGCGGGCGTGGTCACCCTCACCCCGCCCCGGCCCCCCTGGGGGCGTGGCTAGGAGGCCCAAGGGGGCAAAGGGCCCAGCCGCCAGGTGGGGTGGGCGCTGAGACTGCTCTCCGCAGAGCCCACGAACGGCGAACCCCCACCTCCCACGCGCAAGTACTTATTTGTCTTTCGGGTGCCAATGCAAGTGACTCCTGCTTTGGAGCCATAGCAATGTCTTACCCGTTCAAAAAAAACATCGTTGGTGTATAAATGAAGGTTTTCTCCTATTCATTCATTCATTCATTCATTTTGCCTCTGGGAAAATTGTTTCAGCACCGTTTATTGAAAAAAAACCCCAAAACTTTGTTTCAGCATCGTTTGTTGAAGAAAAAAAAAAAAATCTCTCTCCTCCATTAACTTGCTTTTGCAGGGATACCTGGGTGGCTCAGTCCGTTAAGTGTCAGGCTTCGGCTCAGGTCATGATCTCATGGTTCATGGGTTTGAGCCCTGCATCCAGTTCTGTGGGACAGCTTAGAGCCTGGAGCCTGTTTCAGATTCTGTGTCTCCCTCTCTCTCTGCCCCTCCACTGCTTGCACTCTGTCTCTCTCTCAAAAATAAATATTTTTTTAAAAACTTGCTTTTGCACACTTGTCAAAAATCAATTAGCTGCTTTTGTGGGTGTTTCTGGGTGCTCTGCTCTTTTCCGTTGATATCTGTTGATCCCTCTGCCTACATGATGGTCTCCACCACTAGTCTTACAGCAAGCCCTGATACTGGGTAGGGGAATCCTCCTGATTTTCTCTTTTTCATGGTTGCTCTAGGTATTTGGGAAATCATACCTTTCCACATAAATTTTAGTATAAACTTGTCTATGTCTATAAAAATCCATCTTGGGAGTTTGATAGGAAATGCATTGAAATTATAGATCAATTTGGGGAGAATTGACATCTTTGCTATGTTTCTTCTTTAAGTAGGCTTCACACCCAATGTGGGGCTTGAAATCACAACCCTAAGATTAAGAGTCACACACTCTACCCACTGAGCCAGCCAGGTTCCCCAGCTGTGGAACTATGTTGAGGCTTTCAATCCATGAACATGGTATATCTCTCTGTTTTTTTAGGTCTTTTCTGATATCTTCCATCAACATTTTGTAATTTTCAGCATACAGCTCCTGTATGTGTTTTGTTAAATTTATGCCGAAGTGCTTAATTTTCTTTGTAGTAATTGTAAATGGTATTGCTTTAAAGTTTAGTTTCGGGGTGCCTGGGTGGCTCAGTCGTTTGGGTGACCGACTTCAGCTCAGGTCACGATCTCGCGGTCCGTGAGTTCGAGCCCGCATCGGGCTCTGTGCTGACAGCTCAGAGCCTGGAGCCTGTTTCAGATTCTGTGTCTCCCTCTCTCTCTGACCTTCCCCCATTCATGCTCTGTCTCTCTCTGTCTCTAAAATGAATAAACGTTAAAAAAAATAAAAAAAAAAAGTTTAGTTTCCACATGCACATTGTTAGTGTATAGAATGTGATTAAATTCTGTGTGTGTTGATCTTGTATCCTGAGAACTTGCTGAACTCACTTTTTAGTTCTAGGAGGTTTTTTTTTTTTTTCTATAAATTCCTCGGAATCTTATACATAGACCATCATGTCATCTGCAAATGCAAAATTTAACTCAAAATGATCATGGACTTACGTGCAGAAATGTGTGAAACTATAAAACTTTTATAAGAAAACAGAAGAAAAACTTCAGGACTAAGGGCTTGGTGAAGAGTTCTTAGACATGATACCATGAAAGCACAATCCACAAAAGAACAAAAAGAATAAATTGAATCTCACCCAAATTAAAAACATTTTTTTTGAGAAAAATTCCACTAAAAGGATGAAAAAACAAACTACAGATAATTAAAAATATTTGCAAACCATGTATTTGATAAAGGACTGGTACCTAGAATATATTAGAATTCCCAAAACTTAAAAAAAAAATGCAGTTAGAAGGTAGGCCAATATATGAAGCGGCATTTCACCAACAAGGATATATAGATGGTAAATAAACTTGTGAAAGATGTTCAACATCACTAGCCATTATAAAATGCAAATTAAGACCGCCTCAAGACTACACACATCTATCAAAGCGGCTAAAACAAATAGTAGCAGTACCAAATGCTGGCAATGATGTGGAGAAACTACACGCTATACACTATACACTATAATTGCTGGTGGGACTATAAAATGGTACAGACACTCTGTAATACAATTGCCAAGGTTTGGCAATTTTCCTTATAACTTAATTGTGTGACCCAGCAACTGCACTCCTGGATATTTAGCTCAGACAAAGGAAACTTAAGTCCACACAAAAACCTGGACACTATTGTTCACCACAATTTTATTTGTAATCAAAGCTCAAACTGGAAACAACCAAAATTCAACCAATCCTACAATGGATAAATGGTTAAACTGTGGTGCATCCAATCATGGGGCCTCTTCCTCAATAAAAAAGGACTACTGACTGATACATTGCAACCACTTAGATGAATCACCAAGGCATCATACTGAGTGGAAAAAATCTCAAAAGAAGTATACTTTATTACATGCTTTCGCATCCATAACATTTGTGAAATGATAATGATTATAGAGATGGAAAGCAGATTAGTGGTTGCCAAGGAATGGTGGGGGTGGGGGTGGCTACAGCGAGGCAGGGGAGAGGTCTTTGTGGTGAGAGCAGTTCTGCATCCTGAGGCGTACAAACTTTGGGCTAACATGTTTCCTGGTTTTCAGATTATACTACAGCTATGCAAGGTGCAGCCAATGGGGGAAACTGGAGAAACAAATCAGCAAGTAACATGTAACGACACGAAATGTAAATACAAATGAGCCTATATATAGCTGGCATATCTGCGCAGGGGAAAAAAATGCTAATCTAAGTAAAAAATTTTAAGTTTTATTAAGGTACTATTTACTTACAATATAATTTACCCATTTTATGTATACAATTCAATTTTTAAGTTTACAGTTACATTTACTAAATTTTATTTTATTTTAATGTTTATTTTTGAGAAGGAGAGAGAGAGTGCACAAGCAGGGGAGGAGCAGAGAGAGAGGGAGACACGGAATCTGAAACAGGCTTCAGGCTCTGAGCTGTCAGCACAGAGCCCGATGCAGGGCTCGAACTCACAAACCATGAGATCATGACCTGAGCCAAAGCTGGACGCTCAACCGACTGAGCCACCCCGGACTGAGCCACCCCGGCGCCCCTATTAAATTTTAAATAAAACTGAATTTACTGCAATGCAGTTATAAAACATTTCCATAACCCCCAAAGGATCCCTCTAGTCCATATACATGCAGTTCCCTCCCCCCCCAATCCTCCTTTCCCTGACAACCACTAACTACTTTCTGTCTCTATGGATTGGCCTATTCTGAGCATTTGATATAAAAAGAATCACACAATATGTGACTTTTGTGACTGCCTTCTCTTTTACTTAGCATAAGGTTTTGAGGTTCATTCATGTTTCAGCATGTATCAGAGCTTTGCTCCTTTTTACGGATGAATACTATTGGACTGTCTGGGTATAGCATATTTTGTTATCCAGCCGCCGATGGATACGGTCTAGTGCCTTGAGTGTGCTGGTCAATGTTCTAAGTGTAGGGGCTAGCTGGGGAGGAGAGACAGGATCCCTGCTCCAGCCCAGCTTTATTTGTGTGGGGAGGACCAGCCCTTCAGAGCATAATTCCTGTGAAGGAAACGGTGTGTGTCAGTGGGAGGGGCTGCCATTTAATCAGGTCATTCATTCATTCACTCACTTAATAAGTGGCCTACTGTATTCCAAGCGCTATTCTAGACACTGTACACAATCCCCGCTCTCACGGGCACTTACGTCCTATCAGAGAACCGGACAACAGAAATACAAGACAGGAAGTGAGGAGTTCAGAAAAGGGCAAGGTGAAGGAACAGTGTGGAGGCATGCTATTTCCAGACGGATGGTTTAGGAAGGCCCCCAGATGAGTTTGAGCAAACACACGAATGAAGTAAGGAGACACGCAGGTCACCGTGGGAAGTATTTCAGGCGAGGGAACAGCAAGGAGAGCCACATGTTCCAAGGTTTCTTTGAGGAAGTCATAGTTGAGCTGAACTTGCATGACAAGGAGGCAGGCATGGAAGGGTCTGGAGAAGAGCCTTCCCCGGAGAGGAATCAGCGCATCCAGAGTGGGAGGGGGTCTGTGATGGGGCTGAGGGAGCAAGCTGCATAGGGTCTGCCAGAGAAGTGGGAAGACACTGGTGGGTTTCAAGCTCACCGTCTTCAGAAGAAGACAAACACATGAGAAAAAATGAGAAGTGCACACACAAGGCTTAACAGAGAGACAGTAAGGAGCGTCCCCCGTGCCTCAGGGAAGATGCCCAGTAAAGTGACGTCTTTGTCTTTGTCCGTGCACTCAACCACCAGTCTACCAGGCAGCCGGCAACCATGAGATGCTTGCCCACATCACATGTTTTGGCCAAGTATACAACAGTGAAAAAGACGGGAAGATCCCTGCCCTGGACTCTCGGAGGGGGAGACAGACAGTAAGCAAACGTTTACTTTTCGGTAATGCAGGCACCAGGAAGGACACCCAGCAGGCTAACACCAGAACGGCCGGCCAGAGGGCTGCGTGCGGCGGGGTGTCCAGGGAGCACCCTCTGAGAAGTGCGTCTGAACTGAGGGATGGGAAGAGGTCACCGTCTGTGCTCTGCAGCCAGGGTCCCTCTTAGAGGGTCCGGGTATAGGAAGGCCCTGTAGGTGGGGTGGGCAGAAGGGGAGATTTTCTGGGGGTGGGGCGGGGCCACCCAGTGCCAGGGCTTCCTGGGCCACGAGATTGTTATTCTTTGCTGTGTAACAAGCCACCCCAAAACATAGTGGCTTTAAACAACTATATTAGTTCTCACAGTTATACTGGTTGGGTGCAGCGGTGTGCTGGTGTTCTAACAAAAATGACATGACCTTGATTTGTAGCATTTACCAGTTTCCACGGTGTGAATCCTCTCCCAACAGGGCAAATTTCCAGCTACCAACATGAGGTCCACAAACGGGCAGGCGGGCAGGGATGTGCACCATTGCAGAGAACCTACACCATGCAGATACACCGATGCAAACACCCACAAGAGACACGATGGTCAGGCAGAGGAAATCCACTGGGAAGGGTGGGAGTCCTGAGTGCTCATTACCTTTGTTTCTAACATATCTTATGAATTCCAAACTTGTATGATTTTTAAATGGCTGTGTTTAGGTTACTAGCTCACGACATTGCTGAGGCCAGAACAATTATCTCCTGGGAGCTGGCGAGGCAGCTCTTCTGTAGGTCACTGTGGCTCGTGGTGTGGCTGGCCGCCCTTCAGAATGGAGTCCCCCTCATGTTCCCCTCAATAGCTGGGACAGTGGCTGACAGCAGGAAGGGAATGCACATGGCTTAGCTGTGCTGTGCTTTTGCTAACGCCCAGAGAGGACAGAGCGACACAGGCCCGACTGGGCTAGACTCTAGTGCATCAGGGACCTTGGAATTAATTCTGTAGGGAGCCGTGAATATCAGCACGAGTGTGCCTGGGCTCCTCCATGTGCCCCCCCTCCCAACAAGCTGGCATCTCCAGGGGGAGTAACTGAGACCCACCCAGCCTGATTCCCATTAGGGACAGGCCTGGGCAGGCTGAGGTCTGGCCTGCTGGGTCTAAGCCCCAGAGCTGCTGTCCAGCATCCAGTCCTTCCTGGTGACAAGCCTCAATGCTCCCCTTCCTCTTGCCTGAGGCCACCCCACCTGCCTATGGAGTGCTGACTGCCAGGTGGGTGAGAGGCTCTGGTCTGGCCCACAGTGATTAGGTCAGGGGTGGGTTTCCATTTGAACCAGTGGGGAAGTTCACCCGCTTCTGCTTGCTGGAGGCTGAGGTCTGAGCTGCTGCCATAAACAGAGGGAGATGAGGGTTCCCGCGTGGTGTTCTGTTTCCTGCATCCAGCCACATTGAAGCCAGATCGATGCTGGGCTTTCTAAATCCGGTCAGCCCCCAATTCATTTTCTCCCTCCAGCCTGGAGGCTGGCTTCCTGCTGCTGGTGTCCCCAACGGCCGTCTGGGTTCAGAGCTGGGCTTCTCGGGGCCTCCTCTCTGCGGGCTGCATGCCAACCCTGTCCACCTCCTCTTTGGTTTGGTCGCTTCCCGGGGTGCAATCTGCCAACATCCCTCTGCTGCTCTCACATCTGGGCCCGTGACTCTGACCCCGTCAGCTCTGCTGGATTCTTGGCTGCACCCAGTAAGGCCTCCACAGGACCAACTCCTCCCCTCACAACTCGGACCCACAGGCCAGGACAGGCTGCCCCTTGGAGGGTGCACCACAGATGGGGATATGGGCAGAGCTGGCCCCTCTTCTGACGGGGGCACCAAGGCACCAGAGGGACGCAAGTCTGGGGATGGGCTGAGTTAGGCTGTGGGAGGAGGAGGGGGCAGGCAGCAGAGACCCAGCTGGGCCTGCTCCAGGCCGGGGCCAGAGTACCTGGAGACAAGCACATGGGAGTCCCCAGCTGGCCACTCACCCCAAGCAGACTGTGCCAGGACACCCGCAGCCGGGCTCCGGCCCAACTGTGAGCCTGCTGTTGGGCGGGTGGGAAGGTGTGGACGAACAAGAGTCATAAAGACATCATAAATACACAGCCACCCAGGTCTGTAAAACATCCCATAGAGTAACTGCCCTGGTCCCAACCCGCCCCTCCCCCGATGAGTCAGAGCAGGCCAGCTCTGTGCCGACCTCCTGTACTCACTAGGAAGGAGGAGCCCAAGCTCCGGCAGAGCCAGCCCTGCACTGTGGACCCAGCAGCCCAATGTGACAGGTCCCCTCCCCTTCACAAGGAGCCACTATAGACCAAGTGAAGTCACAGCCTCTGCTTAAACCTAGGCTTACAGAGCTGGAATATCCCTAAGGAGCCACATCTTTGTTCTAACTTTGCAGGAGAGAAGGGAGTGATGAGACGTCGCCCTCTGATGTGGAAGGCAGGCCGCGGTCCCGTGCAGGCTGGGCCCAGGACTTAGACACGAAGCCACAGCTTCAACGTGTGACCAGAAGGGTGTCACTTGGGGCTGCTGGATCCAAGAGATCCTATGCCTCTCCCCTTTTCCCAAGTACTCAGACCTGGGCCCCGACCCCGGGTCCCCCACGCCTGCAGGCCTCGTTCCAGCCACCTGGCTCATGTGAGTGAGGCTGCAGGTGCAACTCTCATGAGCGGGGAGTCAGTAACCAGCAGCGCCGGCAGGCTGTCCCCCATGATGGGAAGGAGCACATTGCAGCCAACACACGGACGAGCGCGTAGGGAGAGAAACAGACACGGCTTGTTTATTAGAATGCGGGAAGGAGGCCTTTTCCACAAACAGCGCTGCTTCTCAGAGTCTGTATCAAGAGCAAGACAACAATTGAAAATCCTATTCCTGAGAAGAAGCGAAAAGTTACAATTTTGCAAACAAAAATAACAGATGATTTCAACAAACGATAAAAAACTTTTTTTTTTTTAACAAAGAACAAAATTTCAAGTATTATTCCAGATGACATGGCAAACCCAATGACGGAGACGAGGTCTCACTGGCAAAGGTCCCTGGCGCTCTCGGGGCAGGGGCCACTCCAGATGGGCTGGGGCACCCCAGGGCTGAACCGGCCCGGCAGGGAACGGAGAAAGACCATGGGGCAGCTCAGCAGGGCCTGTGGCTGTGCCCACGGAGTGGGAAGCGGGCACCAGGGCTCTGCTCCACGGCGGCTGAGGGTGGAAACAACCCACCTTATGCCCTCCTGGGACAGGGCCACGCACCTAACACTGGGGATCTAGGGTTAGCGGTTCCGGACATCTGATTTTTTCCTTTTCGTAATAAACAGAAACACATGTTTATTCCTTCAAACACCCTACTATCCCAATTTTAGTCAATTTGTAAATTATATATTACTTGTGCTACAGTTTGTGATAAATCTTACTAAAAGATCAGCACCAAACCTCTTACAAATAGAAACGCCCACGAGTCGTGGCTGTCCCCGAAGCAGGGCTGTGGCTGTGCCCGCAGGCTGTAAGCCTTTGCCCCCTTTCCCTTCAACAACAGGACGTTTCTGACAGACTTTCCTTTTCCTCCCATGAGAGCTTTCTTGAAGAGAGACGTCTGTCTTACCCACAGTTTTGGGAAAGGTCCAAAGAGCAAACCTGAACGTCATTGTCTGAGCGCGAGGGGGCGGCTGACAGTGGTTCTTCTGGCTGACGTGCTCTGGTGGCCCCAAGGCCAGAGGAGGGGCTGTTCATGCCACCCCAGGCCTCCCAGGCCACTGGGGTAGGGGGCTCTCGGCAAAAGGGTCTCACACCACAGAAGAAAAAGCCACGCTACAGTGCCGGACGTAGAGACCCCCAGCTTCCCCCATCCCCGCCGGGGGGCTGTAAAATGCCCTGAAAATGTTTGTATCCGGTATTTTCTGAAACACGCTGTTGCTGACTTCCACTACCCCCACGCCACCTTGGTGCCTCCTAGATACTCAGTTCTTGAACCTTGTCTGTTCACAGATATGATTGAATTTCCTGCAGGGACAAAAAGTCGAATTACACAAGCCAGCATCAAGAAGCATTCCGATAAGCGACTCTGGAGATCACACGCTGGAGAAGCCTGATGAGAAACTGATCGCACATGCGGGGTGGCTCACAGCAGCAGGGTCTGATCCATCAAAGATATTAACCCCTAGACAGCCTTCTTGCCCTTCTTAAGGTTTAGAAGTCAGACATTTGATTTTTACTTTTTAAAATTCAAGCACCTTAGGTAACTTTCTTAGGGAAGAGACTCAGAGTTGTGCCTCCTCAGAATCCCTCAGTCACCGAGGGCCACCCCGCAGGGCAGAACCAATAGACTCGCCCAGTGGGTGCCAGAGCCACCACCTCCCTCTTTGTGACGAGCAGGTCACCCCCAGAGTAGGACGCACGTGCCCTAGCTATCCTTATCCCTGTCTTTATTAAGAAAGACTGGCAAGTTACTAGCCAAATCTCTTTCTCTAAAAGGAAACGGTCTCCTGGACTCTGTCTATGCTCAAATACAAAGCCAGGTTTTTATTCCACGGGATCAGTCCTCCAGGGAGCCTTCACTTGGGGCCTTGTCCCCTGCAAGAAGGGCATCCTCTCAGTAACTGTGATTTGAACCACAAGTGACTGGGGATCACAGTAGCCTCAAGAAGCATCAATCCATGAGGTTGATTTATAGGACACCTCACTTACGGTTTGAAAATGCAGACAAACTTACGTCCACAGACGAACCCATGTGGCAAAGCGGACGTCACTGGGAGCGGGAAATGCCCAGTGAGAGCCGCCAAGTTAGAGCTATCACAGACATGTGCTCGCGGCACCAAACACAGACTCAGGGCAGCGGCACACGCCCAGGCCGGTGGTTCAGGAAGTTCTCAGTGACCACGGCCACGGATTCACAAAGTACTAACCCTCCAGTGTGTCAGCGGGAACGACAACTGTGTTCCACAGACACAGAGGTAAACGTCTGCATGCAAACGCCTCACGAAATGAGAACAGAAGAGCAGGGTTTTGAAACAACACTAGGGCTGTATACAAACAGAACTAAATGACTATGTTTACGAGTAAGCAGTTAACTGGTTCGTACAGATCTCTAAAAGCCGTGGCGTCAACTTGGCCAAAACACTTAAAAGAAAAAACTCGCCTTCCTGTTAGGAAAAAGAGGGTCTGCTTTCTGCAGGAGGCCCATTCTGGCGCCCTCCCCAGCCCTGGGTGCCTGTGCCCCACCCACAGTGTCTCACTCACATTGCGTGGTGGGCCTTCACCTGAGTGCGGCAGTTGCGGCCCCAATAGCAGTCAGGACGGGATGTTACAGCCACTGGGGAGAGAAAAAGTCACGTGTACATAGTAACACCCGACACTCACAAACTCAGCTAAGCCAACTTAAGTAAAGACCCAAAGAAAGAAACTACAGCTATAGCATTTTGTCACGCTTTATAACTAGTTTCCTTGCCTGTTCCAAGCTGCCAAGGGGGAAAAAAGTTTACCTAAAAACCCACCTTAGGAAATAAAGACTACTACACTTGCCTATAGGTTGTTTTTGTGAATCCTGTTTTAGAAACGTGTGTCGCGGCCCACGGGCCCAGAGCCTGAGCCAACTGGGGGTCGAGGACAGCCTGGGAATAAGCATGGCCGCCAGGCAGCCCATCTGCCCAGTCTTCTCCCTGCTGGTGCAGACACCCACTGAGAACGCAGATGCCCATCTAGACTAGACAGAACTGAGGCAGGGGGTGAGGGGCTTCCTTACCTGGCAACTCGGAAGCAGGAATGTTCTGCCGATACTGGTAGGTCAGCTCTCGGAAGCTTCTCAGGCCACAGCAGTAACAGAGCACAGTGTTCCCTGTGATTCTGTAATCTGGAAGGACACAGCCTCATGTGGGCATGCCAGTCATCAGGCAGCATCATGTTTCCAGAACAGCAGAATAGCTGTGGCCTTGTAAACTAGTGGGAAACCAGTGCACTGATCCGTAAATGGGGTAGAGACAATGGGCCAGACTTTCAGAAAACAAGAACAAAACCAATCTCGATACCAACTTATTTCCTCACACCAAAATAATTCCACTTGGATAAAAAATTCAAACACTTTAAAAATCCAAAAAAGTAGGGGTGCCTGGGTGGCTCGGTCAGTTAAGTGTCCAACTCTGGATTTTGGCTCAGGTCATGTCATGAATTCAAGCCCCACATGGGGCTCTGTGATGGCAGTGTGGAGCCTGTGTGGGATTCTCTCCACCCCTTCCCCCGCTCAAGCATGCGTTCCCGTTCTCTAAGTAAATATATAAGCTTAAAAAAATAGAGCATTAAAAAAAAATTTTTTTTATGTTTATTTTTGAGAGAAAGAGAGAGACAGAATGAAAGCAGGGGAGGTGCAGAGAGAGACGGGAGACAGAATCTGAAGCAGGCTTCAGGCTCTGAGCTGTCAGCACAGAGCCGGACATGGGACGCAAACTCACAGACTGCGAGATCATGACCTGAGCCAAAGTCGGACGCTTAACCAACTGAGCCACCCACGAGCCCCCAAAATAGAGCATTTCTAAAAAAATAGTAACACTAAAAATAAAAATCCAAAAAAGTACTGAGAGGAATGAGTATTATTTTTCTCTTGAGCTATTTATGTCATAAAAACCAAATAGCACACAGGAAAGGATCTGTAAATCTGACTACCTACATGGAAACAAATACAACAAAAGCGAGATACTAATAAAATAGTGGAAAACACATTTGCCACACAAGCAACCATATGTTGCACCTTTAAATGACAAAGATATCCTACCAACCCATGTCCCCAAATCCAAATAGACTAACGTAAGTATGGGCCAAGGTCACAGACAAGCCAATGAACCATAAAGCAAAAAGATCTTCAATTCTGCTAATACCCCAACACAGGCAGATAAACCAATGATACATCCCAGTTGCCTTGTCTGTATTTACAGGCAAAGGCAGGGCAGATGGACTCAGGAAGATGCTGAGGCACGTTCTTCTGGGAGGGACAGCGAATATGGCAAAGTCTCAACTGTTTGTTCATACCACCGTCCAACAATTTACTTACTTACTGTTTACTTATTTACTCATGTATTTATTTAATTTATCTTGATGGAACAACTTTTCTAGCCTACCATCCTGCAGGCTCAGAGGCTGCAGTGCTTATTCAGACAGTGAAACGTGGAGAATAACCTAAATATCCTATATTAATGATTTGGTTAAATAAACCATGATACAAAATACTATAGAACAAAAATCAAGGTAGGGGTGCCTGGGTGGCTCAGTCGATTGAGCGTCTGACTCTCAATTGCAGCTCAGGTCATGATCCCGTGGTTTCATGAGCTCAAGCCCCGAGCTGGGATTCTTGGAATTCTCATTCTCTCTCTCTCTCTCTCTGCCCCTCCCCAACCTGCACTGTCTCTGTCTCTCTCAAAATAAAGAAACTTGAAAAACAATCCAGGTAAAGAACTTAGCTGACATAGAAAGGGTCTGGGGAATACCACCGAGTGAAGAGCACATGTGGTAGGGTTTCATCTATGAGGACTCTGACCATGCCCACGTGTGGCGGGTGCACAGGCCATATGGCATCATCACTGGGTCCTCGGGGGTGGGATTCCCTGTGATTTTTGCTTTACCCACCATGCTTCACTCACACGTCTTTCTGGGCCATGCCACCATGGCAGTCCCACCAAGAAGCTAAAGAGAGCTCAGGCCCACATGTCAGACCAGGCGCCCCCAGGACCGAGGCTGCACAGAACCCGAGACACTCGTGAGCACGTATCCGCTCAGAAGGATTCCCAGAAGCCTCTGAAGTCTTTCACAATAATTTATGTCTTAGGAAAAAAAGTCATTTGTTGATTTTTCTGCACCCTCCCCGAGTGACTAAAACCACATTTCACAATGTCCCGGGTGCCCCTGGGAGACAGGCCAAGCCTGCACCAACACATCAGTGAAAGGCCTACGAGGACCCTGAGGGCTTGAGAAGCACCGGACCCAGGACCCGAAAGATGCCAAGAGGTGGGGTCACAGTCTCTTCAGCTGTGTCCCTTCCTCCCCCACGGCAGAAAAGAGCCTAGAGTGTGTCACGTGGGCTCAAATCCTGAAGTACTGGCGCCTGTCTGCCACCCACTGCCAGGGTGGGTGGAGGGTGAGGGCGTACACGAGGGAAGGCAGCCCGGAGGCTCTCCTCCGTAGTGGAGGCAGAGGGGCCACCGCAAACACACTGCCGCACCAGACAGAGGAAGGCAGGTGCGATGGCGCTTACCAGATAGCAGGAACACTCCCCTCTGCAGAGCCACGAGACTTTCAGTCAACATGTTTTTCCACGTCAAACCCCTGGTTGCCAGGTAATTCTGGGATGGGGAAAGAAGGGAAATCTTAGAAATACTAGCTTGGAGAACAGAAGACTGAAATGACAAGAAACCAAACATTTCATGAAAGGCCCTTGAACGCGGGCAAGGCCACGGCACAGGCAGGCTAACCACGGCAGGAATTTGCATCAGGCAGTTGTGAGGCCTTCCAGGACCGCAACACACGAGGACCAGGATGCCTGGGACCCGGCAACACGCTCACAAGCTAGTCTGCAAGGGCTCTCTTCCCACATGGCTTTGTCAGAGCCTCAGAAGGAAAGCTAGCTTCCGAAAGCTGAACACACGAGCTACCACATTCTCTCCAAAATCCTGCAGACGCTCCGAGCACAGGAGCGGGGCGACACCCGACCTTGGCCGGGGAGGCTCTAGTGTGGCAACAGCCGCACGACCACACGGTAAGGAAGCTGAGGCTTTGCATCACACCCTGGCCTCAGCTCTCTTGTGTGGACCTACGAGAGAGCAGCACGAGGACATCTAACCAGAGCACGCGGTGCCAAGGGGCCTGCCATACAGGTCTGGCGTGTGCAACGCTGCATACATGGGAGAGAGGCACAACTCTCACCAAGAGAATGATGTGCACGTTAAACACTGAAATTCTAAGAGCCACGTCAGCTTCAGCTTCCTAAGACGCGAGAAGGACAAAGTCAGAAAAGAGGAAGCCAGAGAGAGGCCCGGGTTCCGGCAAAGGGCCGCCCCGGCCCCCACCCAGACCCCAAAACTCTGCGTGGGGCACACAGGCACCGGAGCCGACACTTGTGGACTCGTGGCGTGATGGGCATGAAGAAAATAACCTCTTGGAAGACAGGAACACATGGGAAAACACCAATGTGGTGAGCTCGGCAGCAGGACTAGTCAGAGCCACTGGGAGAGCTAAAAGCCTCCTGGGGGCCTCTTCTAGGCCTGAGCCCCCACCCGCGCCTGTACGTGAAGTCCCCTACCTTCAGGATGTCCGACTCATAGTGATTATTGCTGAGAACCCCGTCCAGACACCTGTCACCCAGGTCCAGCTCTGCCAAATGGAAGGAAGCAAAGTCACCGTCTTACAATCTATGAAAGTATCGTTCACCGACAGCTAAGATAACCAAATTTCCTTTCTTACGGTCCAGAAAGAATAAAAGCTTCCATTGTAAAATATGGTTTTAAAAAGAGAACAAGTAAAATGACTTCTGACAGCTTTCTCCGTCCCCTGGGCACCTGGTCTGGCACCGTGAGGTCTGAATGCTGCAGCCAGGCGGTGTTTTTGTTGGTGGTGTTCCTTGCACATACGTAAACCCTCCTGACTGAGCTCAGTATCCCCGTAGTTGTTACTGCCTGGTTTTGAGCTAGCAGAGGGACACTTCTAAATGTCAAACACAGGGGGCGCCTGGGTGGCTCAGTCTTGGCTCAGGCCAAGATCTCAAGGTTCATGGGATCAAGCCCCATGCTCATGCGGGGCAGAGCCTAGCTGGGATTCTCTCTCTCCCTTCCTCTCTCTGCCCTTTCCCTGCTCTTGTATGCACACTAAGTAAATAAATAAACATTTAAAAAAATGTCAAACGTGTGTGAGAAGCAGGTCATCGACGGTGGCCCCTCTCAAGTCGGGCCACGCTAGCCCACCAGCACCCTCAAATGCAGCAAGAGGATAGGCAGAGAGCTGAAGTGCCGGCATTACCACAGAACGGGGCCAGGCAGCCGAGACAGCCGGCCCGGGCGCAGCCCCAGTACAGGTGGCAGAAAGGCTGCAGGCAAACGGCACCTGTGGACACAGCACAAGCACCAGTCAGGCCATTTCGGCGAGGAGTAAACTCACATAACCATTAAATAAACGGCAAAGTCCATGTTAACAGCAATCCCAGAGTTGCAAATCACAGCACTGTATTTCATCTATTACATTCAAGAGTGACACGTTATGAAAATATGATGCTCCTGATGCGGCAACAAAGGTCAGAGGCAGCCTCCAGAAGGAGAACCACCCATACATGGAAACTCGGTGAATGAAGGGGTGGGTCACCAACTGACAGGAAAAGATGGTCATTCGATGTGGCTGCACACACAACTGAGTACGCAGATGAGGAATCAGACCCACATCTTCACAGCACACTACACACACAGTCAGCAACGCTCTGAAACCTGACCCTAGAAGGATGCAGGAGAGGCTCTGCGGTGGGGAGGCCGCTCAGGCAGGCAGCGTCCGTGCACACCCTTACTCACACTGCTGGGGGGCGATGCGGGGGTCCTGCTCACGTTCTGCCCTCCGGTCGGGCATGGGCTGGAAGCAGCAAGTGCAGATGGCATGGCTTCCTTGCAGGGCACACACGTAATCCTGGGCTGCGGAACAGACAGGATATTCAGGCCGCGCACATTAGGACACAGGCAGAAATAGGAGATTCGATGCACGCCTAGGGACGTGGCTGGAAGGTCCACAAGGAGACAGATCCACAGGAAAACCCAGGGAGAACTCACACCCGTTTTCTGAAACTACAAAACGGTAGTCTGCCATTTTTTTTTTTTTTTTTAACGTTTATTTTTGAGACAGAGAGAGACAAAGCATGAACGGGGGAGGGTCAGAGAGGGAGACACAGAATCTGAAACAGGCTCCAGGGTCTGAGCTGTCAGCACAGAGCCCGACGCGGGGCTCGAACTCACGGACCGCGAGATCATGACCTGAGCCGAAGTCAGCCGCTTAACCGACTGAGCCACCCAGGCGCCCCGGTAGTCTGCCATTTAAACGACACATTTGAAATAGAATGAAAAATAAACAAACGTGATACTTCAGTTCATCAGTTATAGCAAGATTTCAAAGATCACTTGAAGGTTTTCTACCATTTCCTTGGGCCATAAAGCACACGCCATAAAACAATAGAGCAAGTTCTATATTTAATCTCTGTCTCTTCCAAATAAACAGGTGGCAGGCCTGGGGGCCATGACTGGCTGACCTCCACCCCCCCAACAGCTGTGTCCACACAGCTCAGCCACGGC
Organism: Acinonyx jubatus; assembly: GCF_027475565.1. Classification (NCBI taxonomy): domain Eukaryota; kingdom Metazoa; phylum Chordata; class Mammalia; order Carnivora; family Felidae; genus Acinonyx; species Acinonyx jubatus. The sequence goes on along the minus strand of NC_069392.1, from coordinate 485,476 downwards.
CACTCAATGACCACACGGGAAGCTCTGTCTAGGCACGCACACCTGCTATAGGCCCATCCCACTGGGGACTTCCAGTCTGAAAATGACACCGCACCTGCGGAATGGCAGAGTCGGGAGGCAACCAGGCCCCACCCTGCCCATCTGTCCACGAGCCACCCATGGAGAGAGCTGCAGCACCGCGTCAGGGTGCATGGCTCTGAACATGGCTTTGGGTCATGATCCTGAGTCAGTGGCCTCATGACAGGCTCAGGCCCACATCAGCTAAGAAACTGGGCCCTACTGAAGAATGGCCAGGGCCAAAAACATGGATTCCACATGTTCTCTCTCCCTTTCTCAATGGCACCTGAGGACCCGCCAGTGGGCAGAGCTCAGGGTGGCTCTGATGACACAACAGCCTGCTGTCGAAAAGAAGCCAGGCTCTCATTGAGGGGCGCATGTAGGGGTCATTTCAGCTTTAGCAAGCAGCCCTGGGGATGCCAAAGCCCAAAGCAGTGGGCTGGGGGTCTGTGTCAGAATGAGGAATGAACCTCCCAGGAGGGCCCAGGGGCAGAGATCCACGAGAGATCAACTTAACTCTCTCTGGTTTCTGAACCCACAACAGAGTACAAGCAGCAACAAGGTAGGAGAGAGTAGGACAAGGGAGGCAGTGACCGGAGCGGGGTGGGAGCGGGGGAGGAGCCAGAAGGAAAAAAAAAAATACGGCAACGCCCTGGGTGGTCACAGCAGGACAACAGCACGGAAGGCGCGGCGTCTCACCTGTCGTGACGCTGGTGGACGTGGACGGTGCATCCCCAGGAGCCTGTGCTGCCCCTGGCTCACTGCCAGGCCCCGGGCAGGGGAGGGGCTGGCCCGCCTGCCTCCGGTACTCAGGGCACTGTCTGCACACGATGTACGGCTGGCTGCAAGGAAGCACACGGGCACACGGGGTGCGGAGAAGCAGTGAGCTCTGCCCTGGCACACGTGGGGGGCGGCACCAACGCCCCCAGCCCCGATGACCAGAGGAGACCCAGATCCCCAGCCTGGAGGCATCTGTCCGCCCACAGACCTCATCCCTCCTTCACGCCTCAGCTCTGCGTCTGCTGCCGCCCAGCGTGCGTGAAGGGGACAGATGGCACGTCCCCACTGGACACCCGGTCAGTGCTCACGCCGGAGCAGCAGCAGGGAGGGCCCCGTTCCCTGCTACCTGCTGGCTCCCCTTTGCTGTAAGGTTTCCAGAGACCCCCCGCCCCCCCCCCCCCCCCCCCGCGGCTCCTACGGTTCGGAGACACATTGTGCCCACCCCGGTGTCCAGCACAGTGTCCCCCGGAGTGTGGCCACTCAGTCCCCACGTTGGGCACGACCCACTCTCACAGATTTGATGCTGGGCGAGCTGTGAACTACGTCCAGGAGCACACTCAGGCCCATCACCCTAGGCACCTATGAAACGGTGTTAAAGTCTGAACAAAATATGCCACAGCTGAATGCTGCTGTCGTCCGGGGACTTCCCGGCGGGCCACCCAGCTGTGTGCACTTCAGCTGCGCTTTCCAAACAATGCAGATAGTTAACAAAAAATGAACCCACAGGAAACACACCTACAGACCCTCCCCTCCTCTCAGAGAACGCTGCCCTGAGCCTGTCTCCAACGGCAGGAGCCAACAAGGGAAGAACGGGGAAGATGTGACCAGAAAACAACTAGTGAGAAGCCGCTTGACCTCATTTCGGAACCATATGACCTTCGTCTCAGGCCACACCAACTGTCAACAGGGTTTCCCGACATCCCTCCACAAACCTCAGGGGCCACCACCAGGACCCCTCTGACAGGCATACGATGACACAGGTGCCAGGCCCAGCAAGGCGCCTTCCCGGTGAGGCTCTCTGAGCTGAAGCAGCCTCGCGAGCTAACTGGATGTGCGCTCAGAGCTGTGACTGTAGGGTCTGTCCCGCAGCACTGCCTCTCCAGTCAGAATTCGGGAAACAGCATAGAACCGTATGTACAGCAGGATCCCGTCTTTATGAGGATATTTAAAGTATATCGCCTTTTACTTTGTTAACAAAGGAAATACAAGTGACTACATATAGGAGTTGCCAAAAGGATACACGATAAAATGTTCATACTACAGCGATTTTATTACTTTCTGCTTCACCACTATTTCTAAATTTTACAAAAAGAAACAAAAAGTAATTAATTAGGGGATTTGATTTTTGTCTCTTCAAATGTCACGACCCACCCAAAACACGCACTGTGGACTTCTGAGTCCGCAGACAGCAGCATTCTACAGCAAATAAAACAAGGTCTGCTAGAATCGCATCCTCTTGGCCAGGTGACCGTGGCTTTCCTGCAATAATATCCTCACAAATGACGATACTGCAACTCACACCGTGGGACTCCGGTCACCAGCTGAGCTAGAGGAAGCGTGCCCACAGTAGACAAAGAACACATTAAATCCTGCACCCCATTGTAGCCAATGCATCGAGGCACCTCAGGAGGTGTCGGCAGGTAACAAGGGACGGGTTATGGCAGTCATTTTCTAACAGACGTCAGTCTAACCACTACCCCGCACACCCTGAACTCACACAGGGCTGTACACCAGTTACATCTCACTAACATGGGGAGGAAGAAGATAAGCAACAAAAGAGAATAAATATCGCGTGTATGCCTGAGAAGGGAAGGGGTACTGGAGAAGGCTGGTGGCAAATCCCCCCACCATCAGCAAACTGAGCGGCCGTCCTCAGCCGGCGCCCGCCCCGTCCTCACCATGCCCGAGGCAGGTGCTGTCACTGGCTGACGTCACACATCAGAACGCAGACCACTCACGAGCTGGGCCACTCAGGACAGAGCCGGGACTCGGGCCCCGTGCTGCCTCCAGCTCCCCGCTCCGCTCAGAGCCAGGCACAAGCTCACCTGATGTCCGAGGACTCGCTGTCTGCGTCTGACAGCTCCAGCAGGTCCTCCGAACTGCCCTCCTCATCAGAGAAAGACCTTCTGACTTTGGGCTGCAGCATGTCTTGAGTGATCTTGTTCCTGGCAGCCATGCTCCGCACGTCTTCCTCGCTGCGACTCTTGTCTGGAATTCAAAGGACATGGCTCTGCTGGCCGAGGGGCCCCTGGAGAGACACCCTGCCATCTCCTGGAGCTGGGCGGGCTCCCCACTTGCCTGGGTGCTGGAGAAGGTACGCCTCCACCAGGTTGTTCAGGATGTGGTTTTTACAGATCCTCTCCACCGGACAGCGGCAGGTGGGGCAGAAGGCGGAGCGCTCCATCCAGCCCGAGTAGCAGGCGGCACAGAAGGTGTGCATGCAGGGCTGCAGGCTGAGGGCACAAGGACAGGTCTTCAGACGCCCCCCACGGAGCACTTGCAGGTGGAGCCTCTGTCTGCCAAGCCGTGGCAGCCCCCCGGATGCCAGGGCACACGGGGCATGGCCTGCCTGGAGCCTGAGAGGCAGGGGCCCTAGTTCATGCTGCGTCTTTCCCAGAGGAGGACATGGCCTCACTCGGGCTGAGGGTCGGTTACAAATTAGCCACCCACCAAGCTCACTTGATCCAGCAGAGACTAGAACCCATGCTTCTCGGTGTGGATGGTGGGCTGGTGGGGGGGGGGGGGGGGAGGACACACCCGCCCTGCGTACAGTGCCCACTGGTGGCAGCATCTGCACGCTCCGCTGACTGGGAGTGTCGCCTGCCTTCCATAACCCAGGTGAGAAACAGTTCCCGTGCAAGAACAGCTTTCACCCTAAACTACTTTAATTTGGTCCTTGTTAATTAAAAGGAACCAGAAGTGACCATCCGTATTCCGAGAGGGACGGTCAAGCAGGCTGTGACTCCAGGAATATGAGGAACCGGGACACCGAACGCCAAAAAGGCCTGCATTTAAGTGGAGACTCAGACAGGCTCTCATTCTTAAGTCCCCACAGAAAAGCCGGGAGAGGGCTGTCCCCAAGCCGCTCCTGGGGGCCTCATCTGGGGGCACTCCCTCTGTGCCGACGACGCCCCCTCAAAGCTCAGCACGGTTCTCCCGTTCTGCGTCCGAGGCGCGCCAGGCCTCTTGGGTCGGTCGTGACGGGTGCGGACCGAGGCCGCTGTCACCTCGCCTCGCAGGCTCTTCTACAGCCGTAGTTACCACGGCCAGGTTCTCGGCGTGGTGGCCACACGAGCGGCACGACGGCAGCGCCCCGAGCCGAGCCGCACCGGATGCGGCCCGGAGGCCTGCTTGCCGGGGGCCGCTCCCCACCCCCGCCACCACCCCACGACACCCCCGCGGGCCCCCCGCGGCGAGCGCACCTCACGCAGTCGTGCAGCAAGTCCTGGCAGATGATGCACGTGAGTGTCTCCTCCATCTTGTCCGGCTTCACGGCCTCAGGTCTGACACCCCCGAGGGCGGTGTGGGCGTCGCTACACTGGTCCGCAACCAGCAACTGCAGGCTCAGCTCGGCCTCCCCCTCTGCGAGAAAGGGGCACATGCCCACCATCAACCAAGGAAGAAACAGACACCGGGTCTTTTTTGTTTTAGGAACATCTTAACCTGTGGACAGAAGACACAGCCCTCACTGCTGTGTGTAGTTTATTTATTTTTTTAAGTTTATTTATTTTGAGAGAGAGCATGTGGCTGGGGGAGGGGCAGAAAGACAGGGAGAATCCCAAGACGGGGAGGGAGGGAGAGAGGGAGAGAGAGAGAGAGAGAGAGAGAGAGGAGAGGGAGAAGGAGAGCGAGCGAGAGAGAGGAGAGAGAGAGAGAGAGCCCCCCACCGCTCTCGTTCTCCCTGCCCCCCAAGCAAGCTCTGTGCTCAGAGTGTGGAGCCTGACACGGGACTCAAGCCGAAGAGTGGTGAGATCATGACCTGAGCCGAAGTTGGACGCAGAACGGACTGAACCACCCAGGCACCCCTGTTTGTATTTTAAAGAAGGCCTAAAGTAAGTCCCAAGTTCCAGTACCCTTAAGTTTTGGTTTAGAAGAACAATGGCATAAAAAGAAGCATTCGGGATACATGGTTAAAAGATTAAGGTGGCTTGTCACACGATATTTGTGTATAATCATCATTTTTGTTTAAACAAAAAACATGACCTGTGTATGTCCTGGAAAATATAGACTCTCCGACGTTACCAAGAGCTTTTAACTTCTTTTTTTCCTTTTCTTCTGCTGGTGTTCTATAGTGCTCATAGATTAATTTTTATTTTTAACGAAAGAAATACTTGCACACAATTTACAAAATCAAATATTAAGAGGGCACCAGCCCTCTGCCCTGGCCTGTCCTCACCTCCAACCTCCCTCCTCTGAGGAAACTACTTTCATGTTTTTGGGTGTTTCTCCTGGCGTGGACCTCCAGGTTTCTGAACTGTAATGCTCTGTTGAGGCTGACTGACTTTAGACACCGTCCATCTCCCGACATCTATTCAGATACAGAAGGATTCTGCCCCCTGGCCCCATTCACTATATTATCGTAAGACAACTGTTAGTTTGGTATATTGTATTTGTTAGTTCCGTGCATCGTATTTACGTTACTATGCTTAGGTAAATATTCACTGCTGAGCCAAACAGTACACCAAAATTCAGTTTTCTTCCTTCTACAATTTTTCATTTTTGCTAGAGTAAAAAAAAGGCCTCATTTGTATACTTACTTTTTTACATACTGTTGCTGATTTTTTTCGACACCCTCCTCAAGCCAGTCGCTTCAATTTTCCACTCAACACATCCAATATCCTCGTCTCCTTCCCTGAGGCCTGCCCTCCCTCCCAGAGCCCCCTGGCCTCACTGCTCCAACCGCAGGCTGCTCTCAGGCCTACAGCACAGCCACTGTCCCATTACATGTTCCCAAGTATCTTTTACAATCCTTTTAACTTTGGCTTTTTAAGGGCAGATTTTTCTCTAAGTCACCTTTCTTTTTTCAAATCATTATTACTTTGAGAGAGAGCACGCATGCACAAGCAGGGGCGGGGCGGGGGGACGGAGGACCCAAAGTGGGCTCTGTGCTACCAGCAGGGAGCCCCATGCGGGGCTCGAACCCACCAACCGTGAGATCATGACCTGAGCCACAGTTGGACACCTAACCGACTAGGCCACCCAGGTGCATATTCTTAAAAACCGATAGTCATATCAAGACAGAACTGCAACTCAGAATGCACTGCTTCCAGACCATCAGCATAACCAGATAATAAATAGGGTTCAACCCCGATGCTGTCAAAAGGAAAAAAAGGCTCACATTGCCATTTTGAAAATGCGGAGGCATCCGCTTCCACAGAAGGGGAGGCCCCATCAGGAGCAGCTCAACAGCTCTCAAGGGCCAGAGATACACAAAACAGTGAGACTCTGACCTGCTTTCATTCTCTTCGTGACAGGCTCCAAATCCTCTTGGTCCCGGGACCCTGGCAGAGAGAAGGGTGCTCCTTCTCTGTCTGGGAGAGCCGAAGGGAAGGTGGGGATTTCATCATTTGCCACAGACGGACCACATTCTTTTGGGGAGACGCCTGCATCTCTGAAGTCTGTGAGAGGGACAAACAAGACAGGTTTATTTTTTAATTAGAGAGAGAGAGAGAGAGAGAGAGAGAATGTCAGCGGGGGAGAGTGGCAGAGGGAGAGACAAAGAATCTCAAGCAGGCTCCATGCTCAGCCCAACACAGGGCTAGATCCCACAACCCTGGGATCTTGACCTGAGTCGAAATCAAGGGCTGGATGCCTAACAGCTGAGCCACGCAGGCGCCCCGACAAGAAAAGTTCTGATTCGTGCAGCCTGGAAGCAGAGGGTACGGCAGGTAAACCACCACAGATTCAAACCAGGCCTAGGTGTTCCAAGATGCCGTATTCTCAGTAATACACGCTTACAGAAACACTCGGCTCACACTTCTGAAGTGCACACGCACCCACTACTGGGCTCGGGGGAGCTGGGCCAGCAGCACAGCCACTGGGAAAGAAACGCAGAGGTGTCTGTGACCGGGGTGGCGGTGCCGGGGTCAGCTGTGGGACATTTGGTCTAAGACAGGGCCAATCCGTGTGCTAGCGGCCCCATAACATTCCCTGTGCTCTGAGCAGCACTGGCACAGAGGGACACACAGGCCTCTCAGGAGAGGGACGCAGCAGGCTTCAGATTACAAGGAGATGGAAGCCAGACAGGGATGCTGCGTGTGAACTATTTCCCAAGGAGTCACGAATTTAAACGAGCCTGGCAGAAAGGTTAAGGAGACTTTCTAATAACCTTTATCTTAATCAAGACCTAATGTGTAACACCATACTACAGTACACACCCGGTCTATAATACCCAAGTGTTGTTACTTTGAAAAAGAAACTGCCCTACAGCAGCCAAACAAAAGAAGTTAGTAAAATTGTTTGGGGAGCAAATCAGCTCGTACAGCAAAGGGAGAAAAGAGGGAGCTTCCTGGGCTGGCTGCTGGCTCTGGTTCTCACTCCCACCATGGTCTCAAGGACTTTCTATGCTCAGTCGAGCTTCTCACTCCAGAATGAAGACGATGATGATGGTACTCTCCGACAGACAAAGGGTGAGGATTTATCTGAAACTTATGAAATAAGTTGGCACCAAACCTCACATTTAGGAGGCTGGTTATTTTGTTAGTATGTATACACTGAGGCATGCAGATAGAAAAATTTCCCCAACATTACACAATGGGAGGGAAGCTTTCCATCGGATTTGCTTACAGCAAGATTTTGTTTAAGCTTTTATTTGTTAATTGCACAATATAAAAACACACTGCCCTTTCACGGTGGAATCAACAATTGTATGCATACAGACACAAGTCACATTTTCTTTATCCATCCATCCATTGAGGGACATTTAGGTTGTTTCCAAGTCTTTGGCCTTTGTGAATAGTCTGCAATGAACATGGGGTGCAGACATCTCTTGGAGACAGTGATTTCAATGCCTCTGGATACATATCCAGGAGTAAGGTTACTGGACCAAATGGTCGTTCTATTTTTAAAATCTTTTTTTGTTTTGTTTTGTTTTGAGAGAGAGCATGCACGAGTAGGGGAGGGGCAAAGAGGGGGTGAGAGAATTTTTGTTTTAATTTTTTTTAATGTTTATTTATTTTTGAGAAAAAGAAAATCAGAGTGCAAGCAGGGGAGAGGAAAAGAGAGAGGGAAACACAGAATCTGAAGCAGACTCTAGGCTCTGAGCTGTCAGCACAGAGCCTGATGTGGGGTTTGAACCACGAACTGTGAGATCACGACCTGAGCCAAAGTCAGACACTTAACTGACTAAGCCACACAGGCACTCCTATATTTTTTTAATGGTTGGATTTATTGACTTATTTTTTTTAATTTTTCTTTTACATTTATTTATTTTTGAGAGACAGAGAATGAGCAAGGGAGGGGCAGAGAGAAAGGGAGACACAGAATCAGGAGCAGGCTCCAGGCTCTGAGCTGTCAGCACAGAGCCCGACATGGGGCTCGAGCCCACAAACCACGAGATCGTGACCTGAGCTGAAGTCGGACGCTTAACCGACTGAGCCACCCAGGTGCCCCCAATTGACTTTTTATTTTTAATTATTTTTTAAATGTTTATTTTTGGGGTGCCTGGGTGGCTCAGTCAGTTGGGCACCCGACTTCGGCTCAGGTCATGATCTCACAGTTTGTGGGTTCGAGCCCCGTGTCGGGCTCTGTGCTGACAGCTTGGAGCCTGGAGCCTGCTTCGGATTCTGTGTCTCCCTCTCTCTCTGCTCTTCTCCTGCTCACGTGCTCTTTAAATGTTTATTTTTGAGAGAGAGAGAGCGGAGGAGGGGCAGAGAGAGAGCAGACAGAGGCTCGGGCAGAGAGAGAGTGGACAGAGGATAGGAAGCAGGCTCCATGCTGCAAGCATGGAGCCTGATATGGGGCTCGAACCCACGAACCGAGAGATTATGACCCTTAACCGACTGAGACATCCAGGCACCCCCATTGACTGTTTTTTTTTTAATTGTGGTTTTTGCCTTTGTATCACGTATAAAGAAAAATTCCCCCAAATTATATAAATAATCACCTTTGTTTTCATCAGGCACTATTGTGGTTTACCATTCAAACCCATCTTGAAGTAGTTTGTTGTAATGGATGAGGGACAAAACTACCTTTATTTTCTTTCAAATGTTAATCACTTCTGCTCATTAAACAACCCAGTTTTGCTCGTGGCTTTGAACTGCCATATTCATTGCTAAATTCTTACACGCTTGGACCGTTATACTTTATTTATCTGCATATTTCTTCTGCGGCCAGTGTCAAATGTTTTTTTAGTCCTTTAATTTTATAACATGTTAATGTTACATGGACTTGTTCACATTCATTATTTTGTATTTCTAAAAGTGTCGACGGGTGCCTGGGTGGTTCAGTTGCTTAACTGTCTGACTCCTGATTAGGGCTCAGGTTATGATTTCACAGTTCGTGGGTTCGAACCCCACATTGAGCTCTGCGCACTGACAGTGGGGAGCCTGCTTGGTACTCTCTGTCTCCCTCTCTCTCTGCCACTCCCTGCTCATGCTCTATTAAAATAAATAAATAAACATGAAAAAAATGTTAATTATAGGTTACTCTAGATGAGTCTTGAAAACATGATGCTCAGTGAAAACAGAAGACACAAAAGGCCACAGAGTATAGGATTCCAATTCTTACTACTTAAAAAATTTTTTAATGTTTATTCATTTCTGAGACAGAGCTCGAGTAGGGGAGGGGCAGAGAGAGGGAGACACAGAATCTGAAGCAGGCTCCAGGCTCTGAGCTGCCAGCACAGAGCCCGACATGGGGCTCCAACTCACAAACCGTGAGATCATGGCCTGAGCTAAGTTGGATGCTTAACCAACTTGAGCCACCTAGGCGCCCCATGATTCCGATTCTATGAAATGTCCAGAACAGGCAAAACCACAGAGACAGAATGCAGATCAGTGGTTGCCGAGGGAGAGCAGTGACTGTTTATGATATGATATGTTCTGGAATCACACAGCAGTATGAATATAGTAAAAACCCCTGAAGTGTACACTTCGCCCGGGTGATTTTTATGGCAGGTGAGTTATATCCCAGTAAAACTGTAAAAATCCCAGGAAATCTCCGACCTTCAGCATTTCTATCGGGGGTGGAAGAAAACAATATTTACTAGTACAGAAATCCTGCTGAGAGCCCGATGCCTGATGTCACCTCTGACTTCCTTAGTGGCTTATGTAACAACACAAGTCAGAGTCAGTGACTGAAGAGCAACGCAGCTACCACTCTGAGACCCCCATCTCACCAGGGCTGAAGGGAGGCGCTTGCCCCGCAGAGGTGGGCTCCGTGGAAGAGGTAGAGGCCGTGGGGAAGAGGTCCGAGGTCGACGTCGATGGCTGTGGTTCCTCAAAGCACGCCTGAGTGGTGGGCGATGACGGCAGGACCTGGGGATCGTCACCTTGCCCTGCACCTGAGGTATCTTTGGTCACGTGGAACACATTCTCTTTATTAGCTTCTGTGAGCACAACAGGAGCAGAAGGAGTGTAGAGTCAGGGCTCAGGAGGAGCACCACTACCTCAGGCAGGACTTTCCAGCAGATGAAAAGGCTTTGCCAGTAAGAATCAGCAGCCCTTACCACGCACCCACTCCTCTGTCACAGTCTCACTTACCAAAGGGGTCTTGTGTGATGCCTTGCTTTTCATGCAGAGACTCGTAGAGGTATGCCACGTCTGAAATGAAACCAAGCAGATCAGAACAGTGTCCTCACGTACCAGCAGGGCTCCTTCCCTCTTCTCCTTTCTGTCACTTCAGTCCCTTTGTCGTTGTTGACTATGTTGACTTACCAGCTACTGACAACACTACCCAGTTTAAGGAATTTCAAAATAAGCGAACCAAAGCATCTTCACCAACTTTAAAATAAATAAGCCTCCGGGAAAAAACGTCCTGAGCCAGAAGGCAGACGCAGGGAAGAGAAAACGATGAGTAGATAATGAATCTGTGCTTTGCCGGTCATTTCAAACCACCGGAAGGAGAAGACACAAGGCCCTGCCACAGGGCCAGGGGCTGGCCTTGACAATGCTACAGACAGCCTGAGCGTATCTGCCTCCTCCTGCCAGTTTGGGAGTAACCTTCCAAAAACTCTCCCAACTCTCCTTGTCCTGTTTCGTTCTTCTTCCCCAAACATAGACACTCAGATCTGGGAAAGCCTGAAGGGGATCGTCAGGTCTCTGTTGTCTCCTGTAAGGTCTCCAAAAGCAGTCATGAGTGGCCTTCAGCCCCTTATTCTAGGTCTTCCTCCCCACAACTCAGATTATCTTCTGCTATGTAACCCAGCCCATCCCTGTTCACTTCTCCTTGCCATTTTGAAATGCAAGACTCATGAGCATTGTGGTATTTGTGAAGAATGGCCGGGGCTCACAGTGCAAGGTCAACACTCCCACTCTTCAACAGGACTCACACCAAGAATCTACATAAAGGGGAGCCCGGGTGGCTCAGGCAGCTGATCATCCGACTTCAGCTCAGGTCATGATCTCACGGTTCATGGGTTCGAGCCCCACGTCGGGTTCTGTGCTGACAGCTCAGAGCCTGGAGCCTGCTTCACATCCTGTGCCTCCCTCTCTCTCCGCCCCTTCCCTGCTTGTGCTCTCTCTCAAAAATAAATAAACCTTAAAAAAAAAAAAAAAAGTCTCCATAAAGAACAAAGAAAATGTAGCTAACACTAACAGTCTGAAGGGAAATACCTGCTTCAGCAGACTCACTTTCACGAAGATTTCCAGCTGTGACCAGACTTCCCCACCATACACCACCCGAGGCCCACCCTGTACATTCCCTCTCTTACTGTATTCTGGCTCATTCTTCCTATACACCAAGTAGATGACATCCCCAGTCTGCAAAGGACAAGTCTGCTTCTTAACAACCTTCAGCTTGTTAATTACTGTTCCATTGGTGCTGCAGAGACAACAAAAATGCAATTTATCCTACTTACAATAACTTGGGAGTTAAAATTTTCTTTTTCTACCACCACTTAGAAAGAAGTTCAATATTACGCCTTCGAAAATGTAAAATACTCCCAAGAATGACATAAACGTAACGAGGCACATGTGCAAGTGCCACCCTACAGTTCTCCTGAGAGAAAGCTTGCCTGCTGCCCCCTTACTGATAGCCTGACCGTGCTTCAACATTTCTGCTTGTCCAACAGCACATCGTCTGTCCTCCGCCGGCCTCTGGAGGACCCTGGACTTCTACCAGCAGCTCCGATTTCCAGCTTCCCCCCGCTTCTGCACTTAGCTCTGTCCACTCATCTACCCTTCCCTCCCAGCAGGCCAGCTCATCCCTCAGATGGGCACTGACACCTTAAAAGATGGGTTCTGAGCAGAAGCAAATGAATTCGAGGCTCTGGGCTGGAAGATGGTGTGGTCCCTCGGTCGGGAGGTCACTCCAGTCCGTCAGGGACCACACCACCAGGTGGAAGAGGCAGGGGCTGCAGAGGGCACAGGCGGGAGCCTAAGTCAGACAGGACTGGAAGGGCTTCCCTGAGGAGAAACCCGAGTAGAGACCCAACAGAAAATCACAAGTGGACGAACAGTGTACGAGACAAGAACAAAAGTCAGCAACTAAACAAACTGACCCAGCTTCAGGCGTTCGAACCACCCATGTCTTAACTCTATGGTTTCACACCTAAGGCCTCCGGTGGTGAAGAGGCTTTATTTTTACATCTGAGCAGACTTCTACTCCTTCAGTGTTCTGGAAAGGGCCAGAAAGTAAGCAGTTCAGGCTATACGGTCACACAGTCTCTGTCCCAACTCCTGGGCTCTGCTGCGGACACACGAGAGCAGCCGCACACAGGATGTAGTCGAGAGAGTGGCCGTGTCCCAGCGAAACCTCACGTACAAACACTGGTGGTGCCGCCACAGCCAGCCAGAGCCTGTGCTGCCAGGGCCCTCCGCACTCCACTCTCGTGCTCTTTCTAACCACAGGAGCCCGACTTTGCTCTTCTGCTCAAACCCCCAATGACCTGTCACTGCTCTCGAGCTAAAGTCCAGGCTCCCTAGTGTGAACACCAGGGCCTTCCCGCTCCGGTCTAACTTCCCTGCCTTCCCACTCACTGCTCCTCGGCACACAGGGCCTGCTCGCGCCTCGGGGCCTCTGCACCTGCAGTTCCTGCTGCCCGTGTGAAGAATGGACACCCTCTCCCCTCCAGGCACCTCAGCCAAGGAACGCAGGAGCCTCTAGAAGCTGGAAAAGCCGGGGAACGGATTCTCCCCTAGAGCCTCCAGAAGGAGCCGGCCCTGCTGACACCTTGATTTGGTTAATCCAATGAGACCTGGGTGAGACTTTGTACATTCAGCACTAGAAGGTCGTAGCTTTGCGTGCTTTGAAGCCACTGAGTTTGTGGTAATTTGTTACAAGAGCCCCAAGAAGCCAATATAGTCATACAGCCAGCATTGGAAAGCCAGGATCTGCTGCCTGAGGACAACTCTAGAACCAGTGCTACGTTATCCTACGTTGGGCTGGGAAATAAGGAACTTGATCTGCTACGTACCAGAATAGGAAAGGAGCATCAGTTCATCCTCATAAACCTAATTTCTAGTCTTTCATCCCTAACATTGTAGTTACCAAACAATCTCGTAGCACTTGACCTTCACAAAAACAAAAATTCATCTGGTTGGGAAAGGCATATTCTCAACGTACTGCTGGAAGGCCATCGGCTACTTGTCCTGGGTTTAAAATAGGCACATTCTAACACAGCGTTCCTTCCTATGAATTTATCCCAAGAAAATAATCAGACATGAATGCAAAGCGTTTTGGAAGAGAAGAGTCGCAGCATTGTTTATAATAAGAAAAAGTCAAAATAATAAATCTCCACCAATAAAGGAACTGACAGGTAAGTTATTATACAATAATAATGAAATAGACAAGATAAATCTAGATGTACCAAATGTAAGCTCGCCATAAATAAAAGTGAAAAAAAAAAGGATACAACGTGCATAGTAAAACCTCCTTAATACAAAATAAACACGTACGAATTTCTAGTGGGCTAGTAGGATTTGGCAAAGCTTTTCACTTTTACCTACTCCTTATGTTGTGTAACAATTTTTTAAAAAGAAAAGATTTTTTTGATTTGGAGGAAAAAAGTCTAATTCGAATAGGTTTGCAACTAGAAGGTTATCACTGCCTTTTAAGTCCTTTTTCAGAGATATTTTTGCTTTAATTTGAATATATTCAAGAAGCATCATAGACATGAAAGAGTTACTGGAAACCAGAAAATATATTTCCTAATAACCTGGAAACTAGCGAACTACTGTGTTAACAGAAAATGATCCCTTGTTTCTTCTCTGTAGCCACCGGCTTCAAGACAAGAAAGAGATTACCTGGTATCTTCCAGTGACACCTGACCAGATTTTTCATCCACGATAATTTTACAGTGATCTCCAGAGACCAGTTTATTGCCAGGGAATGAAAGATCACAACCTAAAACAGAGAGGGATACATTGGATGTGACCGTGGGGACTGTGCACAAAAGTGCCCTTTGCTTAATCAAAGCACGTGGTTGAAAATCAGGACCCATGGTATATGCACGGTGGGAGACAACCTAATCAAGTAAGATAGGAAGCAATTTTTTAAAAAGCATTTATGTATTAATCCAAAGTAAAGAGACAGGGACTGTCTCCCCATTTCTGACTCCCCATTACCTAGAGGATACCCCCATCAACACCTCTGGCTTCTTGGTGACAATTTTACAACATGCACATATGTGCAGCTACCCTGATAAAAGCAGAAGTTTAAAAAAACTAAGGGGCTTAGTTAAGTAATTCTTCATCTTAAGTCAGTCCTTAATTTCTTTTCCGTGTAATCTAAGGTTTCATAAATCATCACAAAATTGAAGCGAGGACCAAGACTCAGAAAACATGACTGAGCAAATTACAGACACATGAACACGCTTGAGAAAATTTAAAACAGAAGGTGGATGCATCTACACACAATGATCTGAATACAGTCATTATATCCTCATTAAATTAAAGGGGGAAATCCTTCAATACTGTGTTCTCTCCTTAAACCAGAGGAATAAAAGTTTTCAGGAGTTTTTACTATCTAATCGTGAATTTGCTTATAAGACATTTATACTGTAGCTACTAAGGTTTATAGTTTTATTTTTAATAAGTAAAAACGGGAAGCAATATAAGTAAGTGTCCATCAACTGGTGGTGAATTAAAAAACAAACTGTGGGGAAAAAAACAAACTGTGGTACATCCAAACAGTGGACTACTACACAGCATCAAACAGAAATACATTACTGAAACACAAAACAGCCTAAAATGAATCTCAAAAGGATTATGTCAGAGAAAAGAAGCCATACACAGACTATGGTGGAATATTGTGTGATTCCACTTAGGTGACATTCTGGAAAGGCAGAATGACAGGGATAGAAATTAGACAGATGGCTGCCAGAGCTAGGGGTGAGAGGAGGGGGCTGATCCAAAGGACCACCAGGGAACTTTCTGGGGTGATGGAAATGTTCTGCACCGGACTGCAGTGGTGATTCCATTTCTCAACACTCACTCAACACCTATAACGGGATGAATTTTACCATATGTGAACTACACCTCCCTAAACCTCAAGTAGTAGAAATCTTATTTGCACGTTTTATATTATGGGAAGTGCTTTGCTACATTTACCCAGGGTCAATTTCCCCTATGCTCAGGATCTTCCCAGCATACTGGGCACAAGAAGCAGGACAGTTTCTTTGCAGCCCCAGACCCAGCCCTAGTGACCGTGCCACTGGGATGGGATTTTAACAAGCTTCTCCACACCAAGAACATGAGCTTTCTAATTTGGATCCAAGATACTTGTGCTAAGTTCTATTCTTGGCATCTGCCCTGTATGTCATTCACTTGGTTAAATCTGTCACATGGCTGGTGCACACTGCTCCCACTCCCCGAGGATGGGAAGCTCCCTGGGAAACACAGGTCAACTCAGCTCTGCCTTTATCCTCGGAATAATGCCTTATATATAGCAGGCACACTACTGTTTTAAAATAAGTATAACCACGTTCTACAACTCTTAAGGAATGTTTGTGTCTCCCCCAAATTCCCATGTTAAAGGCCTGAACCCCAATATGACTGTAAGGACAGGGCCTGTAAGGAAGAATAAAGGTTAAATGAAATCACTAGGACTGATGCCCTTATAAGAGAAGGAAGTGGAAGAGACACCAACGTTGTGTGTGGCCTGTGAGGATGAGGAAGTCTACAATCCAGGACAAAGACTCAGCAAGAAACAAATTGACTAGCACCTTAATCTTGGACTTCTTGCACTTAACGACTGTGAAAAATAAATTTCTGTTCCTTAAGCTTCCTGGTCTGTAGTGTTTTGTTATAGCAGCCTGAGCAGACCAACAGGGCAACTTCTATTTCCCCGGAGAGCTCAATACATTCACCAAAAGGTCTTCTTTTTAAGATTAATTCAACAACCCCTTTTTGCTCCTCGTATTAACATGTAAAATGATATATAATACTGTGTTGTAATAACAATGGTTAATGTTATTTGCTAACTCTAAGCCAGGCTCCTTTAAGCATTTCCCACATTTGATCTCAATTATCCTTCAGGAACTCTAGGAAGGATGTACAAAGGAGCTACAAAGTCCTTAGTCCAGACCAAAGAAGCTCTTCACCAAATTTCCTATTACCTCAATTAAAAGCAATTAGGGACGCCTGGGTGGCTCAGCTCATGATCTCACAGTTCGTGAGTTCGAGCCCTACATCGGGCTCTGTGCTGACAGCTGGGAGCCTGGAGCCTACTTCAGATTCTGTGTCTCCCTCTCTCTCTAGCTCTTTCTCTCTCTCTGTCTCTCTCTCTCAAAAATAAATAAACATTTTAAAAAAAATTTAAAAAAAAGCAATTAATGCATTTTCCAAAACTTTCCAAGGACATGTAAATACATTCAAAATTGTAAACAAAACAAAAAAAACCTCTAACTTGATATTGGGATTTAAGACTACCAAAACAACAACAACAAAACCAGGTGCAGGTACATCATTAGGGGTAAAATAAAACCAAAACATAATTGCTTTTATTTTATTCTATTATCTTCATCTTATTTTTTTATCATAGTACTTAGCCTTTTTTTAGTATATGTGCTGCCGAAGCGAGCACTACTTAGCCTTTTTTTAATTCCAGTATAGTTAACCTAGAAAAAAATACTTGCTTTTCAACAAACTTTCACATTCTCCCTTTTTTACAATATAAAGTCAGAAACAAAAAAATAGACTCTTAACCACTGCTGGTCACCAGAGGGGCAGTGGGTGGGGGCTGGGGGAACTAGGTGATGGGGATCGAGGAACCCACTTCCGGTGATGAGCACTGAGTAACGTACAAAATCGCTGGATCACTGTATTTTAAACCTGAAACTAAACATCCTATGCCAACTGCACTGGAATTAAAAAAAAAAAATTAAAAATATACAAAATCATAGAGATGATTTCTTAACTTTCAGACAAAATACATTTTGTTGACTGGACCAGTGCACTTCTCTCCCTGTAGGAAAGCTACAAGGGATGGCCACTTAGGAGTTTAGAGGCAGTTAAGAGTGGAGGGTGACCACCCTTTCCCACCTAGCTGCCAGACTTTGTCCGTCCCAGCGTCCCAGGCTCATTCAATCAACGAATATTTGAGCAGCTCTGTTCTATAAACTGGGACTTGAGATGGTTTTCAATGTAGCCACCTACAGGCTATAAATTTCCCCGAGCACTGCTTCGGCTGCATCCTGTAAATTTTGGCAGATTACACTTTCATTTTCATTCATTTCAAGGTATTTTCTAATTTCCCTTGTGATTTCTTTTGGGGCCCATTGGTTGTTTACGTGTGTTGTTTAATTTCCACACTGAATTTTGCAATGTTCTGTTACTGACTTCAATCTCATCCCATGGAGGTCGGAGAAGATGCTTCCTGCAGTCATGAACTTGAGAAGCCTGCAATCTAATACCCGGGGCAGCTTAAGTCAATGCACCTACTCCATAAAGTTGTAATGAGAATCAAATAATCTGCAGGAAGCACTGAGAAGTGACCTGGCGGAACGATAAGTGAGTAAACTGCAGCTCTCACAGGAAAAACTAGAACGCACAGTGGGCCCCGCCCAGGGGCCTCCCACCGCCTGGGGAACAGTCTCGCCCGGCTCCCGGCCCCCGGCCCCGGTTCTCCCCCCCACCCCCGGTCCGCACCTCTTCTCCGCCCGATGGTCCACTCGGGTTTCCTCAGGAGCACGTGCGGCTCGCCCTCGCCGGCGCCCAAGCGGAGGAGTCTCCCCCACGGCTGCTGCTGCGGCGGCTGCGGGCCTTCCCCGGGCTGCTCCATCGGATTCACATCTGACGAGACCCGGAAGCGCGGGTGAGGCTCTCGGACCGCGAAAGCAGGGGCTGCGGCCCCGCCGCTCCGCCCCGCGGCCCTCCCGGCCTCGGCGCCCACGCCACGCCGCCGCCGCGGGCCGGACCCCCGCCTCCTCCGGCCGCGGCCGCGTTCCGCCCGCCGACCCGCCACAGCCCCGCGCGGTCCGCTTACCCCCCAACGCGCGCCGAACCCGGAACCGGCCGCGCCGCCGCCGCCGCCGCCGCTGTCAACAGACATCGCGGATCCCTCAGCTGATCCGCCGGGCGGGGCCGGCGGCGTCCGTGCCCTGCGATTGGCTGGCGGTGGCGCCCACCGAGCGCGGCGGCTAGAGCGGAAGCGGGAGCGGCCACCGAGAGTGGGAGTGTGGGGGCCAGCGGAGCGTGCGCAGACGGGAGACTGCGGGCCCGAGCGCCTTGTTTGGTGATGGCCCGGACGTCTTCGTCTGCGGAGATCTGGGAAGTAACTGCGGTCGGCGCCATGTTAAGTCGGGGCAAAAGGGACGGCGTCACTTGGGGGTTGGGCGCCCGAAGCAAATTCTCGAAGCCGCGTGGGACGTGCGGGCGGCGTTTAAGTGCTCGCAGCGACACTCCGCCTGGCTGACGGGAGATGAGTGACGAGATAAATGGGAACTTTCGGACGCCGGTTTCCGCCCGTTGGGGAGCGAAGACCGGGAAGTTGGGCAGTTTGCCGGGAGAGCGCGGCCGAGTGACAGCGCCTCCGTGGTTGGGCGGCCGGGGTGCGAGGGGCGGTGCCACCTTCCCGGAGGTGGCGGCCGGCGGCATTCCCGGGCCCCCGAGGTCGGCTCCCGCCTCGGGAAGAGAACACGCGTCAGTACTACCGTCAACAGAAATCCGAAAGGCCGGGCAACGGCGGCGGGCGCCCCGGGAAGGGAGCCTGTAAGTTAAGGGACTGGCGGAGAAATAGTTCACGGTATTCCCCTCTCTGTCATTTAAATCTTACATAATTTGTAATGTTTCCTTTTTTTTTTTTTTTTAATCTACTACCGTTTCTCTTAAGTAAAAAAGGTCAATATTCTCTCTGAGGAATTTTGTGGGCGCTGAGGTCTCTGCTCTCTGCCGAGCCTGGCACTGGGACCGCTTTCGGGGTCCCCAGCTGTGTGCCCCAGGCAGACCCTTAGCGGAACTGGGTGGACGCTGAGCCAAGTGAATAGTTCCCAAGCTTCTGGGGTGACGGGTTCCAGGACTATGGAGACAGAAGAGGTCGGGACGAAGGTACCTGTCCCCTTAGGCTTTGTAAAGTGCGTCTGCCCTGCTGGTCTCAGATTCCGGACAAAGGAAAGGCCAGATTTTAAAATTCTTAAGAAATCTGGTTTGGGGGCGCTTGGGTGGCTCCGTCGCTGGAGTGTGGGACTCTTGATTTCAGTTCAGGTCATGACCCGCCCCCGGCCCCCACTCACCCTCTCTCCTTCTCTCTTAAAAAGAAAAAAAAAATTTGGTTTGGATGTAAAAATAGCAAAACACAGCACCCTATTGGACTCTTTGTTGGAGACGGCATAGACCTGGCTAACCAAGCCTTGTTGTGCAAGATCCTAAGTTTTCTAGCCCCGGCAGCATCTCAGCTTTGCATGGCTGTCAACTCAGCAGTGAAACTCTTACCCAGATGCTTGACATTCTGATCTTTCTCTAATTCCAACAGAACACGTTTCGAGTTATTTATTAATTCCTTCCAATGATTTAATGTTATCCTGCACAAAACAGATTGAGGCCAACCAATAGCGATTACTCACTTGTTTCTGTTTTGAGGATGTAACCCAGGGAAATGAAGGGTGTTTTTCATCTTAAATGGACGTACTTCACCAGAGAACGTCTTATGGACTTATTTAACATATGTGCTACGTTGAGTATATACAAGTATGTATAAAAAAAAAAGGATTCAGAGTTCAAAAATAAAAATTCTAGTGATATCAAAACGTATGCACAAGCAGGTGTGCCCTTTCCTAACTGGAGGGGACGGTGAGCAGCGACACAAAAGCAGGAACAACAGCAGATACGTCAGCTGTCATCTTCGGTAGACGGCAAAATGCTCTAAAACGCCACCCATCCCCGGAAGCCTAATATCAGCCAGGCAGGAGCTTATCTAAACGCCACGTAAAGTATAAGTTTCTGGTCACCTACAACATGTTTCACCTTTCAATTGCTATAATGTTGAGGATGACCTGAAAAACTTGTCGTAACAGTGGAATATAACTGCAATATGGAAACGCCTTTTTTTTTTTTTTTAATGTTCATATTTGGGGGAGAGAGAGAGAGACAGAGCACAAGGAGGTGGAGACAGAGAATCTGAAGCAGGCTCCAGGCTCTGAGCTGTCGGCACAGAGCCCGAGGCGGGGCTCAAACTCACAGACCACAAGATCATGACCTGAGCTGAAGTCGGTCACTTAACCGACTGAGCCACCCAGGCGCCCCTGGAAACACCTCTTTTAACGTTACAGGAAAATGCATCCAGAAAGGTCCAACCTGGAAAATCGTGGATATTCCTCAAATCTGGCAGACTTGGTCCTGAATGACAGCACACTTCCTCTACCCCATGGCATCCAACCCAAAAAGCAGGCAGGGGCAACTGGGGTGGAGTGATGGGCCGGAGAATGAAAGGAAGCACAGTTTCCAAAAGCAAAGTGCTACAGGTGGAAAGCATGCCTGGAAGATAAAGCCACAGAACCCATGAAAATCTGAGCCAGGGCACCTCATATGGATAAGAATTTTCCTGCAGCAATCTTACCCCTAAGGTCAAGGACACTTGAGACAGTCCAATTCTTTGCTTTGTTCCCCTTAACATTAAATCATGAGCCTTTTCCATGTTTTGAAATGTCCACGAAACATACATTTTAAGAGCTGCCTAATATTCCACTGGAAGGGTGTACAATAATTTAACAGTTTCCTTACTGTGTGGCATTTAGGATGTTGCCAAATTGTCAGTGTAATAAACCCTATTCCATCAAAGTTCTCATACAAGGTCTTTGAGTGTATGCTGGGTTAAATCTTTAGGACAGATTACTAGAAATGGAATTACACTTCATAAAAAACTGGATATTTTCAAGGCTGTGAATACACATTATGAAACTGCTTTTCAGGATGGTTGTGAGAATTTGCAATTTCACTAACAGTGTGGAAAAGCACCCACCAAATTTTTAATATTTGGCTTTTGTTAGAAAAAAAATTTTTTAAGTTTATTTTTGAGAGAGAAAGAGCACAAGGAGGGGAGGGGCAGAGAGAGAGAATCCCAAGCAGGCTCTGTGCTGTCAGCGCAGAGCCTGACATGAGGCTCAATCTCATAAACTGCAAGGTCATGACCTGAACCAAAATCAAGAGTCAGACGCATAAGTGACTGAGACACCCAGACACCCCAGAAAATATTTTTAAATTAATGTTTCACATTAAGATTATATGGTCATTTCATACAGAGTTCTTTGCCTAAAAAGATGAAACTAGATTATTTTACATGGTTGGTTTCAGTTTCAAACAATTTGTGTTCATGTTAGTAATCTAGCAGGAAACATGACTTTAAAAATTTATAGGGGCACCTAGGTGGTTTAGTTGGTTAAACATCTGACTCTTGCATTTGGCTCAGGTCATAATCTCATGGTTGTGAGATCAAGCCCTGTGTCAGGCTCTGTGCTGAGTGTGGAGCCTGCTTGGGATTCTCTCTCTGCCCCTCCCCCTTCCTCTCTCTCAAAATAAATAAACATTTAAAAAAAGACTGTAGGGGCACCTGGGTGGCTCAGTCGGTTAAGCGACCGACTTTGGCTCAGGTCATGATCTCGAAGTCCGTGAGTTTGAGCCCCGCGTCAGGCTCTGTGCTGACCGCTCGGAGCCTGTTTCAGATTCTGTGTCTCCCTCTCTCTGACCCTCCCTCGTTCATGCTCTGTCTCTCTCTGTCTCAAAAATAAATAAACGTTAAAAAAAATTTTAATAAAAAAAAAGACTGTAAAACGTTGTGATTTGGGACACCTTCAATTAGAAGGTCTGATTTTCTGGGGTGCCTGGGTGGCTCAGTCAGTTAAGTGTCCAACTTCAGCTCAAGTCATGATCTCATGGTCTGTGGGTTAGAGCCCCATATTGAGCTCTGTGTTGACAGCTCAGAGCCTGGAGCCTGCTTCAGATTCTGTGTCTTCCTCTCTCTCTACCCCTCCCCACTCATGCTCTGTCTCTGTCTCTCTCTCAAAGAAAGGTCTGATTTTCCATGTCTGATAATGGATTAACAAATGACACATATCCAAGGCAAAGGGTTAACAAACAATACAACTTTGTAATAGAAAGGAACAACTAATACAACATCGTGGATAAATTCCAAAATGGTTATGATGAGAGACCCCAGAAAAAGAAAGAGACATCTAGTGTATGATTTCAAATATATATAAATCTATAAGATTAATAGTAAATTTT
Organism: Acinonyx jubatus; assembly: GCF_027475565.1. Taxonomy (NCBI): domain Eukaryota; kingdom Metazoa; phylum Chordata; class Mammalia; order Carnivora; family Felidae; genus Acinonyx; species Acinonyx jubatus. The sequence continues at coordinate 462,824 of NC_069392.1, read as the reverse complement.
ATGTATAGAAAGCAGATCAAGTTGCCTAGGGATATGGTAGGGATGCATAGTGGGGGGCTTGCCAGGTATATTCATTACCTTGATTGCAAAAACTTCTTTCATAGGTATATATGTATGTAAAACTCAACAAATTGTAGCCTTAACATAAGTGCAGTATCTGTGTACCACTTATAGCGCTATAAAGCAGTGGAAAAAAGTCTGACGTACAGACTAAGAGCTTTTTATTTTCTTGACACAGCTTTCAAAAATAGAATTAAGCTTATTAATTTATAAGCCAATTAATAGCTGGAAAAAATTTTAAATCCATAATTTACATAGGTGGAGAAATCTGTTTTTTTTCATTAGTAAATTCATGGCTTAAATCCATTGGAAAACATCTAAAAATATATCCAGCCTGGGTGGGAAATATGCACTACTTTTGAGTGCCACTGTCTGAAAGGAAGCAGTCACTCTTGGAGCAATCATACAGAGTTAGGGGTCAAATGCTTGTCACTAACTGGTCATTCCTGCACATCTGGCAACTGGTGGGTGCTGGTGTCAATGGTGAACTGTCTCAATTACATCAGAAGGGGCCAATGACACTGTACTTCTGGCAATGAATGTCTGACAGCTGAACCCAAAACTTCTGTGGAATGAAAACTAAGACACAGAAACAATTATTTGGAAGGCTAAAAAGAGAAAATGTAAAATTCACTCAAGTTTAAGGCTTGCCAAATGAGAGGTGACAGAGAAAATTCACTTTTCCTTCGGAGGAGGTATTTACTGAGAGGGTCTAGAAGAGGGAAAGAAATCAGATACACAGGAAAAACATTTATCTTCACACAGACAACTCCACATTTATACACGGGTGGTTTCACAGTTGTTATAACCTCACAAATGATTTTACAGAATCACAGGCCATCAACACCAGACACTCTATTTATGTCCCACCACTCAGTGTGGGATTTTACTTCTGTACATCATCCTAAGGAATTCATTTCATTTGGGGAAAGAAAAAAAAAAAAGTTGAAGGGTGCCTGAGTGGCTCAGTCGGTTAAAAGTCCGACTCTTGGTTTCAACTCAGATCATGATCTCACAGTTTGTGGGTTCAAGTCCCGTATCTGGCTCTGTGCTAACTGTGCAGAGCCTGCTTGGGGTTCTCTTCCTCGCTCCCTCTCTGCCCCCCCTCCACCTTCCAAAAAAGTAAATATTTTAAAAAACAAAAGAAAAAATCAGGAAAACACTAATCTGTTGAAAGAACAGAATATGGAAAACCACTGGGAAAATACTTGCTGTGACAGAGTGAAGTGTCCCCATTGCAAAAATTTCCTGTGAATATCCAATAGTTGAAGACAATACAGAACTCTGAGCAGAGAAATTGAGAGAGAATACAGACTACAAAACCAAGGCAACACAGGATTCAGATAAAAGCAATATCACATGGCAGCATAGACTTAGCCTTAAAGGGAAGCCACAGAGAAATGGTTTTAGTTGTAGCTTATATTTCAGAGTTTACTTATTCCTGATATGTATCTTCTATTTGACAAGAGATTTTAACTATTCTATCATTTATAAAAGCCATTTTAGGAGATGTACACATGCCACTTCCTTCTTGAACCTCCTCTTGCTACCCGCTCCAGCCCAATCCTGTGAGGAAAGCCCATTCATCCTTTAAGACGCGCAAAAGTGCTTCTCTGAGTGAAGATTGGTGATGAAGTCACCATAGAAAATTTTGGAAGTATCTTAACTGCTATATAAAGAATGCACAGGGGCACCTGGGTGGCTCAGTCCTTAAGCATTCTCGATTTAGGCTCAGGTCATGATCTCAAGCTTGGGATTCTCTCTCCCTCGCTCTCTGCCCCTCCCCTGCTTGTGCGCCCCCGCCCCCCAAATAAACATGTTTTTAAAATGTGCAAATTGTGTCGAATGCCCTCTAGAAATGAAAATCTGCTAAATTTGCTGCCATGGAGAGAGACTATATTTTCCAAATTGTAGGTGAAGGTAAAAATAAATAAACATATACATTAGGGAAGATTTTAACTCGGTGGCCCCTGTTCCTACATGTAATTAAAACTGGGCGAAAAATGGGGCAAAAATCAAAATAACAAGAACAACGCCAAGGACCCACAGGACCCCACAGCCAGAAGGAGCTCGCTAGGGACGTGGATGGCTGCAACAAGGCCTTCCGGTCTCCGAGAAATCCGTGAATGAGAACGGACGCCGCGCTGGGAGGGGTGGGGCGCGCCAGCCCTCCGCCCGGAGGCCTGGATGACCTGCAGGTGTCCTGGAGGACAGCCTGAGACCTCGCCCCCGGCCCTGGCGCCCCGAGGGGGACGGGCGGGTCCGGGGGGGCCACTCGCAGTCCGCAGACCCCTCCCTGTCGCGCCCCCATCCCCACTCAGGGTCCCGGCCGCTGGAGACCCCCGCGAAGCTCGCCCGAGGACTGCGTCTCCCTGCCGCCGCAGCACTCTCCCCGGATCCCTCCGCCCTCTGCGCAGCCCCGGCTGCCCACCCCAGCAGACCCCCGGCCTGGACGGCAGGAGCCCCTCCACCGCCCGGGGGCGGTTAAGGAGCGGGAACGGCGGCTTCCTGGCTCCGAGGCCGGAGGCCTTTCCAGCCGCCCGTTGCTAGGCAGGGTGCTGTCTCCTGGCAACGCAGAGGCGGGGAATTGGCCGACAGACAGACACACTCTGAGCCAATAGCCGTGGGCTCCCTGGCCAATGGGAAACGTGAGCGGTCTGTTACTAAGGAAAATCTGGTCTCTAAGTAACGGACAGGCTCGGGACGGAATCCAGAAGTTACTAGCTGAGCGGTCATAAAGAGTAAAAAAACATTATCTGTAAACCAGATTTAAAATTTGGCTTGCCTTCCTAAGCCCATTAGGCCCTCGGTGCACCCCGGCCTCACCACCTGCTGCTGCCTCTCTGGCCGGCACCTGTGCCCAGGCCACCTCGACCCAGACCTGGGGTACCTCCGGGACCACGCTAGTCCCCAGGACCGGGTACCCCCAGGACCCGGCTCCTCTCAGGACCCAACTACCCCAGGACCCGGCTACTCCAGGACCTGGCTACCCCTAGGACTGGATACCCCCAGGATCCAGGAACTCCCAGGAATCCGGGGTACCCCCAGGATCCGACTACCCCAGGACCTGGCTACTCCCAGGACTAGCTACCCCCAGGACCATCTACCCCCAGGACGCAGCTACCCCATGGCCTGGCTACTTCAAGACCCAACTACCCCCAGGACTGGGTACCCCAGGACCTGGCTACTGCAGGACCGGGGTACCCCCAGGGTTGGCTACTCCAGAACCCCGCCATCCCCAGGACCTGGCTACCCTCAGGACAGGTGGGCAGGCGCTGCAAGGAGAGGGTAGCAGCGACCTTGGCACGGCCTGCTGAAATCAGTGCTCTTATGTATCTCTGCTTCGTTTTAGCTTTCATTAGGTTCCTGGGAAAGAAGTGCCTCAGTCCCACGGGTTAGAAGTTAAGGGGGTGGTCGGTAATGAATCTGGCAGCTGGCAGGATGGGGGCCGGTGTCAGAGGTGAGAGCTCTATCAGCCAGTAGTGGGTCTGGTCAGGGACCAGACTTTTCACTTAGTGGCTGAGTCCAGTGAGGGTGTGAAGCTGGGTCTCACCTGCTGTGAGGACATGTCAGTGGTGGGGCCTGTGAGATCACTAACAGGAGACCACCGCCAAAGTGATCCCCCTTTCCTACCTGATCCTGGAGAAAAGCCCATTCATCTTTCAAGATTCACAAAAGCCACCTGTGACATAAAGATAACCCGATGAAAGAAACCCAGAGTGATTTTATCTCCAGCCCAATCTCCTTTAATTGTAAATACTCCAGAATGTCCTCTTTACTTTTTATTGAAATGTAACATATATACAGAAAAATGCACATGTATGTACATTTGATGATTTCCTACAAACAAAACACTCCCTTGTAACCACCACCCAGTTAAGGAAACCTAACCTTAGCAGAACACTTCCTGCATCCTTTGTCTTTTCCCCCACCCAAGAGTCACCAGTGTCCTGATTTCTCACACCATAGATGAGCTGTGCCTTCTTGAACATTATATAAATGGAATTGTACACTATAATTTTTTTTGTAACATGCTTATTTAACTTAATCTTATGCTGTGGGATTTATCCATAATGTGCATTTAGTCGTAGATGATTTATTCACATTGCTGAATTCTTCTGTGTGTATATCCCATTATTTTTTTTACTGTTGATAGACCCCATATTTGCCTACTATGAATAGTACTATAGAATATGAATATTCTAATACATATATACTAAGTATACCTCTTAAGAAAGAAGGGGAGCAGGAAAAAGATACGTATGCTTACTTATTTTTATTTTTGCAAAACAATAGAAAAATAGCCAGAAACCAATGAAATAGGTTTCCTACATGAGGTGACTGTGAATGTAGTAGAAAGGTAAGAGAAAGAATAACTAATCTGAGTATACTTTTTTTTTAGTGTTTATTTACTTTTGAGAGAGAGACAGAGTGTGAGTGGGGGAGGGTCAGAGAGAGCAGGAGACACAGAATCCAAAGCAGGCAGGATCCAGTCTCTGAGCTGTCAGCAGATAGCCCGACGTGGGGCTTGAACACATGAACCATAAGATCATGCCCTGAGCCGAAGTCGGACGCTTAACCGACTGAGCCGCCCAGGAGCCCCTACTTTTGAACAGTTTTAACTTGAGAACTTTTTATGTATTTCTTATATATTTATACAAATACTAATATTTGTATATTAAATTAACAATGTATATTAATATTATACAAATATTAATATTCATATATTAAATAAACAAATTTGGGTTTAAAACATTTAAAATTGAATACAAAAATAAAAGCACCAAATAAATAAATAAAAGCACAGACTTCACTGTATTTCAAACAAATGCTATGATCACAGAAGAGAAATACAGAAACACGAAGAAGCCGTCCAAGTAGATTGAAGTACAGTACCTTTGTTATGAGTGGGAAGAATTCCTAAAGCCAGGCTTATTTTTGGTTGTTTTTGAAGTAGCATGGGCATAGAAATTCTAAAATTACTTTTGTGTTACATAACTGAACACATGATTAAATAACTGAGTAATGATTAATATTAGTGGGAACTAGGATTTTCCCTGTGGGAGGAAGCAGATACAGACCCTGAAGAGAGAAGGGGAGGCCAGTCCCATGAGGTTAGATTAGGGTTAGAATATTAACATGCATTCATAATGTACATCTATATGTGCATGTGTGTCTATGTCTTAGCTCCGTCCATTAAAATGGCCTTGTTCTAGGGGCTCCTGGGTGGCTAGGTAGGTTAAGTGTCCAACTCTTTTTTTAAAGTAATTATTTTTAATGCTTATGTATTTTTGAGAGAGAGAGAGTCAGAGCACGAGCAGGAGAAGGGCAGAAAAAGAAGGAGATGCAGAATCGGAAGCAGGCTCCAGGCTTCAAGCTGTCAGCACAGAGCCCGACGTGGGGCTCGAACTCACGAGCTGTGAGATCATGACCTGAGCCGAAGTCAGATGCCCAACCAGCAAAGCCACCCAGGTGCCCCAGTGTCCAACTCTTGATCCCAGTTTAGGTCTTGATCTCAGGGTCATGAGTTAAAGCCCTACATTGGGCTCCACACTGGGCATGAAGCCTACTTATATTAATAATAATAATGGTAACAATAATAGTAATAAAATGGCTTAGTAATGACATCTCAGGAGCAGTGAGCACACCCGCATCCACACTGAGGTGTCTAAACCCCACTCTGCGCCAGCAGGAACGAGGCTCCCTTGGGGAAGGGGCTGACTGAAGTAGGGACTGTATGGGACTGAGGCAGGACAGGATCTGCTGGCACAGTCCCTCACAGATGTTTTTCTGGAGTCTTTACAGGCTAACCTCCATCGCTCACTCCCAGCTCTGGGCCCTGTCCCTTCCACTAAGAGAACAAGGGATTGAGTCCTTTCCACCTGGAGTCTCCTTTGTCCCTTCTCCTCCTCCCGTACCTGCCCGCAAACCCCTGGTCTCCTATCCGAAGGTAGGCCACGTCACCGGCCTCACCCCGGCACCAGAGGTATTTAAATGGTTCCTCTGCCCTCTTGTTGCACGGGAACCGCAGCCTGGGGGCACCCCCACACTGAGCGGGGGCCAGGCAAGGAGAAAGAGCCTCTCCAGACTTCAGGCAGGTGACGCAACCCTCCTCAGGCCCCGCGGTGTGCCTCGGGGACCCGCAGCTTTGGAGACTGGTGCTGGCCCCAGATACCTCCCGTGGGGCTGTGTCGCTGTACAAGCTGTCTGCTGACAGCCGGCCCGCTGCCCCCACCTCAAGCTCGAGATGTGTCACTGTGAGTGAGGGGACCATGGGAGGTCACCTGCTCAGTGACTGCAGAGCAAAAGGACCTAGGGACCCAGAGCGCCACTCCACAGACAGGGGCTCCTTCCCCTTCTCGGTCCTCACAGTGCCACTCGGGCTGATGGCAGACGCCCGCATGGGCAGCCATCCCTGGCCCCTGTGCTAGGCCGCTTCCTGGAGGGAGCGGCCGTCCTTCCGTGTTCACTGCTTCCCTGTGGTTTGCCCCCCCACCCCGGGGGGCCAAGGAAGCCTCAGCAGGATACCATGTCTGGGGGCCTCAGGTGGCCGGCCAAAGGCACGGCCTTCTAGACGCTACAGACGCCAGCATCCTCCCTGTAGTGCCCACATTCTCCTGTGCCTTCCGCCCCGAGCTGTCAGGCTGCCTGGACACGCTGTCCTTCAGGTCACTGGAGAAGGACAGCACGGACCAGGCCCTGCTGAGCAAGTGCATACCCCGCACCTCCTGTCCATAGCTCCTTTGGATCAGCCCGTCTTCCAGCACGCAGGGAAGGAGAGCATCACCCACCTTGCTGGGCTCTGTGCAGAGGGGCCCCAGCGATAAGGGCCGGGCAGTTCTGCCTGCCTCTCCACCTCACTTGAGTGGGCCCCGGGGCTGGAAAGGTGGAGGAGGAATGGGCGTGGGGTCCAGCCACTGCTCCTCTAATGAGGGGCACAAGTAGCCTGTCTTCATCCCCCAGCCTGAGTCAGAAGGGTAGGAGGGGAGGCCGCCTTCCCAACCAGAGCTCCCCTGACATCCCACTGGTGGGTGGGGGGCGGGGGTGGTTCCGGCCTTCTCAAGGGCCCAGCTCGGGACCCAGGCACCGAGACCCGGTGCTCGGTTTCTTGTAGCCCCTGCGGCCGGGCGCCTCCCCTGGTCCTTCAGACAACGGCAGTGCGTCTTGGCTCCAGAACCAGCCTGCTGTCCCCGCCTCGGTACTCACGGCTTTCAACACACACTTGTTTCTTTAAAACGTTTAAAACGTGGATGGCTCTGTTGGAAGAGCATGCAACTCTTGGTCTTGATCTCAGGGTTGTGAGTTTGAACCCCACTTTGGGTGTAGAGTAAGTATTTATTACTTCAATAAATAAAACTTTCCAAAAAAAAAAATGGGGCGCCTGGGTGGCTCAGTCGGTTGAGCGTTCGACTTCAGCTCAGGTCATGATCTCACAGTCCGCGGGTTCGAGCCCCGCGTCGTGCTCTGTGCTGACAGCTCAGAGCCTGGAGCCTACTTCCGATTCTGTATCTCCCTCTCTCTGCCCCATCCGCACTCATGCTCTCTCACTCTCAAAAAATAAACATAAAAAAAATTTTTTTTAATAATAAAAATAAAACGTGAGAACACAGCAAAGTTTTGACAGTAAGCTATTGTGGCTATGCTTGTGTACGTGCAGATATACCATTTTTTAAATTGTTTTTTAAAGTTTATCTATTTATTCTGAGGGGGGCGGGGGAGGAGGGGCAGAAAGAGAGGGAGCGAGAGAATCCCAGTGTGGCAACAGGGAGCCTGATGTGGGGCTCGAACTCATAAACCTGTGAGATCACGACCTGAGCCGAAATCAAGAGTCAGGCACTTAACTGACTGAGGCTGCCAGATGCCCCCAGACATACTCTTTTTATATATGTGCTAGTGACCCCCAGCTGAAATCAGGCTCAGGGCACCAGGCAGCTCCTGCATTTTAGGGGCCACGTTTCCCCTCCTGACTCATTTCAGCAGGCAGGGAGTGGGGGTCTGCAGCCCAGCTGCTGAAATCCTGGCGATACCTGCTTTCAAGTCTGATTCCAGGAGCAGCAGAGGGGAGGAAAGACCTACCAGAAGACCGTGGAGCCCTGGGGAGCCTGCCCGGGGGAGGGGAGGACAGCCTGGGCTGGTGGCAAGAGGGAGCTTCTGCAGACAGAGGGCCAGGGTACAGGCAACCAGGGAGCCCCGGCCATTCCCCTCAGGCCCCCTGACTGTGCCCTGATTTCTAGCCCTGACCCTGCCCTCCATCAGGAACGGGTGTCCTACTTAAACATAGGCCCCGAAGGGCTCAGGGCTGGGACGTGCCCAGCCTCTCTCATGGCCTGGTGACGACTCGGAGAGGCCAAGGGCAGAAAAGGCAAGCAGGCTGACATTCGTGCGCCACAGAGCTCCCCTTTAGCACCTTCGAGAACATCCAACAGGGTGCACATAAAACATAAAAAATAGCAGTTTCTAACACACAAGGATGCCCGGGTGGCCCAGTCGGTTGAGCATCTGACTTCGGCTCAGGTCATGATCTCGTGGTTCATGCGTTCAAGCCCGTGTCAGGTTCTGTGCTGACAGCTCGGAGCCCGGAGCCTGATTCGGATTCTGTGTCTCCCTCTCTCTCTGCCCCTCCCCTTCTCACACTCTTTCTCTCTCCTTTCCTCTCTCTCTCTCGAAAATAAATAAACATTTTAAAAAATTAAAAATAATAAGTTTCTAACACACAAAGCATTTTGTACAAAATGTTCATGGCACCGAGAAAGCCATTCGATTGAGAACACAATGACTTTGGCTCTTACTCTGAAAATCAGTGTGCAAGCCATTCACGATGTGATGGTAAAATGCCACGAGGCACACCGGATCAGCGGGATAAGGTGTGTGCGTGTGCACGTGTGTGCTTGTGGCACCTTCACTGCACACACCTGTGTCCCAGGCTGACTACTGAGTCACGCTCACCTGAGCCGCTTGGGCTGGTAGTCCCAGGGAAAAACGCCCTCAGGGGCTCACACTGTGTCTTCAGAAAGCGACTCTCGGGGCGCCTGGGTGGCTCAGTCGGTTAAGCAGCCGACTTCTGCTCAGGTCATGATCTCACGGTTCATGAGTTCGAGCCCCGCGTCGGGCTCTGTGCTGACAGCTCGGAGCCTGGAGCGTGTTTCAGATTCTGTGTCTCCCTCTCTCTCTCTGACCCTCCCCCGTTCATGCTCTGTCTCTCTCTGTCTCAAAAATGAATAAACGTTAAAAAAGAAAAAAAGAAAGCGACTCTCATTCTCTGGAACATTTGGAACCCAGGGCATTTTTCTCCCTCAGGAAGTCATAGCCTTCTACTTCCCGATGTTCCTTGTCTACCTCTCTGATTCAACTTAAGAAGAATAACAAGGGAGCACCTGGGGGGGCTCACTCCTTTGAACGTCTGACTCCGGATTTTGACTCAGGTCATGATCCTGGTGTTGTGGGATTGAGCCCCGCGTGTAGCCCTGCATCAAGCCCCGAGTCAGGCTCAGCAGTGGGCATGCAGCCTGCTTGGGATTCTCTCTCTGTCTCCCCTGCTCTCTCTCTTGCTCTCTCTCTCTCTCTCAAATAAAAATAAAAAAAAATTAGGGGCGCCTGGGCGGCTCAGTCAGTTGAGCGTCCAACTTTGGCTCAGGTCATGATCTCACAGTCTGTGGGTTCGAGCCCTGCGCCAAGCTCTGTGCTGACAGCTGGAGTCTGGAGCCTGCTTCTGATTCTGTGTCTTCCTCTCTCTCTGCCACTTCCCCTCTCGTGTTCTGTCTCCCTCTCTTCCTCTCTCAAAAATAAACATTAAACAAATTAAAATTAAAATTAAAAAGAAGAATATAACTTTGGATATAAGCTTTGTTTTAAATTTTAAATTTTACTTTTTTTAAAGTTTTCATTTGAGAGAGACAATGCAAGCAGGGGAGGGGCAGAGAGAGAAGGGGACGGAGACTCCAAAGCAGGTTCCACGCTGACAGCATGGAGCCCCACTCGGAGTTCAAACCCATGAACCGTGAGATCGTGACCTAAGCCAAAGTCGGATGCTCAACTGACTGAGCCACCCAGGTACCCTTAAGATTCAATAATCACGCTTACTAGCACTAATTAATATGATTGTTAAATTAAAAATTTTAAGGTATATTTTAATATAATTTATATTTATCATACATACAATTTATAATACATATAAAATCTAATATACTTTTAAATATAAATCTTATTATATCCTAAGCCAATTTTAGAATAATCCTCTTACAGCTCAAATTGTAGAACCAGGCAAATGGAATAAAAGCATACATGTATTTCTTTCTGTTGACTTACTTTGCTGTTTCAAGGGAAAATGTGCATGTTCTCAGGCCCTGCCACTGTGGGGAATAAGCTTAGGAACTCCCTGAGCCTGCACTGATGGGTTAACAAGGCATAAAGAATTACAAAGCCAGAGGATGCTCACACCCAAGTTTGGGTAACAAGGTTAGGTAAATAGGTATGGAGAGAACAGCCGAGGCCCTAAGATAGAGAGGGCGGGGCCAAAGCCCCAGGATAGAGAGGGCGGGGCAAAGGCCCCAATGCAGAGGTATATGAGGTAAACAAGATTAGGTGTTCAGGGTGAAAGCGCCCCCCAATTTAGTACTGTAGCAGAAAGCTGCTTTCACAGGAAGGAAGGACCAAATTAGGTAAACAGGTAAACAGGGCTATAGACCACTGCGGGCGAAAGTTGCCCAAAGTGGAGCTAATTAGCAAAAGAAAGGTGCCTTGGTGACCCTGAGGTAGCACGCTCTGTCTTTCTTGTCCCCTAGGCTGGTAAGATACACACATGCAGCACCTATGTCTGCTGCTCAGCACCAGGATTTTGTTTTGTGTTGACCCAAACCCCTAACACCGTGTATCTTCAAAACCCTCTTTCCCTCATGCCCATGAGTTAATATTCACAGATTTATTGTCTCTTTGTGCATGTCCATCACCATGTTTGTGAGCCTTCTGATCCTAATTAAAACGGAGCAAGGACCCTTAGTCGGGGCTGTTGTCTCCTCCTGGACATTAGCCATCTCTCGCATTTTAATCCTGTGTCCTGCTTTCGTGCTGGACAAGAAAGATCTCTAGACTCAGAGTCTACAACATGCCACATAGAGAAAAAAGTCATTTATGCTTTAAATTCTAACTCAGGGTCTGTCTTCCCACAACTCTTCATGATGAGCTCAGTCACCCACAACAAACGAACCTGTTCTTTGCCAGGGCCACAGAGTAAAGGCAGACTTGTGGCCCATACAGGTCAGCTGAGTTCTCTGCAGCCATCATTGCTCTGGAGTGGACCCCGCAACCAAGGGTGCAGCTGAGCAGATGACCTTGATGTACTACACTGTTTCACTGTTCCCGACCAATTCATCCACCAGCTTTATAAAACTATTATTCGATCACCAGTTTATCAACTGCATAGTAGAATTTCTTTGTCCTATCTTTGTGGTAAATGTTCTAACTGGATAAGCGCATGCACAATGGAAAGTTTTCCAAAACAATTAGTGCTGCACAACTGTGCGAAGGAAAAGTGTACATGGAAGTGTCACACACTATTTAAAACTTGAAAATCAACAGTATTAATACTTACGAACATTTTGTAAGATTCAGGCCACATGTTTTAGATTAAAAGAGTCTAGTAGACACTAACTGGAATAATTGAATAAAGTATTTCTTTTTTACAAGGGAAGAATACATTAACAGTGTGCGATTGTGTGAATTACTTAAAATTTGAGAATAAGGATTTAATATTAAAAAAATCTTAATAAATATGGAGTGTATAATACTTTTATTTTGTGGAAATAAAAGGATGTTAATATGTAACTTGACAGTATCCATTCTTTTTCAAGTGTTCACTAATTTATTTAATCAAAGTTTGAATATTATAGACGAATCTGTCCTATCATAACATAGAACTTCCTGTGATCTCAAGATGCACCCAGTGTGTTCAACAAAGAGTAATCTCAGAATGGCTGATTTCAAGAGGTTGTGAATGTCTTATGCTCTGTTTTGTTCTAATTTTTTTTAACGTTTATTTATTTTTGAGACAGAGAGAGACAGAGCATGAATGGGGGAGGGTCAGAGAGAGGGAGACACAGAATCCAAAACAGGCTCCAGGCTCTGAGCGGTCAGCACAGAGCCCAATGCGGGGCTCGAACTCACGGACCACGAGATCATGACCTGAGCCGAAGTCGGACTCTTAACTGACTGAGCCACCCAGGCGCCCCTGTTCTAAATTGTCTATACTTGCAGGTGATGTGAGTGTGAGCCCTATATGTAAATTGCTACTTAAGCTCCTATGCATACATGCACTCTAGTGATTATAAAATATGGTGACCAAAATTAAAATGTGAAATTCAGCGGATAGCTCTGAAATATTTTCATGTGGTTATTTACAAACAGGGAAACTGTGGGTTACTAAAGATGTCTTCATAATCTCTGTTCCCAAAAGACACTCAGATTAAAACAATTACCAAACACGGTGAATGTACACTCTAGAAATCCATAAATGTCAGCCTCTGTCCATCCTTATTGTGAAGACTGATTTCAAAAGCAGGAGACTATCTTCCTGATGGCTTTAGGAGTCCGGTACTACATCGCAAGTTCTAATTGATGCACAAGTTTCATATTGACAAAGCGTGTGGCCTCACCCCAGCTGACTCGAAGCCAGTGGTGGGTGATGGTCCAGTGAGACCAAAGAAAGGACCTAGAGAGAACGACGGGGAGACAGGCTTCCTGGGGGGACCTGTGTGCAGGGAGTCCGGCAGTGACCAAATGGACAAAGTATCGCCGCTGGGATCTACGTGCAGCAAGCTGTTAGAGCAACTAACCCAACAACTACCTGGGCCCTTCCCCTCCTTGCATGGCCAGCGTGCAAGCACACCTTTGCTTACAAGGGAGACACTCCAGCTTGGTCACCCCCGGAGTCCCTGACCTGGAACGCTGAGCACGTTTTTCTGCATGTCCTGCCTGATGGGAATACAGAGGGAGGTCAGGGTCTCTACATTCTCAAGGCAGTGATTGACAGGGGCACCACACCAGCGATCCAGCACACGGCACACACACACAACTTTGAACGTGCCTACCGTATACATGAGAACACTACTGATGTGGCCGTAAACCGCAGTGGGACAAGCCATGAATCATCTTTCCTAACTTGTACATCCACCAGAGTGTGACACATAAACATTCATCATTCCCATTTTATGATCGGGAGTCTTCATGATGAAATATTTTAATTCTTTACACATAATTGTCTATTTATAAATAATTATTTTATGTGTAAAATACACAATTTACTTGTTTACTTATGTATACATATATACCTTGAAGAACATAGCGTATATATGTCATAAACACACACGCTGAGATATTTAGATGAGTTAAAAACTATGAAACAATAGCCCTCAAAATAGATCAAATCTATAGCCATTACTATATGAAATAGTCATTACTATATGAAACATTAAATGCTTCATATAAACATTTTTACTGAAGAATTTTTCATGTGTCTTTATGAGATTTGGTTACGTTTGTTTCTATCCAGGCAACACAACTTATGAGCCTTTCTCAGGGGTGCAGTCCCTCAAACTGACAATATACACCACACTTCTATTAGCAATAAGGTTTCTTCTTCCAGAACCTGGGCTCCTTTTCTTATTTATTGAGTTGTAAGAGTTCTTCATATATCTGTATGTGTGAATTCTCTCTCTCTCTCTCTCTCTCTCCCTCTCCCCCTCCCGCCCCCTTCTCTCTCTCTCTCTCTCTCTCTCTCTCTCTCTCTCTCTATATATATATATACATATATATGTATATACCACATACGATTTACAAATATTTTCCTCCTCTTCTGTGGGGTATCTTTAAACTTTCTTGTCTTTTGAAGCACAAAAGGTTTTAATTTGGATGAAGTCCAATTTGTTTTTTTCCTCTGTTGCTCTTTCTTCTAAGAATCCCTTGGCGAACCCTCAGGGTCATGAAGGGCTACCCCTAAGTCATCCCTCTGGGCCAAGCTGCCTTCCAGACTATATTATCTTGCCTCCCTACCAGCAATGTAGGAGTTCCAGTAGCTCCATATATCTCTTCACCAGCACTCAATATCATCAGTCACTTCTTCTGTTTGTTGTTAGCATTTCTAATAGGTGGGTATTCTAATAGGTAGCATTTCTGATAGGTTTCTAATGAGTGATAATCTTATTGCAGCATTCAATTCCCTAGTAATGATGTGAGTCATATTCTCTTGTGTTTATTTAATATACATAAACTTTCTCTGAAGTGTTCAACTATTTTGCCCATTAAAAAATTTGAGTTGTGGGGTGCCTAGGTGGCTCAGTCGGTTAAGCATCTGAATTCAGCTCAGGTCATGATCTCATAGTTTGTGGGTTCAAGCCCTGTGCCGGGCTCTGTGCTGACAGCTTGGAGCCTGGAGCCTGCTTCAGATTCTGAGTCTCCCTCTCTCTGCCCCACCCTCTTTCTCTCTCAAAAATAAACATTTAGGCTCTGGTACAGGTTCAGGTTTGGGAACTTTCAGGATGTCACTAGTAGAAGTGGCCTCTTGTACTGAAGGTTCTTTTACTTTCACTGATGGTTCTGGGAGCTCTGGAGTTTTTTCCTTCTTTTCTGGAGCAGGGGAAGGACTCCGGCTCTTGGTTCTGTGGCAGGGAGACCGAGAATGACTGCGCTTTCTCTCTCTCCTGACAGGGGAAGATCGTCTTCTAGGGGAAGGAGATCTGGATTTGCGTCTTCTTGGGCTCGAGACCTCTCCCTTTTTTCTCTGCTGCTTTCTTTTTCTTCCTTATCCCTCTTATCCTTGTCTTCATCTTGCTTTTTCATAGATGCCAACTTTTCTTGTTCAATTTGTCTTTGTTTTATTTCTTCTTTCTTCAGTTCTAGAAAAGCAGAAGGGATTCCAGCGATGTTTTCTTGTGCACTTAAGAGCAGGGGCCACAGTTCTCCCATAAATTCTCTAGCATTTTTTCCATTCAAAAACCCAGTCAGGTTGATTTGCATCATTTTGGAGTCTGGATTCTTCACTTCCAGCTGGTTGAATATAAACTCAATCACAACATCATCTTCAAACCCAAGGATTTCCGTTACTCGTTTTGTTATCCAAGGCTTTATAACCTCCAAATTTACTTTGCTCATATCCACCTTTTTTTCTAGGCATTCTCCAAATTTCAGCTGCTTCGGTAACTTCTTCTGTTTGTTGCTGAACCGATTATCCTGTTCTGCACTTGTTCCGCGGAAGAATCCCGCGGCCATCTTGCTGCCTCGCTCGGAGATCGCTCCCTATCCCAAGATACACCGCGCCCTCTGGAGAAAAATTCCAAGAAAGAAAAGGAGAAGGAGAAGACCCGACCGAGATCTCGGTCACGTTCCAAATCAAGATCCCGGACACGGTCTCGCTCTCCTTCTCATACTCGACCTAGACGGCGTCATAGATCCCGATCAAGATCATACTCCCCGAGAAGGCGGCCATCTCCTCGAAGAAGAACTCCACCAAGACGAATGCCACCTCCACCCAGGCCTAGAAGAAGTAGCTCTCCAGGGAGACGAAGAAGGCGTTCATCGGCGTCCTTGTCCGGAAGTAGTTCGTCATCTTCTTCGTCTCGTTCCCGGTCACCGCCAAAGAAGCCTCCTAAGAGGACATCCAGCCCCCCTCGGAAAACTCGTAGGTTATCTCCTTCAGCAAGTCCTCCGAGGCGAAGGCATAGGCCGTCACCTCCAGCAACTCCGCCGCCAAAAACTCGTCATTCCCCAACACCCCAGCGGTCAAACCGTACAAGACAAAGTCGTGTTTCTGGCTCTCCAGGGAGAACTTCAGGTAAAGTGACAAAACACAAAGGTACTGAGAAAAGAGAGTCCCCTTCACCAGCACCTAAGCCTAGAAAAGTAGAGTTATCTGAATCGGAAGAAGACAAAGGTGGCAAAATGGCTGCCGCAGATTCTGTGCAGCAGAGACGTCAGTACAGACGACGGAACCAGCAGTCTTCATCTGATTCTGGCTCCGCTTCTTCCTCAGAAGATGAGCGACCCAAAAGGTCCCATGTGAAGAATGGTGAGGTAGGCAGGCGGCGGAGACATTCCCCTTCCCGGAGTGCCTCTCCATCACCTCGAAAGCGCCAGAAAGAGACTTCCCCTCGTGGTAGTCGGAGGAGGACCCCCTCCCCACCACCACCCACCAGAAGGCGCCGATCTCCTTCTCCTGCCCCTCCTCCTCGAAGGCGCAGGCCTCCCACACCGCCACCTCGACGAAGGACTCCTTCTTCTCCTCCCCCCCCCCCCCCCCCCCGGCGCCGCTCACCTTCCCCAAGAAGCTACTCTCCTCCAATACAGAGGAGATACTCTCCTTCTCCGCCTCCAAAGAGAAGAACGGCTTCTCCCCCTCCCCCTCCCAAACGTAGGGCATCGCCATCTCCACCACCAGAGCGCCGGGTCTCCCATTCTCCACCTCCCAAACAAAGAAGCTCCCCGGTCACCCAGAGACGTTCGCCTTCGTTATCATCAAAGCATAGGAAAGGGTCTTCCCCGAGCCGATCTACCCGGGAGCCCCGGTCACCACAACCAAACAAACGGCATTCTCCCTCACCACGGCCTCGAGCTCCTCAGACCTCCTCAAGTCCTCCACTGTTCGAAGAGGAGCACCATCATCACCCCAAAGAAGGCAGTCCCCATCTCCAAGTAATAGGCCCATTAGGAGAGTCTCCGGGACTCCGGAACCCAAAAAGACAAAGAAGGCTGCCTCACCAAGCCCTCAGTCCGTAAGGAGGGTTTCATCCTCCCGATCTGTCTCAGGATCTCCTGAGCCGGCAGTTAAAAAACCCCCAGCACCTCAGTGTCCTGTCCAGTCTCAGTCACCCTCTACCAACTGGTCACCAGCGGTACCGGTCAAAAAGGCTAAAAGCCCAACACCAAGCCCATCTCCGGCAAGGAACTCAGACCCAGAAGGAGGTGGAAAGAAAAAGAAGAAAAAGAAGGACAAGAAACACGAAAAGGATAAGAAGCACAAGAAGCACAAAAAACACAAGAAGGAAAAGGCCGTGGCTGCAGCCGCTGCGGCTGCTGTAACCCCTGCAGCCATTGCTGCTCCCACAACCCCATCAGCACAGGGGGAACCAGAAGCGGAGCCCGAGCCTAAGAAGGAGACCAAAAGCGAGCCCGAAGACAACCTCGATGACTTAGAAAAGCACCTGCGTGAAAAGGCGCTGAGGTCGATGCGGAAGGCTCAAGTGTCCCCACAGTCTTAGGTGGGAATGTGTGTTACGATGTACATTTTATTTGGTTTGTATGCAATTCAGTTTCAAAATTGCTAAAATGTGTTTGAGCTTTAGACTATAACATTTGTTGTAATAATTGCTAGGTTGAAGTTCACCATGTTAAAAAAAAAAGGGCATGGATTTACATTGCAAAAGGTGTCCACAGTGTATTAGTGACATTCTTTCATTGACAGCTGACATAAATTTCATTTAGAGTGAAATATTTTAAGCCAAAAAAAAAAATCCCCTTTTTAAAAAAGGCGGTTTCAATATTGTTGGCATTCTTACGGTTTCTTTAAAGGCCTTGGCTATTCCCAGAGGTTTTCCTTTCTTTTCGGTTTTTTTCCCCCTTTATTTTTTCTCATTTGAGTCTTAGCACCCATTTAAGTTATGATGCTTCCAACCTTGTATGGTTTGCAAGCTAGCCCAGAAGTAAGACCACTGTTGAACTACCACAAAAGTATAAATGAACATTTTGATGCCACAATCTTTCCTGTTGCCTGTGGAGTCTCTGCTGAAATGAATCCAGATTCGAGCTCTAGGATGAGACGGAAAATGAAAGCATGTTGTTTGCCAGGACACTGTGGGTTTATATGGATGTGTAACAAGTTGATTTGGAACACTGGAATTTCATTCTATTCTGTTGTGTTTTTTTTGTAAAGGCAATTAACTAGTCCCAGGAAGGATCCTTCAGTTACATAAAAGTTTGTTTTATGAAATGTCACGGCTCCATTCATAATTTTGTCTTGTTCTTCCAACTGGTATATACAACTTTCAGAGCTCTCTCATATTTGGAACGCTGGAAGGGCCCAGACTTTGAAATAGTGTCTTGTTTTCACTGTTTCTGTTTTGGGTTTTTTTTTGTTTTTTGTTTTTTAAACTAAAGCTATATAAAGCTTGTGGATTAAACAGAATAAATTTCTAAATTTAAAAAATAAATAAATAAATACATAAATAAACATTTAAAATTTTTTTTAAATTGAGTTGCTGTGTTCTTATTTTTGAGTTTTGAGAGTTCTTTATATATTCTGGATATTGGATATAAATTCTTTCTTAGAAATGTGATTTGTGAATATTTTCTCTAATCCTTAGCTTCTCTTTTTTCTTTAACTTTACTTATTTACTTTGAGAGAGAGAGCATGAGTGGGGAGAGGAGCAGGGAAAAAAGATTCCACGAACCATGAGATTGTGACCTGAGCCGAAATCAAGAGCCAGATGCTTACGCGACTGATCTACCCAGGTGCCTCTCCTTTTTCTCATTTTCTTTTTGCTTTTTAAAGTTTACTTATTTTGAGAGTGCGCGAGCAAAGCGGGGAGGGACAGAGAGAGAGGGAGAGAGAGAGGATCCCAAGCAGGCTCTGCATCATCAGTGCACAGCCTGATGCAGGGCTTGAACCCACCAACCATGAGATCATGACCTGAACAGAAACCAAGAGTCAGACATTTAACCGATTGAGCCACCCAGGTGCCCCCCCCCTCTTTTTTTCATTTTCTTAACATATTTCAATTGACCCAACTTTAAAGTCATTAATACCGTTTTCTGGTATGTCTCCTCTCTTGTAAATCCCATGCAATGAGTTCACGATCTCTGATGTTGTATTTTTAGTTTTAGTATTATCCACTGATTTTTTATAATTTCTCTTTGTTATTAGTTCTACATCTTTTCATCCATGATATCTATCTTTTCCTCTATCTTCTTCTACTTATTATTTTTTTCTTGAGACAGAGAGGGCACAAGTGAACGAGGGGCAGACAGGGAAAGAGAGAGAGAATCCTACAAGGGGCAGAGAGAGAGAGAGAGAGAGAGGGAGAAAGAGAGGGAGAGGGAGGGAGAAGCAGGGCTTGAGCTCACCTGATGCAGGCCTCCAACTCATCAACTGTGAGATCATGACTGAGGCACCAGGCGCCCCTCTACTTATTTTTTTGATATTTTTAAGAAAGAGAAGAAAGAATCCCAAGCAGGCTCCACGCTGTGTGGAGCACAAACCAGGGCTCAATCCCACAACCCTGGATCATGACCTCAGCCAAAGTCAAGAGTCAGATGCTCAACCGATTGATCCACCCAGGCACCCCATATCTTTTCCTACTTATTAATAATAGTTATTTCAAAGTTATTATCTGTCCATTCCAATATCTGAATCATTCATAAGATTTCTCCAGTACTTTTTCTTTAATCTTTATTTATTTTTGAGAGAGAGAGAGAGAGACAGAGCGTGAGTGCATGAGGGGCAGAGAGAGAGGAGACAGAGACTCCGAAGCAGGCTCCAGGCTCTGAGCTGTCAGCACAGAGCTGGACATGGGGCTCTAACCCACGGACCATGAGATCACGACCTGAGCCGAAGTCAGACCCTTAAACGACTGAGCCACCCAGGCGCCCCTTGGATTTCTCCAATACTTTATATCCTTCTGGACTTTTTATGTGTACTTGTTCTATCTGCTAATAATAGAAGGGAGTTAGTTAAAATCTCCAATTATGATTGTGCATTTTTCTACTTCTCCCTTTAGCTCTATCCATTTTTAAACAGCTTTATTGAGGCATAATTCACATGCCATTGAATTTGCCCACTTAGGTGTTCAGTTCAGCGACTCTCTGTGAATCGGTAGGTATGTGTCCCTCATTAAAGTCCAGTGTCATCACTGCCAGATGTTCCCCCCACTTCCGTTGGCAGTTAGTCCTCACTTGTAAGCCCGGCCTAAGGCAACCACAAGTCTGGAGATTTTCATGTAAATAGAAAATCCAGTCTAGTCTTTCGTGACTGGTTCCTTTCTTGCGGCAGCTACGTCGTGCGTCTTTTTATCGCAAAAAGGTATTTTATTGTATGGACATAGCATGTTTTCCTTAGCCACTCACTAGCTGTTTTGAATTTTTTCCAGTATTTGTTTATTATAATTCTAGGAACTCACATACTCTGCAAGGTTGGGAGGCTGTCTTGTAGGAAGCTCTATATGCCCCGAATCAAGAACTGTCCCTCCCGCACTTGTAATGCCAAGGGTCCAATCTAAAAATAAAAACTACTGTAAGTAAAACAGGGAACTTAATGTGGGAAGTTGGTGACACAAGTGATAGGAGGGATGAGGTGCCAGAGAGGGTGGGGAGGCGTCCCAGATGCGAAAGCCAAGGTGCAGAAGCAGGAATCCATGACCGTCACTCAGCAGGGGGACAAAAGGAGGAGGTGTTTACCGGATCCCCGGTCCAGGGTCAACCAGCGGAAGCTGTAACCACAGCATGTCTACTTAAGAACAGCTGGAGTGACAGAGGAGACACAGCCATTGCTGGAGAGGTTACCTGAGGCCCAGATGGAAGAAATATTTTGTTTTTGTTTACTAATCTCACACCCTTCCGTTTCCCCTCAGTTTCACCAAATTCATCTAGAAGCACTTGATACAGGAGACTGGGATACACCTGTGGGCCAGGCTTCCCCAGCCCTGGGAGCAGAGCAGGGAAGGTAGAGGAAGGAATGGGTCCAAGGACCAGGGTCCAGGGTCAGCACGGTCCACCCACTCTGTTATTTGTCATCCTTCCTTCTCATCCTCCCGTGATACACATGTGACAGTAAGGTGACAATGCTGTCCTGCCTATCATGAATGGGCGAATCCCACCCACAGTGACACTCTCATCCTCTCCCCAACAAGAGAAAATACAAAGTCCTAGAGGTCCTCGTTTGTATCTCAAGTCTAGGGTCTCTAAGCACAACGTGACTTTGCTTGATCTCATGATCTATGAACTGAATTCTAAAACAAAACCTCGCCAATCAATGTTCCATATCAAAACAAAAAATAGGGAAGGAAAATTTGTTGAAACACAACAAAAATATACACAGCAGGTACAGTTGCCAGGTATTCACCATAAAACGCTGGCTGATACCAAAAAAATTTTTTCTCTGCCCCCGTTGCACGTTATGCTTGCCATCAGCAAGCTACTGGTGGGTCAAGGTTCTTTCTTCATCACTGAAGACTGAATTTCTAGTAGTCCTGTCCTAATGGGTGCTTTAGTCTCCCACGGGAACTCACAGGGAAATACTACGAGGCTTGTCAGTGAATCTTTCAGGCTCCATAGAGTCACCTGGCCCCAAATGTGTACCAGCAATTCCTTAATTCTGCAGATCAAACACTCCAGCAGTAATGGTAACCTCCTTCTCTGTCGATTCCCGGCACAAGACGCTCAAACGGCATCAAGGACCTGTAATTGTGACGTTTGACAGGAGCCCAAGGTGCAAGGACAGAGAGCAGAAACCGCACGTGACGTCTCCTCTCTCCCGCCGCCTCTCTCAGCAGCTCCCAGCCAGATTCCAGCTGCTTTTCTAAAAAAAAAATTTTTTTAGCGTTTATTTATTTTTGAGACAGAGACAAAGCATGAACGGGGGAGGGTCAGAGAGAGGGAGACACAGAATCTGAAACAGGCTCCAGGCTCTGAGCTGTCAGCACAGAGCCCGACGCGGGCTCGAACTCACCGACCGCGAGATCATGACCTGGGCCAAAGTCGGCCGCCTAACCGACTGAGCCACCCAGGCGCCCCCCAGCTGCTTTTCTTACGGCAGTTGTTTTCAAGACTGGACCCTGACCAGTAGGCCAGACAACAAATTCCACGAGACACTTCAGAATAATGAAGAGCTCCCCATATGGGCTGCATGAGAAATTTGGGGTCAAGGTCATCCCCCAAAGCAATACTGTGTTAACCTAGGCCCTAACTCTTAATTTTGATACAGCCCCATATTCAAATAACATTTGCTCTTGGATGTGAAATCTCAAGACCGTTGTCCACGAGGCTCCCTTTGTCTGATGAAAACAGTCATTTTTCTGTAATTCTAAACGTTACAATCATTCAGGAAAGGATTCTGACATTGTCAGGCATTACCAAGGAGAGGAATTACTAAAAATTCTAAACAGAGGTAGAGGGAACATGCATAGTAGATGGTTTCAACAGAGACAAGTTAGCAACGCAAGAAAATCACACATATAGGGAGTGATACAAAGCTCTGAATTTCACCAACATTCAAGACAGGCTTTTGGCATTTTCAAATACATTATTTAAAGATTTGGGGCACCTAAGGGGCATCTGGGTGGCTCGGTTGGTTGAGCGTCCGACTTCAGCTCAGGTCAAGATCTCGCAGTTCATGAGTTCGAGCCCCGTGTCGGGCTCTGTGCTGACAGCTCAGATCCTCTGTCCCCTTCTCTCTCTGCTCCTCCCCAACACGTACGCGCCCTCTCTTTCAAAAATAAACATTAAAGAAGAAGAAGAAAAAATGTCCCTGAAAGATAACAGGAGGATATGTTTTGTGGGTATTTTATTTTATTAAATTTTTTAAAATGTTTATTTATTTTTGAGAGAGAGACAGAGCATGAGCGGGGGAGGGGCAGAGAGAGAGGGAGACACAGAATCTGAAGCAGGTTCCAGGCTCTGAGCTGTGAGCACAGACCCCGACGCGGGGCTCAAACCCACGAACTGCAAGATCATGACCTGAGCTGAAGTCGTACACCCAACCGACTGAGCCACCCAGGAGCCCCTTGTGGGTATTTTATTTTTGCCAGCTCCACTTCTCATCTGTTTAGATGACGAGCAATGCAGTTCAGAGTTTTTCTTTTGCTCACTCGGTCAGACATTAACTTGTATTCTTGCCTTTGCATGTTTAATGTGAACAATCTGGATGTAACTGGGCGACTCAGAAGAGGCAGGAGATTTTATTGAAAAATTCCAGCTTCTGTTATTGAACACAGGGCATGGTAAGAGTTCCCAAACTCATTTGCATGTGCCAAAAAGTTCTGGCAATATAACTTAAACTGTTTGTTAAATAATAACGAAATCATTTGGTCTGGCTTACCTTCTATTATGGTACAAGACAAACGATATACATTGTGCAGCACCCTTGAGAGATGCTGTGCTATAAACGTGACATATACCATATTCACAGATTAATTTCACATATGCTATGAAACTATATAAATTCACAAGATGTAGCCATACTCAGGAATATAAGCCCTATATTTGTCTGAAGCAATAGGCTTTCTACTTGGCTGTCAAGATTACTGAACATACTCATACACAGACATACATATCTTTAAAGCTTCATAAGCTTATCACTTAAAATAGAATATATAATCTTTTTTTCTAAAGATGCAATACCGTACTTGGAAATTGATTTTTTTTTTGACATTGCTATGGACAAATTTTCCTATATTCATTTGAGTCATTATTTTTGTCCTCGATATGAATAACTTGATTTATGATGAGACTAGACCATTTGCTGAGCGCTTGTCTCTACTGCCTTTGCCACATTCACTGCACACATAGGCTTACTCTCCAATTTGGCATTCTGACATTCAAGGAAGTAGAACTTCCTGCCAATGACCTTCCTACACTCATGGCATTCGCAGGATTTTTATAAATGTGTTTTATGGTATAGAGAGAAGGGCGATTATTTTCTTAAAAATGTCTCACACTCGCTCTATTTCTAGGGTTTCTCTTCTGTGTGAGTTCTCTGATGTATCATGAGGTGTGATTTCTGGGAAAAAGCTTTCCCACAAGTGCTACATCCATAGGGCTTCTCTCCTGTGTGAGTCCTCTGATGTATGATGAGCTGTGACTTCCAAATAAATGCCTTCGTGCATTCCTTACATCCATAGGGCTTTTCTCCTGAATGAGTTTTCTCATGTCTGAGGAGGAGTGACTTCCCACTGAAGGCTTTCCCACATTCACTGCACCCATATGGTTTCTCTCCTGAATGAATTCTCTGATGTTTATGGAGACTTGACTTCTCTCTGAAGGCTTTCCCACATTCATTGCATTTATTGGGCTTTTCATCTATATGGGTTCTCTTATGAGTGATAAGTTGCGATTTCCCACTAAAGCCTTTCCCACATTCACCGCATGCATACGGTCTCTCTCCTGTATGACTTCGCTGATGAATAATGAGCTGTGACGTCTGAGAAAAGACTTTGCTGCACTCACTGCATTCATAAGGTTTCTCTCCTGTGTGAGTTCTCTGGTGTGTAATGAGATGAGACTTTCTAGAGAAGGCCTTCCCACACTCACATCCATAACGTTTTTCTCCTGTGTGAACCGTCTGATGTGTCACAAGGTGTGACTTCTGGGAAAAGGCTTTGCCACATTCACTACATTTAAATGGTTTCTCTCCTGTGTGTGTTCTCTGATGTACAATGAGTCGTGACTTCTTGCTGGTGACTTTTCCACAATCATTACATTCGTAGCATTTTGCTCCAACGTGAGTTTTTCCATGTTCGGTATAGAAAAAGGATTTCTCATATCCATTGAATTTACCAGGTTTCCTTCTTCCACGGTTTCCAGCCTCACTAAATAAACCTAACGAGTGTTTCAGATGTTTTCCATTTGAGACATGCTTACTGGACTTTTGCTTTAACGGTGCAAGGTTCATGCTGGATTGGAATGTTTTTCCACTGGCATTAGTTTCATGGACTTGTTCCGATTTTTTAATCCTGTCTTGGAGTTCTTGGTGCCAAGCTTTGTAATCGTCAACTTTCCAGTATTCTAGAAAGGAGAATGACAAACATATTTTGTGGATTCAATAATCGTGAACCAGGTGAACTAGAAGTGCAGAAAACATCGTGCACAACTACACATGTTTGGGAATTAAAATTAAATAAAGTGCTCTCATGGAAACTGAGGTAGAAAACTAATAATAGATAAGGAAAAGGGGGAAAAAAAAACCTTTGACTAAATAGGTTGCTAAAGGCCATGATATAATAATCTGTCCTAAGCAAAGGTAGGGTTTTATCTGAGCACAATCTGCATTAAAAAGTTGCACTACAAGGTAGAAAATGATGACACCAAAGTTATTCCTTTGGTTATAGGCATAGAAGGAGTAAACTTCCATAAAAGAAATCAAGTAGAGAATAGAAGGAATGACCACAGGTATATAATAGTAATCTGAGGCATTTAACAATAAAAAGGGAAAGAAAATAGGAGGGAATTAGAATGATGAGAAGAAAAAAACACAATGAATTCTCGGTACCAGTGAAAAGACAAGGGATCTATCAGCAGGATACGTTTGTGGCGTGGAGAGGGAAAAAGAACACACACGGTCTGAGGTGAGAAGGGTTGCGCTCCTTAGTACAGACCAGAGGAGCGTAGCTCACTCTAAAATCAAAGCAAAGACGGACAGATTATCCTCATACAGATAAGTGATCTATATAAGATCTGGGTATCTGAGAAGCTCATATCCGTGGTTCTGAGTCCCTTCTAAAGGTTTAGTGATTGGAGAATTATCTAAACAGCATTTCAAAGGTGCCCATCCCTCACTGTCTTTACGTCCGCTGTAAACTGACATGTATTTTTTTATTAAAATTTTTTTAATTTTTTTTTTTTATTTATTTTTGAGACAGAGAGAGACAGAGCATGAGCAGGGGAGGGTCAGAGAGAGAGGGAGGCACAGAATCCGAAGCAGGCTCCAGGCTCCCAGCTGTCAGCACAGAGCCCAACGCAGGGCTTGAACCCACGAACCGTGATATCGTGACCTGAGCTGAAGTCGGACGCTTAACCGACTGAGCCACCCCGGCCCCCCTAAACTGGCATTAAAATTCCACCTTCTCACAGGTGACTCACCCGACAAGCTCTGACTTGGGACCTCTTCGCCTATTATCCAAGGCTGCTCTCGCTCCAGTTTGAAGATCACATCTGGTTTGATAAGTTGAAACCCTGTATATGAAAAATCACACATGACTTGAGCCTAATTTATTGGGCTTCAGACTTCTAAGAATAAATAAATGCTTAGTTTCAGAGGCTGTGCAGGGAGGCCTTCCATCTGGGATGTGAGTGTGCACTCAACACAAAAAAGCGCTGAGAATTCGTGAATTCTTAAGCTAAAGCCTAAGTCATTGCACACTTCAAAGACCCCCGTTGATAGTAAGCGAAGAGGAAATGGCAAGTGCCCGGGCAGAGCCTGAGTCCGCACAAGATGTCCTTACCCAGGGACACGAGACTGCTCACATTCTCCAGCATCACATTTCTGTACAAGTTCTTCTGGGCAGAGTCCAGGAGCTGCCACTCGTCCCGTGTGAAGTTCACAGCCACATCCTCCAATGCCAATGACCCCTGAAAGAGCATGTCCCTACTGAATCTGAAGAAATGGATACCATAATAAAGGAAAGGCGGCAAGGCCCTGGAGTGGGAGCCCCCAGGAGCCATCACGCAAAAGTGCCCAGTTCCCAGTAACGAATCACAATTGCTCTGAGCCGGATGCCGGTTCCCTCTGTTCTTGTCTCTCTTACAGCTGGAGTCAGTCACGTGACTGTGTGCTGGAGATGGGACCTAGGAGGTGTGTGAGGGCCATCTGCGGGGAAGCTGCCGATTTTGGGTAAAAGAGATATTGATTTTGCCCTCTGCCCCCTCTACCTTTCTTCCTGCTGTTACCGCAGACGTTGCCCTCAGAGCTGCTGCAGCCACCTTGGGCCGTGAGACAATGTGAGTGAAGTTTGGCAGAGCAGAAACCTGGAAACATTCTGTCCTTTATGATACCGGTCATGAGCTGTGCCAGCCCAGGACCGTCTACTTCCGGGTGTCTTGCAGGAGAAAGTTCTATGGCCTTATTATCAGCTCCCACTATTTGTAAATGCAGTCATCTCTGATACACTGATTTTGACCATTCTTACCAGGATTCAGTACACAGGCTTTTTATCATATGCCTAGATTTGCATTATACCTTACTGGAGAAACAGAAGTCTTAAAAATCCTGTAGTGTTTTAAGTAAGATAGCATGACCCCGAATGTTTATCCACCCACAAGTGTGTGAGGTTCCACTCTGGTGTCATCAACACGAAGGTGAACGGGATTCACTCTGTCCTCACAGGGCCCTCAATCTTGTCGCCAGGTCAAGTTACCACAGACGCTGGGGCCGGAGAACATACGTGGTTTAAACACAACTGTAAGGGGTTATCATTTACTCCTTAGATTGGCAAAAGTGAAAACTTTTCAATATCCAGACAAGCCAAGAATATGGATGAATGCACTGCGGGTGTGGCTGGTTCAGAGTACCTTCTGTGTGCCAGCACTGGGGACAGTCACCTGTCTGCCAGCACCGGGGACAGAGTCACCTTCTGTGTGTCAGCAGTGGGGACAGTCACCTGTGTGCCAGCACTGGGGACAGAGTCACCTTCTGTGTGCCAGCACTGGGGACAGTCACCTGTCTGCCAGCATCGGGGACAGAGTCACCTTCTGTGTGTCAGCAGTGGGGACAGTCACCTGTGTGCCAGCACTGGGGACAGAGTCACCTTCTGTGTGCCAGCACTGGGGACAGTCACCTGTCTGCCAGCACTGGGGACAGTCACCTTCTGTGTGTCAGCACTGGGGACAGAGTCACCTTCTATGTGCCAGCACTGGGGACAGTCACCTTCCGTGCACCAGCAGTGCTGTCCGCCCGGCTCGCACCTTAGAGCAGGGGCTGCAAATTGCCAAGCCCAGTCAGCACTTAGATGCTAAAATAAAGCTTCTTGAAAGCCAGCTTCCAGCCATCTGTTCACGTACGATCCATGACTCTCTTGCAGGACCGCAGGGGAGGTGAGCAGTTGCGCCAGGGATGTGTGACCGGAAAAGCCTAAAATATTCACCTTCTGCTCCTGCCTTAGAGACTTTCTTGTACATGTCCGCCAGGCAGTAAATACATTGGTGTTTAAAACAGCAAATCTGACAGACACCCGGGTGGCTCAGGGGGTTCAGTGTCTGACTTCGGCTCAGGTCATAATCTCGTTGTCCGTGGGTCTGAGCCCCGCGTCGGGCTCTGTGCTGACAGCTCAGAGCCTGGAACCTGTTTCGGATTCTGGTGTCTCCCTCTCTCTCTGCCCCTCCCCCACTCACACTCTGTCTCTTTCAAATGAATAAACGTTAAATAAATAACCGAACAGGGGTGCCTGGCTGGCTCAGTCCGTTGAGTGTCTGACTTTGGCTCAGGTCATGATCTCACAGTTCGTGGGTTTGAGCCCCATGTCAGCCCCTGTGATGGCTCAGAGCCTGGAGCCTGCTTCGGATTCTGTGTCTCCCTCTCTCTCTGCCCCTCCCCAACTAGCACTCTGTCCGTCTCTGTCTCTCAAAAAGTAAAATAAAAACGTTAAAAAATACACAAATAAAATAAATTGTGAACTAATTCAACACACTTCTAGAAAAAACCAGAATGATAAACCTCCACCCTACTTTCTAAAGGAAAGAGTCTATATACTCTGGAAAGTGAACAAAATGAAGCAAGTTATACTTCAGTTTCCGCCATTTTTTATTTACAACATCTAGAATGCAGTAAAATATATATACAAAGAAGTATAAAAATGTGACCAAGAACTACGGCCACAGAAAGTAAAACCAGCCAACAGAAGGAGATCTACAGATGCCTAAGTTATGTGAATTAAGAGACAGACTCTAAAATAACAATACTAAATATGTTGAATAACTTAGAGGAAACATGGATATGATAAGTGAAGGGATGGAATATTTCAGGAGAGAAAAGGAAATTAATTTTTTAAAAAAGAACCAAATAGAAACTCTAGACTGAACAGCTGATATTAAGTACTTACCAAATGGACTTAACAGCAGATCTGATGTTATGAAGGAAAAGATTCATGAACTTGAAAATCGATTAATAAAAAACATACAGGGGCACCTGGGTGGCTCAGTCGGTTAAGCGCCTGACTCTTGATTTCGGCTCAGGTCATGATGTCACAGTTGATGAGATCGAGCCCCGCATTGGGCTCTGTGCTGACAGTATGGAGCCTGCTTGGGATTCCCTCTCCCTCTCTCTGCCCTTCCCCTACACTTGCTCTCTCTGTCTCAAACTAAATAAAATAAAGTTAAAAAAAACAACAACATACAAAGTATAAAGTATTGGAAACAATGTATCAAGTGTCAGTGACCTGTAGGACAATATAAAAACATCTTATACACCATAATTGGAGGGTCAGAAGAAAATAGGGCAGAAAAAATATTTGAGTAAATAATGGCTGGAAATGTTCCAAATGTGAAGAAAAACATTCCACAGACACAAGAAACTCAAAGTATCCCAATCAGGATACATATAAAGAAAACCAGACCGAGGCTCATCAGAGCCAAATTGCCCAAAACTAAAAATAAAATCTTAAAATCAGCCAGCGCGTAAGACACAGTACATTCCAGGGATCAACATAAGAGGGATGGGACAACTGACCTCTCACCAGAAACAATGCAAGCCAACGTAGAATGGAATGTCCAAAATGTTCAAACAAACAAAAAAATCTAGCATGTTTTTCAGGAAAAAAACCCAAAACAACCCTTTCAAAGGGTGGCTGCATGGAGACAGCACAGCATGTGTCCACCAACACCGAAGGCCTCGTCAAGGAGGGTGGGCCCATCGCATGGTGAGAAGAAGGAGGGAGGAAGCCCAGAAGAAAGTGCTTCGTTCCTGTGCCTGGGGACTCAGGCAGTGGAAAGCAGGAGGGCAGAGTCGCGCAGAAGCACATGTCCTCCAACACCCGAGAACAGGGACCACCACACAAACGCCCCAAAAGAAGGCAGGGAAAAGAAACAAAGAACAAACAGTACAAACAGAAAACAAATAGCAACATGGTAGACTTCAACCCAAATATGTCAATAATTACTTAAAATGTTAACGGACTAAATAAACATTCCACAGAAAAGAGACATTATCAGGCTGGAAAAAGTAGGACCTACCTATAGGACACTTACAAAAGACACACTTAATTATGATTTTTTAAAATTTATTTAATTTTGAGAGACAGAGAGAGACAGAGTGTGAGCAGGGGAAGGACAGAGAGAGGGAGACACAGAATCTGAAGCAGGCTCCAGGCTCAGCTGTCAGCACAGAGCCCGTCGCGGGGCTCAAATCCATGAACCGTGAGCTCGTGACCTGAGCCGAAGTCGGTGACTTAACCAACTGAGCCACCCAGGTGCTCAAGACACAATTACAGAGGTACAAATAAGTTAGACGTAAAATACAGGAAAAGGTAATAGCACTCAGACATTCATATGGAAACTAGTGTAGCTACATTAATATTAAACAAAGTAAGCTTCAAGATAAGGGGTATTGCTAGAGATAAAAAAGGACATTTCATAACAACAGAAGGGTCAATTCATCAAGAAAACATAATAATCCTAAATGTGCAAACATTTAATAACAAAGCTCCAACTGGCGGCTGGGTGGCTGAGTCGGTTAAGTGTCCAATTCCACTCAAATCATGATCTCTCAACTCGTGGGTTCAAGCCCTGCGTCGGGCTCTCTGCTGTCAGCATGGAGCCCATTTCAGATCCTCTGTCCCCCTCTCTTTCTGCCCTTCCCCTGCTCATAGGCTTGCACACACGCTCTCTCTCTCTGTCAAAAATGAACAAATATTGAAGAAAAAGTAACAGAGGGGCACCTGGGTGGCTCAGTTGGTTAAGCTTCCGACTTCAACTCAGGTCATGATCTTGTTTTAATAAAAATAAGAAAATAACAGAGCTTCAAAATACATGAAGAAAATACTGACGTAAATAAATGGGTGTAGTTTCAATTGCATAAGGCGAAAAAAGTTATGGATGTGGATGGTAGTGATGGTTGCACAATATTATGAACATGTTTATGTCTATCTTATCATAACCAAAAAATAGAAAACATTATCAGCAATAATTAAAAGAATGCAAGTTAAAAATACAAGGAAATGTCATTTTTCATCTATCAGGTTGGCAAGGATAAAAAGTTGACATGGGGGCGCCTGGGTGGCTCAGTTGGTTAAGCGTCTGACTCTGATCTCAGTTCACGTCATGAGCTCAGGTCTTGATCTAGGGTCATGAGTTCAAGCCCCGTGTTGGGCTCCATGCTGGGCATGGAGCCTACTTAAAAAAAAAAAAAAGGAAAAAAAAAGGTGATACAACTCAGTGTTGGTAAGGATGTGGGGAAGAATCAGCAAAACACTGTTGATAAAACAAATTTGAATACACTTTTAGAAGGCAATTTTGTAATCTCTATTAATATGTAAAACTTGCATGGCCTTTGACCCAGAAATTCTATGTCTGGGCATTTATTGTACATAAACTCTTGTATAAATCCTCAAAAAAAACTGGAGGTTTTCACCGGCTCTCAATAATTGATTGAACCAGTAGACAAAAATCAGTAAGAATATAGAATTGAACATGCTATCAACTGATTTAACCTAATTGACATTTATTTATTGAACATTCCATCCAACAACACATTCTCCTTGATTCACATGGATTATTCCCAAAGATACACCATATGCTGGACCATAAAATAAGTCCCAAAGAATTGATATCATAAGGAGACGTTCTCTGACCATAAAAAAATACAATCAGAACGTAATAACAAAAAGGTATGTAGAGAACTCCTCACCTCAAGTATTTGTAAATTAAGCAGCACACTTTACATGATTCAGGGTCAAAGAATAAATCACAGTGAACATATTTTGGATTTAATTCTAACAAAAACAAAACAGACCAAAAACCCCACAGTACTGGGGCACTCTACTGGAGAAGCCTTACGTGGATCTTAGGACAGTCAATTTGAGACATGTCTCAGCCATGCAGATGTGGCTCTTTTCATACAAGATATGAATTGGGGCACATATTCATGCAGTTCACTGGTTTAATGATTCCCTGTACCATGTTGGTAATCTAATTGAGTCTATGATGCCAGCCAGATTAGTCAATCTGATGTGTGAAGCTGTTAAACTCGTGAATGACTTCTGAGGTTGATTAGATATTCAATGTGATCCAGACTTATGCTGAGAAGTCAGTTCTCTGGAAAGACAACAGTCCTAATTTGTAGCATTTGCTAATCTGTGTTGAAAATATTCCTACCATGGCTGATTTCAAGCTATCAAAGCTTAATAACTGGTTTACAAAACTCAGAATTTAAGTTTTGCAAGTTGGTACGAGCTGACTCCAACACATTACTGGTAATTAAAAAAACAAAACAAAACAAAACAAAACAAAACAAAAGAGTGATTTTATGCCAAACACAAGATCTGGATTTCACATCCTATATAGGTTATTATCCCTACAAAAATAGTATATTTAATTTTGAAACAAATATCTTAATGCAAACAACACACACATTTTAGGCCCTTCTCTTCAACCATCACACAAACATTGGAAGGAATCATTAAAAAAGTTGTTATTAAAACCTGAATGGAAGGGGCGCCTGGGTGGTTCGGCTGGGTGCACGTCCAAGTCTTGATATCAGCTCAGGTCATGATCCCAGGGTTGTGGGATCAAGCCCCAAGTCTGGCTCCACACTGAATGTGGAACCTGCTTGGGATTTTCTCTCCCTTTGTGCCCCACCTCCCTGCTCACGCTCGCTCACTCTATCTCTCTAAAAATAAATAAATAAATAAATACATGAAATTAAAAATAAAATTTAAAAACTTGAATGGAAAAAAATCTTGATATACTGGCCAAACAGCAGAATGTATCTAATGGAAGAGGACATTTGCAGTGTGAATTACCACACTGATGAATTCTGCAAGAATCAAGATGAGAAGAAAAGAAGTCAAATATATTAAAGAAAAGTTTTTAAACTCAGAGCATAGATCCAGAAGAGAATATCCATCAAGCATTCCAAAACTGGAGAAAATGGAGAATAAAGGGGAGGAAATAATCAGGGAAGCAAAACAGTAAAATTGTCCAAAGTTGAAGGCAGGCAAAAGCTTTTCCAACTGAAAGCAATAAAAAAATGTAAATTAAAAAAAAAAAAAAATGTGACAGGGTGCCTGGGTAGCCCAGTTGGTTAAGTATCTGACTTCAGCTCAGGTCATGATGTCATGGTTCGTGGGTTCGAGCCCTGCGTAGGGCTCTGTGCTGACAGCTCAGAGCCTGGAGCCTGCTTCAGATCCTGTGTCTCCCTTTCCTTCTGCTCCTTCCCCATTCGTGCTCGCTTGCTCTCTCTCTCTCAAAAAATGAATAAACCTTAAAAAAAATGTGAATAAAAATTTTATGCCCAGACACATCAGTGGATACAGAAGAAAATGCAATGAAAACCGCAAGGTACCATTTCACACCCACTAGAGTGGCCACAGTGAGACAGTAACAGTGTTGATGAGGAGGTGGAGAAATGGAAGCCCTTATGTATTGCTGGTGGGATTGTAAAATGAATCAGCAACTTAAAAAACACAGTTTATCAGTTTCTCAAAATGTTAAATATAGTTACGACATGAACCAGCCATTGCACTCCTAGGTATGTATCCCAAGAGAACAGAAAACATGCACAAATGTTCACGGTAGCATCAGCCATGATAGCCAAAATGTGGAAATAACCCAAATGTTTAGCAAATAAGGAACTGATAAAATGTGGTATAGTCACACAACAGATTATTATTCCACAACAAAAGACAATACAGTATTAACATATGTCCCCTCTTGAAAGTGAGCTACAGGAAAGAAGCCAGTCGCAAAAGAACAGGTGTGATTCCATTGATATGAAATGAGTAGAAGGGGCAAATCCAGAGACACAGAGAGCATACTGTGCTTGCCTAGAGCTGGCGCAGGGAGAAATGGGGAACACCTGCTAATGGGGTGCTCTTTTAGGAGGATGAACAATTAGATGGTTGCAGAAGTCTCTAAACTTACTAAAAAACAGTAAATTGTTCACTTTAAATGGGTGAATTGTATGGAACCATAACTGAGGAAATAAATGAATTACTTACCTGGGACTTAGTCATTTTCTGCCACACTTGGGAAATGGCCAGTAACTTTAGGCTCTGCTCTATCCTTCTTAACTCCTCTGGTCAGGACTCTCTTCACCAAGGATTCACCTCTGGGACTTCTTTATCTCAAATAAGCCAATTACTTCATGGAAACCGGAATCTGTTGAATCAGTTAACAAAGTCTCTTTAGTAGATGCAAATCTCCCTCTTTTGCTGAAAACTCACCTTCATTTAAAGCTCAAACTGTGTTTTCTATAGACTCTAAACAGACTTTAAATGGGTGATGAGTATTAAGGAGGACACTTGTGATGAGCATTGGGTGTGGTATCTAAGCGATGAAGCACTAAATTCTACACCCGAAGCCAACTTTACCATATATGTTAACTAACTAGAATTTAAATAAACTTAAATGAAAAAAAAAAAAAGACTCTAGGCTCCTGGGTGACTCAGTCAGTTAAGCATCCAACTCTTAATTTTGGCTCAGGTCATGATTTCACAGTTCATGGGATCGAACCCCGCGTTGGGTTCCACAAAGAGTGGAACCTGCTTGGGATTCTCTATCCCTCTGCCCTTCCCCTGCTCGTGCTCTCTCTCTCTCAAAATAAATAAACTTTTTAAATTTTATTTTATTAAAAAAAAATTTTTTTTTAATGTTTTATTTATTTTTGAGGGAGAGAGAGACAGAGCGCAAGCAGGGGAGGAGAGAGAGAGGGAGACACAGAATCTGAAGCAGGCTTCAAGCTCCGAGTTGTCAGCACAGAGCCCGATGTGGGGCTCAAACTCACGAACCGTGAGATCATGACCTGAGCTGAAGTCAGATGCTTAACTGACTAAGCCACCCAGGTGCCCCAATAAACAAACTTTTAAAAAAAGACAGTAAACAGATCTAACAAGGACTCAAATAGCAGCGTATGCAGAAGGAACCCCACAGCATTGATAGCATTTAACCAAGCATTCATTGTCTCTGAAAGGAAGGGAGACAGCAATGGTGTGTGTGTGTGTGTGTGTGTGTGTGTGTGTGTGTGTGTGTAAAATATATAGCGAACAGGAAATAAGAACATCAATGTCATTTAAAAAATGTTTTCAATGTTTGTTTATTTTTGAGAGAAAGAGACACACACACAGAGTATGATTGGCAGAGGGTCAGAGAGAGAGGAGACACAGAATCCGAAGCAGGCTCCAGGCTCTCAGCTGTCAGCACAGAGCCCGATGTGGGGCTGGAACCCACGAATCACGAGATCATGACCTGAGCTGAAGTCAGATGCTTAACCCACTGAGCCACCCAGGCACCCCATGAACATCAATTTCATTTTTAAATAAAGGCATGAATAAAAGAGGAAAGCGAATCCAACCATTCATGAAATGAATAATTCAGCTGAGTTTCTCCTCAAAATACAACAAACAATTCATTTTAAGGTCATAACGTTCTTTGAGAGTTCTAAATTAGTTAATACATGTAAGTACCTTAGAACTATAACTGGCACATACACATTTAGTAAATGCTAGTTAGCGCTCTTACTATTACAGGACATGATTATAGAGAAATCAGAAAATACATATCAACTAACAATTATTACCATAACCCCACTATTTCAAAGGTACCTCTCTCATAGGGTGTTAGAAACCATCTGACATTGTTACAAAACTGTGATCTTACAGTCTTACATTTTTGAATCGCCTTTTATGCTATATAGTAAACCCACTTTCAGACCAATAAATATAACTGTAGACCTGTGATCATATCGTATAAAAACTCAATCAATTTTCAACCAACACCTGATATCCAGGCATCCCTCGTCTTCGATCCCTGACCCCAAGTCCACCCAATCAGCAACCTCAAAGACCTCCCAGTCAATTCCACAGCTCACTAATCAACCATTTGCAAAAGCCCATTCACCACTTACTCCACCAATCATACTCCCAACAAGCCCTGTGAGTCCCAGTCACCAGACACATTCGGCCCATCACTAACTCCCACAACCCTATCACTTACACCAATAAGTCCCTCATTCACCCCCCAACTTATTAACTCCCACAGGCTTCCCGATGACTCCTCCGACTGTCCCCGCAAACTGTCGCCTCAGTTGTCCAAATTTACTATGTCCCCAGTCATTCCCACAGCCCCCCAGTTACTCACAGCCAAATGTCTACCAGTCTCTGCCTCCACCTCCAGGCTACCAAGTCACCAACCCCATAGTACCACAATCAGTCCCTAACCCATAGTTCCACAATCACTACTCTTTCTTCCTTTTATTTTTTGTTTTTAAAGGCGAACTCTGCGCCCAACCTGGGGCTTGAACTCACACCCCGAGTTCAATAATTGCACACGCCAGCGACTAAGCCAGCCAGGTGCCCCAATACTCTTCTGATTGATACCCAGGCCTTCCTAATGGCTCAGTCATTCCTACTGTCCCCAATTCCTCACCCATCAGGCATCCTAATCCTGATCTCTGGATTCCCCAGTCACTGATGTAAACTGACATCCTAGGCTCACTTCCTCCGTGAGCCTATAATTAGTGACACACACAGCGCCCCCCACACCTCCACTGGCCTCCCAAACTACTCAACCCTAAGGCAAAGTAACAGGTTAATGAGAAAAATCCCCCTCCAGTAACGTCCCCCCACTCACAGAGCTCTTGCAAACCCCAGCAATCCCCAAACCACACAAGACCCCAATCTATCACCCCGAAAACATTCAACTTCACGCTCCCTCCAATCAGCAAATTCTATTTGCCCTTCACTAACCCCACCAGGCACCCGATTTCTGCACTCCACAGCTGCCCCAATCACTGACACCCCGAAGGCGCCCCCAGCCCACATCACTGACACCTTGAGACCAGCTCAGGCCTGCGGCCCCATCTTTCACTCCCCGAAGGTGACTTTAAGGCACGAATGCTTTAAATCTCTAATTCTGTCCCACCACTTTCTGCAGACCCCCGAACGCCGCCCTAACGGGTCCACAACCACCCCTCGCCCCACGCACCCCGCCAGCCCCGCCCCCGCCCCCACACTCGTCCGGACAGGCCCCCGCTCACTCACCTCACTACCCGTCACCGAGCCCCACGGCCCCTTCAGCAGGCGTCGGCCCCCAACCGCTCTCAGCCCCGCTCCCTCCAGCGCCCTCCGCGCAGGCCCAGTCACCCATCCCCGGAGTCCCCTGCTCCGATCCCGCGTGACCGGCCCGCTCTGCCCCGCCGCCCCAGACCCCACTGGCCCCACACGCTGCCCTGACCCGCAGAACGCGCACCGGGGGCACCGCGGGGCCCGCGCGGACACCGAGGCCGCCCCAGCCCCGCAGCCCGCCCGCTCCCCACACGGCCTCCCCCTCCGGCCAGTAGTACCAAGGTTCGCCCGGCCCACCGCGGAACCGTGCGCGCAGCACTACATTTCCCAGAGTGCCGCTCGCCCCAGAACTACATCTACCAGAGGGCTCCGCGGCGCGCCTGGCCCTATAAACTCCCAGGGCTTTTCACCAGTTGCCTGGTTGCAGGGCGCCGGCCGAGTGTACACGCGCTGGTGAACAAATGCGGGAGTTGGTGGTTTCTCCTTCCTTCCATAGGAGAGCCTTTCAGTCAGGGAGAGGCACGCAACTTAACAAACTCCGGTACTAATGAAAGTAGGGGCCTGATTGTGCTCGGGGGACTTGCAGACCGGAAAGCAGTCTGGGGTGCCCAGCTGGCTCAGTGGGTGGAACATGCCACTCCGGATCTCAGTGTTGTGGGTTGAGCCCCACTTCGGTGTAGAGGGTAAAAATATAATATTAAAGGGCGCCTGGGGCCCAGTCCATTAAGCCTTCCACTCTTGATACCAGCTCAGGTCATGACCCCAGGGCCCTGAGATCAAGCCCCACATTGGGCTCTGCACTGAGCGTGGAACCTGCTTGGGATTCTCTTCCTCTGCCCGTCCCCTGCTTGCGCGCAAGTGTGTGCGCT
This sequence comes from Acinonyx jubatus, assembly GCF_027475565.1. NCBI lineage: Eukaryota > Metazoa > Chordata > Mammalia > Carnivora > Felidae > Acinonyx > Acinonyx jubatus. Next base: position 424,936 of record NC_069392.1, on the reverse strand, counting down.
CTCTCAAAATTAAAAAACAAACAACTAAAATCTTAAAAAAAAAAAATTGGTGCCTGGGTGGCTCAGTCCCTTGAGTGTCTGACCGAGTTCAGCTCAGGTCATGATCTCACAGTTGGTGAGTTGGAAACCTGCATGGGGCTCACTGCTGTCAGCGCAGAACATGCTTGGAATTCTTCTCCCTCTCTTGCTCTCCCCCCTCCCCTGCTCACACTCTCTCTCAAAAATAAAAATAAAATCAATTAATTAAATTAAACCGTTGGGGAAAAGACCGTAAAGGAACCCAAGGACAAGTGCGTCTCCCATGGGCTGAGCACTGGACATTGGGGTGTGTAATCCAGGTCTGGTCCTGCACTTTGTGGTTTCGTGGGGATTCAGATCAGGTGATATCTGACACAGAAACCACAGGGTAGATGTGAGTAAATCTTTTTACAGTGTGCCTCATCTCTTTTTCGAAGTTGTGCTCACTGAACTGTAAGTATCCTATTCTTTTAAGATTCAAAGGATTAGGGGAGCCCCCAGTTTAGCATGGGGGGGAAAAAGCAAGGTGAGCCAAGGGCTGGGCAGAGCATTAACTCTTAACACTGCCGACAAGTAAACGAAAGCTGGTCTCTTGGTGTTTCAGGAGTATTTGAATGATAAACATGTTGGAAACTGGCGACAGCTCAGATTTGGTTCGGGTTACCTAGTTGAATGGAAGCTAGAGTTCACTGTTCCCAATGATCACGCTCACACATATTAATTCATTCAACAGTTTACTCACTAAACATACAGGTACAGAGATTTTCTTTTCAAGCACAGCAGAGAGATGTGTGTGCACCAGTCTGAGCTCCCACAGCTCCCACAGGCGCCCTTGCTCTCCAGGTGCACCAGGCAGTGGAAACACATGCCAGCAACTTACAGACTGCTTCTCACCAAAGGGACAACAGCTGACCTTGTTCATTAGCTGTCTGCCCTGTCCTTGTGTGTGAGGCACAACTGGCCCAGATCTCAGATGTCATTGCCTGACACATTCTGCTCTGTACAAACACATACAACAGAATAAGTATATATGACTTGTTTATGCACTTAGAGCGGCCCTGTGGCCACCATGGTTTGGAGATGAAGCCACACAGCCATTCCAATGGCTGCAGTGGTAGTTTAATATGCTTCCTTAACATAACCGCTAACAAATGCTAGAAGTTAATCTGCTTCCCCACCTTCTTGGGAATCTCAGCATGATGTGGATTTTTTGTAAATAATTTTAATGCTAGGAATCACAGCAATGCTTTAAATGAGAATCTAATTACAAATGTCACTTCATTTGTATTTCTCTCTTATCTTACCAGTGGCTGCTTCTATAGCTACACTATTTGTTGGGCACTTTTAATGATTTAGGTGTTGTAAAATATCTATGTATAATGACTTAGTTATTCAATAAAGTTGGTGTTCCCTGGTTTATTTAATCTTAGCATCTGGAAGGAATAGGCTCAATGACAAGATGTCCACACTACCTGGATTCAATGAGTAGTCACTGTGACCTACGTTACAAAGACCCCCAAAGAAAATAAAGTTACCAGATGGCACCACCAAGTCCACAGGTGGGGTGAGCCACGCTGGGAGGCGCCTCGTAACTTAGCTACTGGTCATGCTTGTGAGCTGGTCACAAGATGTTACACTGCCTGTGTCTACGCTGCAGACAGACATGATGAGATGAAGTTTTCTAAGATAATGAGAGTGAGTGTGGCCTGACCCTTCAGCATGACAAAGGGGTGGGGAGGGAAAAGCTGTTAGGCTTATGTGCTGCCACCTAGAGGGCACACAGCACTGTTGCAGACACTGCCACAGCTGACTGTCACAGTGCTAGTCCAGTTGTGCCCAAGCCTTGAAATATTTATTTCATTTGCTAGCTAATTCCTTAAAGACAGGATCAGAGTTATACACAAGTTTACTGGCACAGACTACAGTGTGAATGGTGCCGTTGGGCTTGTACAAAAAGGAACTACCTGCGTGAAAAGCTTCTTCAAAATGCAGATTGAAATGCAAACACAAATGGGAGAGAAAATACAGGGGTGCCTGGGTGGCTCAGTCAGTTGAGCGTCCGACTTCGGCTCAGGTCATGATCTCATGGCTTGTGGGTTCGAGCCCTGTGTCGGGCTCTGTGCTGACAGCTCGGAGCCTGGAGCCTGCTTCGGATTCTGTGTCTCCCTCTCTCTCTGCCCCTCCCCACTCATGCTTTGTCTCTCTCTCAGAAATAAATAAACATTAAAAACACTAAAAAAAGAAAAAGAAAATACAGCTGTGCAGCCTGATGTAATATTTCCCTTCAAAAGTGGTTACCAGACTGGGTGACAGAGGGTATAGAAAGGTGAAATGAAGTCTTAAGAGGTATCCGACAAATGACAGGACGGTGCTGCTATGTTGGGCCTCTTTGGTGGTTTATTTCATCCTAACTTATTACACTTCACGAGGCTGGGTAGTGTGTGACAGGCACTGGGGTGGAGCCCCTGAAGTGATTCTCTGTAGTAATGCTGACCCACTGACATGGAAGTCTTGTGTGGGGGTTACAGATTACATAGATTATATGTAATAAAAAGCAACAGACTATGGAATGAGGACATTTTAACTGCACAGCACAGTGTTTCTAAATGACAAGCTAGGAAGTATGAAGCATCATTCCCTTCTGCCTTACTCAGAAACTATCTTTTCCCTTGTCCATATGTATTGAACATAAATGACATTTTTTTTCTTTTTGTTGTAAATTGCTTGGCTAATCGAGAGGTAGCATAAGACTTCATAAATGTTTTGGTTTCAAGAGTTAGTGTAAGTGCAAGACCACTGGGTATGTAGCAGACAACAACCTATGGAGCCATTCAGATTTGCAGCAAAACAAAAAAACACAAAGAATTTTGTTACTTGTTATAATTTCTACTGAACTGGTTAAAAACAGAGAGAAAATACTGATATTTAGTGTGGGAAATCTTGATAGATGTCAGTCTATGCCCGACGAGGCACATGTTCCAGTAACTGATTCTGTCCCAGTAACTGATTCTCAGAATTGTGTTAAATGCTCATTTAACACCTGGCACAGAAAACAAGTGCTACACTCAAAATATTAACCTAAGAACATTCACTAGAGGAACCATGTCCAGGTATGTGTTCTGAATTAAGGAAACCCAAACCAACCAGAGGTAGGTAAGCACCCAGAAATAGTTAACACCCCAAATTGTGAAGAGCAAGGAGAAGGAAGCGTTAACTGAAAAACGGTCTATGGCCCCAGGAGGGCAGCAGGGGGAGGGGGGGGAGGGTGTGCTGCAGCCCTTCGGGCACAGACACCACTCACACCCACCATTCACACCGAGGTCCAGGCAGGGGCGTGGGGTTAAGTGTTCCAACCTCTCTCCTCCCGCCCGCCAACTGAGTGTACCTCCGTGTTCAAACCTAAGCACAATCCCTGGTGAGGCCGTCCCTAGGGGACAGCCCCTGGGGGTGCAGAGCCGGGAAGGGGGGGGGGGGATGTGGAGAACGAGCAGCACATACACACGTCCGTCACATGTGCCATTCTACTGTGTGGCTGCTACACACACAAGTTGCCCTGAGCCCTGGGGAAGCAGGTTTCTGACTCAGAGGATGCAGTCTATTTTAACTAGTTCTGAAGATTCACACTTAAGTGTTGTCGTTGAGATACACTTTACTTCTAAAGACATCATAACCCACAATACATTATTTGGCTTTAAACAGTCAATTACCATTTTAAAAAACTCTTAAATAAGGAAAGAGATCTTTTATATTTACCCACATATTCACCACTTCCAGAGCTCCTCTTTTCTTCCTGTAGATCCTCATTTCCACCTAGGATTTTCTTGCCGCACCAAAACTTGCTTTAGTGTTTCCTGAAATAAGGTCTATAGATAAAGTCTCTTTCATTTTGTTTCTCTGAGAAACTTTTTTTTTGCTATCATTTTTGAAAGATGTTTTTGATGGGAAATAGACAAACGGCAGGTGGTGGGGGTTTTATGTAAAGTTGTCTGTCCCTCACTCCGTTGTGTTCCAGCTCGAGCAGTTTCTGACCACAAGTGTGTGTGGTCCTCTGTTCTGTGCAAGTATCCTGTCTTTCTCCAGGTGCTTTACAACTGTTCTCTTTATCATTGGGTTTTATCCGTTTGACTATGATGTCCATCAGCAGGATTTTCTTCATGATCTTGAGGTTCTTTGAACTTCTTGAATATGTGGAGTTACATTTTTCATCATATGTGTAAAAATTTCATCTGTTATTTACTCAAATACTTTCTTAGGCCTCTTCTCTGCCCTGTCCTTCTAGGACTCCATGCGAATACACGTGCCTCGCTGTAACCAACTCCCTATTGTCTTTCCTTCGAGTCTTTTTTTTTTCTGTGTCCATCAGTTGGACAGTTTTTATTTTCACTCAAGTTCATTGATCTTCTATGTCTAATCTGCTCTTAATTCCATCCAAAGTTGTTGTTTTGTTTTAATTTTCAGATATTGTTGTTTTCATCCTGAGAAGTTCCACTCAGGCTTTTAAAAATACATCTTCCAATTCATCTGTCACATTCCTGTTTTCCCGTACATCTATAAAAGCTATTTGAATATCCTTATTTAATGCCAACTGCTTCCATTCTTTCCGTATCTTTCTAGTGACTGATTTTTCTCCTGGTTACAAGTCGTATTCTCATGGCTTCTGTGTATGCCAGCTATGTTTTTGGATGCCAGACATTGTGGGTCCAGACTAGCTTTCGATCTAGGATTAATTACTTCACTACTAAGATAATACTCTGCTGGGAATCCTACCTGATGCCCCATGTGTTAAAAGTCGTTGCCATTTCAGGTGGTGGGAATTTTATTCCCAGCCCTACATTGATTTCTGGGAACTGTTTGGCGGACTGCTTTCCAGCACTTTTCCCGGACTCAGGAAATTTCTGGTCACACATGTGCAAATCAGTACTAAGCCAAAAGACTAAGTGGACTCCTTGTAGATTTCTGCAGCCCTCTCTCTGGGAAGCTCCCTCCTCTCCAGTACAACTCCCTGCAAACTCTAGCTACTCTGGCCTCCCCAAGTGCCAATTCAGCAATTCTCTTTGATTCAGCAAGACCACATTTGTTCCTTTCCCTGATCTGCAGCCTGGGAACTGCCACCAGGCACCAGGCTGGGCTCTTATGGGCTCACCTCACTCTCTACACCTTCTGCCAGGGATCACACACTTCCGCTGTCATAGGTCTCGAAACCGCCATTTCATATACATTTTACAGTTTCTAGCTGTTCAAGGCAGGGGATTAATCTGGCCCTTGCCGCATCACCACAGCAGAAAGCGTATCTTCACACTTAAAACACAGCTACCACTTAAAATTAACTACTTTTTGTAACTTATATACAACACAACTCTATAGGATTATTTCGATAGAATCATGCTTACCAGAATTCTTCCAAACTATTAGGACTTCTCCTTCATACTGAAATCTCTAATTCAAGATGCTCAGTATTTCCTTTGCATATGTCTTCTCTAGTGTACCACGAATTATCCTTTCTTGACGAAACCCCCCACTCAATTTTTACAACGACTGAGTTTCTCCTCATGTTTAGGTCCTCTGATGAGAAGCTGTCACTCCTGACTACCAGGTTCTGCACTACTAGGATACTGATAAGGCTTCCACACCAACAAGTCATTAACGTGTAATAAGCTGTGTGTTTCAGGAGAAGGCTCTTACGCTGTCTACGTAAAAATACCTCCCTCCTTTCTGAACTCTGCGGGGTGGGACCTGCATTCTCAGTGCACTGACAGGATTTCTCCTATCAGTCTGACAGATTTCCCATATTCACGGCACTCGTGCGGTTTCTAGATTACATGAGTCCTCTGATGAGCCATGAGCTGTGGCTTCCTGCTGAAGGCAGTCCCACACTCACTGCATCCATAGTATTTATCTCCTGTGTGAATTCTCTGATGCCTCATAAGGTGTGACTTTCTAGTGAAAGACTTCCCACATTCACTACATTTATAGGGTCTTTCTCCTGTGTGAATTCTCTGATGTATAATGAGCTGTGCCTTCTCAAAGAAAGCTTTTGCACACTCACTGCACCCATAGGTTTTCTCTCCTGTGTGATTTCTTTGATGCTTAATGAGCTGCACTTTCTGAACAAAGGCTTTCCCACATTCACTGCACTCGTAAGGTTTCTCCCCTGTATGAATTCTCTGGTGCCTTAGAAGCTGTGGCTTCCAGGCAAAAGCTTTCCTGCACTCGCTACATTCAAAGGGTTTTTCTCCAGTATGGGTTCTCTGATGATGAACGAGGCTTGACTTCTCGCTGAAGGTTTTCCCACAGTCCCTGCACTCATAGGGCTTCTCTCCTGTGTGCGTCCTCTGATGTGATATCAGGCTTGACTTCTGGGTGAAGGCTCTCCCACACTCACTGCACTCATAAGGCTTCTCTCCAGTGTGAGTTCTCTGATGCGTCAGGAGCTGTGACTTCCCAAAGAAGGTTTTTCCACATTCAACACATCCATAGGGTTTCTCCCCTAAATGGGTTTTTTGATGTCTGATTAGCTCTGACTTCTTAAAGAATGCTTCTTCACAGTCACTGCACTGATAGTTCTTCTCTCCTGTATGAGTTACTTGATGCTTCACGAGCTGTGGTTTTCGGACAAAGGCTTCACCACACTCCCTGCATTCGTAGGGTTTCTCTCCTGTGTGGATCCTCTGATGCCTAATGAGGAGTGAGTTCCTGCTGAAGGCTTTGGTACACTCATTACATGCATACGGTTTCTTCCCCGTATGAGTCCTCTGATGAGTGATGAGCTGGGACTTCCAAAAGAAGGCTTTCCCACAATCACCACATTTATAGGGTTTCTCTCCTGTATGTGTTCTCTGATGTGTAATGAGCTTTAATTTCTGGGAGAAAGCTTTCCCACAGTCACTGCAGCCAAATGGTTTCTCGACAGTATGCGTCCTCTGATGTCTTTTAAGCTGTGACTTCCTGCTGAAAGCTTTTCCACATTCGCTGCATCCGTAGGGCTTCTCTCCCGTATGAGTTCTCTGATGTAAAATGAGTAATGACTTCCTACTGAAAGCCTTCTGACACTCACCACACCCATATGGTTTTTCTCCTGAATGAGTCCTTTGATGAATAGTGAGCAATGACTTCTGTGAGAAGGCTTTTCCACATTCACTGCATCCATAGGGCTTCTCTCCTGTATGAGTCCTCTGATGTATAATAAGCTGTGACTTCTTATTAAAAACTCTGCCACACTCCATGCATAAATAAACTCCAGTATGTGTAATATGGTCTGCAATGAGCCACGACTCTCTACTGCTGGCCTTTCTACATGTATTGCAATCACAGTATTTTATTCCACCATGGGTTCTATCAGGTTTGATGTAGAATAAAAATTTCTTACTGAGCTCATCAAGTTTCTTTCTTCCAAGGTTATTTTTTGAAATACGAAACTCAAAACGATGTTTCAAATGTTTTTCACCTGTGCCACATTTATGGGGTCTCATTGCTAAATGAACAAAGTTAATGCTTGAATGAAATATTTTCCTAAAAACATCACATTCATCGCCTCTCTCCATACTTCTAAGCTCGTCTTGATTATCCTGGTGCCACATTTTGAGATTGTTATCTAGCCAGACTTCTTCTAAAAAGGAAAAAAATGAATCATACTGTGTAAATCCCCCAATGATTATGCTTATTGAACAAAACTTCTGAAATGGAGCCTAGGATTCCAGTTTAAAAAAAAAAAAAATCTCCCAAATACAATCTCTCCTTATGGGACATGAAAAATGTTCACACACACTGTATGTTAACAAACTGGAATTTAAACATGAGAAACAGTAGGTTCCTGTACTAGCGTTACATTTAAAGAACATTCTCATTCAAGACCATCACCTGAATCACTGATATCACTAACTTCACCATCACTGAAACTATCTCTTGGGGTTATCAAAGAGTTCTCCAGAGCTCAGCATCAACACTTTTATTTAGGATTTTTGACATTTTAACTGAATGTATATAATCTACGTAATGAATCTACATGTAATCCTATCAATGAAAATTATTCCAAACCACAAGAATTCTTTTAACATTAGGACAGGCTTTTTTTTCACCAAGTACAATTGTTTGTGATTTCTACAACACAACCATTTATTGGATTATTTTTAAATGAATGTTTGTTTGCTTTATGATATTATTTATTAGCAATGGTGAGGTAATATTCCCAATATACCCTGAAAGATAAAAGATCTGCCAAGACTTCAAATACAAGGCAGCTACTTCTCTTCTGCAGGATTTTTTGGAGGGAAGGGGGTTGGGGAGGTAGAGCCTAATCTAATCCTCAGACATATCAGAATGTCCAAACAAGGACCAACTAGAGCTGCTGGTATGGAGAATAAAAGGATTCAGTGTTTTGAGGTTGAGTGAGTGGATGTATTAATACTATTCACTGAGTGGCTCAGTCGATTAAACGTCCCAACTACAGCTCAGGTCATGATCTCACAGTCTGTGGGTTCAAGCCCTGTGTCGGGCTCTGTGCTAATGGCTCAGAGCCTGGCGCCTGCTTGGGATTCTGTGTCTCCCTCTCTCTCTGCCCCTCCCCCACTCACACTGTCTCTTTCTCTCTCTCAAAAATAAACAAACATTAAAAAAAAAGAAAGAGTAGGGACACCTGGGTGGCTCAGTCGGTTAAGCGTCCGACTTCGGCTCAGGTCATGATCTCACGGTTTGTGGGTTCAAGCCCTGTGTTGGGCTCTGTGCTGACAGCTGGGAGCCTGGAGCCTGCTTCAGATTCTGTATCTCCCTCTCTCTCTGCCCCTCCCCCACTCATGCTCTGTCTCTCTCTCTCAAAAATAAATAAACTTAAAAAAAGAAAGGAAAAAAGAAAAGGTGATCAGGTTTTTTACTCCTTTGCTTAAAAACCCTTTGGTAAATACAAGCTTTCATCCTGACTCACGTGCCCTTGCATGTCCTGGTCTCTTCCAACCTCTCTGACTTCCGCTCACAGGCTCTTCCTCACTACTGCTCAGCCACAGTGAATGCCTTCCCATCCCTTCCATCCCAAAGGCCTTTTCTGCCTTAGGACCTTTTCATTTGCTGTTTTATTTGACACGCTTTTCCCAGCTTTCAGCAAGCCTGGCTCATTTAAGCGTAAACATCATTTCAAGAGCATACTAAGGATACCCTGTTTATTTCCTTCCTGGCTCTCACCAAACAGGTAATCACCTTACTTCTGTGTCCCCCACGGGAATGTAAACCCTGGGGGCAGGGAAAAGGCTCGTATTTTTCACTACTGTATCCCCAGGACACAGCACACAGCAAGTGCTCAACGCACGCAGGATCAGTACTGTTCACTCATAACTGGACTTCTTTTTTATTTTTTTTTAACATTTATTTATTTTTGAGACAGAGAGAGACAGAGCATGAACGGGGGAGGGTCAGAGAGAGAGGGAGACACAGAATCCGAAACAGGCTCCAGGCTCTGAGCGGTCAGCACAGAGCCCGATGCGGGGCTTGAACTCATGGACCTCGAGATCATGACCTGAGCTGAAGTCGGACGCTTAACCGACTGAGCCACCAGGCGCCCCATAACTGGACTTCTAAAGCAGTGCCCTTCCGTGCCATTAATCTTGATCATTAACTTTGCATTTTAATACAAATGCTTCGTGTTTGATACTGAACTATTGAATAAATACAGTTTTGCATTTTCTTCTATATTAAAATTCTCTGGTCCTGTGAGGCTATTTCATGGCTACTTCTCTCAATTCCTCTCATTCTTTTTTTTTTTTTTTTTTATAAATTTTTTTTTTCAACGTTTATTTATTTTTGGGACAGAGAGAGACAGAGCATGAACGGGGGAGGGGCAGAGAGAGAGGGAGACACAGAATCGGAAACAGGCTCCAGGCTCTTGAGCCATCAGCCCAGAGCCTGACGCGGGGCTCGAACTCACGGACCACGAGATCGTGACCTGGCTGAAGTCGGACGCTCAACCGACTGTGCCACCCAGGCGCCCCTCCTCTCATTCTTTATACAGCAGCTGTTCTAAACTAGTAGATGAACATAAAAACTATCTTCACAGGTGGTGGTTTCTAAGCTACATATACCCAGACCTAATAATCCATGTGAAGGGTACCCAGAGATCCATAATTTGAAATATTTCTTAAGGTGAGCAGAGACACTTGCTTAGATGAAAACCTTTGCACTAAAGAAATATTTGATAAACAAGAAAGGTCCTGCCTTACCTGGCCCCATAACAGTCAATTAATGAAACATTTAATCAGTACACACCATAAATCCTACAGACAACAGAGAAGAATACGTTATTTGCCATCTTTCTACGTGGGGAAAAAAACCTGTAAGATCTAATTGTTTAAAAATTCCAGATAACGTCTGACCAGGGCCAAGATTCCTACAATACAATACTAAGTGGGCAGAGACTTCAGAAAGGCTGGGAGTCAACAGTCTCTGGAGGTAAAAAAGGGGCCACCTGAAGAGAGGGACACTGTCTACGTGAGGAAAAGATATGATAATCAATGGCCCACGTGCAGAGAAAAATGTATGAAATGCGTGGAGGAAGAAACTAGTTCTAATGCAGCTGACCCTGACTTCTGGGCCAAGAAAATACAAACCAAAACTGAATAAAATGCTGCTATACCATGAGTTCTTCAATATAAATGTAGTTAAAAGATCACATGGCACATGGGGGTCTTGAGCCCAGCAGACGATGGGTTGAACGAGGAGCCTGGAGAAGACGAACATCAAAGGCACCAAAAAGCACCACGGAGCTGACCGCACAGGGTCAGTCTGCACAGAACAGGGGAAGAGGCAGAGCCCTCTGACCAGGTTCACGGTGTTAGCTTTTCATTCTGTATCCTTAGATTCACTCTCTGCTCTCTCTGGGTTTAAAATAGAAATCTGACCAATTAGAGGGACAAATTAGAGGGACTGACTCAGTGTTCCTTTAACAGGAAAAATTTATGAATTCATAAAGAGTTATGAGTAAAGAAGCCTAGCCCTGCAGGCTAGAAGTGCAGGAGAGAAGGGAAAGGAGACCGAGGAGCTGGGAAGAAGAGCCCAGCCCAAAAGCAAGGCCCTAAGTGCTAGCCCCCAACTTATGCTGCTGTATAGGAAAGGGGGTATGTGCCGCTATCATCTCTGTGCAAAAAGGACACATCCTGATGTGGAGACTGGGACAGAGAGCACATGAAAACCCAGAAGGAACTCAGGGCACCAGTCCTGAGCCAACTCTAAAGATTTAGGAATTTCAACCAGTTTTATAAATAACATTTCAAACTAACTTTTCAAAACATTGTAACCTGACATCAAAAACCTTATTAAACTTTCACTGTCTGTCACACACCTGATTACCTCTCACCTGAAAAGTTCTGACTTAGAACTTCATCTATTATCCATGGCTCTTCCTGCTCCAGCTTGAAAATCCCATGAGGCTTGATAATTTGATAACCTGTTAATTAGAAAAACAGACAACGTGGACCCAACTGCTTGGGCTGACGGACTCTTAAACATGAAGAATATTTACCACGAAGGCTAGAAAATAAACCAAGTGAACCAAAATCTTGTGATTGCGTATCAAGTGATCCTTGAAGTCTGTAACTCAAATCCAACATTAGTAAACATCTTCCAGGTGCCAGTTACTAGACTCACGCTGTTTCCACAAGAACACTCTTACCCAAGAACACTAGGTTGCTATAGTTCTCCAGCATCACGTCTCTGTACAAGTTCTTCTGCGTAGGATTAAGTAGCCGCCACTCCTCCAACGTGAAGTCCACAGCCACATCCTCAAATGAGATCTAGAAAAGCGGATTTGCTGTTAAACCTGAATGGGCTCCATGCAGAATACATGCTTTCTTCTCCACGGTGCCAGGCAGCCGCAGGGACCCCTAGCTCCTGGTCCTGGTGCATGTGTGTCACACTTCCCTCCTGAGTGTGGGCTGCACTTACGGGCTCACCTCCGCTGAACACAATAATGATGGGATGTCACTGCTGAGATCAGGTCACAAAAGAAGGTCACTTCCATCTGGGGAACCCTCCTTGCTCTCAGGGGGAATCCAGCTGCCGTGCCTTGAGGCAGGCCTGTGGAGAAGCCCATGTGGCCAGGCACTGAGGCCTGCCCACTCCCACGTGAATGAGCTTGGAAGGGGAGTACCTCCCTGTTGCACCCTGAAAGGACCTCAGCCCTTCCTAACCTCTTGAGCACAGACTTGTAGGAGACCCCGACTGGGAACCAAATGTGAGCGCAGCTGGAAAATTTCTAACCCAGAGAAACTGTGAGATAAATGTTGATGTTATTAGCCACGGAGGTTGTGGTGACTTGTTACACGGCAATCGAGAACTAACATAATATCCTAACCATACACTATACTTTGAGAGAGAGACAAAATGTTAAAATATTTATCATTATGAATTTACTTGTCTATCCATCCATCGATCCATTACAAAAGAATTTGGAACAGGTTGTATTTAAAGTCACTGTGCTTCTCAAAGAAGGTACCACTGGGTATTTGGGAACAATTCTTAGCTGAGGCCCATGCAGTGTAAGACCCTCAGCATGCCTGGCTTCTACGTGCAAAATGACAGTAATGGTTTTTGGTTACTGTCAAAACCCAAACCGAACCTACATATTTATTATTATCATTATTTTAATATTTATTTATTTTGAGAGAGAGAGACAGAGCATGAGCCGGGCAGGGGCAGAGAGAGAGGGAGACTCAGAATCCGAAGCAGGCTCCAGGCTCCGAGCTGTCAGCACAGAGCCTGACGTGGGTCTTGAACCCACCAACCGTGAGATCGTGACCTGAGCCGAAGTCAGACGTTTAATCCACTGAGCCAGCTAGGTGTCCCCCCGCCCCCCGCATTATCTACATATTTAAAACACTCTTCTCCCTCCAGGTGGTTTTGCACCCAAGTAGTAACAATTAACTGGCTCCTTCACATATCTTCTTGAGCACATGTTTTGAGCATCAAGGCTCCCCAAACCGGAAAAAGTGTTAGAAATATAAATATGAGTAGAACAAAAACCATGTTCTTAAATACTTTTTGGTCTTTTCAGGCCAGGAAATAAGGTGTTACAAAGGTCATGAAACAAGTAGACACAGGGTTTTGGGACAAAAGGCAAAGGAACTACAATAACAAAAACGAAATGATGTGGAAGAACAACAATGTTGCAGGATTCACGTTATCTGAGGTTAAGACTTCCCATAATGCCCCAGTGATGAAGAAAATGGTAGTATTAGACAAAAGTTGAATGAACCAGTACAGACAGCCTAAAAATAGACCCCCCTAAACATGCTCGGTTCATTTTTTACAAAATGAATGCCATGAAGAAAGGAGTTTTTTCAACAAATGATGCTAGAACCCATAAGCAAAAGAATAAACCTCAACACATACCTCATACCATATAAAAATGAATTCAAAATGGATCACAGGCCTAAATGGGGGGAAAAAATCATAAAGCTCTAGGAAAAAACCCGTGTGATCTTGGGTTTGGCAATGAGATTAAAATAAGAATGGGGGGGGCGGGGAGGGACACCTGGGTGGCTCAGTTGGTTAACTGTCCAACTTTGGCTCATATCATGATCTCACAGTCCATGACTTTGAGTCCTACGTAAGGCTCTGCGCTGACAGTTCAGAGCCTGGAGCCTGCTTCAGATTCTGTGTCTCCCTTTCTCTCTGCCCCTCCCTTGCTCGTGCTCTGTCTCTCTCTCTGTCACTCAAAAATAAATAAACATTAAAAAAAAATTTTTTTTTTCAGTTTATTTTGAGAGAGAAAGAGCATGTGAGCCGGGTAGGGACAGAGAGAGAATCCCAAGCAGACTCTGCACTGTCAGAGCAGAGCCCAATGTGGAGCTCAATCTCACAAAGCACGAGATCATGACCTGAGCCAAAACCAAGAGCTGGACACTTAACCTACTGAACCACCCAGGCGCTCCTTGGCAATGAGATTTTAGGTACAACACTGAATGCATGGTCAACTTGAATGCATGGTCAACTTAAGAAAAAAATCAACGAAATGGACTTTTTCAAAATTGAAATTTTTTCCTATATAAAAGATGCTGTTAAGAAAAGACAAGGCACGGACTATGACAAAATATTTGAAAACCACTTATCTGACGGAGCGCGTGTATTCAGAATAATTCGTGAAACTCAACAATAAGAAGATACAATTAAAAAATGGGTGTCTCTTGAAACAAGGGAAATAAAAGCAAAAACGAACTACTGGGACCTCATCAAGATAAAAAACCTTCTGCACAGCAAAGGAAACCATCAACAAAGGTAAAAGGCAACCAGCAGAATAGGAGAAGATATTTGCAAATGACATATCTAATAAATGGTTAGTATCCAAAATATATAAAGAACTGATACAATGCAACACCCCCCAAAATGTAATCCAATTAAAAATGGGCAATAGATATAAACAGACATTTTCCCAAAGACATGTGGATGGCCAACACAGGAAAAGATGCTCAACATCACTCATCACCAGGGAAATGCAATCAGGGAATGGCTAAAATTAACAACACAAGAAACAACAGGTGTCGGCAAGGGTGCAGAGAAAAGGGAACTCTCTTACACTGCTGGTGGGAATGCCAACTGGTACAGACCCTGTGGAAAATAGTATGGAGGTTCCTCGAGAAGTTAAAAATAGAGCTACCCTACAATCCAGTAATTGCACTACTGGGTATCTACCCAAAAAATACAAAAACACGAATTCAAAGGGATACATGCACCCCGTTTATAGCAGCATTATCTACACTAGCCAAGATGTGGAAGCAGCCCAAGTGTCCATCAGCAGATGAAAAGATACAGAAGACGTGGTATACGTACAATGGAATATTATTCAGCCATGCAAAAGAATGAAATCTTTCCACTTGCAACAATGTGGATAAAGCTAAGTAAGTTAAGTCAGAGAAAGATAAATACCGTCTGATTTCACTCATATGTGGATTTTAAGAAACAAACGAGCAAAGGAAAGAGAGAAAGAGAGAGAGAGAGAGAGAGAGAGAAAGGCAAACCAAGAAACACTGTTAACTGTAGAGAACACACTGATGGTCACCAGAGGGGAGGCGGGAGGGGGGCACGGGGGAAACAGGTGATGGGGATTAAGAGCACACTCATGATGAGCGCCAGGTGACATATGGGACAGCTGAATCGCTGTATCGTACACCTGAAACGAATCTAACACTCTGTTAACTATACTGAAATTAAAATAAGAAACTTAAAAAAAAAAAAACAACTCTTATTTAAAAAAAAGTCAGCTAACCAAAAAATAGACAAAAGATCTTAACAAGCACTTAACTGAAGAAGATGTACAGATAAAAAATAAACATATGAAAACATGTTCAACATCATTTGTCAATAGGGAAATACAAATTAAAACTATAATGGGACACTACATACCGATTAGAATTGCTAAAAACAAAACAAAAACAAAAACAAAAGCAAAACACCCACACAAAAAGTGACACATGCCAGTGAGGATGCAGGGCAACAGCTCTCCTGCCGTGAAGTTGGGAACGCCAAAAGGGCAGTGACTCTGGAAGATGTTTTGGGGTTGAACAGAGACTTACTACTCCCAGGTACATGCCCAAGGACACTCAAAACTTCTGCTCACCTCAAGATTTACGTTCAAATCTGTATGCACATGAACACAATTGCTAAAATCTGGAAGGAACCAAGCAGCCCTTCAGAAGTGAAAGGGTAAGCAAACTGGCAGGTTCGTACAAGGGGGTGCGACCCAGGGACCGCACTCAGCAGGAAAAGGAGACAACTACTGATTCAAACAAGGGCGATGAATCTCGAAGACACAAGTGAAAAAAGGCAGTAGCAAAAGGTTATACACTAATGAGTCCATTCTATGACATTCTGGAAAAGGCAAAACTGCAGTGACAGAGAACAGATGAGTCGCTGCTGTGGTTAGGGACGCATGGAGGGGAGACGGGGAATTTCTGTGGAGGCTGGAGCTGTTCTAAATCCCGACTAGGATGCTGGTCATGTTAATTTATACACGTCCTGATCACGGGGAGCCCTCCCATGGGCCGAGACATCTGGATACGCTCCCGGTGAGCTTGTCGTTACCCGTGTGGATGCTCAGAAGCAAGGCCCCCACACTCACCAACAGACGTGCCCCGTCAACCCAACGTGGAGACCAAACCTGCCTCCACCACAAAGCCCTCAAGTATGTGACTGATTGCCACCAGGACCCAGAAGACGCTGGCCCGTGGAGACTCAGATTCCGTCCTCACTGGGGCCTGTGCACGTGCCGCCCATGCCATCAGAAGAGGCTGAAACGGCCTGGACGTCACGTCTGGCCTTCCACACGCTGGCCGTGGCCAGAAACTGCCCAGACACAAGTTCCTGTGCCGAGGGCCACGACATTGACAGGTAGCTCTCATCGGGCCCTCTGCCCCGGCCAGAGGGTTTCACTGGACTCTGACTGCAGCTGACACCCTCTTCAAGTTTGGTTTAGCGTCCCCATGGGTTCCACCGACTTGGACCACACTATCCAGGCACTACAAGACCACATTTGTTCGTTTCTGCGGTTCCCTGGATTCACTGCATCTGAGAAGGGCCCCAGATGAACCATGCAGTTGTCTCAGTGGACACTTAAGGACAGACTTATGTGACGGATGGGAGGGGTCAAGATAGCCCCAGCCCAGATTACACAGCTCAAATGGGCATCCTGGGGCCTCAGTGCAGTAAGTCCCCAAAAGACACTTCTCTTTGCTGCCATGTGAAGACCAGGCTGTCTTCACAGACACACCCATCTTCCACAGTTACTGAGACCTCAGGCTCCATGGGGGACACAGCAAAAGGCTTCCATCCCCTATGACCTCTTCCTGAAGATTTGACGAATGTGAGATTATACAAAACTGTTTTAAAATCTTTTGAAAATTCTGGAGGTTTTGCTAGCCGATTCTTAAACATGATGCATCTTTCCGGTTGAGCTAGATAAAAATATCTGTACCTCTTACATACACCCTTTCCAGACAAAGTGTCTGGACGAAAACAGATGAGCTTTTAAAAAGTTGTAGGAGGGCCTGGGTGGCCCAGGCTTCAGCTTAGGACAGGATCTCATGATCATGGGATCAAGCCCCAGCATTGGGCTCTGCATTGGGCGTGGAGCCTGCTTGGGATTCGCTCTCCCTTTCTCTCTCTCTCTGCTCTCTGCCACTCTCCCCTGCTTGTGCACGCTCTCTCTCTAGAACACAAATTAAAAATAATTTAAAATAAATAAAGTTTTGATTACTAAATGGGGTACACTGATACAACAGAAAAACAAAAACAAAATCAACCTAGCACCTGGGGAAGCATGGGGGTAGAGAAGTACATGAATAATGTTTGTTCTCCGGACTTGCTCCTAAAAGCTTCCCCCTCCTCCTGGAAAAAACAAAAAGCAAAAGACACACCTCCCAATGCTGCCTCTCCAAGCTCTTGCGAATTCTCTGGATTTAGACTGACTGCTGAGCCAACACAGATGCCTTCCCGACAGGGCTGACTGGAGACAGCAGACGGCAGCCTCAGTTCCTGTACTTTCCAGGAAGAGCATCCCCAGAAGTTGCCCACATCTAACAGAGTGGACTAATAAACTGGGGTCGTGGACACAGCGATTTGGAAGTAAATGCCCCAAGCACTTCCTCTAAAGCCAAGGACTAAACTACATTATTCAGACTTGACTAGAAACCCAGGGCAGAAGGGCCCACAGTGGAAAGCCACACTGGGGGCCGGCCCTGCTTGAGGTACCCTCCGTAAATCCTTTGTTTCCAGAAAAACCACACATGTCCTCTAGGGTTGCACTTCTGACCTGTGTACCCCAACCTTCGTGACACTCTCCATTTCTTGAGTCAAGAAAGTAAAAAGAGCTAAAGGCAGATACACCCACGCCCAGCTTTTGCCAACAGAAGCAAAGATATTTCTATCCAAAATGTACCAAAATTCCAACTGAGAGAATATGGGGACCATCTGAAAGTTTTGTAGTGGTCAATTCTGCCGGATGATTTAGGTTTCTTTCCTAAAACTGGAACACAGGTAAGATAGGTATCGGGGCCCACTGTTTCAGTCCTGAAACAAACTCTGTTCTGAGCTTTCCTTCAAATTTGTGCCCTTAGCTCACACTGAGGAACTCTGTAATTTCTTAGCACTGCGTAATATGTTTATTATAGGGCTGCTATTTAGGACTGTGTCCACTCTCTCATCGCCATCAATAGCTGTCCAAATATTTTGGGCTCTGCATCATCAGCAAGGTTTGCTTCTACTGAGTAACTAGTCTGCTTTTCGTCAGAGGAGACCACGTAACTATTCCCGCTTCCCTTCCTGTCTCCACTTCTGGGAACATCTGAGGACAGCGGGCAGCTCACCTTCTTGTACATCCATGCTTCAACTTTAAGACTTTTGTATGATTCCACAATCCACTTTGTTCTTCTCTGACATCTTCTTTCCCAAGTTTGTATTTTCTGATTATGACTCAAATGTATTTAGAGCTTTCCTGCAAACCTCTCATATCTACATATAAAAACTGCCAGATAATAAACAAGTAACTCACCTGTGACTTGATCATTTTCAGCTGCTTGGAAAATCTGCTCTGTTCTGATGCTCTGGAGAGAGGCCTCTGGTCAAATGTCTGTACACTGAGAATGCACCCCTAGTCCTGAGGCCTCTTCTTTTTTATCTCACATGAGTTATCTTGTTCCTCAGAGCCATGCCCTGGAGATGCAGTGGAATTTCATTTTAGATGATGTCATTGATTCGGGACCCTATCTCGGATCTCTCTTCCTGACAACACCCATCGGGTTTAGTGGGTGAGAAACAGGGCGGAAGTCTCGGCTGGGCCAGACTGCATCTGGGCCGGGTCTGCGCCACACAGCACACTTGCAGCCCTGGCCCGCACCTGAGAACGCCACGTGAAAGCCACGTGTCTCACTGGTTCGGCCAAACATCCCCAGAGGAGCGTCACCCCACCAAATGCTCTGCAGAGGTCAACAAAGTTCAGGAACATAACCTTGGCTCGCTCACCCTGCAGCAGTATTTCCTGGGGACACAGGTGCTACAGAGTAAAACGCAACTTATCTCTAGGCAGGATGGTAAAGGGAAAATGGCTGTTAGACCAAGACGGTGAAGCAGCCTGGGGTGCTGGCTTTCTACTCCAAAACCAGCCCTGCAGTGAAAAGAAAGCCTAGATCAGAGAAACTAACAGAAACAGTAGGAAGAGAGGCCCTGGGGGAAGACTAAGGCTCCCGTGTGGGTCTGAGGCGGGGCGGGGGGGAGCCACATCCACGACAGCGAGGAGGCGTGAGGAACCTTCCCCGTGGTGCCTCTCGGTGCGCGCCAGGACAAAACTGCCTGCCCTTTCCCTCAGAAGCCAGCAGGGACAGCCCGGGCCACACTTCCAAGATCAAAATCCCTGCAGAGTGAAGGGGCCGCAGAGATGACAAGGGCTGCCCTTCGTCACCTCCCACAGCCCTCCGTACAAGGACGCTGTCCACACCTGCTGCTCAGGGTCTCCGACCCTTGACGGCAGGAGATGCTTGGGGGTGGGGGGTGGGACAGCACTGTGTGTTCTGCAGGGTCCACGTTGTCGGCCCTGGCGCCCCTCCCCTCTCCTCCCCTTCAAAGGGGCAGCCTCAGCCCTCCCCTAGTGCAAATTACCCAGAGTGTAGGAGAGCAGCTAACACTCTAGAGGAATATGCATGAGCTCAGAGGCCAGTAAAGGCAAATACAAACTACAACTAAGAAAAAAAATTAATTCTCCCTCATGCAAAAAAAGGGAAAAAGACTCCCGACTCCTCTTCGCAAAGTATTTACTTTCGAAAACCCACAACCGTACATTCTCTGTTCCTTTGAGATATGTAGAAATCTCTTCTAAAGCTAAATAAGCTTCGTCCAGCTTCCCACCCCAAAACGTCTTTCTTAAGGACCTAGGAGCTATCTCTTTGAAATCATCGGGAAGATACACCCCTATTTCCCAATCTCAGGAAGGGCAGGGGCCTGGCCAAGTGCCTGACTTTGGCAGCTGATGTCCCGCTGCAGTCCTGTCACCAACACAGAGGTCTATTTTCCCTTTGGATAAAGGTGACTGGCTAACACAAACAGCCACCCCAAGTGCCAGGTAAGTAGCACGAACCATGTGTGACACGTTATCATTTATCTTGAGACCACGTGGACATGGGTTCTTCCGGCCTGGCTGGAGAAAAGAGGGAGATTTCTTTCCGCCTTTGCAATCTCTTTAGCAGGTTGTCTGTGAAGCTCACTGCGTTCCAGTTTAACTGCTTTTCTTTTTCTTCTGCTTTTGTGAGATTTGGGGGTTGGCAGATTTGGGTTTTAATTATTTCCCCAACAGACCAAATAACCAGATAACTGAGTACAACCGCTATTTTAAAAGCTTTTTAAGAGATCACAAACCACCTAACAGATATCTCAGGCAGAATTATTGGAACAAATGAACCAAGATTTCAGCTAAGTATAATAAACAAAAAATACTACATCTTGATGTGTACACATACTTACACTTTGAATTCCTCCACTGCTCATGGACCAGGTCACTTACATTCAACCAGATACAAGATCAGAGCCGGGGACTCCACAGCGTGAGGTCACAAAGAGATGTCATTTCCTTCCTAAGAATACACCTAAAAGGAAATGTTCAAAAATCACAGTACCCAGTAAACTTGGGGACAAGAGGGGCAAATCCCACCTTTCGCAGCAGCCCTGCCAAGAGAGGTCTGTCTGGCACTTGTGGTCTCTACCTGTGGTCTAGGGTGTTTGCTGAGCACCTAAGCTCCCAGTGCTCCCAGCTTGGTCTCCACAGGCTAACAGGCTACTTAAGAAGACTGGACACGGTGGACTGGTCAGTGGGCACTTTTCCAGCAAATAAACGGAACAAAGAGATAATATAGTACCTGTGGAAGGTTTAGGGCAAGAGCTCTTTATTTAAAGGCACTGTTCTATTAAATAGGTGAGGGTGTCTTCAATGTCCCAATGGACACAGAGACAAATCTGCTGCAAATGAAGATAGGAAGTTATGCTTGGATGTTAGCGAACTGCCAGGTTTTGCCCCAGGGCAACTAACATGAGTGGGGCCAGACCAGCCCCCCCGAGGCAGTTACTACCCACCCCAAGTTGGGCCAAGGGCTGGAAACAGACGAGACAAAGCTGCTCTCATCACCAGATGCTGCTTGGTCAGCAAAGCCCATGCCCTGTGCAGACAGTGAGCAGGCAGGAGAAAAGAAACATCTGAACACATCTTAGCCTTGACCTGACCCTGTACATCAGCTTCTGACATCATCTCCTGAGGGCCTTGAAAGTCTCCCACTTTATGATGAAGAGAACGGAGGGACGACTTGGGCCAGTAAGTGGAGACAGGTTCCCACACCAACAATATAAGGAGGATCCTGTGGGGCAGTCAAGAAAGAATCGAAAGACAGGCTGGATTTTGAATATTGACCCAAAACGTTGTGGTAGAGGGCAGAGCAAGGGCATCCAGAGCAGGAAAAATTCCTAAAAGTGGGAAGGGAGAAGAACGACAGGGGTTTTGCCCACTTGTGGTGTATATACACAAAAGTCAGATCCCCCCAGGGAAACTGGACTCTGTTTAGTCCAGCGTGAAGAGTGTCGGGCTGGAGGGCAAATCTCTGAGAAAAGGTTCTAGGAGAGCAGAGAGCAACATTCAAAGGTGAAATGCCTCTTTCCAAGATGCCCAGGGAGCTCTCCTGGACACAGTTAGGGGTCTCAGCAGTCTGGGAAGCCCTGAGTGAAGAAAGAGAGTTGTTGCCATCCGAACCTGGGGTCCCTGAGATCAAAGGCCCACTTGCCCCAGGAGCTTCTGTTTAGCTTCGACCCCTTTGGGGTTGCTGCCCGGATCTTCTCTCACCTCTGGAAAGGGGAATGTGCCGACTATACTAACATCCCAAACTGCCACTCTCGCTTCCTCCTTCAGGATCCCGACATACTCCGACACCCCGCCCTCACACGCACATGTACATTCAGCACGCTCATGTACACACACACTCACACACACATGCACAGTCTTGTTAACGGGCCAGGAGAGCAGCAGTTTGCTGAATGCCTCTCACAACCAGGCCCTGTTCTGAACACATGGAAGAGACGACTTAAGGTCCCAAGACAGACAGGGTCCCTGTCCTCTAAGAAATGCATTCTAAGATGGAAAACAATACAGTAACGTCGGACTAAAAGAGTGCTCACAGGAAATTTTAAATGTGACAGAGGAAGGGGTGGGTGGAAGGTGCTCCTTCCCATGGCCAGAAAAGGCATCCTGGAAATGACTTTTAGCTGAGTCCTGAACAGAGGATGGAACCCACTGTGGACGCCTGTGGGAAGAGCATGCCCATCAGGGAGCACCACACTCAAACGGCTGGGGCTAGAGAGAGCTGAAGGCGGTTCGGGGATAGAGGAGGGCAATGAGGCTGAACCAGCTGAGAACGTTTAAGTGAGGAAATATTTCAGTAAAAGGAGCCGTCACTGACCAACAAAGTGATGTGTTGGGTGAGAAAGACCAAAGAACAAAAGAGAATATGGTCATTTAACAGAAGTCACTCTGTGAGAGTCTTGCCTGAGCCAACGCATGGTCAGCACTCATTGAGACTACCCACACCCACAAACACAACCACACAGGCCAATAATCACCAAGGATGGCCTCAATCACACACGAGGTCCAACAGACCTTGCATGACTGAACCCCCAGCCACCCCACCCCACGGACCAACCTTCAGCATTCACAAGCCTCCCAGTTCCCCACCCACCCACCTGAGAGTTCCCCAGCCCCCATTTCACTGAACACAACAGGGACCTCACAAATTTCAGACCGCACAACCACTGAGCCCCATAAGCCCCGCTCCCACTTATCCCACCAGCCCATCATCCCACTAGGACCCTCATTATTGATTCCACAGGCCGCCCCTCTAGGACCTTCAATTACACATATGGTAGGTCTCCAGTGACTGCTCTACAAAGCCCCCAATCACCAACCCCCAAGTGACAAAACCAACGCACAGAAGTGCATCAATCAATGGAATCCAAAGTCTCTCCACAGCCCCGCCCCCAATCAAATACCCTTAGGACCCTTTATTCCTGATCATTCCAGGCTCCCCCTCGCTCAGCCCCAAGCACCCCGCATGGTCATTCCTACAGGTCCCTTGACTGATTATGACGGCACAGCCCCTCATCACTGATTCCCACAGGCTTCTAAACACTAACGCCGAGAAACCCGTCACTGGCTTCCCTACACGCCCATCTCAGCAGAGTCTATTCATTGACTAGGAATGGAGTCAGTGCAATCCTCAACACTGAGTCCCAAAGGACCCCTACAGAATTCCAAGCCCTCCCTCCTTCAGTTGCCCATCCACTCACCTTAACAGTGCCCCAATCACCGGTTCTCACAGAACTGAACCCAGGGGATGCCCAATCCGTCATCATACGGGGACCCCAACCACTCACTTCCATGACACCCCACTTTCTAATCTACCCCATGCTCACCCACCATTCACTAGCGCCCCTACAGATCCTCACCATCGTCACCTGAACGGGCCGCCAGCTCCGCCCTGCCCTAACACGCTACCTCCAATGACTCTAGTTACTACCCGCACCGTCTGCTCGCTCACAACCCCCACAGGCCACCCACCAACTCGTATCCAGACCTTGTCACTGACACGCAGTGCCCCAGTCCCTGACGCCCCAACCACAAAACCTCCCAAACACAGGCACAGACCACTCAGCAGCACAGGCCACCCCGGTCCTCCCCCTCCATCGAAACAGCTACCGCTGAACTGCCAAATAGAATGTAAAGAAATCTCTTATCCCACAGTTACCGCAGGAAGCGGGGGCATACTACAATAGGGAGAACGCTGTGGCCGGAAGAGTTGCCAGCATGTACGCAAGGCAAAGACCTACGTGGTTCCTTCCACGGAAAAGGAGATACAAGGTCAGAAGAACCAGGAGCGTGGAAGGAAAGGGCAGGATGATCAGAGAGTAGATCAGAGGAGGGCAGTTCTCGGGAAGGAGGGGGCGCAAAGCAGCTCAAGTAGGGAGTGACTCAAAGTTCAGGGCCTGGGGCGGGGGTGGGGAGGCGGGGGAGAAGGAGGCTTAAGTCCCACGTCTCAGTAACAATCGTCTTCTCCTGACTGCTCAGTGGGGACGACGGTCCAGCTCGTCGCTGGTGGGGCAAAGGATGGGGGTTTGGAGGACTGCTCTCCGGCCGCGTCATCGGCCAACAAGGGGGCACGTGTTACGCAGAACACATGCTTCCTGGAACAGGAGACGGGGTGGGGGAGACGTCTTAACCTTCCTGCTTCCCGGGAGCCCAGCGCTCAGTACAATCCAGCACTGTCACAAACCAACAGGCCTTCCAGTCGAAGAAATCCTCGGGCCGCCAATTCTGAGCCCCCCCAAACAGACCTCCACGAAGATCTTACGGTTCATCCACACTGGGCCCACTTGCCGAGCCGGAGGCATCTGAATCACTGACGAGCAGAGTCCTAATTACTCCGGAAAACCACCCTTCGGCCGCATCCCCGACGGCACACACTCGCCGTCCAGCGTCTCCACACTGGGGCAGCTTCAGGGACTTCCTCTCTCCCGATCCCTGCCCCTCATGCCCAGAACTCCAAGCCCACGCGTCTCGGCCTCCGCCCAGAGCCGCTCCCACTACGACTCGCGCCAAAGGGCCCCATCACCCACTTAATTCCCTCCGCCGGCTCCACAACCACTCGTCCGCCGCGAACCCCGGCTCACTGATTTATCACAGACACTCCAATCCCTTGACCCGCGAGCGCCCCACGATTTGGCCGGCTCCACCATCTCCCTCACAGCCTCCTCGTCACCCACCACCACAGGCAGCTCCGCCAGACCCCCAAATCTCCCTCCTGACACCCACAGTCGCCGCCCGCCACACCCGTCCCATCCCTACGCGCCCCCAGGCCCCTAAAGCTGCCCCAGAACCCCACCGCACCGCCCCCACGCCACGCCCCACCCGGACCGGAACCGGCGCCTGCGCTGCGTGGCCGGCCCCCCACAACCTCCCCCCCCGCCCCCGCCCCGGGTCCTCGTCGCACCCGGCTCCGGAGCCAGTTCGTGCGCGCGTCAGGGTTCACCGCGGGGCCCCCGCGGACATCAAGGCCGCCCCGGCCCCCCACCTCAGGCTTCGGGCCGCTGCGCCGGGACTCACGCGGCCCACCTCGGAAGTGTGCGCGCAGAACTACATTTCCCAGAGTGCCGCCCTCCCTAGAACTACATCTCCCAGACGGCTCTGCGGCGCACCTCCCCGGATTGGCAGGTCGGAGGTTTCCGATGGACCTCCTCTCCCGCGCTGCCTGAGGGTTTCTGGGTCAGAAATGTCAGGCGGAGCCGCTCTCCTCAAAATAGGTCTGTGGGTGAACATAAGTGTGTCACCAGGAGGAAACTTCTGTATCCTTTACATTTCTGATGCTAAAGCGAAGTCATTTACAAAGTCAAAGTAAGTGAAGCAGGTAAATTCTAGTGCATCCAACTCAGCACTGACCAAAGTAATGAAAATAAATGAAATGAGGGCTTTAGGGAGAAAGAAACTTTAACTGTGGAAAGAGGAAGAAATTAACGAATATAAAAGCAGAAGTTAGGGGCTTAGTCGGTTGAGCGTCCGACTTCGGCTCAGGTCATCATCTGAGTTCGTGAGTTCGAGCCCGGTGGCGGGCTCTGTGCTGACAGCTCGGAGCCTGGAGCTGCTTTGGATTCTGTGTCTCCCTCCCTCTCTCCCTGCCCCTCCCTCACTTGCACTCGGTCTCTATCTCTCTCAAAAATAAATAAACATTAAAAAAATTTTTTTGAAACAAGTTAAGGAATTAAAACAGCAAAAACTTGAAAAGCCACGTTTTTAAAATAAAATATAAAATCATACTAGAAATTTTTATCAAAAAATGGGGAGGAACAGCAAAAACAGCTGGTAAAGAGAAAATAGAAACAGCCATAAGAAACAAATTTAAGGGGCACCTAGCTGGCTCAGTTGGCGGAGGGTGTCACTCTTGATCTTGGGGTCCTGAGTTCAAGCCCCACATTGGGTATAGAGATTACTTAAACTAGGCGCGTCTGGGTGGCTCAGTTGGTTAAGTTTCTGACTTCAGCTCAGGTCATGATCTCGTGGTTTATGGATTCGAGCCACAAGTCATGCTCTGTTGAGACTCGGAGCCTGAAGCCTGCTTTGGATTTTATGTCTCCCTCTCTCTTTGCCGCTCTCTCTCTCCCAAAAATAAAATTTAAAAAAAAAATTAGAAAAAATTAAAAAAATAAACTGAAAAAATTAAATACTTGTGAAAGAAGATTTTACTCAATTCTCTGTAGTATGTTAATAAATTTGGAAACCAATGAAGTACATGTTTAAAGGAATAGTTAGGTAACTAACTTATTTTAAAATAATATCCATGTAGAACTAAAGCCAGTGTTAAAATGCTTTCAGCTCCCGGCTCAGATGTTTTAATGGGTGAATCTGAATCCTCCACACTATCAAAGGACATAGTTCTTGCCAATTTCCAGAAAAATCTAGATAGAAGGGAAGTTCTTCTTAACACAAAGGTAGCAAAATACTTATGCCATAACGAGACAAAGGTTAAAAAAAAAACCAAAAAACTATAAAGCAATCTCAGTTCTGATATTTTTGTGAAAATTATGAAAAAATAGCAAATGAAATCAAGCAATATTAAAAATACACATCGGGGCGCCTGGGTGGCTCAGTCAGTTGAGTGTCCGACTTGGCTCAGGTCATGATCTCGCGGCTTGTGAGTTCGAGCCCCATGTTGGGCTCTGCTGACAGCTCAGAACCTGGAGCCTACTTTGGATTCTGTGTCTGTCTCTCTCTGCCTCTCCCCCCACTTGTGTTATGTCTCTCTCTATCAAAAACAAATAAAATGTTAAAAAAAAATACATATCACAACTAAGTAGAAGGCATTGCAGGACTTTATAAACTAATGTAATTAGTAATGTAATGTAATTATTAAAGATTAAAGGGGGAAACGTGCTTCATCATCTCAATGGATACTGAAAAATCATTCAATGAAATTCAATCTGGAATGTGTATTTTTAAAGAATTTACTCATACAGGGGAGCCTGGGTGGCTCAGTCAGTTAAGCGTCCAACTCTTGATTTCAGCTCAGGTTGTGATTTCATGGTTCCTGAGTTCAAGCCCCGTTTGGGCTCTGCACTGACATTGCAGAGCGCGGCTGGGGTTCTCTCTCTGCCTCTCTCTCTCTCTCTCTCTCTCTCACAATAAGTAAACTTAGAAAAAAAAAAGAACTGTATTATAGCTACAGTTTTTTTCACATTTAAAATGCTCATAAAATTTCTCTCAAGTAAGAACTCTCAGATATGGGGATGCCTGTGTGGCTCAGTCACTTAAGTGTCTGCCCTCAGCTGAAGGGAGCTGCCTCACCCAAGAGTAACCTCCTTGGGGTCAGCCCATATCCAAAAACTGGTCAATATAAGGTTACAAAGTCCCCAACCCTTTACCTCAATTTTCTTCATCTCTGAACAACCAGTTTCAGAGATTCTGTGAAATTAGTTGAGGCCTCTGTTGTGAAAGCATCACTGTTCAACTTTACCCCTCTGTCCGGTCCTGCTTCCCTCATTCCCGCACGGTGGTTGTTCGTGAGAGCTGTCCCTAATACACCACCCGTTTATTATAAAGTCTGTTTCCCGCAAAATTCAACCTACTGCATGTGTATACTTACTGTCCTAGCTAGCTTATAAATCTTAGAAAAATAAATTTGTCTCATTCTTTGCTGAGTCCCTTAAGGGAATAGACTTAGATTGTAGATATTCTACAAGAGCACAGTAATAGGAAGATCTAGAAAAGCTAAGACTGAGAAGAAACTATTACAGGGGCGCCTGGCTGGCTCAGTCTGTGGAGCACGTGATTCTTGAAATCAGGCTTGTTGAGTTCAACTGTCATGTTGGGCGTGGAGCCTACCTAAAAAGGAGGAGGAGGAGGAAAGAAAAGAAGAAATGATGATGTAAAAGACAATTCCAAAAATGAAGAAATAATTATTCTAGGTGTATTCCATATAAATTAACCAACCAATCCAATACCAAATAAGAGCCCATTGTTTCCAAATTTGGGAACAAAAACAAATAAGAGCACTTTTTAAAGTTTATTTATTTTGAGAGAGAGTGTGAGCAGGGGGGAGGCAGAGAAAGAAGGAGACAGAGCCACATTCTGTAAGCATTTATGGGAGAAACAAAGCAGCAATGACAGAAAAGCTCACGATCTTGAGTAATTATAACAACACCAAAAAGGCAAATTAAAGTCTCAAAAACCTGGTGAAAGAACAAGTAAATAAGCCAAAAAAAAAAAAAAAAAAAAAAGCAAAGGATATATTAAAAGTAAAGGCAAACAACCAGACAACACTGGCAAGAACTAAAAGACGGAAAGTAACGGACATCTAGAGAACACACTGTTAGAAAACCACAGGCCCAAAGTGGGGGCACTTGTAATACCTAACCTAATACAGTCCCAACTTCCTAGAAATGCAATCCTAATAGGTCAGCACCAATAAGATAATCTGTCACATAGCCCTTTTCATCCCCCAAAGGAAGAGGAGGTAATCCACACTAAACATCCTTTGTCCTCAAATGAAGGTGACCTTACCTAAAATAATCTTTTTTGTTTGTTTATGACCTCTTTGTCCTGCCTTTTAAAACCTTTTCCTTTCTGTAGCCATTTGAAGCTCCCCTCTACCTGTTAGATGGAATGTTGCCTGATTCATGAATTGATTAATAAAGCCATTAGATCTTTAAATTTTAGTTGGTTTGATTTTTCTTCAACAACACTATCTAAAGACTGTTAAGCATGCTAATCTTTATGTGCACATGGCACACTGTCCCGGATAGGTTCTATACTGGACCACAAAGTTAGTCTTAATAGATTTACAAGGATTGAAATTAAAACAAGACAAAACTCAACATACCGAAAAAGTCTAAACTGATAGAAATACAAGTCCTGAACTCTTTTCTTTATTCCACTTACCTCCAATTGAATCTTCCCTTTCTATCTGAATCCAGAGCTACTCAGTTATAGACTCATAAAACTGCCAAGCAGATTATATTTTTAGCAAGTCTCAAAAATATATTCTCTGCCTAGTTCTCTGATTGATGTAAATTTTTACCACGTAAAACCTTTATTAGGCTAGCCTCCAATCCTCCAATCTGGATTGCCATTTTATGTCATGTAAGTAAATGTAAATGCACAGGCTCTAATCCTACAGTCTTCCCTGATCTTTCCATAGGGACTTTAGTCTCTTGCTAATCCAGGTCTCCTTATTCATAATTGTGTGCCTACATTTTTGTCTTTATTTCCCTATTTCATTCAAATATTTGTTGAATAGAAAGCTTTTCTTTAAAAAAAAAAAAAGATTTTCAGGCAGAAAGGCCTTTTAAAATTATGCTGTGCAGGGGCACCTAGGTGGCTCAGTCGGTTAGGCTATGGACTCTGGATTTCAGCTCAGGTCATGAGCTCAGTTTGTGAGTTTGAGCCTTGCATCGGACTCGGGATTCTCTCTCCCCCTCTCTCTGCCTTTCCCATGCTCTCTTTCTCAAAATAAGTAAAATAAACTTAAAAATATGCTATTCATAGTTTTGGGGGGTTTAAAAAAATTTTTTTTTAGTGATCTCTATAGCCAACGTGGGGCTCGCACTCACAACCCCGAGATCAAGAGTCGCCTGCTCCACCAGGAGCCAGCCAGGAGCCCCATTATAGTTTTTTGTATTGTTACGAGATAATTGTTTGATGTTGGACCAGGAATCTATTCGTGTCTATTCTTGGTGCCCTTCTGTTTATTTCTTTTCACCTACTGTAGTTTCTCTTGTATGGAGTTACCGTGTTATTCAGTGCGCTGCTATTCCAAGACTTGTTTTATAACGCTGGGAACGGCAGCTGGTGGCCTTACAAAGTGTCCTTCTCTGCTACGCGTTGGGATCTGAACCCTGTCTTGTTTGACAGCAGACCTCAGCCAGTCGGTCCCTGCACTGAGGCCGGAACGCAGAGGGGACCGACACTAACCCACCAAGCTCGGTCCGCTCTGCACAGCCGCCTTCTGCTGGAGGCCGGGCCAGTGACCAGGGACCCTCCGCAGAGGATTCTGGGAGATGTAGTTTTCTTCGGGGCCGTTCCTTCAGGTGCTTCGACGCATGACGTACTTCCGCTGCGCCGCACCCGCGGCTGAAGTCGGGTACTCTCCTGCAGGGCTGTTTCCGGCTCGGTGTTGGTGGACCGGAGCGGGCCCGGGAGTTGCGAGTTCCCGGGGCCCTGGACCCGCGAAAGCACAGACTTAGCCCTGCCCGGCACGTCCTGTGCAGACCGGGAGCTTGGCCAGCTAAGCCCTACGGTCGGTCTGGGGCGTGGTCGGAGCCAGGCCGGCCTCGGGGGTTCCCGTGTCAGGGCCGCGTCACCGTACAAACTCCTCTCCGACTTCTTCTGCCCGGGGCCCGAGGCCTCGGACGGGTAGGTGACGGGTGCCCGCGGACCCACCCTCTGTGGGGCGGGAGGTCCGTCCTGGGTGGGCGCGGGTGAGACCAGCAGGGAGACCCTCACGGTTCGGTTCTCTGCTCCGCAGTCTGCACGAAACAGCACGGGGATGGCCGCCGGGTTCCGGACAGCTTCGTGTTGGGTAAGTAGGGACTTTCTCGTTTTTGAAAAGGTGACTCGGCACTGAGGATGGGCACGTTCATCTTATGGTCACAACCGGGGCCCGAACTCGCGTGTTCCCGCGCTTCACCCCTCCCCGCCCCCTTCTCCCCGTGTCTCTGGTCTCTAGAAACGTTCCCTGTTTTCTGGCATTTTGTGTCCGGTGTCCTCTCCTTTGAAAGTTATGCTTTATTGCCAGCTGCAGACCCTGAACTTTGGGGGAAATCAGGGTCCTTGTTAAGGGAGCAGGAGGGAGCAGTTTTGGAGCTGGGGAGGGCCAGTGGATCTGGCTGGTGACTAGCCAAGTGATTGATGGAGGGAGCGAGAGGGGACTTGACAGTGATTGCTGAACTTCTGACCTCTTGACAGGGTGGTGATGCTTCCAGTCTTGGGAACGTTATAAGCGACATCCAGGAAAAGAGTGTAGCTTTGTAGGTGTTGAACATGTGGTGCTTACAGTTGAATCTGTAGCTCGAGTGGGAGTTCTCAATTGGAAATGTCCGGATTAAAGGTCCCTATGTTAGTTGGAGCTCAGGATATGATGTCACAGAGCCCTGCAAAGGGCCAAATGGAGGGTTTGTGGCAAAGACCAGGAAGGACTGTAGTGCAGAAGGGCCAGGGAGCAAGAGAGGTGGAAGTTTGGGAGAGTGGCTGTTTCCCTGTAAATTTGAGAAAAGAGATCTTCATAAAAGCCGTGAAATGAAATACTTCAGAGCAGTATTTCATGAGACAAATGGTATCTTTTGGACTTGGATATTTATAAATCCTAAGCAGTTTTTCCCTACCAGAGAGAACGTTGGAATGGCCACTTCCTGAGAGGTAGTGGGAGTGTTGTAAAGTGGATCACATAAGATCGTGGACAGTGGAGCGTAAGGAAAATTACTGCCAGCAGAGACCTTTCTCAGGTGGTGTGACACTTCGTGTGTGACAAGAGTTTGGGTGCCAGTAAGAAGGGAGTTCACTGAGGT
This sequence comes from Acinonyx jubatus, assembly GCF_027475565.1. Classification (NCBI taxonomy): domain Eukaryota; kingdom Metazoa; phylum Chordata; class Mammalia; order Carnivora; family Felidae; genus Acinonyx; species Acinonyx jubatus. Next base: position 393,316 of record NC_069392.1, on the reverse strand, counting down.
GGCCTGAGTGATACACTTGACCTTAAAAGTAAGGATATTTTGGGGCGCTTGGGTGGCGCAGTCGGTTAAGTGTCCGACTTCAGCCAGGTCATGATCTCCTGGTCCGTGGGTTCGAGCCCCGCGTCGGGCTCTGGGCTGATGGCTCAGAGCCTGGAGCCTGTTTCCTATTCTGTGTCTCCCTCTCTCTCTGCCCCTCCCCCGTTCATGCTCTGTCTCTCTCTGTCCCAAAAATAAATAAAAAACGTTGAAAAAAAATTAAAAAAAAAAAGTAAGGATATTTTACTTTATTTATTATTATTATTTTTTTAAGCACTGTCTACACCCAATGTAGGGCTCAAACTCACAACCCTTAGATATAGACTAAGCCAGCCAGGTGCCCCAGGATCCCCAGGATATTTTTATCCTTTTTTTTTTTTTAAACGTTTATTTATTTTTGAGAGACAGACAGAGCCCAGGCGGGGGAGGGGCAGAGAGAGAGGTTGACACAGAATCTGAAGCAGGTTCCGGGCTTTGAGCTGCCAGCACAGAACCGGGCGTGGGGCTCAAACCTATGAACCGCGAGATTATAACCTGAGCCAAAGTCAGATGCTCAACTGACTGAGCCACCCGGGCGCCCCTAGGATATTTTTATTCTCAGTAACTATATAGGAGCGCCCGGGTGGCTCAGTCGGTGGAGTGTCCAATTGTTGATTTCAGCTGAGGTCATTCCTGGGTTTGTGGGATCTAGTCAGGTCTGCATTGAGCATGGATCCTGCTTGAGATTCTCTCTCCCCCGTCCGTCTCCCTTGCTTGGTCATGTGCACGCTCTCTTGCTCTTTCTTACAAAAACAAACAAACAAAACCATAACCATGTAGAAAATACAGTAAGAGAAAACATGTTTACAATAGCAACTAAAAAAAGGTAAAATAAGTGAACGGAATCATACTTTATAAAGAATAAGTAAGTAAACAAGACTAAATTAAGACTCTTTATTTTTTTAAATGAAGACTCTAAAACTATTGAATAGTAGTAGGTACCACAGTTGGGTAGGTACTTTGTATGAAATCATTAAAGACTTGTGACGCCGTGAGGCAGGTGTGTCTCCATTTTACAGGTAAGGAAACTGGGAAACCTGTCCATGGTACCAAACTGGTAAAGGACACAAGGGGACCAGGGTTGCAGGGCAGGGATTCAAACAAAGCAGTGTTTTCAGAGTTTGTGCTCTTACTGCCCCTTACATTTTATTTTTTTATTTTTTATTTTTCAACGTTTATTTATTTTTGGGACAGAGAGAGACAGAGCATGAACGGGGGAGGGGCAGAGAGAGAGAGGGAGACACAGAATCGGAAACAGGCTACAGGCTCCAGGCTCTGACCCATCAGCCCAGAGCCTGACGCGGGGCTCGAACTCCCGGACCGCGAGATTGTGACCTGGCTGAAGTCGGACGCTTAACCGACTGCGCCACCCAGGCGCCCCGCCCCTTACGTTTTAACGTGAACAGTATTTGCCTGTTTTGAGTGCACGTTTTGACTTAACAAACATTCACTGACTATTACGCCAGGTAATTTTCTAGGGCATGTAGGGGTGAACAAGATTGTCAGGGTCCGTGATCCCATGCAGGGTGTGGGAGATGGTCAGACATTCCAGAGGAGCGTCATAAACAGACAAAAACAGCTGTGAATATCGCACGTGTGAAAGAGAGCGGCTGGGTGGCTACTTTAGATTGGCTTCCTCTCGAGGCAACGTATAAGTAGAATCTGAGTGGTAACTTCATGATCATAGGACAGTGGGTGTAGCAGGGGAGGAAGCATTGCAGCCTGGGGTTGCGTTCCAAACAAGTGGCAGGTGCCTCTGGTGGAAAGCAAGCCCGGGCTGGAGTGGATCGGGTTGGTGCATCAGCCGGGGCTAGATTGTGTAGGGCCCTTTAAGTGAGGGGAAGGATCATGATGGAGAGTCCTAGGAGATTTCATGTTACCTTATGTTATGTTATTATTTTCAAACTGTAGAGAAGTTGCAAGAATAGTATTAAAAACTCCTGTACAGTATTGTATAAAAAAAACCAAAAACCCTTGCCCCAGAATTGTCAACTATTTGCCATATTCAGTCTGTCATTTTCTCTTTTCTTCCTCGTCTGTGTATATACGCATGTGTACACACGCACACTCATTTTCCTCCCTCCCTCTTTGTTGTTCCAGTTCGTGGCATCACTTCACCTCTGAAAGCCAGCTCTTGCCTACACACCTCATCTTTTTCCCCCAGTCCTCTCTTCTTTCTTTCCCTCCTCCCTCTTCCTTTTCTTCTTTCTCCTTTCTTTCCCTTCCCTGTTATTTTATTGACACATATATTCTACCTTAAAAGTATTGCTTTTCCTCTTTCATATTAAACAATTTTTGATTGCATCCTTTTAGAAAATGGAATTGTAAGACACAGCCAAACCCCCTTTGGCTTCCTCTTCTGTCAAGAGGTAGTCAGTAGCGGGTGCCCGATCTCAGGATCGAGTCAGGCCCCATAGTGCTGTGGAGCCTACCTAAAATAAAATTTAAAAAGCTTTATAAAAGGTAGTCAGATTGGGGCTTCCCATCCAGACTTTTCCTTTCCTTTCCTTTCCTTTCCTTTCCTTTCCTTTCCTTTCCTTTCCTTTCCTTTCCTTTTTTTTTAAATGCTTTTTTTATTTTTGAGAGAGAGAGAGAGAGAGCGCGCGCGCGCATGAGTAGGGGAGGTGCAGAGAGGGAGACAGAGGATCCAAAGACAGCAGTGAGCCCGAATTGGGGCTCGAACTCCCGAAACATGAGATCATGACCTGAGCCGAAGTTGGACACTCAACTGACTGAGCCACCCAGGTGCCCCCAGACCTTTGCTACTGGAAACGTGGTTTTATGTTTTTCTTCTCTTCTGTAAATGGTGCCGTTTGCCATTTCCCCTACATTTGTTTTAGAATTCTTTATGGCAATACATATAGATTGTTGTGTTTCTTTATTCTTTTGAGAGACAAGTATGTTTAAATTTTTAAAAATAATTGATTAAAATTATGATTTTTATGGGTAATGGGGTGGAATGTCAGGTGTGCTTAATTCAACATTTGAAAAGTTTTGTTTCTATATGAATTGCATCATACTGTGTATAATCATATTCCAATTTGAAAAAACGTCACTATGGAATGGACGTACCATATTCTCATTTAGCTATTCTGTTATTGATGGAAATTTAGGTTGTTGAGCGTGTTGCTCTTACAGACTTTGAAACAGTGAACAACTCTGCACATGTATGGATGTTCCTATCATTAATTTTGGGTGACAAATTTGGTACTTCTACATTCTCTTAAAACACAGTGCAGTCACAGGGCACCTGGGTGGCTCAGTCGGTTGAGTGTCCGACTTCGGCTCAGGTCATGATCTCGCGGTCCATGGGTTCAAGCCCTGCATCAGGCTCTGTGCTGACAGCTCAGAGCCTGGACCCTGCTTCAGATTCTGTGTCTCCTGCTCTCTCTGCATTCTCGCATGCGCTCTTTCCCTCTCTCTCAAAAATAAGTAAACATATTTTTAAAAATTAAAAAAAAAATGCACAATTCAGTTTCTTATAATCGTCTTCCCATCCTACCTCCCCTTTCTCTCCTTAGAGGTAATCAATTTGGTGTATATTCTTCTAGATCTTTGTACATACCTTTGTGTATAGCTGTTTATATCCTTAAAACATTTGGTTTATTTGTGTGGGTTATTATTTAAATGGGTTTCACTCTATATAACATTATTTCTGTTTTTTTCCATTAAAACATATATTTATAGTTGTGCCTGTAATGGTTTTATACATATTTATCCCTATGTGACTTCTGACCTTTTTTTTCTTTAATTGAGTTCTAACTTAATGATAGTAAAATGCATAAATCTTAAATAGACTATTTATATTCTTTTAGGTTTCTGGACCCAATTCCAACGAGAGGGGTGGGGGTGCAGTTCCCCTACATACAACAGCAAGCAACTCTTGGACACCAGCAGGTTGTCTGAGAATTCAACTTAATTCCAGCACTGTCTGCCCAGAGATGGCGCTAGGTTTCACAAGCTGAGGGCTCAGTCCCACCAGACTGCCCTTCTTCCCCCAAGCTCAGCCACAGGTTTCAAGGCCCAGGCTGTTGTTACCAGGGTTACAGATGGGAAGTTTCAAAGACTTGCTCCTTAGGTTCAGTTAATTTGCTGGAATAGCTCACAGAACTCAGGGAAACACTTAGTTTACATTCACCCGTCTATTAAAGGATATGGTAAAGAACACCAAATCAACAGCCAGAGTTAGAAGCGCACATGGGGAAAGGGCTTGGAGCCTCTGCGCCCTCCCAAGTGCGCCAGTCTCCCCTCTCCACGTCTTCAATCTGGAAGCTCTCCGAATCCAGGCCTTTTGGTTTTTAGGGAGGCTTCGCTGCATCGGTGTGATTGATTAAATCGTTGACTGCTGGTGATTGATTCAACCTCTAGCCCTTCTCCCCTCCTTGGAGACTGGGCAGAAGTGGGGGGGCACTCTCCCATCAACCAGCTGCCCATCTGTAGGTTACCTAAGGGTTTCCTAAAGTTGCCGCATTAACATAACAAAAGATACCTTAATCACACTTATCAGGGAATTTCCAAGGGTTTTAGGAGCTGTGAGCCAGGAACCCTTGGATGAAGACCAAATACATGTGAGAAATATGTTTTGAACATTTGAATGACCAGATATTTTTACAAATCACAAGACTGAAGCATACACTGAAGACAAATCAAAATCAAAATAAAGATTTCCGACCCCCTAGCAGGTTCCGTTGTGTTTCCTATCACCACTGCCCCCCTGCCCGCCCCCCAGGGGCAACTTCTTTTTTTTCTGTTACACCATAAATCTTGCCTTTTTTTTTTTTTAAGCTTAATGTAATTGGAATTCTAAGTAAAGTGTCTGGGGTTATGTGTCAAAGAGTAAAATTCCTTTCTACTTTTAGCTGAATTCTGAATTTTAAGTGTTGAATTCTACCACATTACTTTGTTTCATCTATTAAAATGATTGATTGGCTGTTCTCCATGAATATACTAGTGTGACTTCACAGATAGATTTTTGTGGGTTTTTTGTTAATTTTGGATTGTCCCTTAATTTTTTGGATAAATTTCCTCCTCCTAGTGCTATGTGTGTGTGTACAGGCCTTGTTACTTTACTAGTATTTTTATCCAGATATTTTGATCAGAGTTAATAATAAATGAGTTAACACTACAGTCTGTGCTGTACTTGCCTGGTTTTGTCTGTGGGGTTTTGTGTAAGTTTGTGCGATATACTGTGTGGGCATCCCATGGTTTCCTGGCTCAACATCAGTTAGACATTTTGGGAATTTTATGTTCTTTCCATGTTGGTAGAACTTACTTAAATATAGTGTGGGTCCATTGCCTTTCTGGAGAGGGTATACCTTTGTGGGGTTTTTTGGGGGGTTTTTTTTGTTTTATTTTTTTAGTGTGTTTTATTTTTTATTTTTTGAGAGAGACAGAATGCGAGCAGGGGAAGGACAGAGAGAGAGGGAGACAGAGAATCCGAAGCAGGCTTTAGGCTCTGAGCTGTCAGCACAGACCCCAATGCAGGGCTCGAACCCACAAACCATGAGATCATGACCTGGGCTGAAGCCAGACACTTAACCAACTGAGCCACCCAGGTGCCCCAAGAGGGTATGCCTTTGATTGCTACTTATTTATTTGGTTTTTTATTTATTTTAATTTTTTTTTTTAAAGATTTTAATGTAACCTCTGTACCCAACATGGGGCTCGAACTCCTAACCCTCAGATCAAGAGTCGCGTGCTCTTCTGACTGAGCCAGCCAGCGCCCCACTACTTATTTTGTGACCATTGATTAGTCAAGCTTGCTTTTTAAATTATTTCTGGGCCAATTTTGGTTACTTTTACTTTTTTAAAACAATTACTTAAATCCACGTTAGTTTACAGATTACTTTTACTTTCTTAGAGGATTTTTGTTTTTAAGTTTTCAAATTTATTGGAACAAATTTGTAAATATAGTTAGGTCTGCCACCATGTTTGCTTTAGAAACGTGAATTCAGCACAGTTGGTACCGTAGGGAACAGCTTGAACTTTCTGTCTGACTTCAGACAGGCCTCTTTCCACTATTTTATGATCAGCTGCAGCCCCTCTGACATCCAAACACCAGGTCTTGCAAAGTGAAGTGCTATATTGTCATTTTATATATTTCTTAAATAAAAGAAATATTTTTATATATTTCATAAATGTTGTCATTTTATATATTTTATGTATTTCATAAAACTTCTGTTTTTGGTAGGTTCCTGGTGTTCATTTTTATGTGTTGCTGACAAAGGTGTTGTGTCCCAGCCCCATTCTCCCCATAATCCCCGTGAGTTTGCTGTGTGACTTTGCATAGTGATGATTTTTTGCAGCGTACCTGTCACATTATGGTAGAATTGCCTCTGTATAATAATCTCATGAATTTAACAATCTCAGAGTTATGGACTCTGTCCTGATCATAATAGTTTTCTTTTTTTTAATTCCTGCGTTTCTTGACCAGGCTTGGCCAATAAAAGCTTTTTAAAATAGTTTCTTTGTAGTTTATTTTTATTCTCATCAAGCTCAAAATATAGTAAAAAGCTTAAAATAAGCTTCATGGCTTGCCTCCACTCTCTGCTCTGCACCTTTTTTCTTCCATCCCGTCTCCACACTCAGCCATTTTGGTCCCTGTTCACTCTTGTGGCCCTGCCGTAGCTTTTACACAGTCACTTTGGTGTGCGTTGCTTTGGTTTCTCCTCCGTCATAAAGTTGCTGGCTTGATGAGTGGCCTGGGCTTGATCTGGATGCAGGAAGTCACGGCCTCATTTTTCTCCATCACAACCTCAGATATGCCTGTCAACGCTCCCTGTCCTTGGCTCCGGCGGTTGTGTCGGCGAGCATTCGTGATTCTCTGGTCACTTTCAGACATTGGAGAGTCCAGTCTATGCTCTATTCCCGCCTCCTCTTCTCGCCGGACTCAGGCTGCGGAGGAGAGATGGGAGGGCTCATCTCTTTACTCCCACTTCCTGTGGAGGCTCCTCCTGGGTTGGAAGATCAGTGCTGAGACCAGAGAAGCTCCTGTTGTCAGGTGGTCCGTGCCCAGCACCAACGCGGTTGCTTGGAGCCTGAGACGGGCCCCACCCTGTATTTCCATGTTGTGAAGCGATTCTCTCTTACTCGTCTCTGCAAGTTCCCCCCAGAATGCACTGTCTCTTCCCACTGCAGGGTCTTCCTGCAGGCAGCGCTGTTGGGTTGGGATCTTTTCAAGGGGGATCAAGTTCAGGAATCTTTGGGTGTCACTTCTCCACTGCCTTTGCAGAGTGCTCCAGAATCCTCATCTTTAGGAATTCCTAGAGTGCAATGTACCAGATTCCTGGTTTACTGAAATCCCTGAACACAGACCAGTTCCTTCTGACTGGGCTCAGTGGACGTCCACACTGCCTCTTCCTTCCCGCCCTTCCCCCAGTGGCCTGCTTCAGGGAATTGTGTCCGGCTGCTTCTCCAGCCTCTCGTTCCCCTCATTTCTTCTCCCTCAGGCATCCTCGCCTTGTTAAAGGGCCGCGTCTTTGCCGTCCTCCTCAGCACCCTTCTCTGTTGGCCATGTCATACCCACCAGGATGTCATCTGGCTCTGTTCTCACTTGATGCCCAGAACCCAACCACTACTTATTACTCCAGTGCTCTCACTCTGATACCAGCTACCTTCATCGCTCCCAGATCCAGGACCCTCCCTCCTCCGTGGCAGGGAGAATGCTGTCAGGTGTGAGTCAGATCACTCTGCTCTTGTCTGAGGCCTTCCGACGGCCCCTCCTCTCTTGGAATGGAACCCCAAGACCTTACCATTCCCTTTGAGCCATGCAGGACTGTGTCTTAATTTTCATGTAGCCTGGAGGGCTCTTCCTGCAGAAATCTTGACATTCCTTCCTACATCGCTTGGGTTTCTGCCAAACGTTGCCTCACCGGAGGGCTCCCTGATCACTCCATCTTCCTATGCCTGCTTCCTGAACTCTGTCCCCTTACCCTGCTTGAGTCTTGGCAGAGTGCTGTCCCCACCTGCTTGGTGGGTAGTTACAGGTTTACTGTCACCTCCCCCTGAAGGAACAGAAACCCAATGTGCATTGCTGAGCCCCCAGCACCTGGGACAATCCTGGCACTGTCGGTGACTCATAAATGCTTGTTGAACGATCAGTACTTTTTTGGTCCCATGAAAGGATTTATTACGAGCCTACTGGGTAGTTCGCGCTTACGGCTCACACAGAACTGCCAGCCCACGCCCACCCACAGTGGCTCTCCGTCGTCTTCAGCTCTGCAACACGAGCTCCAGGCCCAGAGTCTGCTGGAGGGAACCCTGCTTGGCCTCAGTAATGGATCCCTTCTTTTTTTAATAAAAAAAAAATTTTAATTTTTTTTTTTTTTTTTTTTTTTTGAGACCGAGCACAAATGGGGGAGGGGCAGAGAGAGAGGGAGACCAAATCTGAAGCAGGATCCAGGCTCTGGGCGGTCAGCAGAGAGTGCGACATGGGGCTCGAACTCCCAAACTGTGAAATCACGACCTGAGCCGCTGAAGTTGGATGCTTAACCAGTGGAGCCACCCACGTGCTGCTGGGCCCCTTGTTTTTTAATTTATTTATTTATGTATTTATGTATTTATTTATTTAATTTTTTTTTATGGTGCCAGGCTCTCACTCCCTCTGAGACTCAAGATGGGTTGAGTAGCTGTGAAGATGACGGCTACTTTGGAGGGTAGCCCTTCCCATGTGTTTAGAATTGTTCTCTCCATTCCTGGGCAAAATGTATCCTGGATAATTTTTTTTATCAAAGATTTGAAACACCTGTTTCATATGCATGTATAGATGTTTATTTCCCTCTACAAGACTGAAAGCTTCTTGAAGGCGGAAGCTGGTTGTGTTCATCCTGATATTTTCAGGATCAAAAACAGTATTTTGAACATGGAAACTCAAAAATTTTTTTGTTTTGGTTTGGTTTTATTCTAAAAGCCTGTGCTGAACTGGGCACAGGAGGCAGTCAGTCTATGGAGGAACATTTCTCCTTTCCCAGCTCTTGTACATCTGTCCACGTCACCTAATGCAGTGGCATCCGATTGAATGGGATGTATATTATTACAGGGGTTGTTGTCATTCAAGGATATATCTATGGAGTTCACCTGGGATGAGTGGCAGTTACTGGATTCTGCGCAGAAGTACCTGTACAGGGATGTGATACTGGAGAACTATAGCCACCTGGTGTCTGTGGGTAAGTGCAGCTTCTTTGTTGAACTCCGATCACGAATTATAAATTGCCATCCTTTTTTCTTTTCTTTATCTACCCTGAGGTCTCTAAAGTACTTAATGATTATGGACTTGAACTTTGGAGGTCAAAGGCTCCTAGTCCCTATTTGGCCCTCATCTCCTAATTGTAATCTTCCCCCCAAGTGCAAGTGAGCAGTTTCACTTTGTAGTTCCAGACCCCTGAGTTCCTAGCGGCTCGGCCCACATCCTCTGATTTTCCATCAACAGGGTATCATGGTACCAAACCTGATTTAATCTTCAAGTTGGAGCAAGGAGAGGAGCCATGGATAATAAATGCCAAAGTTTCCCGTCAGAGCTGTCCAGGTGGGTGAGTGGGAACCAGGAAGATGTGGGTGGGGGTGTGAAGCACAGCTTGCACTTAGGCCGTGTTGTGCAGAAACTTTCCTTTGAAGCCCTTGAACCATGGGGGGCACTCGGGATGGGCCCACAAACTGGCTCCTCAGGAAAGGAAGGGACCATCGCTCTGTCCACGTGTGGGTTTTTGTCTCTTAGCTCTGAGGGGCAGGCATGCCCTTCCTATCTGCACTCTGCTCAGATGCTTTCTGGGTTAGTTTCCTTCCCCCCATGGTCCAGGGCCGCCTCAGCCATCCCAGCCTCTGAACAGTCCTCTCTCCTCTCCTTTTGTGTGACTTCATGCCCTCTGCTCTCCTTATGTGTACTTCCTCTCTTCCTTCCACAGATAAAGCCCTCAGTCTTTTCGTCCTTTGCTCAGCATCATTGTGTTGCGTTATTTCAGTGCTTCCTTTTCTCAAACTGGTCACCTTGATTACAACTGTTGCTTTCTTGGGCACTTTTCTTAAAAGGATTCCAAAACCTACCACGGACTCACCTGTGTCATTAAGTGATTTTGTCACCTTACATTTCCTGGCTCCTTACTCTTCCCTTCGGAGTCATACAGAGTTTCCCAAATTTACCTGTTCTTTCCTGCCGATATTGTAACGACTGAAAGTCTCTTGCACTCTGAGGATTTAAGCTTTCTTTCCCCCGTGTTGTAGCATCCTGTGGACATCCTGTCCTCTTTCTTCCGCCCTCTCTTCCTGGCTGTAAATGCTCATAAGAGAGCCGGGCTTCCTCACTCATTCTCAGCAGCAGACTGGGAAGGAACGCTTCCTCTGTGCCTTCCTCTCTTTGATTACTGCTGCTGTTGCACTTGAACTACCACGACCCGGCTCTGCAGGCTCTCCTTGGGTGCCCCGTCTCCCTTCTCCTTTGCTAATATCAGTTCTGCTTCTGTTTTTGCTAGTAGCTTAACCTTTGGTGGTGTCTCCATAGCTCCTATGTCCTCAGTTGTCACCCAGACAGGATCAGTATTTTCCCAGGCGTGGACAGCTCAGATTCTTAGCCATATTTGAGAACTCTAGTCTTTTCTTCAGCTGTTCCTGCTGTAGTTATTTTCATAAACGTCCCTGTCACTAGTTTGAGGAAATACACAAGTATCTTACATCCCAGATTCAATCTGAGTAAACATTAAAGAATTTATAGTTTCAAGTGACTCTTGTCTGGCACCGGATGGCAGCTCCACAGTGGCTCAGTGCAGAAGCTCGGTGATGTCAGGGACCAACGTGCCACGTGTGTCCCTTTTCTCACCCTCAGATGTTATACTTTTCTTCTGCCCAGGTGGGTACCTTCATGCCGGGCATCACATGAAGACACAGTCACTGGATAAGCCCTGGTTTTTTCCAGAAAATCCCTTTCATCAGTCCCCAGAATTTTTCTCAAAGCCTGCCAGCATGTTTTCTTACAGTTGACATGGCAGTGTCTGAACTAGCCAGGGGGTGGGGGCGGGGTGGCAGAGCTTGGTGGAGCACCACGTGGACCCTGTCCTCCCCGGTCAGGGCTGGTGCTCGGGAGGAGGGCAGTACCGTTAGGAGTGTAGTGAACAGTGTGTGCTGGAGTCCTGCCTCTGGGTTTTCATCACACTGGCCTTCTTGCCACCTGGACGCCTTTAAACGCGCGAATGTGAACATGAAACACGGTCATCGCTTCTCCGGGGAGCGGTACGTGTTCTTGTCCTGGACCTGAGTCCAGTCCCAAGTCCAGAATTTCTTGAGATGTGTGTGGTATCAGCAGACAGGTGTGGCTGTGGCCTCACGATCTGAAGTGATGGGGCGAAAAGATCGACGGTCTGTTCCAGACACATGCAGTAGTGGGGAAGGAACTGGAAGCTATGGTGAAAGCTTCTCTTTCCAGAGGGGTGGATGAGGGATGGCAGTCATCACTGGTCTGTCACACACTCTCCTCCTTGGGAAAAAGTTCAAGGAAGACTTCTTGCCCTGGCATTGGTGTAATTTCCCTGTTCAGTCTTCTCTTTTTGTCCTGTGCAGCCCCTGGTGAGATAAGGCTTGGGGAGAATGGCCCGTGTCTGTTGGTGCAGATTTGGGGGTATTTAGGGCTAAAAAATCGTAGGCTGTTATCAGATCAGGCTCAGGTTCCCTTCAAAACTTCGCAAGTTTCCGGTTAGTTTTTTTTTTTTTTTTTTTTCCCCTGACTAATTCTGTTAAGCCAGTAACAACAACCAAAAATTGTCCGGACATGTCTTCAAGCCTGAGAAGTCCTCTCTTCTAGCCATTGGTCTTGGTATTATCACCCCATCCCCCCATTCTTGAGTTTAGTAGGCCCGCTTTGAGGTACAAACCATACTGCAAATTGTTTCCACGTGAACAGGGAGAGAGGGTTTAGCGGGAGGTCCTCAGGAAGCAGGAGGGCTCCTGATGATTCCACGGTGTGAAGCTGTCGTGGGATGATGAGGCTGTACCCCGATGAGTGCTCGACCCACACCTGCCACTTCTTTCCAGGCGCCCTGTGTGGACATCACACTCACCATGGCGTGATTGGGCCTCATCGCTGTGCGGCCTTCAGTGTCATCCGCTCCAGGGCTGTTTTGGTACCCCTGCCCTGGAGCGGATGGACAGGGGGTCCTGTCCATCACAGCATGGAGATCAGCCCCCTCTTCACTGAGCACTGACCTGTGGTCTGTGTGCCTGCTTACTGTCTTCATTTGGATATTTGACTGGGATCTCAAGTGTAGTAAGATTCAAAACAGAGTCCTTCGTTTTTCCTCCAAACATGGGTCTCTCAGTGTTTTCCCTCTGCAAGGGCAGCACCCTGTTTCTCAAGCCTACAATCTGGAGTTAGTAAAGCGTCCCCTTCTCAGCTTCTCCTCCATCTAGTCCTTTGGTAGGTTTTCTTGGTTCTGTGTCTGTGTATGTTCCACATTTGCTCAGCTCCAGAGTTCAGTCTGAGCCACTATCAACGTCTTCCTGCCTTACTACAGCGGCTTTCTCGTTGGTCTGTCAGCCCTTCTCTTCATTTTTTACTTAACAGCCAAACATCTTTTAAAAGCATGACATGAAAGGGGGGCCTGGGTAGCTCAGTCAGTTAAGTGTCCAACTGGTAATTTCAGCTCAGGTCATGATCTCAGGGTCATGAGATTGAGGCCTGTGTCATGTGGAGGATTCTCTCTCCCTCTCTCCCCCCTATCCTCTCCCCTCTGCCCTTCCCCCACTCTCACACATGCTCTCTCCCCCAAAAAATGTTTCAAAAAATGTTTTCTGGAAAAAAAAAAAAAAAGAACAGAGGTGAGTCGGTTAAGCATCCAACTCTTGATTTCGGCTCAGGTCATGATCTCACGGTTCGTGGGTTCGAGCCCCACATCAGGCTCTGTGCTGACAGCTCAGAGCCTTCTTTGGATTCCGTGTCTCCCTCTTTCTCTGTCCCTCCCCCACATGCACACTCTTTCTCTGTCTCTCATAGATACATATACTTAAAAGCAGAACACGAATCAAGATGTCCTCTAATTAAAACCCCTTGGTAAGATGAAAACTTTTTGTCATGGCCTTGCCTGTTTGGTTCCTGCCTCACTCTATTCATTCAGTGGGCTTTAACTATCCTGACCTTTTTCTATTTCTTTTTTTTTTTTTTTTTTTAATTTTTATTTAAAGTAAGCACATGCAACATGGGGCTTGAACTCACAACCCTGAGATCAAGAGTCTCATGCTCTACTGACTGAGCCATCCAGGTGCCCCATTTTTTCTGTTCCTTAACTATGCCAAGCAGGTTCCCTTCTCAAGAACTTTGTATGTGCTTTTCCTTCGGTTTGAAAAGCTCTTGCTTTAATTTTCGTGTGGCTGACTCAATCTTCTATTTTTTTTAAATTTTCACTTTTTTAAAATATTTATTTTTGAAAGAGAGAGTGTAAGTGGGGGAGGGGCAGGAAGAGAGGGGGACAGAGGATCTGAAATGGGCTCTGCGCTGACAGCAGAGTCTGACACAGGGCTCCAACTCATGAACTGTGAGATCATGACCTGGGCCCAAGCTGGACACTCAACCACCCAGGAGCCCTGCTAACTCAGTCTTTTAGTGTCTCGTTGTACCTGTCTGAATATTATACCCTAGTTACTCTGTATTGTCTCAGTTCACTTTTTAAGTAATAAGCATCTGTAATAATGGCATTTCGATATCAGATAAACGACATTGGCTCCTAAGTGCAGGCTAAGCTTTGTAAGCCTCTGTTTTAAAAGCCATTTTGGGGGCACCTGGGTGGCTCAGTCGGTTAAGTGTCTGACCCTTGGTTTTGGCTCAGGTCGTGATCTTGAGGTTCATGAATTTGAGCCCCACGTTGGGCTCTGCACTGACAGTGCAGAGCCTGCTTGGGATTCTTTTCCCTCTCTCTGCCCCTCCCCTGCTCACCTGCTCATGTTCTCTCTCTCTCTCAAAACAAATAAACTTAAAAAACCATTTTTAATCACTGCTAATTTGCCACCCGTATTTCCGTAATGGGCTTGGTTTGACGTCGTTCCTCGTGCTCCCCAGCTCAGAAAGAAGGCATGTACACTTGGCCAGTATTTCTTTCGAACCAGTGTCTGAGGTCTGTTATCAAAAAAAGACTCATTTCGTGGCAGTTTTAAAACTAATTTGATATCAGCTACATGTGATGATTAAAAATATATATATGTATTTTTTTCTTAGAAGATTGGAAAGAATGGTACCAGAAAAATCCAGATGAGCTTGAAAATGTTGAGAGAACTTATGCTTGTAGTGCATTTGGAAAACTTAATCTGAGCAGAACCCATGTTTCTTCAAGACAGAGAATCCATAAGTATAACACACATGGAAGAAGTTTGACACAAATCTCAGGTTCAACCAGAAACTGTCTGAGAAAAAATCCTGATAAGTTTCATGGATACGAAGAATCATATTTTCTTAAGCATCAAAGAGCTCACAGTATAGAAAAAAACTGTGTGTGTAATGAATGTGGGAAAGCTTTTCGTTGTAAATCACAGCTGATCGTCCATCTGAGAATTCATACGGGAGAGAGGCCTTACGAATGCACAAAATGTGAAAGGGCGTTCAGTGCGAAGTCAAACCTCAATGCCCACCAGAGAGTCCACACGGGAGAGAAGCCCTACTCCTGCAGCGAGTGCGGGAAAGTTTTCTCTTTCAGGTCACAGCTCATCGTCCATCAGGAAATTCACACGGGAGGGAAACCTTACGGCTGCAGTGATTGTGGGAAAGCCTATAGCTGGAAATCACAGCTCATTTTACACCAGAGAAGCCACACAGGAGTGAAACCTTATGAATGTGGCGAGTGTGGGAAAGCCTTTAGTTTGAAGTCCCCATTCGTTGTACACCAGAGGACTCACACGGGAGTGAAGCCCCATAAGTGCAGCGAATGTGGGAAAGCCTTTAGGAGCAAGTCCTACCTCCTGGTTCACATCAGGATGCACACAGGTGAGAAACCTTACCAGTGCGGTGATTGTGGGAAAGCCTTCAATATGAAGACACAACTTGTTGTTCACCAGGGAATCCACACAGGAAATAATCCTTATCAGTGCGGTGAATGCGGGAAAGCCTTCGGTAGGAAGGAGCAGCTCACTGCGCATCTGAGAGCACATGCAGGGGAGAAGCCCTACGGGTGCAGTGAGTGTGGGAAGGCTTTCAGCAGTAAATCCTACCTCGTTATACACAGGAGAACACACACAGGAGAGAGACCCTATGAATGTAGTTTCTGTGAGAGAGCCTTTTGTGGGAAATCACAGCTAATTATACACCAGAGGACTCACTCAACAGAGAAGCCCTATGAATGCAGCGAATGTGAGAAAGCCTATCCTAGGAAGGCTTCACTTCAGATACACCAGAAGACTCATTCAGGAGAGAAACCTTTTAAATGTAGTGAATGTGGGAAGGCTTTCACCCAGAAGTCGTCCCTCAGTGAACATCAGAGAGTTCATACAGGAGAGAAACCGTGGAAATGCTCCGAATGCGGGAAGTCCTTCTGTTGGAATTCAGGGCTTCGTATACATCGAAAAACTCACAAGTGAGAAATTGAAGTGAAGTAGATGTTAGAAACTCTCTCATAGAAGTTGATCCTCAGGAGACTAAATGATAATATGGGTGGGATGCATTAAGCGGGAAGTCCTAAAAATACACTCCTGCCGATTGAGTCCGAGAGAGACGGTCATATTTGGAAGAACGGGCAAAAGCTTTGAGAAGTAAGTCCTACAAGTCTCTGTAGACAAGAACTGAAGGAGTGAGGAACAGTGACATCAGATGCGGTGGTGTCATTATGAAGATAAAATTCAGAGAATTCGTATTTAAAACCTTCTAAATGTAATAAATTGGAAAAGCATTGTCCCATAGAAAATGTTACATGTGGAGAGTCACATTCCAGATTTGAAGCTATGTTTTAGATTGAAGAAAACCCCAATTATAAATGGTAGATTTTTTCATGGTGGAGTATAAAGTTGATTTTTATTTTGATATGTAAATAAAGCAGTGGAGGAAAATGGCAAGGAACATGTTCTGAGGGTTGAGAGATATTTAGTGTGACTTTCCTGAGTGACACCGAATAGCAGTTTTAAAAATTTTCGGTATTTTATTTTTTAACGTAACTTGTCAGACATATATTTGGTAGCTTGTGGAATAACATCCCCCCGATGTTCTCCATATTAAATGCTAAATATCAGTGTTGTCTCTTCATTTCTTAGCAATATGACAGAAATAATGTGGGTTTTAATAATGAAAAGATACTGCTCCCTAAATGAGTTGACTCACTCACCAATCTACGTAAGTGGGTCTGGCAGTTATTACGCGGCTGCTGCATAAGAGAACTCATTGGAGCGAACGTGGATTATATGTTAGCAGTGCGGTGTCTGTTCACGGGTAAGAGCACAACTAGTTTTCTCTGCAGAAGCACCTCTCGTGTGCGTTGTCCAGTTGGCGTCTTTCCGGGCATCTGTTCATCAGCCATTGCTGGATCTTTGCTAGATTTTGAGCCTCGGATTCAGTGTCACATGAACCAGAAGGGAAGTGTGGGAACTCACTTACTCTTGCCCCAGAGTTGAGGCCATCAATTCCTCCTGCCCTCCTGGTTTCCCGGAATAACTCTGGGTGCTGTCTCTCTTTGCACCTGCTTTGCTGGCCTGTGTGCTTCCTCTTCTCCGGTAAAAGTGTTTTTCTCTGCTAAAGTTAAAGAGAGTTAATTTTTTTTTAAGTTTATTCATTCATTTTGAGAGAGACCAGAAGCGCAAGTGGGGAGGGGCAGAAGAGAGGAAAGAGCAAGAATCGCAGGGAGTCTCCACAGTGCCAGTGCAGAGCCTGACATGGAGCTTGAACTCAGGAACTGAGAGATCATGACCTGAGCCGAAGTCAGACACTCAACTGACTGAGCCACCCAGATGCCCTATTTCTTTCCTTCAATATTTATTTATCTTGAGAGAGTGAGAGATTGTGAGTGGGGGAGGGGCAGAGAGCCAGGAAGACAGAATCCCAAGCAGGCTCCACACTCAGCGCCGACCCGGACTTGGGGCTTGAACCCAACGAACCAGGAGATGATGACCTGAGCCGAAATCAAGAGTCGGACAGATGTTTAACGACTGAGCCACCTGGGCGCCTCAAGGAGAGTGAATTTCCGGGGTGCCTGGGTGGCTCAGTCGGTTAAGCGTCCGACTTCAGCTCAGGTCATGATCTCACGGTTTGTGGTTCGAGCCCCACTTCAGGCTCTGTGCTGACAGCTCGGAGCCCGCTTCAGGTTCTGTGCCTCCCTCTCTTTCTGCCCCTCCCCCACTCGCGGTCTGGTCTCTCTCTCTTCCTGAGTCAAGAAGAAAATCAGATTCTGTTTACATTCCAGTATGGAAACCTGTTAGCCCATAGTATGAAATAGTGTCCTTGTGGACACCAAGAACCTTGTAACCCCTGATGATTAGATTTTGGGAACACTGAGGGACTGTTGCCAAAGAAGAATTTTTAATTTATGAAGAAATAGACGGGGTGGGGTGGCTACTCCTGGTCATACTAGCCCTTAAGCAGTGACAGACGTGAAGCCCTGAAATCTCTTCTCAAGGAAGAGTATTAACTGTGACATTTGTCTTGCTGAAGTAAGCCGTCCATTTCACGTGCTCGCTGATCCCTTATGTAAACAAGTATTGGTCTAGAAAAAGTTGTCTTTTGATGATTTCGTGTATTGATAGCTGACAGGAGCCTGAGGACTCGGCCTAGCAAACTCCTGGCAGACGTCACTAGAGGCTCTAGAAATACGTAGCTTGGATGTTGGAAGCTTACAGCTCACCCGTCACATGCAGCTTGCTGCCTGTATTTGTATGGCTGGCAAGCCAAGAAGTCTTTATGTTTTTAAATGGCTGCAAAAAGATCAAAACTACTTCACGAATTGAAAAAATTATTTGAAATTCAAATTTCAGCATCCATAAATCAAGTTTTGTTGGAACACTGCCAGGCCTAATCGTTTGTGTGTTGTCTGGCGGCTTTTGCACTAACTACAATGGCAGAGCTGTGACAGATACTGTTGCCCAGGAAACCTGCCAACTCCTGATGTAGGGCCCCTTTCCCTCCCTGAAAAAGTGGAAGAGAAAACCTTGCAAGAGCAGGTTTATTCTGCCAACACCCCAGGGCTCAATACTACCAGTTCTGTGCCCAAATCTGTTCTCATAAGGATCCCAGTCGTTGGCTTAAGTCTCACTCTTGTTACCTAATTTTCACGTGATTATTTCCATAAAGAAACTATTGCTAATTAACTTCACATCCTGAGGTACTGGAGGCTAAGAATCCAATACGTTTTTCTTGAATGGACGCAATTCAAACCATAAATTTGCCCTCTTGCTCCCCCTCACCAAATCCGTGTTCTTTTCATATGCAAAGTACATTCCCCCCAGCCCCAAACCCCCTGAAGGCTTAATTCACCCAGCAAGCAAGGGAGCTCAACTTGAAAGACTCCTCTAAATACTATCTAAATCAGATGTGTGTGAGACTTGGGGTAGCTTTGTCCCGAGGCAACATTTCTCTCCATTTGGGAACATGTGAAATCAGACAAGTTCTCAGCTTCCAATGAACAGTGATCAGACAGGCACAAGATAGACCTTCCCATCCCAAAAGGGAGAAGTCAGGAAAAGGAGTTGTGAGGCCTAAGCAAGTCCAAAATAGGGCAAATTCCATTAGATTTTAAGGCCTGAGAATAATTCTCCTTGGCTAAATCCTCTGTCTTCTGAGCCCACTGGGGTGGTGGCCCTGCTTCTCATCCTGGATGGCGGCCCCGCCTCTGGAATTGAAAAGGTGGCTTCACCCTCTGGGACCGAGGAGGTGGTTCTGCCCTCAAGGTCGTTCTGACCTGTGTGCACATCTAGATAGGTCTATCAGCCTGTTTTTCTGCCTGTAGAACCCCAGACATCCAGCGACTTTCCTTCATTTCAACCCGTCTCTGTCCCCGTCAGTCCAAGCTGGTAACATTTCTGCTGAGTCGGTTGATGGATTTAGTCCCACACCTAATATCTGTTATGCCCAGAATTCGTGATCCCCAAAGACCACTAGGGAGCCGAGTCCGATGCAAAAGCAAAGAGCCTTTATTCGAGCTAGCTCGAGCTCAATCCCCTACCTGCACCGACGACGCAGCGGTGAGATACCAGGGAAAGAGAGCGAGTTTCAAAAGGACAAAGGTTTTATTGGGGCCTGGGGGCAGTTGGTGAGGTAATGGCTATGGCCTCAGCCGATTGGCTGGGGAAGGGTCCTGGGGAAGGGTCGAGTCCTGTTAGGCAGGTGAGGGGGGGGTTACTCAAGGGGAGGAGGTGTGGTCAAGGTGAAGGACACAGAACAAGATGGAGTCGGCTGGCGTAGGCCCGCCCTTTCATTCCCCCCTTGTCATGTAGCTTAGGGACCCAATCATGGGACCGGCTGCATTTATGGTGACAAGGGGAACAGAGTTTGGAGGTTTACGCAAAGTTCTGGGAACCAAGTGTCCCTGGGGTGGCTCTGGGACGTCTGATTAAGTATTGTCCCCGAGCTGGTGTCTATGATCTGCCAGGTGATGTTTTGGGGGGTGTGGGGACTCCCGGCAGCATGAGCAATGACAAGCAGAGTTAACAGAGTTACCAATATTAGGTAGGTCAAATGCGCTGTAGCTTGAGCTTGAGCGGGTTGTGTTGGTCCCGACTGATGGCCCATCGCGTGACAACGTCCTTCCGGATCGAGGAGGGGTCCGCTGGCTGAGCGTGGGTGTGATGGACCCAGGTCGCGATGCCGTCTACCTTGAGAGCGGTGGGGGTTGTCAACACCACGATGTAGGGTCCCTTCCAGCGCGGCTCAAGAGTCTCTCGGTGGTGCCTCTTGACGTAGACCCAGTCTCCCGGCTTGTACTGATGAGGTGTCGGGATCGGGCCAGCCTCGTAGATGGCACGGAGGCGCGGCCAAATGTCCTCGTGCGCCCTCTGGAGCCCGCTCAAGGAAAGAAAAAGTTCTTGATCTTTAAACTCAGCAATAAGTTCAGCTCGAAGGCTGGGAATAACAGGGGGTGGCCTGCCAAACATGATCTCGTAGGGAGTAAAACCCGGAGTGTAAGGAGTGTTTCTAACCCGGTAAAGGGCGTACGGTAGGAGAGTCACCCAGTCCCCGCCAGTCTCCATGGTTAATTTGGTAAGGGTCTCTTTTAGGGTTCTATTCATTCTTTCTACCTGTCCTGAGCTCTGGGGCCTATAAGCACAATGTAATTTCCAGTTTGCCCCCACCGCCTTGGCTACTGCCTGTGTTACCTGCGAGATAAAAGCTGGTCCCTTGTCTGATCCTACCATGGCAGGAAAACCATACCTGAGTAAGATGTCTTCTAGTAGCTTCTTAGCCACCGTCTGAGCCGTTTCATGCTTGGTTGGGTAGGCCTCCACCCAGCCAGAGAAGGTGTCTGTAAATACCAGGTCCTTGTGTAGAGCCTCGTCGAAGATGGTGGGTGAATTTTTGAATCCCTGAGGTAGCCGTGTCCAGGTGAGTTGCCCACTGGAGCCCTCCTCCGGATCATGCCACTCAAAGGCGAACAAGGGTTGGCTCTGGGGTGCCAGCGGCAGACTGAAGAAGGCATCCTTTAAATCTAGTACAGTATACCAGACCCTGGAGGGCGCCAAGGAGCTCAAGAGAGTATATGGGTTGGGAACAGTTGGGTGTATGTCCGCGACCCTCTTATTTACTTCTCGGAGGTCTTGTACCGGTCGGTAGTCATTTGTGTGAGGCTTTTTGACCGGCAGTAAGGGGGTGTTCCAGGCAGACTGGCAAGGAACTAGTACCCCTAGGCTTCGTAGTCTCCGGATGTGTGGCTGGATCCCCTTCCGGGCCTCCTGAGACATGGGGTATTGTTTGATCCTTACCGGACCCTCTCCTGGCTTGAGCTCTACCAGGACTGGGGTCCTGTGAGCGGCTAGTCCCATCCCCCCCGTCTCTGCCCAAACCGAGGGGAATTCTTGTAGCCATCTGTCTATATTATTCTCTCTCGGGAGTGCCTCCTGGTGGAGGAGGTATTCATCCTCCAGTTTCATGGTCAGGACCTGGATGGGGTGGCCCTTGCCATCGGTGACCTGAGGCCCCCCTTGTCTGAAAGTTATCTGAGCTCCAATCTTGGTCAGTAAGTCCCGTCCTAACAGTGGGTAGGGGCATTCTGGTATTACCATAAAGGAGTGGGATACCCGGCCCGTTCCCAAATCGACTGTTCTTCGGGTAGTCCATGAATACTGGCTCATACCAGTTGCCCCTTGTACCCAGGACTTCTTGCTGGCTAGTTTTCCTTGTGGGGTGCGGAGGACCGAATGTTGTGCTCCGGTGTCGACAAGGAAGTCAATAGGGGTCCCCTCCACTTTAAGAGTTACCCTGGGTTCGGGGAGAGGGTCCGAACCCTGACTCCCCTAATCACTTAGTTCATCCAGCTCTAGGACTTTTACTCGATCAGTCTTGCTTCCCTTCCCGCCAGCTCTTTTTGGACAATCTCGGGCCCAATGCCCTATCTCCTTGCAGTCCCTGTTGTACATTTCCTACCTTGGCCAAATTGGTTGGCTTTCTAGCAGCCATTCGGAGACCCCCCCATTAGAGTCTGGCGGTAGACCCGGAGCCTCTCCTTACCTTCTGCCGTGTTGAAGTCCCACTGGGGCCGAGTTAAGGGGAAGGAGGCATCTATCTGAGCCTGGTTGGTGGTGGGATTCCCATCTGCGCCTGGAACTAGTTTTCGGGCCCCACTGAGGATTCTTTCTCTTTCTTCAGTCGTGAACAGGACCTGCAAAAGCTGCTGGCAATCATCCCACGTGGGCTGATGGGTAAAAAGAACAGAGTCTAATAAATCAATAAGCCCTGCCGGTTTCTCGGAAAACTTAGGATTCTGAGCTTTCCAATTGTAGAGGTCACTAGTGGCGAAAGGCCAATAGTGATGGGGCTGATTCCCCTCCGCGTCTGGGGGTCCAGTGGCTCGCAGGGGCAGAATAGTGGAGTCGGCGGCGGAGGCGGATTGCCCCCTCTGAGCCCTTTGTCTGGTAAAGGGCGGGCTTCCCCCTGGAGCGTTTCCGCCTCCCGCTCTCGGAACAGCGTCTGCCTCCCCCCGAGGGGGTGGATGGTGTTCTTCCGGCATCCTAGAGGGGTTATACGGGGGAGGAAAAATTAATTCTTCTTCAGTACCCCCCTGTAGGACAGGGTAGAGGGGTGCTGAAGGCTGGGTAAGACTTTTCCTCTTCTCTGTCTCCTGCAAAGCAAGAATGGGTTTTGGCTCCGGAGGGAGCAGGGTTAGGAAGGGCTTAAGCCAAGAGGGTGGGTCTTCTACAAGGTCCTGCCAAGTGATAATGTAAGGGAGCTGATCAAGATGGCCCGTCTTAGGCTGAGAGACGATACTCCTGACTCGGTGGATGGTAGGGAGGTCGAAGGTCCCCTCTGGTGGCCATCCGACATTGAAAGTTGGCCACTCGCTGGAACAAAAAAACTGCAACCGACCCTTTCGGACGTCCACACTGAGGTTGTTAGCTCTTCCCCTCACATCCTTAAAGTGATCAATCATAATACTTAGAGGAGTAGTCTGAGTCTGTCCCATAACGTCCGTCCAGCAAGTCCACAGAACAAAACAGAGAAACACAAAAACAGACAAACAGAGGGCCCCTAGAAAGTCTTCCAACTCCATGGAAGCAAAACTGCAAGCTAGCTTAGACCTTTGAGGGGATTCCATGTCCCTCCAAAACCGATGAGGGGATTCCACGTCCCTCCAAAACCGATGAGGGGATTCCACGTCCCTCCAAAGACGACGGCCTCACGCCGACCAGCGGGAGCGACCCGCCTCGTCTCAGACCTTTGAGGGGATTCCACGTCCCTCCAGAAGGGAGAATCAGAACGTCTTCCGAAACTCCCGGCCCGTGGTCCTCCAGTGCGTCCACTTAGACCGCGTCGGGCACTACCAGAATTCCAGAAATGAGCTCACACAGAAAAGACAGAACAAACAGACACTAACCGTGACCAGTCAGGCTCTCCGGGTCAGGGTCCCTCGGGGTTCTTGGGGATCCCGGACGAGCCCCCAAATGTTATGCCCAGAATTCGTGATCCCCAAAGACCACTAGGGAGCCGAGTCCGATGCAAAAGCAAAGAGCCTTTATTCGAGCTAGCTCGAGCTCAATCCCCTACCTGCACCGACGCAGCGGTGAGATACCAGGGAAAGAGAGCGAGTTTCAAAAGGACAAAGGTTTTATTGGGGCCTGGGGGCAGTTGGTGAGGTAATGGCTATGGCCTCAGCCGATTGGCTGGGGAAGGGTCCTTGGGAAGGGTCGAGTCCTGTTAGGCAGGTGAGGGGGGGGTTACTCAAGGGGAGGAGGTGTGGTCAAGGTGAAGGACACAGAACAAGATGGAGTCGGCTGGTGTAGGCCCGCCCTTTCAATATCTGTTCTGCTGTTCTGCCACATCCTTGTTCTCTCCAGAGCGTGCTTTTGCATTTTTTGCAGTATGGGTAAATTGAAGGTCTTCCAAATTTGTTTAACAATTGGTTCTTCAGCGTGTCTCTGTCCTCCCAAATTGTACTATTAGCAGCAAGAAGTCGGGCCAGGTCTTTAACGCTCTGCTTAGAAATCTCTTCCGCTAAGCATTCCAGTTCATTGTTTCTAAGTTCTGCTTTTGACAACACACTAGAACACAGTCTAGCCACATTCTCTGTCACTTCATTACAAAAACCATTTCTTCTCCAATTTCTAGTACCATGTTCCTGTACCTTGGACTTCCATGTTTCTGCCAACAGCGTCTTCAGAAGGCACTCCAGGTTTTTCGTACCAGGTGCCATCCTCTGCCGAATCCAAAGCTGCTTCCACATGAAAATATATAATTATTTTTTTATGAGAGCGTGCGAGTGAGCGAGGAGCAGAGAGAGAGAGGGAATCCCACCAGATACAGAGAGAGGGAGAGAGAGTGCAGAGCCCAAGCTGACCTGATGCCGGGCTTGAATTCACCACCCGTGAGATCATGACCTGAGCTGAAGTCAGATGCTTAACTGACTGAGCCACCTAGGTGCCCTGCTTCCATGTTTTAAGGTATTTGCTGCAGCAGCACCCTGCTTTCCAGTGCAGAGACCTTTATTCATTTGCTAGGTTGCCATAACAAAGTCCTTCAAAATGAGTGATTTAAACAACAGACACTGGCTGTGTTATGGGTCCAGAGGTCAGAAGTCTGAAAACGAGGTGCCACAGAGTTGTTCTCTCTGATGCTGAGAAAGAAGAATCTTGTTGCTAGCTGCGCTCTTTGGCTTGTCCATTCCTTGGCCTCTTCACATCATTTTCTCCCTGTGTGTGTCTATATTTGTGTCCAGATTTCTCCTTTTTATATGGATACCAGTCATATAGGCTTAGGGCCCATCCCAATGACCTCACTTAAACATGATTATCTTTGGGACACCTGAGTGGCTCAGTCGGTTGAGCATCCAACTCTTGAATTTGGCTGAGGTCATCATCTCATGGTTCATGGGATAGAGCCTTGGATGGGGCTCTGTGCTGATAACCTGGAGCTTACGTGAGGTTCTCTCTTTCTCTCTCTCTGCCCCTCCCCTGCTCTCTCTCTCCCTTTCTCCCCAAATAAATAAACTTTAAAAAAGACAATGATTATCTTTTTTTTTGTTTGTTTTTTTTTTAATTTATCTTGAGAGAGGGAGAGAGTGAGCAAGCAGGGATACTTAAGCCACCTTTTGTCTCTTGGACTTAATTAGGACTACTGATGGAATTTGAACAAGTTTTGTGTATTTGATAATAGAGCTGCATTTATGTTCGATTTCTCAATTTGATAACTTACTGTGGTTAGATAATGGAATGACTTTCTTGGAAATACTCACTGAAGAGTTCAGGAGTGTAGAGGAATTATGTCTGTCAGAAAAATATGTTCTTATATAGAGAAAGCAGACATGGTAAAATGTTAACATTTGGGGAATATAGGTAAAATGTATTTAGGAATTCTTCACTATTCTGTGAATTCTATAATTATGTGATTTTTTAAAACTTTGCATCAGTATCAAATAATTTCTAAATAATAAAAAAAATGATTCATCAGATCAGGTCAATATATCCAAATCAATGCTATTTTTTGCATACCAGAAACTTTACAAAATGCGATTTAATAAAATGAATCCATTAAAAAATATATTAAAACACAGCATGTAAAAAAAAAACTTGTGGTGTTGGAACTGTTCAGTATCATGACTGTGATTATGGATACATTAACCTACACAGGTGTAAAACTGAGTAGAACCTAATATATGAACACGGGTGTAAGTGAAACTGGAGAAATCTTGATAAGTACTGTGGACCATATTAATGCCAGTATTTTGACTGTGATACACTATAGTTTTGCAAAATGGTAACATTGGGGTAAACTGGGCTAAGTGTGTAAGGGATTTCTTTCTATTATTTTCTACACTGCAGGTGAATTTACAATTGTCTCAAAAGTTTCAATCGAAATAAGTCTATTAAAGATGTAAAAGGGGAATGAATATTATATACAGTCAATGGAATATTAAGTACTATGACACAAACTACAACTGCATAAACCACATGTCCAAGTATTAGATACATAATACTGAGTGATAAAAGTCACTCTCAGAAGGCTATGCAGAATCCCATTGTTGAAGGCCAAATTAAAGTGAAATGGAATTACATATTATTTAGGCAGGCATGTATCTGTGATAAAATGATGAACCAGAAAAGAAAGGACGATAACTGAAATACTTGTGTTGGTGTCTGTGCAGAGGAGCAGCAAATAGAAGCTGCAAATTCCTTGTAATTTCTTGTTTCTCAGATTGGATGACAGAGTCATGAACATTCATGAGAAAGAACTTGAGAACTTGTAACTAATGTTAGATGGAAAGGACATAAATACAGATAATTCATATTTTTTAAAATTATAGGAGAATACTAAGGGTAACCATGTGCCACTAAATAAGAAAAATTAGATAAAATTTCTCCATTTTCTTGCAAATTTCTCCATTTTCTTGCATGGCCAAAATTGACCAAGCTGAAAAAGCAAGACTTACTAAGTCAGTAACAAATAAGGAAATTGCATTGTAGTTAAAATGTTCAATGAAATGTAGCAAGCTTAGATTACTGAACAGTAAAACTGTACAAAACATTGACGGACTTGATCATCATTGTGTTATACAACGGTATGAGAAAATTTTATTTTATTTTTTAGTGTTCGTTTATTTTGAGAGAGCGCATGAGCAAGGGAGGGGCAGAAAGGGAGAGAATCCCAAGCAGACTCCACGCTGTCAGTACAGATCCCGATGCAGAGATTGAACTCATGAACCGTGAGATCATGACCTGAACTGAAATCAAGACTCAGATGCTTAACCAACTGAGCCACCCAAGCACCCCAGTATTAGAAAAGTTTAAAGGATAGATTACTCCTAAATTCATTTTACAATCCTAGTATAAACTTCACACCAAATCTGGATAGAGACCATAGAAAAACATATTATAGGCCGGTCTAATAGATGAAACTTCTCTGAATAAAATGGAATCCAAGCTTTCCCATGTACACATCTGTATATGTCCATTTAGGCCGAATTATGTGAAATTACTGATAATTGGCCATTTTTTACATATGTGGTAGATTTTGCTTTCCAAAGATGGCTGTAGCCAAGAGCCAGCCCCTTCTCACCTCCTCTTCTACAGTGTGGCTGAGCCACCCCTCCCACCGAGAGTTCTGTTTGCTGGTGGTCGCCGTAGCCACCAGAATGTGGTGGAGGGCTGCTGCGTGCCCCCCCCCCCCCCCACACACACACCGGAAAGGCAGTGCAGCTTCTGCTGTCCTGCCTGGAGTACTTGTTCTTGAAGCTCTGGGCTGCCACGTGACCAGTCCTTCAGGCTGTGATGCTAGGGGTACCCCTGAGAGTCCATAAAGAGAAACAACGTAGACGGGTTCTGAGGCCACATGAAGAGAGAGATGCCGTATTCTTCAATGCCATCTTCCCAGCTCCAGCCACCAAACAGCTTTCATGCAACATCCTGAGCCAGAAACTGCCTGGCCAAACCTTTCTGGAATTCCTGACCAACAGAACCATGAGAGAGAATAACATCTTTGTTGTTATGTGTGCTAGGGTTTTGAGGGTGATATTTTAGGTAGCAGTTGTGATTAGAATAGAAATTTGGTCTACAAGTGGGGTGCTACTGGCCTTGGCACTGGGTGGTCAGCAGAATCTGGAAGACTCTAGAGGAAAATAGTAGTGAAACCCTGAAGGGCCCTTGGGGAGAGTATTAACAGAGTCCAAAGTCATAGGTTGTTGCTGAGCACTTGAAGGAACATGGGGAGAGTGTTATGGGAACATGGGGAAAGGAGGCTTTTTAAATTTTATTTTTTAGAGAGAAAGAGACAGAGCATGAACAGGGGAAGGGCAGAGAGAGAGGGAGACACAGAATCCGAAGCAGGCTCCAGGATCTGAGCTGTCAGCACAAAGCCCGACGAGGGGGCTCGAACCCATGAGCCGTGAGATCATGATCTGAGCCGAAGTCGGACGCTTAACTGACTAAGCCCGCAGCTGCCCCAAGGAGACTTTTTAGATAAAGTCAGACCTTCTCAATATTGCCTTTGCCCTGACATACCTAATGCCCTCAAATGGAATACCTGGGGATGTGGCTTTTGCCTAATTGATACATAAAAAGCCCACAATGTCCCCGCTCCCACTTCCTATGTATCCCCTGCAACAATGCATATTTATAATTACCAAACTACTTCTCTACCAAAATACTCCTAAAACAGAAATGGGGGTGGGGGGGAGTAGGCGGTGCCTGGGTGGCTCAGTTGGTTAAGCATCTGACTCTTGATTTCAGCTCAGGTCATGATCTCATGGGTTCATGGGATTGAGCCCCATGTCTGGCTCTGAGCTGATTGTGGAGACTGCTTGGGATTCTCTCTCTGCCTCTCTCTCTCAAAATAAATAAATAAATAAACATTTAAAAAAAACCCAGAAATTTGGGAGCTCCTCTTTTTAAGAATAGAAGTCAAGCCTTCAATGAGATAAGCCATAGCATCAGCTGGTGAGTTCTAAGAACCTGCTTGCAAATCTGGTAGAAAATCATTTTGAAGAAAATTTTATTACAACTTCAATTCCCAAGAGTATTTTCCATTACTTGAGTTGGAGACATGCTAACCAAAGAGTTGTCATGAGATTCATGAATGTCTAGTTAAAAACAAACCAAAAAAAAAAAAAAAAAGGTAAAATTGCAAAGTTAGTGGAAAAATACAGGATAAAATTATGGTATGACTAATTGTAGTGTTCACAGCGAAAAAGAAAATGGGAGAAAAATCAAATTGTAATCGAAAAGTGATATAAATACATACATGTACACAATAAGTTTTAATTTTTGAATGTTTATTTATTTTTGAGAGAGAGACAGAGCATGAGCAGGGGAGGGGCAGAGAGAGAGACGGCGACACAGAATCCAAAGCAGGTTCCAGGCTCTGAGCTGTAAGCACAGAGCTCGACGTGGGGCTTGAACCCATGAACCATGAGATTGTAACCTGAGCTGAAGTTGGACGCTTAAATGACTGAGCCACCCAAGTGCCCCCAAACCACAAAGTTTTAAACAGCAATATCAACTTTGACTAAAAAGGACAAACCCTACGCAAAATAAAAGGAGCTCTTAGGACTGCCAACTTTTGGGGTCAGGAAGAGACTGAGAAGGATTTCTTCTTGCAAACATGGATCAGTTTTTATTAATAAGGAAGGATGACTCAGATGGCAGAATCAAGGTCCAGAGGGCGCAGCCAAGAGCTAGGAAGAACTCCAAGAGAACAGGACCAAACCCTAAAGGGCAAGCTGGTAACATGTATTTAGTAGGATTTAGGCATTTCTGTAGACCAATGACTGCGGGGTGGGGACTGTTGTCCCCGGTTTCGAATAGGAGTATCTGTAGCGGTTTCTCTGTGTGTGCTCTGCTATTGTATTTTCGGTGTGCGAGATGAAGACAGCCTCATTTAACCTTAATTTCCTTAGATGTCCATCTCCAAATATAGCCACCCTGGGTTGTGATTTCAACAAAGGAATTTTGAAAGAACACAAATATTCAGTCCATAGTGTAATAGCAAGTAAGAGAATACACTAGGGGAAAAAAACTTCATTATATCGTTAGGATTGAGAAGCTTCTTAGGAATACATCTGGTACAATGTTGAATTTAAAATGATGGGGCGCCTGGGTGGCTCAGTCGGTTGAGTGTCCGACTTTGGCTCAGGTCACGATCTCGCGGTCCGTGAGTTCGAGCCCCGCGTCAGGCTCTGGCTGATGGCTCAAAGCCTGGAGCCTGCTTCCGATTCTGTGTCTCCCTCTCTCTCTGCCCCTCCCCTGTTCATGCTCTGTCTCTCTCTGTCTCAAAAATAAATAAATGTTAAAAAAATTTTTTTAAAAAATAAAATAAAATGAAAACTATCAGGGTGTCTGGGTGGCTCAGTTGGTTAAGCCTCCAAAGCTTGGTTTCGGCTTCAGGTTACGATCTTAAAGTTGTGTGAGTTTGAGCCCCAAGTCAGGCTCTGTGCTGACAGGGCAGAGTCTGCTTGGGATTCTCTCCCTCTCTCTCTCTGCCCCTCCCAACTCACCATCTCTCTCAAAATAAAGAAATAAACTAAAAAAATAAAATAAAATGAAAACTATCTAGGAATAAGTCTCTTAAAAACTTACAGAAGCAGAATTTATGAATAAAACAATAACATTCATAAAAGAACTGAAAAAATTTAGGGTTCCTGGGTGGCTCAGTCAGTTAAGGGTCCAGATCTTGATTTTGGCTCAGGTCATCATCCCACAGTTTGTTGGTTCGAGCCCACATCAGGCTCTGTGCTGACAAAAGCATGGAGCCTGCTTGGTTTCTTTCTCTCCCTCTCTGCCCCTCCCTGCTTCTGCTCTCTCTATCTCAAAAATAAAAAAAAACATTTAAAAAAAACTGAAAATTTCAAAGATATACTATGTTTAAAATTTTTTTTTTTAATTTTTATTTATTTTCGAGAGAGAGAGACAGACAGACAGACTGTGAGTGGGGAGGGGTAGAGAGAGAGGGAAACACAGAATCTGAAGCAGGCTCCAGGCTCTGTGCTGTCAGCACAGAGACCTACCCGGGGCTCGAACTCACAAGTGGCAAGATCATGACCTGGGCCAAAGTCAGACGCTTAACCAACTGAGCCACCCAGGCACCCCAAAGATATACTATATTGATAGAGTCAAGTCAGTATAATGAAAATATTAATTCTTGCAAAATAAAAAATTTAATAAAATTCCAATGAGAACAATAAAAGAATTTTCTTTCTTGAAATGGGACAGATTCTATCATTTACAGGAAAGCTTACTGGTCTCCAACTATGCAAGATCATCATAAACAAGCACAGGTAGAATAGTTTCCCTTCCAGATACAGGAGGTTTTTTTAAGCTAGAATATGAAAACATTGTGGTACTCACACAGTGATAGACTAATAGGCAGATGGAACAGAAAATATTCCAGAAAGGGTAACTTGGGCATATAGGAACTTGGGATATAAAAGAAATTAATTTGTAAGTATTGAAGAAAGAATGGGTTGTTTGATACTTGGTGTTTTGGGCTGAATTGCGCCCCCCTTTCAAATTCTTATGTTAGAGTCCAACCCCCAGCACCTCAGGAAGTGACTGTAGTTGGAAACAGGGGCTTTAAAGAGGAAATTCAGGTAAAACTCAGTCCTATAGATGACCCCAATCTGGAAATGACTGGTGTCCTTGTAAGAAAGGCGATTAGGACACAGACACACACGGAGGGACAGCCATGTGAGGACACAGCCACCTGCAGGCCAAGGACGGAGTCTTTGGAAGAAACCAAACCTGCCAACACCTTAATCTCGGACTTTTCACGTCCAGAATCTTGACACACGAGATTTCTGTTGTTCGTCCCACCCTGTGGTATTTGTTGTGGCAGCCCCCGTGCTACTGCTGAGAGGGTCTGCGTTGTGTCTGTGGAGTCTTGGTTCTTGGATTCCCCTCAAAACATTTGCGTGGGGATCCTGCTCAGATAAAAAGGGCCAGAAGGAAGGGATCAAGCACAAAGCAGCTTGCTGAGGACAGGCCACTCTCGGGAAGGGAGGGCGGGCAGGTCCAGGGTGGCACCTGCACTGAAGTTTTGTATTGGCGACGGGTCACAGGTAGGGCAGTCTCCGACTGAGGTTGTTCCCCTCCCCTGGGAGGGGCAGTTCTGGCTCCTACAAGGTTCTTGCTGGAACTGTCATGGCCATCTTTCCCCACGGGGAGGCGAGGTGGGAGGGGGCTGAAACCGCCCCCTATAATAAACTATATAAACTATATGAACTATAATAAACTATATAAACTATATGAACTATAATAAACCCGGGGGGGGGTGGGGGGGTCATGCTGGGCAGAAGTTGAAGAGGAGAGCACGTGTTTTGCACCTGTGGCTCTTGGTCTGTCAGCTCCCAGGGTGTTAGAAGCCACAAGGCCAAGATGTTGAAAACCACAAAGGATGTTGTGCCCTCGGCTTCTAACGTGTCACCTGTTTCTCACCACCCTTGCCTCCAGCTAACTGCCTGCTCTATCACTAGCAAACGAATACCCTTGGAGTCAGGAAATTAGCTTCCCATAGGGCAACAAAATGAAATGAGATCAATACTTCGCACTATACGCATACACACAACTCCAGAAAGATTAAAACTTAAGTGTCAAGCCAAAATGCTGAAACTGTTAGAAGATAATACAAGGAAATATTTTACGTTAACAAAATGGAGAAATATTTCTTTTTGTTTTCTCTTTCAAGAGAAAGACTTCTCAACGAGATACATAAGGAACCCATAAAAGAAAACCTAGATACATTTTATAATGTCAAAACTAAAATCCAAGGGACCAACATGTTTATAATCTAAGTTCAAAGACAATGAATTAAACAAAAAAATTAAAACATGTTGCATATTGAGGATTTGTAAACAATATACATTCAACTCCGTGAATCTAGTAGAAAAAGATAACCCGACAGAAAAATGGGCAAAGGATAATTGACAGTCTACGAAACAAAACCCCAAATTGTGTGGAAATATATACACTTCAGCAGACACGTTACCTGTATGTTCTGCATTTCAAATATTAGTCCAGTTTTTAAAATCTTGATCTTAACTATTCATATCTCGCCACTAACTCCTCCTGATGTTCCAACATTAAACAGCATACTAGCTTTATGGTTGTCTGTTTTTAAAATTATGTTAAAGCAGCTAACGATTTTTTCTAATTTGTTCTTTTTTTATTCTTTTTTGAGGGGGGAGGGGGAGGGGCAGATGGAGACAAAGACTCTTAAGCAGGCTCCAGACTCAGCACAAAGCCTGACGTGGAGCCCCATGCAGGGCTCAATGCCATGACCCTGGGCTCACGACCTGAGCCGAAATCAAGAGTTGGACGCTCAACCGACTGAGCCACACAGGTGCCCCTCTAATTTATTTTTTAAAACTCTGGAATGTAATTGTAAAATGTTTATTTATATTTAGAGAGAAAGAGCATGTATGCAGGGGAGGGGAAGTTAGAGAGGGAGAGAGAATCCCAAGGAGGCTCCGCACCGTCAGTGCAGAGCCAGACATGGGGCTTGATCCCACGACCCGGGTGATCGTGACCGGAGTCAAAATCAAGAGTCAGATGCCCAACCAACTGAGCCACCCAGGATCCCCTCTTAGTATTTTTGCATGGGTAGTCATAACCAAGTTTTGTCTGAGCTTCCTTTTCAAGTCATACATGTGGATTTTGGTGTCTTTATGCTGCCTAATAAATAGAAACAGTTCCTTCTTCTGTTTCCTCTGGAAATTTTTATGTGTAAGAATTCTGTAATCACTGGATGTTTGAAAGAATTCCCCAGAAAGTCAATGATTGGTGCTTTTTGGCAGATAATCTCTGAAATTGTCCTCATTTTTATCCATGATGTGTTTTTCTCCTTTCTTGAGTTGAATTTGACACCTCCATCCCAGGAGAATCATTTAATTTCAAATTTCTTAGCATAGAGAGGATTCTCGTTCAACTTCCTGTATGTCTGTGGTTGTTCTCTTTTTATCATCCTTTCCTTCTCTCTGTAAGGATAGTGACTTATTTAGAACTTTCTCCACATGAATTATGGGTCAGCTTTATTTTTTTGTTAATTCCTATCTACTTAATATAAACGTATGGATAAAAGTTTTTTTATTTCCTCAGTTGGATTCTTAAACCAATTGTCTCTTCTTTTTTAACGTATTGATAGATTTGGGCTTCCAGTGTTTCAAATCGTAATCTTTTTTTTTTTTTTTATAATGGTTTTGTTTCTTTTTGAGACAGAGAGAGACAGAGCGTGAGCAGGGGAGGGGCAGAGAAAGAGGGAGACACAGAATCCCAAGCAGGCTCTAGGCTCCGAGTTGTCAGCACAGAGCCCGATGCGGGCCTCGAACTCACGGATCGTGAGATCATGACCTGAGCCTCAGTCAGACGCATAACCGAGTGAGCCACCTAAGCGCCGCCTAAATCGTGATCTTTTACGTTTTTCCCAAAAGCGTGTTCACGCAACTCGGTCCTGGGCGCGCGGTCGCCCTCGCGTCTCTAGGCAACCAGCGCTCCTCAGCCGGCCGGGCGCCTACGTGCCGCGGATCCTTCTGGGAAATGTAGTACAAAGGCCCCTTCCTTGAGTGAAGCTGACCGGAAAAAAAAAAAAAAAAGAAAAAAGAAAAAACAAAGGCGTCTTTCTCTCGCGCACGCGTACTCGCACTCTCACGGCCACCGACGCTTTCGGGTTGCGCCCCTTCTCTTTGTCCTTCGTCGCCAAGCGAGAGGCGAGTGTGGGCGTCTCCGCGCGCGCGCCCGCGTACCCGTGCGCGGCCCCGGGCCCCGCCGCAGCCCGGTCGGGATTTCGTGGGCCCGCTGGCTCAGCACGGAGGCCAGCGGGTCGTGGCCGGGGGGCGCGTGCGGGCGGGGGGCGGGGCGTCGGTGAGTCTGGGGGTGGGGGGGCGCGGGGCGGGTCACGTGGTTCCCGGGCCTGCGCGTCCGAAGACTGAGGCCTGCGGTCGGTGCCGGGTTTTTGCGGGGTCCGGGCCGGCCGTTGGGGTTACGTGTGGGGGGGCTCGCGGGAAGGACTCGGCGGTCGTGTCTGGGCCGCAGGCTTGGAGGCTGTGGGCGTCGGCTCGGGGTTCGCAGGCAGCGCGGCGGGGCGCCGGGTGAGTGCAGGGGCGCGGGGCCGGGGCCGCCGCGGGGACGCCGCCGGCCTCGGGCCTCTGGGCTCTTACTTGGGGGGGGGGGGGTGGCCTTTCCGCTGGGGTTGTGAGGGCCGTGCCTCCCCGCCTGGGTCCCCGGACGCGGGGGGCTGCGTGGGTGGTCCCGGCCTGAGCCCAGAGCTGGTCCTTGAGGCGTCGGGCGGCGAGGGGACTTCTTGCCTGTGCCCCTGTAGCCCGGCTTCATCCGCCCAGCCCCGCCTGGATCGGTGGGATTATTTCCAAAGGCTTCGCTGCTACAGAACAACCCTCCGGGCCAAACCCAAACCCCAGGCAGTTTCTGACCGACGATAAGTGGCCGCCGTGGCCGGGACAATGGCCCGCTGGTTCTTAGGGCCGAATTTGGTCCACCCGCGATTTCTGGGCCTCACGTTTATCGGCTGAAACTGAGGGGGTGAAAAGAAATGTTTTTCCCCTAGCTCTGATGCTTTTTGCTGTCATTAAAACATACTTCTGTTTATTTTAATCACTTACTGCTTGTTTCATCCGTGTAGCGGTGGACTGGAAGTGCTCGGCTTGCCGGCTGTGCTCTTGGATTAGGGACCTTAAGATTTTGAAAAACAATGTTTATACTTTTTTTCTGTTATGAATTTAGAATGTGTTCACTGCCGTCAGTCTGGAGCATCTGGACCCACAGACTCAAGTGAAAATCTTCCATGATCTCATCGCCAGGAGATAGTGACTGTTAGCATTTTAGTACATTTCTTCTAGTCCGTACACGCGTGTCTACTTTTGGTACACGTTATTTATGTTTGCTTAAAAAAACAAATTGGGAGTATGCTGTTCGCAGCCATTTCAGTTTATCACAGATACGTTTCTTCAACGTGAGCTATTTTGTTCCAGGCCCGCAGTGTTTTCAGCGGGCCTCTGAGAACGTCTTTTGTTTTCCTCCTTACTCTGCCCTGGTGTCCTTATTTCTGGACAGCGAGTGGACTGCATGGCACCTGTACTGGAAATCTGAACAGAGACTCTGGGGGCCTTTGTCCAGCTCTCCCTCCAGCGTTTTGGGGGGCTGGGGGCTGTGACTGCAGGTCTGAGGGGCACTGAGGGGACCAGCGGCCCAGATTTGCCACTTCCTAGGCGTGTCATCCATGTTGGGCAACTTGCTGAACCTCTCTGTGCCTTATCACTGTCTGTAATGGGTGCGGGATGCATTAAAAAAAAGGCACGATGATGTTTAAAACGTCTGTCACAAAGTAATTAAGTCAACACTTTTTATTATTCTCCATTTTCCCCCTGAATTTCCTTTAGAACTTGATGCTAAGTGGAACTGTGGGATGATGATGAAGGTTGCGCCTTCCTTCTGAAGATAAACCTGAGAGCTGTCACAGGGAGAGGTGCAGTCTGATGCGGGAAACTGCCCAGGTACACGACAAAACCGCTGAAGTTAAATCGGTCCAAATTGTACAGTGAAGGGCATAGGCTTCATTTGCTGAGAGGACGTGTGGTGCCAAATATAAAAGTTCAGAGAAGAACTTCTCCCTGAGGGGCCAACTTTCAAAACATTTGTTTAGAGTAAGGTTGGATCTCCCTTTTTTTTTTTTTAAACCTTTTTTAAAAAAAATGTTTGTTTATAGGGGCTCCTGGGTGGCTCAGTTGGTTGAGTGTCCAACTTCAGCTTAGGTCATGATCTCACGGCTCGTGGGTTCCCAGCCCTAGGTGGGGCTTTGTGCTGACATCTCACAGCCTGGCACCTGCTTTGGATTCTGTGTCTCCCTCTCTCTCTGTCCCTCCCTGGCTCACACTCTGTCTCTCTGTCTCTCTGTCTCTCTCTCTCTCACTCTCTCTTTCTCAAATGAGAGAGAGCACAAATAGGGGAGGAACAGAGAAGGAGAGAGGGAGACCAATTCTGAGGCAGGCTTCAGACTCTGAGCTGTCAGTGCAGAGCCTGACATGGGGCTCATTCCCATGAACCCTGAGATCATGACCTGAGCCAAAGTTGGAGGCTTAACTGAGCCACCCACTTGCCCCTCCTTTTTTTTTTTTTTTTTTTTTTTAAAGATTTTAATTTTAAGTAATCTCTACACCCAGTCTGGGCTCAAACTCACAACCCAAGATCAAGAGTCACATGCTCCACCAACTAGGCCAGCCAGGCACCTAACTCTGCATTTTTCTTAATGATAAACTTAAATATCATCGGAAATGTTTGATTTTTTATTTTTGTATATTTATTTGTTTATTTATGTAAGTAGGCTTCATGCCCAGCATGGAGCCCAGCACAGGGCTTGAACTCACACCCAGAGAACAAGATGTGAGCTGAGATCAAGAGTTGGATGCTTAACCGACTGAGCAACCCAGGCGTCCCCATCAGAAATACTTTAAAACAACCACACTGATGGCTTGTCACACCCTGTTGAACTGAAATTCTCAACTCTGTTTTCTATAGTAAGTCTACATCATGTTGACTTAAGTTTTCCACTCTTGATAGGTTCTCACTGAAAGCAAGTAAACTTTCTTTGACAACAATTGTAAAGGAAATTTTAAAATCAAATTGTGAATTTGTGTTTAAAGAAATGATTTCAGTAAGAAACCTAGTTTCATTTGTCACAATGCCAGAAATTTTATTGTGTGAAATGAAGTGAAAGCATAATGTGAAGCAAGTGACATTTGTTGTAGGTATATTTTCTTGGTTTGTGGTGTGTGTGTTGATGTTTTTTTTTTTAGCTACACGGGGGTTTTTATATTCAAAAAAAATTTTTTTTTAATGTTCATTCATTTTTGAGAGAGAGAGAAACAGCGTGAGCAGGGGGAGGGGCAGAGAGAGATGAAGACACAGAATCTGGAGCAGGCTCCAGGCTCCCAGCTGTCAGCACAGATCCTGAGGCGGGGCTCAAACTCACAAACCGTGAGATCAGACCTGAGCCGAAGTCGGACGCGTAACTGACTGAGCCACCCAGGCCCCCTAAATTTTTTTAATGGTTAAATTTATTGACTTTTAAAAAAAATTTAAAACATTTTTAAAAAACGTTTATTTATTTTTCCTTGAAAGGGAACATTTTATTTGCATTTTCTAGGAAAAAAATAGGATCAAGAAATAACCTTTGAAAAGATTAATACATCCCCATGGAGACTAGAACAAAGAACTCTCAATTCAAGCTCTTTTATTCATGTAAGGATTGTCATTAAGAAAGAATAAAGATGTATATATATCATTATCTACTCATCTATCTACATAGCTAGGTACAGAGAGGATACATTTACACACATCCTCTCTGTACGTAGGTATGTATTGGTTATATAGATACGTGCGTGTATACACCCACACACACACACACTACTGTGTGTATCAAGTACCGTTTTAAGCACTTTGCAAATAATATCCGAGATGTATAGATTAAAATCACTAAGCCATAGTAATTTTATACTAATTATAATCTGTGAAGTTTGAAATATGCAAATAATGGTAGAAAATTATTTATAAAAGAGGTTTAATGTCATTTTGGTGCTTTTTTTTTAACAAATCTTTTTTTTTTTTTTTTAATTTGTATCTGAATTAGTTAGCATATAGCGCAACAGTGATTTCAGGAGTAGATTCCTTAATGCTCCTTATCCATTTAGCCCATCCCCTCTCCCACAACCCCTCTAGTAACCCTCTGTTTGTTCTCCATATTTAAGAGTCTCTTATGTTTTGTCCCCCTCCCTATTTTTATATTATTTTTGCTTCCCATATGTTAATCTGTTCTGTGTCTTAAAGTCCTCATATGAGTGAAGTCATATGATATTTGTCTTTCTCTGACTGATTTCGCTTAGCATAGTACCTTCCAGTTCCATCCACATAGTTGCAAATGGCAAGATTTCATTCTTTTTTTTTTTTTTTTTCAACGTTTATTTATTTTTGGGACAGAGAGAGACAGAGCATGAACGGGGGACGGGCAGAGAGAGAGGGAGACACAGAATCGGAAACAGGCTCCAGGCTCTGAGCCATCAGCCCAGAACCCGACGTGGGG
Source organism: Acinonyx jubatus (assembly GCF_027475565.1). NCBI lineage: Eukaryota > Metazoa > Chordata > Mammalia > Carnivora > Felidae > Acinonyx > Acinonyx jubatus. Next base: position 355,086 of record NC_069392.1, on the reverse strand, counting down.
CTCGAACTCCCGGACCGCGAGATCGTGACCTGGCTGAAGTCGGACGCCCAACCGACTGCGCCACCCAGGCGCCCCAAGATTTCATTCTTTTTGATTGCCGAGTAATCCTCCATTGTCTATACATACCATATCTTCTTTATCCATCCGTCGATATACATTTGGGCTCTTTCCGTACTTTAGCTATTATTGATAGTGCTGCTGTAAACATTGGGGTGCATGTGTCCCTTTGAAACAGCACACCTGTATCCCTTGGATAAATAACCTAGTACTGCAATTGCTGGGTCATAGGGTAGTTCTATTTTTAATTTCTTGAGGAACCTCCATACTGGTTTCCAGAGTGGCTGCACCAGTTTGCATTCCCACCACCAGTGCAAAAGAGATCCTCTTTCTCCGCATCCTTGCCAACATCCGTTGTTGCCTGAGTTGTTAATGTTAGCCATTCTGACAGGTGTAAGGTGGTATCTCATTGTGGTTTTGATTTGTATTTCCCTGATGATGAGTGATGTGGAGCATTTTTTCATGCGTCTGTTGGCCATCTGGATGTCTTCTTTGGAAAAGTGTCTATTCATGTCTTTTTCCCATTTCTTCACTGGATTATTTGTTTTTATGGGTGTTGAGTTTGCTAAGTTCTTTATAGATTTTGGTTACTAACCCCTTATCTGATATGTCGTTTGTAAACATCTTTTCCATTCTGTTGGTTGCCTTTTAGTTTTGCTGATTATTTCTTTCGCTGTGCAGATGCTTTTTATTTTGATGAGGTCCCAATAGTTCATTTTTGCTTTTGTTTCCCTTGCCTCTGGAGATGTGTTGAGTAAGAAGTTGTTGCGGCCAAGGTCAGAGAAGTTTTTGCCTGATTTCTCCTTGAGGATTTTGATGGCTTCCTGTCTTACGTTTAGGTCTTTCATCCATTTTGAGTTTATTTTTGGGTATGGTGTAAGAAAGTGGTCCAGGTTCATTCTTCTGCATGTCGCTGTCCAGTTTTCCCAACACCATTTGCTGAAGATGCTGTCTTTATTCCATTGGATATTCTTTCCTGCTTTGTCAAAGATTAGTTGGCCATACATTTGTGGGTCCATTTCTGGGTTCTCTATTCTGTTCCACTGATCTGAGTGTCTGCTCTTGTGCCAGTACCATACTGTCTTGATGATGACAGCGTTGTAATACAGCTTGAAGTCTGGGATTGTGATGCCTTCTGCTGTGGTTTTCTTGTTTCAAGATTGCTTTGGCTATTCGGGGTCTTTTCTGCTTCCATACAAATTTTAGGATTGTTTGTTGTAGCTCTGTGAAGAATGCTGGTGTTATTTTGATAGGAATTGCATTGAATATGTAGATTGCTTTGAGTAGTATTGACATTTAAACAATATTTTTCCTATCCAGGAGCATGGAATATTTTTCCATTTTTTTGTGTCTTCAATTTTTTTCATAAGCTTTCTGTAGTTTCCAGTGTGTAGATTTTTCACTGCTTTGGTTAGATTTATTCGTAGGTATTTTACGGTTTTTGGTGCAATTGTAAATAGGATCCATTCCTTGATTTCTCTTTCTGTTGCTTCGTTGTTGGTGTATAGGAATGGAACTAATTTCTGTGCATTATTTTTATATGCTGCCACTTTGCTGAAATTTTTTTTTAATGTTTATTTATTTTTAAGAGAGAGACCAAGTGTGAGTGGGGGAGGGGCAGAGAGAGAAGGAGACACAGAATCTGAAGCAGGCTCTAGGCTCTGAGCTGTCAGCACAGAGTCCAACGTGAGGCTCAAACTCATGGACTGCGAGATCATGACCTGAGCCGAAGTTGGATGCTCAACTGACTGAGCCACCCAGTTTCCCCCCTCTCCCCCTTTTTAAAAAATTTCTTTTTAACGTGAAGTGCCCAACTCTTGATCTTAGCTCAAGTCTGGATCTCAGGGTTGTGAGTTAAAGCCCCGTGTTGGGCTCCATGCTGGATGTTGTCGTAGACATTTTTTTTTTTTAATATGAAATTTATTGTCAAATTGGTTTCCATACAACACTCAGTGCTCATCCCAACAGGTGCCCTCCTCAGTACCCATCACCTACCCTCCCCTCCCTCCCACCCCCCATCAACCCTCAGATTGTTCTCAGTTTTTAAGAGTCTTTTATGGTTTGGCTCCCTCCCTCTCTTTTTTCTTTCCCCTCCCCCATGGTCTTCTGTTAAGTTTCTCAGGATCCACGTAAGAGTGAAAACATATGGTATCTGTCTTTCTCTGTATGGCTTATTTCCCTTAGCATAACACTTTCCAGTTTCATCCACGTTGCTACAAAAGGCCATATTTCATTCTTTCTCATTGCCACGTAGTATTCCACGTAGACTCTTTTTTTTTTTTTTTTTAATTTTTTTTTTCAACGTTTATTTATTTTTGGGACAGAGAGAGACAGAGCATGAACAGGGGAGGGGCAGAGAGAGAGGGAGACACAGAATCGGAAACAGGCTCCAGGCTCTGAGCCATCAGCCCAGAGCCCGACGCGGGGCTCGAACTCACGGACCGCGAGATCGTGACCTGGCTGAAGTTGGACGCTTAACCGACTGCGCCACCCAGGCGCCCCTACGTAGACTCTTAAGTCTAAACTTCTTTCTTGGCCAGCAAGAAATCGGGTGCAGGATTAAAATGGGAGGGATGGCTAATGTTCGTGAAAAGACAAGAGCCCCGATTAAGGGTCCTTGCTCCGTTTCTATTAGGATCAGAAGGCTTACAAACATGGTGATGGACATGCACAAAGAGACAATGAAACTGTGGACATTAACTCACAGACGTGAGGGAAAGGGGTTCTTGAAGATATTCGGGTTTAGGGGTTTGGGTTGATAAAAAACAAAATGCTGGCGACAGGTGGATGGGCAGATGTTAATGGCAGACATGAGGAGCTGTGTCTGTTTATCTTTGCCAGCCTAGGGGATAAGACATAGCATGTAACCTCAGTGTTAACAAGGCACCTTTCTTTTGTTAATTAGCTCCCCTCTGGGCAGCTTCACCTGCAGTGCTCTAGCCCTATTTACCTAATTTGGTCCTTCCTTCCTATGAAAGCAGCTTTCTGCTATAGTACTGAATTGGGGGTGCTTTAGCCTTGAATACCTAATCTTGCTTTCCTCATGTACCTTTGTATTGGGGGCCTTCCCCCACCCCCCGTTCTGGGGGCCTTTGCCCCCACCCTACTCTATTCTGGGGGCCATAGCCCCCCTTCTCTATCCTTATTCGCCTAATCTTGTTTACCCAATCTTGGGTGTGAGCATCCTATGGCTTTGTAATTCTTTATGCCTTGTTAACCCATCAGTGCAGGCTCAGGGAGTTCCTAAGCTTATTCCCCACAGACATGAAGACTACTTGAATTCCTGGTTCCTAGCAAGAGGAGAAAAGATTTTAGGTGCAGTATGAATATACCAATAAAGTGCTTTATTCCTATGTTCACAGATCCTGGTTACCCACAAATGAGCCTGCTCATGTGATAGAAGAAAGGAGCTCCTGGAGCCAGGAACTTGTCAGTGTGAAAGACCCAGCCACCGCCTTACAGTGGAGCTTTGGGACAGAAACAGAAGAGGCTCAGCGTGGAGCAGGTCTCAGATGTGCAACTCGTCTGGCCTAGGCAACAGAAAATGACCATGTTACAGGTTAGTTGATTGTTTCTTCTTCGTTATTTTCCAGGGGATTAGAAGAGGTATGTAAGTCTTCCAGTGAAAAAGAAAAGTGTAAGTAGTTCAGAAATCAGAGGAAGATAACCTTGGAGTTGAAGATCCAGGTTGGGACAAAACTGGAGCAGTTAGAATAACGTGGGCATCAGGGATGGCAGCTCCCTGCACAGTGGAAAATCCATGTGTAACTTTTGACTCCCCAAAGCTTAACTACTGCTAGCCTACTGTTGACCAGAAGCCTTACCGATAACAGGTGATTAACACGTACAGTATTTTGTATGTGTATGATATACTATATTGTATGTGTATGATATTACTATATTGTATGTGTATGATAAAGCTAGAGAAAAGAAAATCATAAGAGAACATACATTTATAGTACTATACTGTATTTATTGAAAAAATCTGCATATAAATGGACCTGCACAGTTCAAACCCATGATGTCCAAAGATCAACTTTATTTAACTATAGGGCTTTCAGAAGGTCTTGAGATTTGAATTTTAATGAGCCATAGTGTCCTGCATAATTAATGAATTTGAGGTACAAACTTGGTTCTCAAATTTTTAGCAGTTTTAATAAAGAAATTAGAACATTTCTACGAGTTGCACTATCCTATAAAAATGTAAACTAATTCTTCATAGAGAGTAAATATTTTTCATTCTTTGATGAAGTTTTGAACAAATAATAACGTGTGAGTGATGTCCTCAGAGAAATATAGTAAATACATGGGTCTTACGGTAATTTTTCATAGTTTTCTGGAGTGTGACCCAGGGAGAAAATGCTAGAACAGAACTTAGTAATCATAATTTCTCTCTTTAAATGTGGAGCAGAATTGACATACAGAAAAGTACACAAAATGTAAAAGTACAAAGTAATGGATTATTATCAACTGAACGAATACCCATGAACCCACCATTCAGGTCAAGGAACAGAACATTCCAGCCCAGGTGAGGCCTTCCATGTGCCTCTGCCAATCACAGCTTCTCCCTCTTAACAGAGGGAACCAGGACCCTGACTTTGTAACCATTTCCTTGCTCTTTATGGTTTTACTCCAAAGTATCCATCCCTAAACACTGTAGTTTCATGTTGTCTGTTGCAGTATGTACTAATTCGTGTTTGTTTCTTTCAACATTTTGTTTGTGAGATTCAGTGCAGTTGGAATCTTCTCTCCAGTTAAGGCAGCTTCTCCGTATCACCAAATCCAGTCGGTGGTCACATTTCTAGTTGTCTCGTAAAATTTACAAGTCACTTGCAGTTTGTTTGCATCAGAATCCAGGAAAGTTCATACAGTGTAATTGGTTCATCTGTCTCTTAAGTCTTCTTAACCTATTGGCTCTTTTTTTTTCTAGCCCCATTCTTGATTGAAGAGGCCAGGGCATTTATTCTGTGGATCTCCCACTGTCTGGGTTTTGCTCCTTGCATCCCCACAGTGTGCCAATGTGTTCTGTGTTTCCTGTAAATAGGCAGATTTAGAGTTGTGCTGGCTAGTACCCAAGCCACTGGCCACACAACAATGTTTAAATTTAAAACCACTAAATCCAGCCCTTCAGTCACACTAGCCACATTTCAGGTACTTAGTAGCCATGAATTAGCGCAGATAAAAGCATATCTTCATCATTACAGATTTGATTTGGAGGCTTGATCAGACTTAGGTGTGACTTTTTGGGTAAGAGTGTTTCAGAGGTGGTGGTATGTATTCCAGGAGGTGACTCCTGTCTGCTTGCCCGTTTTGTCACGTCAGCAGCTTTATGATTGTTGCCTTGATGGACTGTTTCATTAGGGGCCACAGAATGATGCTCTGCTTCTAAGCACTTCTTTGTTTCTTAAATGAAGTTATTGCTCTATCACATGATAAAATATGTCAAGGATCAGCTTGTACACTTTCTGTCCCAGATCTGTAATTAGTCATTTCCACAGTACGTGGCATTTAAAATTTTATGGTATATAAAATTTTAAAAATTTTCTTGCCGAAACGTGGAAATATAGTAGGTTTTTACATACTGACTTTGCATTCAGGAACTTCTTAAGCCTGTTTGTTTATTTTTAAAGTTTATTTATTTATTTTGAGAGAGAGAAAGAGAGACAGTACCAGTGGGAGAGAAACAAGTAGAAAGGGAGATAGAGAATCCCAAACAGGCTCTGTACCTGTCAGTACAGAGCCTGATGTGGGGCTTGAACTCACTAACTGTGAGATCATGACCTGAGCAGAGATCAGGAGTTGGACTCTTAATCCCTTGAGCCACTTAGGCTCCCTTAAACCTTTTTATTAATTCTAATAATTTTCTTTAGATTTTATTAGATTTTCCATGTTAACAAAAATATCAGCAATATTTTTTTTTCTTAGTAAAAATAAATTGTAAATTCCTAGTTTGCCAGGACTTTTTTTTAATTTAATTTTTTTTAATATTTATTTATTTTTGAGAGAGAGAGAGAGAGAGACAGAGCATGAGTGGGGGAGGAGCAGAGAGAGAGGGAGATGCAGAATCTGAAACAGGCTCCAGTCTCTGAACTGTCAGCACAGAGCCCGATGTGGGTCTCAAACTCACAAACCATGAGATCAAGACCTGAGCCGAAGCCGGATGCTCAACCGACTGAGCCACCCAGGTGCCCCAGGACTTTTTTTTTTTTTTTTTTTTTTTTTTTTTTTAAGTAAGCTATATACCGAATGTGGGGCCTGAAGTCAACGACCCTTTTAGATCAGGAGTCGGACAGTCCTCCTACTAAGCCAGCCAGGTGCCCCTGCTAAGACTTTTTGTAACAAATGTTGATTACTTTTCAGTTTTTGGTATGTTTTACTCTTTTCTCGTCTGCTTGTTCTTTTTCATATTTTTGTATTCCTTCCTTATGAAATCCAGTCCTTCTATATGAAAATTTAAACGAGCATTTTAGCAATTTTGTTCAGTTTTTTTCTGTTGTTTGTAGTTCTTGTGTACATTCTTTTAATTTGCAAATATTCTTTATCTGCATCTGTTGAAGTGATTACATATCTTTTCTTAATCTGTTAAAGTAGTGAATATATATATATTCCTTTTAATGTTAAATGCAGCTTGAATTTTGAATTTCTTGGATAAACTCCAACTTAGTCCTTTTTTTTTCTTTCCCCCCAGTGCAAAAAGGGGATTTTCTTAAAGCACAGGGATAGGACCCATGGGCAGGAAATGCTGCCTGCCCCAGGACTGTGAGGAGAGACTGATTATATACCTAGGAGTAACTCTGACTTAGCCTTAAATTTTTTTTTTTTTTTAAGTTTATTTATTTATTTTGAGAGAGTGGGTGAGCAGGAGAGGGGTAGAGAGAATCCTAAGCAGGCTCCACCCTCACAAGTGTGAGATCACGATCTGAGCCGAAATGAAGAGCTGGACACTCAACCGACTGAGCCACCCAGGTGCCCCTCCAGCTCAGTCTTGCTATATTTTCTTCTTTACATATTGCTCAGTATAGTTGTCATTTAGGATTTTCACATCAATGTTCATGTGTAAACTGGCCTTTGCTTTTCCTTTCTTGCAATATCCTTACTGAGTTTTGTTATCAAGGTGATGCTTGTATCAAAGTGTACGGTTGTGTTCTTGCTTCTGTGTTTGGTAATTGTTTAGTAAAACAGGAATTATTTCTTCATTAAATGTCTGCAGAATTAACTGGTAAAGCTGTTTCTTTGTGAGAAGATTTTAACTCATAAAACCAATATTTTCCACATGACTAATGCTTGATGTTATAAAATCTTCAATGGGAAAATTATCCACTGAAAGATCAAGATAAAACGTTAGATTTTAATGTAACAACATGAGAAGCTCATTAATTGATAAAGGTGGAGGTTGTACACTGCAGCTCATCTTTTTTTTTAAAATTTTTTTACATTTATTCATTTTTGAGAGACGAGAACATGAGTGGGGGAGGGGCAGAGAGAGAGGGAGACACAGAATCCGAAGCAGGCTCCGGGCTCCCAGCTGTCAGCACAGAGCTCGACGCGGGGCTCGCACTCATGAACCGTGAGATCATGACCCGAGCCTGAGTCAGATGCTTAAGCCACTGAGCCACTCAGGCGCCCCTGTTGTAGCTCATTTTTAAGAGACTACAAGTTGATTAGTTTTGGTGTGGTGTCAAAGAATAACCACAGTTAACTAATTATCATCGTTTGTATGATTTCTTAAATTTTCTTCATATGCAGTCATACTATGCACGACAGTGTTACATCTTCTTTTTAGTATTTGTACTTTTTCCTTGCATTTTATTGTACTGGCCAGGACCTCCTGGACAATGTGGGTTAGAAGTGTCATTGCCTCCCTGCTCTCGGCCGGCATTGCTTTCTGTCTGGTGCATTCCAGCATTCGTTTCTGGCACCATCTGGAGTTAGTACAGACTACAGGTTAAGGACACCCAACAAGACTGCTCTCATTTCAGTTGCCAGCTGTAAGTCTCCCAAGCCACCTATACTTGTGACCAACTGGCTACAAATTTGGGGGGTTCCCCTGACCCCTTCATGTTTGCTGGAACAAGTCACAGAACTTAGGGAAGTGTTATACTTACAATTACAGTTTTCTTATCAACAACACAAACTGGAACCAGCCAAATGAAGAGACACGTAGGATGGGGTCTGGGAGGGTTGTGGATGCAGAAATTCTGTGCCCTTTCCCTGTGGAATCAGGGCACATCACGTTTCTGGCACGTTTTTGTGTTCACCACCTAGGAAGCTAACCTCACGTTCCAGTGTCCAGAATTTTTATGGAGTTTTTATCACGTAGGTATGGTCATGTAGGTTGGTTGAATCAGTGGCTGTATGATTGAGCTCAGCCTTCTCCCCTTCCCGGAGGTTGTGCTGATACCACCTGACTCAAAGCCTCAACTGTTTAATCAAATGGTTGATCTTTCCAGCCAGTGCCCATCCGGAAGACTAGGAGCCCACCGTGAGTCACCTTTTTTGTGAGAAGCATAAACTCAGGAGGGGCCCCCATGAATAATAAAAGCATTTCTGTCACTGGGGAAAGAGCAAGGCTCTGTCCCAGGAATCTGACACAGAGGCCAGACAAATTATACAGCCGTTTGCCATTAGCTACCTGTGCTGTCTAAATTTAAATTGGTTAAAAATAGGGGCTCTTGGGTGCCTTAGTCAAGCATCTAACTCCTGATTTTGGCTCAGGTCATAATCTCAGAGTGGTGAGATCGAGCCCTGCGTAGTTGGGTTCTGGGCTGGGCATGGAGACTGCTTAACATTCTCTCTCCCTCTGCTCCTACCCCCCTTGAACACACACTCTTGAGTGCTCTGTCTCTGAAAAAATAAAAAGCTGAGGGGTGCCTTGGTGGCTCACTCGGTTAAGTGTTTGACTTTGGCTCAGGTCATGATCTCATCGTTCTTGAGTTCGAGCCCCATGTCGGGCTGTCTGCTGTCAGTACAGAGCCCTCTTCACTTTAGATCCTCTGTCTTATAAATAAACACACATTAAAAATAAATAAAAGTAAATATAAGTTGGTTAAAAATAAGTAAAACTAAAAAGTCCTTTCCTAGTCACCTTTGAAGTATTCAGTAGATGTTTGTGGCTGATGGCTACCTTGTTGGATGGTGCAGATAGAGGATATTTAAGTCATCACAAAACATTCTTTTAGATAATGCTATTCCAGTCCTCAGGGAGCAAATATTCCTTATTTTGCCGTTAAGTGATGTTAGCTGTAGATATTGGTAGGTTATGATTATTAGGTTTGTTCGATTCTTAGTTTGTTTGACAGTATTTTACAATGAACAGATTTTTATTATATGCCTTTTCCACGTCTGTTGAAATAATGGTTTTTTTCCCATATTCTGTTAATAAGTTTTATGGATTTCTGAATGCTAACCCTGTCTTGCACTGCTGAAGGAAACCTTATTTGGTCAACTCACATTATGCTTTGTTTATATATGGCTTTTTGTTAGGAATTTTGTTTCTGTTAATTTCCCTGTGATGTTCACTCCTTTTGTGTTCTTGTTTGGTTTGGTCTGCTGGCCTTATACAGTGAGTTGAGAAGTTTACACTCTTGCTCTGGTTTCTGGAGGAATTTCTGTGAAGTCACTTTATTCCTTAAATGGAAGAATTCACCTCTGAAGCCTCATAGATTTGGAGGTTTCTTTGAAGGAAGGTTTTGGGGGATGGGGTCAGTCTTTTTAACATTCAACTAATACAGATTTTTATTTCATATTGTGTAATTTTTGAGTGCACTGTTTGAATATCTGTTTCATCTAAGTTGTCAAATACATTAACATAAATTTACTAATTTTGTTATCTTTTTTAACAGCTTTTTTGAACTATGACCTCAGTAGGATCTACCCAATTTAAGTATATACTGGGGTGATTTTTTGGCAATTTTATGTTGTGTTACTGTCCTTACCCTCCAGTTTTAGAGGGTTTGTTTCATCCCAGGAGAATTTTGTCATTTTGCAGTCAATTCCTATTTCCATCCATAGCTAAGGAAACCACCAATTTGTTTCCTCTCTATATAGGGTTTCCTTTTGGACATTTCATATCAATGGATTTATATAATGTGTATTCTTTTGTGTCTAGCTTCTTTGCATTAGCATAGGTTTTTGAAGTCCGTCAACATTTTAGCATATGTCAGAAATTCATTCTTTTTATTGTGGACTAGTGTTCCATTAAATGGATATACCTCTCTTTGTCTCTTTACTACTTGATGGGCATGTGGATTATTTACCCTTGATGGGCATGTGCATTATTTATTTACCCCTCACAGTGGTTATAAGTGCTGCTCACAGGAGCAGCCATGTACAAGTTTTACATGAACACGTTTTCATTTCTCTGGAGTATATACCTAAGAGTGTAATTGCTGGGTTGTATGGTCAAATTATATTTACGTTTTAAGAAACTGCCACAGTCCATCGTGTCAGACCACTTTGTATTTCTAGCAGTGTTGAGTTCCAGTTTCTCCACATCCTTTCCAATACTTATCATCTGTCTTTTTATCATTATGGCGAGTGTGAAGTGGTGTTTCATTATGGTTTTAATTTCCTTCATAACTAATGATGTTGGTCATTGTTTCATGTGCTCATGTGCTTATTAGCCGTTCCTGTATCTTCTTTGATAAAATATATTAAAATATTCTACCTACTTTTAATTTTTATTTTTATTTTTTAATATCTTTTTTTTAATGTTTTTAATGCTCATTTATTTTTGAGAGAGAGAGATAGAGAGAGACAGAGCACGAGAAGGGGAGGGGCAGAGAGAGAGGGAGACACAGAATCCAAAGCAGGCTCCAGTCTCCGAGCTGTCAGCAAAGAGCCCGACGTGGGGCTAGAACCCAGGAACCGTGAGATCATGATCCGAGCCGAAGTTGGATGCCCAACCAACTGAGCCACCTAGGTGCCCTTATTTTTTAATATCTTTTTATTATTTATTTATTTATTTATGTATTTATGTATTTATTTATTTTTTTTAACGTTTATTTATTTTTGAGACAGAGAGAGACAAAGCATGAACGGGGGAGGGTCAGGGAGAGGGAGACACAGAATCTGAAGCAGGCTCCAGGCTCTGAGCTGTCAGCACAGAGCCCGACGCGGGGCTCGAACTCACAGACCGCGAGATCATGACCCGAGCCAAAGTCGGCTGCTTAACCGACTGAGCCACCCAGGCGCCCCATTTTAATATCTTTTTAAAGTAAGCTCTACGTCCATGCAGGACTTGAACTGCTAACCCCGAGATCAAGAGTCACCTGAGCCAGCCAGGTGCCCCTACCTACTTTTTAACTTTTCTTAAAATTTTAATTTAGTTTTTTTATTGAGTTCTAAGAGGTTTTTCTTATAAGTTCTGAGTCAAGTTTTTTTTTTCAACATGAGTAGGATTTGCAAATAATTTTTTCCTGATTGTGGCTTGCCTTTTCATTTTTCAGTTGTGTAGTTTGAAGTGCAACAGTTTTATATCTTGTTATTTGGATAGGAATGTGGAAACCTTACACTGTCTAGGTGTTGTGACACTCTGTCTGCTGTGTTTATGTTACACCTTTGCATATTGAAAATCCATCAGAAGATAATACGATACTACGATTTTTGCATCCAGTGGTCAAACATACTTCAAGGAACGAAGAGGAGGGGCACTTGGGTGGTTTAGTTGGTTAAGTGTCTGACTCTTGACTTTGGCTTAGGTCGTGATCTCATGGTTCATGGGTTCAAGTGTGGAGCCTGCTTGGAATTCTCTCTCTGCCCCTACCCCACTCTTGTGCGTGAGCTCTCTCTCAAAATAAATAAACATACATTAAAAAAAAAAAAAAGGGAGCATCTGAGTAGCTCAGTCAGTTAAGCGTCCCGACACAAGCTCAGGTCATGATCTCACAGTTCGTGGGTTCGAGCCCCACGTTGGGCTCTGTGCTGACCGCTCAGAGGCTGGAGCCTGCTTCGGATTCTGTGTCTCCCTCTCTGTCTGCCCCTCCCCCACTCATGCTCTGTCTCTGTCTCTCTCTCTTAAAAATAAGTGAACAGTAAAGAAAGGAAGGGAGGGAGGAAGGAAGACAAAGAACGGCAAAGAACGTAAGAGGAGAAGATTGTGTTGTATTTGCATGGATATTTGCCATCCCTGTTCTTAATTCTTGAGCCTGGAGTTGCCTGCTGGTACTGCTTCTGGCGGAAGGCTTCGCATCTGTCAGCCCTTTGCCAGCAGCTCTGCTGCCCTGGATTCTCTTAGTTTTTCTTCATAAGAGAAAATGCCCTCACTTCACAATTATTCCTGGTGAATAAGCTGGTTACAAAATCCTCGGTTAACAGGTTTTTCTTTTCAGCACTTTTAAAGTGTTTTCCTTTTCTGGCCTCTGCTTTTTAATAGGAAATTTACAGTCATTTGAATTGCTGTTCTCTGTAAGTGAGGTGACTGTTTCCTTGTCTGTATTCTGTAGCAGTTTGATTATGATGTGTTTGGTGGTGGCTTTCTTTTTTTCGCGTCAGACACGTAATGTGCCGACGTCGTAACAAGGTTTAAGGGTGGCACATGTCACACAGTGGCGTGAACGCTCACTTATCACACTTATGAACTACAAAAGCTCGGTGGTGGCTTTCTTTATGTTATCATCCAGTTGGGGGATCACTGAGTTTCCTGTTGACTTATGCCTTTTGCCCCATTTGAGGAGCATTTGGCCATCATTTCTGTTTTCCACCATGTTCTTGCTTTTTTCCTTCTGGAACTCCTCTGACATGCATTTGGTGACAGTGTCCTGAGCCCTGAGTGTCTGAGCTCTTTTTTAAGTTTTTTTTTTTTTCCTCAGTTGCTCAAAATGGGTACTTTTATTGACTGTCTTCAGGTTCACCAGCTCTTCTCAGACTGTATGATGTGCTGCTTAGAGTCAGGTTTCTTATTTTCTGATGCTATTATGGATTATTTAGAGTGCATGTTTTCTGATCATCTCAGGTAACTTTGGGATGGGAATCCATCTCTTTAAAAATTTTTTTTCTTAATGTTTATTTTTGAGAGAGAGAGAGATCATGAGCAGAGGAGGGGCAGAGAGAGAGGGAGACACAATCTGAAGCAGGCTCCAGGCTCTGAGCTGTCAGCACAGAGCCTGACGTGGGACTTGAGCCACAAACTGCAAGATCATGACCTGAGCCGAAGTTGGATGCTCAACACACTGAGCCACCTGGGCACTCCGAGATGGAAATCCATCTTGACCTAAATCCAGAAACCTTTCTAAAACCTAGATTTGGTTATATCTCTCCCATCTCATGGAATCATGGCTAGCTGTTGGCAACGAGAAAGTGTCTATCTCTGTTAACCAGTCTGCCCCCCCCCACCCCCCATGTGGCCTTTTAATCTAATTACTACTTTGTACCTTGTGTTCTTATCTAACTGAACTGTTTGTATCTCCTCAACTCTCCTGGTTTTGGGGTTTCATTGGAGCTGTTGGCTCCCAGAATGCCTTTGCACCTCCTTTTTTTGTGGAAAGCATTGCTAATTTCTTAAAACTCACCTCAGGCTTTACCTCTTGCAGAGAGCCCGAGTTGACACCGAAATTGAAGCTGTCCTTGCTTTGACCCACGTGGTGCCTCAGCTACAGCAGCTTATTTTATGAATAGGCGTATATATTTGTAGCCTCTACGAGACTATGCAGTTTTTTAGGGTATTGTGTTATTACCTTTTTTTGGGTACCAGCTCTCCGGTGGCAGATTTGAGGTTCAGTAAATATTTTGTTGGTGGTTCAGAAGATTTTTGAATTTTTATTTATTTATTTTTTTAATTTGATTTTTTTTGGGGGGGGGGGCGGAGAAAGAGTATGTGTGTGACCAGAAGAGGGACAGAGGGAGAGAGACTCCTAAGCAGACTCCAGGCTCAGCATGGAGCCTGACATTTGATTTCACGACCCTGGGATCATGACTTGAGCCGAAGTCAAGAGTCACACCCTCAACCGGCTGAGCCATTCATACGCCCCCTGTTGAGATTTAAACTCCCGAATTCCATTTCTAATGTATATATGGAAGGGTGGAAGAGTGCATCATTGTGTTTTATTACAGAAATACCATGCAAAGGACACAGTCATTCTCCATAACTTGCTGTGATGAGAAAAATGTGCTTACACTCCAATTCTTTCCCATCTCTCAGAGTGATAATTGCTTCAGATTCACCAGGGTTATGCTTTTACAGGAGGCATTCTCATTTGAGGATTTATCTGTGGACTTCACCCAGAAGGAGTGGCAACTCCTGGACCCCAGTCAGAAGGACTTATACAAGGATGTCATGCTGGAGAACTACAGCAGCCTAGTTTCGCTGGGTAAGAAGAACTTCCTGGAGGACCCCAGACTATGCCTAATACCTTACTTGTTTAGTTGCTGAGAGCTGTGGGGGTTCTGAATTTTTTAATGGTTTTGAACCTGAATTCAGGAGATTAAAAGTTCCGTGCATGTGACACTAGGGAAAACATCTGGACCTGACCTTCCAATTAGGAAGGCTTATTTTCTTTATGTGTCCTCCGAAACTTACCGCATTCATGGGGGGTTGGCACCTAATGCAAGGAAATGGCTATGTTCCACTTGCCTCTTCTGTGTTGACTTACTTACAGAGCAGTTTTGTATAGCAGGTACAATTCTCCTTTTAAGTCACTTTCCCAAGGATTGACAGCTAGTCATTGAAAGGGCCTGGATTTGAACCCAGGCTGATGGGCTCGGGAGCCTCTGAAGCATGTAATGGTTTTGTATTTGGATTACAGAAGTGAACAATCTTAGAACCATCAGCCACCAGGGAGACCCCTGCTGTTGAGAATTATTTAGTCTGTTCATACACAGATGGGTACTTCACTGGGCTGGTGTGATGCCAAACCTTTCTGTTTCTTCGGTGGCCCTGAAGCCCAAGCAGTCAGGGTCAAGGCTTTTGTGTTTTCCCCTGAACAGGGTATGAAGTTATGAAACCTGATGTCATCTTCAAGCTGGAGCAAGGAGAAGAGCCATGGGTGGGAGATGGAGAAGTTCCAAGTGCAGACTGCTCAGGTGGGTGTGAGAACCAGCCAGAAATTCAGTCTCAGTTGGTCACTGGGTTGATGACATCTCTGAAATGTGCTTTTGAGAGCTCTTTTCACAATCTCTGGCCCCGTGGTGGGTTTCAGAACACCTGATGTGAGCCACTTTGTGTCTTTAGGTGTGGCTTTTTTGCTTCCAGCTTGTTTAGGCCATGAACTACTCCCTGTCTGCCAAGTCTGGAACTTTGGCTTCTTTCATATTCTCACATGTTTAATCTTCTGTCCTCTGCTCACCTACAGTTAGACACGTCTGCTTGTACAGTTAAGAGGTTTCTTTCTCGCCTCAGTGGGGTGTCTGATGCCCAGAGAAGTACCCCGTGGGCCCACTGCACTCCATTCCGCCTCTGTACAGCTGAGAACAGTTGCTCGTTCCTCCCAAACAATTGGTCCTTTTTCTCCCTTTTTAAAATTAGGTTCTGTTGTACTTTTCCTGTAGATTAGATACCACGGAGTACATTGAATGGTCTCTCTCTTAAGTTTTTTTGCCCTTTGGAAGTTATCTTTTTAACTTAACTCCTCAACGCACACTTAAAACTAGGCCCATGATGTCCCTTAGGGACATCTGAATTATCCAAATAATTGGATTTGGAATTTACTTCACTTACTGAATTATCCAAATTTCTACATAGGTGTAGAATCTAACCTTCTTTTATAAGTTCAGGCTCCCTCGAAATCACCCCCTGAGATACATATCTGAGTGGCACTGCGGTGGGAGGAAGGGCGTTGATGTGGGGGTGGGGAGGGAATGGCAGTGCATGTGATGGAAGGGTGCTCACCTGTGGCGGCTGCCTGGACCCCCCCGAGGGACCAGGAAGCCAGTCACCTGCTAACGCCCAGTGCTCAGGGCTTGAGCGTTGCTCTGGGGGCGTTCGTGAATTCTCCAGAATGTCCAGAATCCCTGCACACAGACCAAGCATGCGCTTGCAGCTTAAGGATTATTTTGGGCAGAGAGAGATGGGTGCCTGGGGTGGGCCCCACAGTCTTCCCAGGGTGCAGGTGCCATCTGAATGTAGCTGAGGCATTGACAAGAGTCTGCTACAGCCTATAGCCTCTTCTTCCAGGCTCTCCACTGTGTGAATCTGTGCAGCCTGTCCTGCTGTTTACCCTCTTCCTCAAATTCATGGTCAACTCCATTTGAACATTTCTCAGTGTTTTCAGACGAAATACTTACTCTTCTCTGCATCTCCGTTTGATTGTGCTGTGTTTTATCGTAATCCTTTCCACACAAACTCTGTTTTCACATACACATTCATACACATGGAATGTTCCTTGACTGTCCAGCTCAGTTGGTCTCACTTTTTTCGGAAGTCCCATTCCAGACCTGATCACAGGCTGGGTAATATTCTTTAGTTGGTTGGTCTCTGAGCTTTGTGTGCATGCACAGACACAGGCTTATAGTTTTATACCCAGCTCTGTGTCAGACAGGATTCATTCCGCAAATTCTTCTCCACAAGCCCATTGTTCTAATACAGGTGTTTTTACCCAGGTGTGCATTAGGTCACATGGGGATTTGATTCAGTAGAGTGGTGTATACGTATTTTAAAATGTAGTATTCTAGAACTGGAATTTGTGTTTGAGAAACTCTTGTGATTTTTTTTTTTTTTATGTGCCCCTCTCTCATTGATGGCCACCACTTGAGTTTCTACTAAAGGGATTAAAAAGTAAAATACCTGGAAAATACCATACAGAAGCATAGAACTTACTTAAGTGACATTTGCATCCAATTTTTTTAACTCTGCATTTAAATAGTGAACATTTATGTTTCACTGCAGTGTAGCGCAAAGTTAGTTGTCAAAATTAACAAGGCCTGCACTTCAGGGTCCGCAAGAACACCACTATGCTCAGAGGTTCAACGGGACTGCAGATGTTGTAGGAATGGCTAAGATTTATTACAGTGACATAATGACACATAGCTGCATCACCATGGAACGGGCACAAGCAGAGTCTGGAGGAATCCAGGTGCAGGTTTCCTGTGCTGCTCCCTCCATGAGGGTGACACAGAGCTCACTTCTTCCCCAGCAATGAAAATGGAGTAGTATGTGTGGTATTTCTGCCCAGGAAAGGTCACTAAAGACCGAGCACCCAGGGTTTTATTGGGAGCTGGTCAGAGGCACCTCTGCCTAGCACTTCGGCTAGGAGTCCAGCATTTCAGACTCCCAGGAGACCAGGTACTCAGCATAAACCACGTGGTTTGCACACAGTCCACCACAGGGAGCCCCTTTATCAGCTGGGAATGGTAGGAACACTCCAGAAACCCAGGTTCCCAAATGCTAGCCAAGAGCAACCTTGCAAGTAGTCGTGTGTGCATAGCACTCTCAGGCCTGGTGCCAACTCTTTTCTGCACAACAACTTGAGCAGTTCATAGAAAATTGAATATGTGTTGATTTCTCTTATTATTTTTAAGGTATTGTGCTGGATGGTGTGGGTATTCCTTGTCTACACAGTGCTTACTTTCTCATGGGAGGATAAAAGTGAACAAGTTTTCAAATAACCAGGGTAAAACCGAGATCCTGAAAGTGCTCTTATAGAAATAAGGTAGATAATAACATGGTAGAGAGAGTGTTAGTCTGCTCAGGAAGTTACTCCTGCAGTTTTGGAGGCTGGAAGTCCCAAGATCAAGGTGCCTGCGTGATTTGGGTTCTGATGAAAGCCGTTTTGCTGGCTTGTAGCAATGTAGCTCTGCCCTCATATGGCCTTTCCTCATTCATGCATGTGGGTAGATTAGGGGCCAAGGAGTACTCTGGTGTTTCTGATAAGGATACTAATCTTTTTGGATCAGGGCCCTACCATTATGATCTCATTTAACCTTAATTCCTTCCTTTGGGATCTCATTTCCAAATACAACCGCACCGGAGGTTAAAGCTTAAATATATAAATTTTGGGGAATGGCACAAACATTTGATCCATAACAGGGTCATGTGGAGAAGGCAACTCTAGACATGAAGACTGAAAGGAACAAGCTATCTGAATTAGGAGAAAGTGTTCCTTAAAGGAATGACAAATATGGGGGTGCCTGGGGGGCTCAGTCGGTTAAGCATCTGACTCTTGATTTCAGCTCAGGTCATGATCTCATGGTTTGTGAGTTCGAGCTCTGTGTCGTCTGCTCTGACAGTGCAGAGCCTGCTTGGGATTCATTCTCTCTCTCTCTTTCTCTCTCTGCCCCTCCCCTGCTCGCACTCTCTCTTTCTCAAAATAAATATTAAAAAAAAGGAATGATAAATATGAATGCATTAAGTGAGGAAGGGACTTAGTTACTTAGAAAGGCCTTGCCTCAGGGAGATAGGGGTTGGGGAGTGTGCGGAAACTAGATCATACATCAACGTGTAAGCAATAGGAAGGAGTTTGAATTGATTCAAACAATTTTAAGTAATAATAAAATTATCTGATTTGTATTTTAAAAAGCTTAACCTGACTGCAGAGTAGAAAATTAACAGGAAGCAGGGAAACCAGTTGGAAGGATATTTTACTGAGCTATTAAGATGGATTAAATTACAGCAGAGAGGAACACCTGGGTTGCTCAGTCGGTTGAGCATCTGATTCTTGATTTCAGCTCAGGTCATGATCCCGGACTCATGGGATTGAGCCCTACATGGAGCCTGCTTGTGATTCTCTCTCTTTCTCCTTCTGCCCCTCTTCCTCACTCATGCTTTCTTTCTCTCTAAAATAAAAAATAAAATACTTAAAAATAAACAAGCTACAGCAGAAAAAAGTGGTGGGGAGAGTTGGGGTATCTGGGATATACTACAAATGGTCAAACATGAAGCAAACCCGTTTTTCTAATGGGGAAAAATTAAAGTTGGAAGAAGTTAGATACAATTTCCAAATATGTATTTAGTTTAACAATGTAACAGTTAAAGTAACAAAATTACAAGTTTAATTTGTAAGTACTCATTTTCTGTTCTCACGTTTCCTGTTACCGCTTTATTCAAACTTGTAACGTACATCTCAAAGCTAATATTTCTGTAGTAGACTTTTGATTTTAACCCCCAGGCTTCGTTTTCCTTCATTCTTCTCAACTCAGTAATGAACACCATAATCCACTGAATTGCTCAAACCCCAGTCTTAGGGTTCATTCTTGATTCCTTGCTTTCCCTTATTCCTTACATGTCAAATCCATCAGCAAATCTTGTTGACTCTACCTCCTGAATGGATATGGCCGACAGTAAGTTGTGGGTTTCCTGCAAATTTATTACCCTTGATTGACATTTAAGTCTTTAAAAAATTTTTCACATTACTGGTTGGCTTTCATACCTGTGGGTAAGAGCTCAGGAAAAATTCCAAGTGTTGATTATTAGTGAAAAATAAGCCTTTTGAAGAACACTTATAACAGTGGCCTAAGTGGTTATGTTGTGAGAATAATGACAAAAGAGCTATATAATAAAGGGCAAATTGAGAATATTTCAAGAATGGGAACTTGTATCTTATTTTCAGTGAAAGAACACATAGATTGTGAGGTTTTGTGCCTAAACATGTTAGATGAAAAATGGTGTGCTCCACGAAGTGGCTCTCTTGGTGATAATGCTGAAAATGTTTCTGGTAAGTTTAAAACGTTCAGAAAATTTTAAAATGGGAAAAGGGACAAATATGATTTCTCATTCTCTAAGCTTGTAATGGCTTTAGTAGTTACTCTGTCAACCTGTTAATTCTCTCTATTTGTTTTCTTTTCCATTACAGTTAAGTTGCTCAAGGTCAGGGGCTTGTTTCCTGTTTCTTGCGATTCGTGCTCCACCTGGGGCACAGTGTGTACTCAGTAGGTGTTGAGGAAATCATTTCCTCACAATATTGGATCAGTGCTTCTTCCAGCCTCCTTTCTTTGTTCCTCGTTGCTCTTGATATATTTTTTACATTCTCTTACATTTTATAAACTTATATTTGACCACAATCACAGGTGACATAATATACTGCCTGTATGTCATTCCTATTTGTAGCATTTTGTTTTCTTTTCTTTTTTTCCCCAGTACCTAGAGGATAGACCTTCTACCTGGGACTGGGAAACGGCCTTCCCCAGCATTCATCCCCTTACATAGCATAGCTGGTTTTTCATTTAGGAAAGACAACCATAGAAACATTCACAGGTTTTTATTTCTTTGTAGAACAAGACTTGCAAGGAAATGGTCATATGATGTGGCGCCAGGATGACCAGGAGAAGCTTAGAAATCTGAAACAGGATCACGAATGTGATGCATTTGGAAAAAAACTCAATCTGAGCATGAACTTAGTTCCTTTAAGGAAATCAAACAGTGAAGATAATGTAGATGGATTATTTTTAAAACATCACTTAGATTTACTTATTCCAAAAGCAGATTATGGAAAGACAGAATCGGATGGTTTCAGTGTATTTGATAAGTTGTTTCTCGATACCAAGCCTGAGGAAACTGATGCTTGGTTAAAATACTATGAATATGATAAATATGATAAAATTAGTTCTAAGAAGTCACAGATTATCATATTTCACAGAACTCGTCTAGGGGAGAAACTCTATGAATGCAGTGAATGTAGGAAACGCTTCACTAAGAGATCAAGTCTCATTAAACATCAGACCAGACACATAAGGGAGATAGCCTATGGCTGTGGTAAGTGTGGCAAAACCTTTCCCCAGAAGTCACAGTTTGTTACACATCACAGGACTCACACAGGAGAGAAACCTTACAATTGTAGCCAGTGTGGGAAAGCCTTCTCCCAAAAGTCACAGCTCACATCCCATCAGAGGACACACACAGGAGAGAAACCATATGAATGTGGTGAATGCGGGAAAGCCTTCTCCCGGAAGTCCCATCTCATATCACACTGGAGGACACACACAGGTGAGAAACCCTACGGGTGCAATGAATGTGGAAGGGCCTTTAGTGAGAAGTCAAATCTTATTAATCATCAGAGAATTCATACAGGAGAGAAACCATTTGAATGCAGAGAATGTGGGAAGGCCTTCAGCAGGAAATCACAACTCGTTACACATCACAGGACTCACACAGGAACAAAACCCTATGGGTGTAGTGATTGTAGAAAAGCCTTCTTTGAGAAATCAGAGCTCATTAGACATCAGACAATTCATACTGGAGAGAAGCCCTATGAATGCAGTGAATGTCGTAAAGCATTCAGAGAGAGGTCAAGTCTCATTAACCATCAGAGGACTCATACAGGAGAGAAGCCTCATGGGTGCATTCAGTGTGGGAAAGCCTTCTCCCAGAAGTCACATCTCATTTCCCATCAGATGACACACACAGGAGAGAAACCCTTTGTATGCAGTAAATGTGGGAAAGCCTTCAGCAGGAAATCTCAGCTTGTTAGACATCAGAGAACTCACACAGGAGAAAAGCCCTATGAATGCAGTGAGTGCGGGAAGGCTTTCAGTGAAAAATTAAGCCTTACTAATCATCAGAGAATTCACACAGGAGAAAAGCCTTATGTGTGCAGTGAGTGTGGGAAGGCCTTTTGTCAGAAGTCCCATCTCATATCACATCAGAGGACTCATACAGGAGAGAAGCCCTATGAATGCACTGAATGTGGGAAAGCTTTTGGTGAGAAGTCCAGTCTCGCAACTCACCAGAGAACTCATACAGGAGAGAAACCATACGGGTGCAGGGATTGTGAAAAAGCCTTCTCCCAGAAGTCACAGCTCAATACTCACCAGAGAATCCACACAGGAGAGAAACCCTACGAATGCAGTCTTTGCAGGAAAGCTTTCTTTGAGAAATCTGAGCTAATTAGACATCAGAGAACTCATACAGGAGAAAAACCTTATGAATGCAGTGAATGTGGGAAAGCCTTTAGGGAGAAGTCAAGTCTCATCAATCATCAGAGAACACATACAGGAGAGAAACCCTTTGAATGCAGCGAATGTGGAAAAGCCTTCTCTCGGAAATCACACCTCATACCGCACCAGAGGACACACACTGGGGAGAAGCCCTACGGATGCAGCGAATGTAGGAAGGCCTTCTCTCAGAAGTCACAGCTTGTTAACCACCAGAGAATTCATACAGGAGAGAAACCTTACCAATGCCATGAATGTGGGAAAGCCTTCTCCCAAAAGTCACAGCTCATTAATCACCAGAGAACTCATACAGCAAAGAAATCCTAGGATTGGAGTTAATATTAGTCTTTGACAGAGACCTTACCTCTTTGTACTTCAGAAAATGCAGTTATGGTAAACCTTTCAAATAAATAGTCACATCACATTGTAGGTCTGAGTAATCTTTTAGGGTAGGAACTCTAAGTGAGGTTATGTAGGGAAAGTTTTCAGCTGATTAACATGCTTATATAGGAACTCATGGACTAGAATGAGCCTATGAGATGCAGTGGATTTTAAAAGCTTGGCAAGCATACAGTAGGAAATTAATAGCAAAGATGAGTACTGTGAACATCAGAAAGCTTTGCAGAGGCCACATCTCATTAGCTGTTGGAAATATGCCCACTGGGGTAAACCCTAATCCAGCAAATGAAGAAAAATCCCATGAATACGGCAAGTGAGGTGATGTTTCCATCAAGAAATCACAGCTCATTGTGCATTAAAATACTCTCAGGAATGAAGCTCTGTGAAAATACTAAATATGGGACACTCTTCAGCAGGTAATCCAACCATATTTTTTTTGCGGGGGAGGGGATTTACATTGTGGGTAAGCCTAACGATTGAAAGAAATGGGAAACGTGCCCCTAGAAATAAGGCTATAAAGGGAAGACATACATTTTTTTATAGACATGGTTATTAGAAACCCCATACTGATGATTGACATGTTCATTCTGAAGTATGAAGTTTTAAAAATATGTGAATAAATTGAGTCATTGAAACATCTAGATAAGACATTTCTCAGTGGTATTTATGGTTTATTTTCCTGTGTCACACAGTGTGTCTCATATTTTGGAATCACATATGATGATGTAATTGTGAGCATGAAATGCACATACCTTTTAGTAGTGCCTCTGATGTCAGGACATAACCACATGCCGCTGGTTTTTCTGTTGTAATGATACTATTGAAATGGCAATTGGTATAACATGTCTTACTGTTAAGTATGCAGCTTAATAACACTACATCTCTTTTTTTCCTTATGGCTTGTTGGCATATAAACGGGTCTGTGGTTGCTGATGTTTCTCTTCCGTTATGAAAGCCAACATTATATAAAGTCTGCAATCTCAGACTCAGAAACAATTTACCTAATACCTGGTTAATGAGTATTCAAAGACAGGAACGCAAAACGCAATAGTGACTCATTATGTACTGAGTGAGCAAAAGAAAGGCGTGTGAACTGTATCACACAGCACTCGAGCTAAATGGCAGTAGTGCTGTCCAGGTGTTGTTCTCATTCAGTGTGGTGCCTTTGTGCATCCAGTGTACGTACTTCAAGTGCTGTGTGCCCAAGTACAGCTTGTATTTAAGTTACTCTGATGAAATATGCTGTGTGCTATTGTTTTCAGTGTTTCATAAGATATTTTGTGGAAAAGCTAGGGGGAGAAACCAATTATTTAGGGGTCACTTTCAGAAAATGTAAAGTAAAGATTTTTTTGTGCTGAGAAATATATTTTTGATGTATTCAAGGAAGCCTATTTTACCTTCCTGCACATTTCTGTGATGTCCGGACAGGTATTAGGAAGGTATTAGGAAGTAGGCCTTTCACTGCTTCATCATTTGAAGTATCTGTGCTTTGCCTCTCTTCACCAGCTGCACCGTGCACATGGTGATCGTGTTGTGAACCTTTCATTGTAAGTAGGGCTCGCTTCGACAGTGCATGAACCACCCTTTAGCTCAGGTGGAATTTTGCAGTGATCTTTATAATGATCCTTGACAAAGTGTATAGTATTCTTTGTATGATGGTGAAATTCAGAAAAGTCCTGACTTTGATTCCAGACTTGGGAAAATCAAGACGACTTTCATGCACAAGTAGCTTTGTCCGCACCTTTGAGTTTACCAGTATTCTTTCCTGTAATTACCAATTTTACATCATTGTTGAAAAATTGGGACTTCAATGAGAGTAATTTTCTAATCCACTACACCAGAATGGTAATTTTAAAAGTATCTAACTTCACAAATTTTTATTCACGCTCAAACATATGGGCTTCCAGCTTTTCTCCCTCAAACCTGAAGGTGATTTTATCAACTTCATTTGTAAAAGAATAGTTATAGGGTTATGTTTTACTTTGTAGATTCTCCCATTTTTAAATTTTTATCTCTCCTGATTCTGTTCCCTAGTCCCAGATATTGATTTGTTAGTTCTTGGATTGAGTTTGGAGTCTGTTGTCTAAAAATGACCTAATTTTTCTCACTTCAGTTCTAGATTGTTCCATTTACTATTAAGGAGTTAAACCCAGTAGTTTACTCTCTAGATAACCAAACTTTGGCTTTAGCCTACTGGTTGAATACCGAAGAGCAGATTTTTTCCTTAGGGGTCATGTGTCAGTCATAGGGAGTGCTAACGCTGGCAACAGAGGCCTTGTTTATCAAAATACCTTACGTGGAGACCCAGGTATGCTGTGTAGAACTCACTGGGTACTCTCTTTCTGAAGAGGGGTCTTTGATTCTGAAATTAGATATTTTCAGTGTCCACGTTTTAAATTACCTTGGTAAACCACAAAAAAACACGAGTCCCCACATTTCCCCTACCACAAATCCCACATCAAGAAGAAAGCTGGTTTTGATGCTAAGAGGGATTTACTTGCAGCTTCATGGAGCATAGTAGCTGATGTTGGTAGAATGCATAGGGAGAGCATCCCCTCCCTCCTCTTTCACCACCTAGGTTCCCCCACTGTCCTGGAAGACCGTTCTGCCAAGGACAGTTCTACTGTATTCCTTTTACTAAGTAATGGATCATTTGGAGATCAAGTCTGTGAGTCTTGGGGAGTGCCTTTCTATTCGGTGTTTCTTTGTGGGCTTTTGTAATGTGACACCATTGCCTCTATGGATCCAATGTTCTGGGTATTTTGATCTCAAGATCATCACCTGTAGAACCTGAGGTGAAATAAACCCAAAGAATATCCAATTTATCCAGCAATACCTGTACCAATAGAAGAATGTAGATCAGTGGGCATCTGGAATCTACATCCGAGGCTTCCCTCATTTGGCCGTTTATTCCAGCAGTATATGCTCAGGTTGTCAGCTCTGCTGGGCTCATGAGTCTACAGATACGGTACCAGCAAGCTGCTAGGTGTTCAGCACCTAGTCTGGCCTATGCTGATGTGCTAACCCAACCATGACCCTTGTAGCTGTATGTATAATTTCTTGCACCTTGCCTTCATTCTTTTTTTAGTCCATTTTCCACACTACACATAGTATTTTAAGGTGCAATTCTGATTATACACTTCTGTGTTGAAACAGCAGGTAGCTAATTGTGGACTTAATGAGGACTTCTGTATAAATCCGGCCTATCCATCATTTCTGAATATCTTTCCTCCTGCACAGTACTTTTTGGCCTCCTTGAACTACTTGCAGTTCCTTCATATTTCTACAGTCTCACAAGTCTCCTGTCACTGAAATGCCCATGTACCTTATTAATGCTTTGCCATCCTTTATGAACCGCACATGTGTTTGTCACTGTGGTAATACAATCATCGCATGTCTTGTCTTTTCCATTAGAAAGCTTCTGGAAACCTGGGACTATCTTGTTTGTCTATACGGTTTTAGCAACTGAGGTGGTAATCTATGAACGTGAGTGCTCACGGTGGCTGCTTTCCACCACATAGGGAAGCATAGTCTGCAGTGAGGGAGAAGAGTGAAGCCTGGAAGCTTATTCCGGGACCTGGTTCTTGTCCTAATGTCCAGACTCACATCTGCCCTTTTCATGCCTTGATTGTTGCATTCTTCTGTGAGATATCCCAAATACCCTTCTAATAAATTCTCATGCTTGCTTCATCTGGTTCAAGTTGTGTTTGTTACTTACAACCCAAATATTCCTAACACAGGAGGTTAGGCTGTGCGATAAGTTGGGTTCTCTGGAAGTGGATCCTGAGATGCAGTTTGGAGTGCAAGGTGTTTATTGAGGATCAGCATCTGTGGGGTGATGGGAAGATGAATAGGAAAGGGTGGGTCGGAGGAAGAAGTCAGGCTGGACTGAGGCTGGTGAGACCCTGGCCACACCAGTAGGAAGCTCTGAAGGAAGTGCTGCTCGTGAGTGCCTCCTGTGGGGCTAAGATGGTCAGGTCTCCACATCCCCGAGGAGCTCCGTCACCAGGGGCCTGTTGCCCTGGGAAGGGGAGCATCCCAAGTGAATCTGCTGTCTTTAGCTGAGACCAACTCCACAAACTCCGGCAACTGGGGGCAGTCAGCTGACCACTCCCTGCTGCTGAGCAACAAGTCCTTCCCTGGAGAGGGTTGGGTGGCCTCACTCTGTGCCCACAGTCCATCCCACCACTGCTGAGTTCCATTTTCCCAGTGTTAGGTCTGTCCGAGGAGAGACTGAGGAAACAAAGTTCGCTGGGACCAACTGGTCCCTCCTGATGCTGTCGTTTTCTCTCACCTGTGAGCTATTCTGGGGCCTCTGCCACCTCTGCTGGCATTGATGGCTCACCTCCTTGCTGAGGGGTCTGAGCCATGGTTTCCGTGCCCTCAGACCAAGTTGCTGTATCTGTGCATGTACCTTCACAACTGGGTAAGAAAGTTGCAAGAAGCCCCTAAGTGGATCACCTGAATCCATTCCTTCCTCCCCACCCTGTTGTGTAAGCAGCACTGCATCCTCCTCGTGCATCAAGTACCCCTGAAAAAGAGCGACTCCTCGTCTGCCCTGCTGGTCCCTGGACACAAGGAGCACAATGCCCACGGTATACCTGGAGCTTGCAATTAAGTAGGAAACTTGCTCTGTCTTGGTGAAAAGTGTGTTCTCCTTACAGATCAAGACTTCTAACCCTGCAGAGCCCAGAGTTGTGGGTATGGGAAGCACAAAGGCCTCTGGAGGCAATCATTGGTAATGTGACGGTAGGTGAGGCCATCCCTGCTTAAGAGAGACCGAGCACGTGGTGAAGGGCAGAGAGAGGGGGGGATCTGAAGCAGGCTCTATGCTGACAGCAGCGAGCCCAGTGCAGGGCTGTAACCTCACGAACTGTGAGGTCAGACTTTTGGCTCTGAGCCAAAGTCAGATGCTCAGCCAACTGAGCCACCCAGGTGCCCCTCTTGCTTTCCGTTTTTTTTTTCTTTTTTAAAAGAAAATTTTAATGTTTATTTTGAGAGAGAGAAAGAGAGAGGTAGTGGGGAAGGGCAGAGAAAGAGAGAAAGAATCCAAAGCTGGCTCCAAGCTGACAGCACAGAGCCTGACACTGGGCTTGAACCCATAAACTGTGAGATCAAGACCTGAGCTGAAGTCAGGTGCTCAACCAACGGAGCCACCCCAGTGCCCCACTTTTCTTCTTTTTAAAAAGATTTATCTTAGGGGCGCCTGGGTGGCGCAGTCGGTTAAGCGTCCGACTTCAGCCAGGTCACGATCTCGCGGTCCGTGAGTTCGAGCCCCACGTCAGGCTCTGGGCTGATGGCTCAGAGCCTGGAGCCTGTTTCCAATTCTGTGTCTCCCTCTCTCTCTGCCCCTCCCCCGTTCATGCTCTGTCTCTCTCTGTCCCAAAAATAAATAAACGTTGAAAAAAAAAAAAAAAGATTTACCTTAGAAGGAGAGGGAGGAAGCGGGATAGGGAGAGAATCCCAAGCATGCTCCACACTCAGCACAGAGCCCGACATGGGGCTTGATACCATGACCCTGGGATCATGACCTGAGCTGAAATCAAGAGTCAGACGTTCAACCTACTGAGCCATCCAGGCGCCCAGAATCTGCTTTTCAAACGGAGAATATTTCTCTGCCATAGAAATCATGGCTTTGCAACAGAACCCTAGAGGGCTCTGCAGCTCTATCAGAGATTGAAGTAGACTCCAGACAGCATCCTTAACTGCCTTGGATACGTCTAACAGAGTTAACCTACAGGGTACCTCGCACCAGTCCTGTGCCTGCTGCAGAGCTCTCTTGCTCTAGGCGCCACTCAAAATTGGGAGCTTTACAAACCACCCAAGATCGGAGTCAAATTTCCAAGTGTGTTCCATGATCCCTTCCAACATCAAAGAGGCCCATGTTAATGTTCCTTTAACAAATTTTAGTCTTTCCATTTTCTTAAAAAAATTTTTTTTAATGTTTATTTTTGAGGGACAGAGACAGAGCACGAGCGGGGCAGGGGCAGAGATAGAGGGAGACACGGAATCTGAAGCAGGCTTTAGGCTCCGAGCTGTCAGCACAGAGCCTGACACGGGGCTCGAACCCACGGACCATGAGATCATGACCTGAGCTGAAGTCGGATGCTCAATCAGCTGAGTCATCCAGGTGCCCCAGGTCTTTTCATTTTCATTCATTCTTCAGAACCACATTTTAGGACTAAATTTTGATAAAATTTAGACAATAAAATGTATCTACTTTTCACATAGAGTTAAACTTCCATGCGTTTTGGTAAAAATGTTTAGGCCAATGTGGGTACCGCTCCTACCAAGTTGTAGATTATTTCATTTCCATCACTTTAAAATGTTCCCTTGTACCTCTTCACAAATTTCACTTCCACTGCTGACCTTAACCGCTGATCTCTCTTCTGACAATAGATTCTTTTTATCTGTTCTAGAATTTCATATGATTGGGATTGTACAATAAGTAACCCTTCGTATCTGGCTTCTCTCAGTCTAATGTTTTTGGGATTTGTGCATGTTTTTTGCGCATCAGTTTTGTTTTTGTTGTTTTTTTTATTGCTCAGCTTTCCATTGTATGGAAATACCATTGTATGGATATACCAGAGTTTGTCCATCCACTCACCTGTTGATGGACATACAAATTGTTTCATATTTTGGCCATGAAGAATAATGCTGAGTCTTTCCACTACATTCACCAGAATAGCCAAACATGGAATATAAAACAATGCAAGCACTTTGGAAGACAGTGTGGCAATTTCTTAAAAGTTAATCATACAGTTGTATGGTGACAGATGGCAGCTACACGTGTGATGAGCAAGCACAATGTGTGGACTTATCAATCACTATGTTGTATACCTGAAATGTTAACATTTTGTGTCAACTATACGTCAATAAAAAATAATTTAAAAAACTGGTAAATATATACGTACCATAAGATTCAGGAATTCTACTCCTAAGACCATACCCATGGAAAATGAAAACATATGTTCAGAAAACTTTGTATACCAATGTGCGTAAGATCTGTTTAGGGAATGTTTGGTTTGTCTTCTTCTAAGCCCTGCTGCTGACGCTACAGATTGAGGGTTAACGAAAAGGAAAAAAAAAAAAAAAATAGAGTCAACAAAAGGGAGAATCCTGAGGGGTATATATTTATATATTCCTGTTCTTAAAAATGTTTGAGAAATACATTCAGAAGAGCTTTGTGTGGCAGAATCTGGGAGCCTTTTTGAACAGATGTGTTCTTGTTTGTCCCTAAGTAATCTCGGGCCACTGAAGAAATTTGACTTTTCAAAAAACTTTTTTTAACATTTATTTATTTTTGAGAGCGTGAGAGCAAGCAAGTGAGTGGGGGAGGGACGGAGAGAGGGAGAGAGAGAAGCAGGCCGACTGCAGGGCTTGAACTCACAAACCATGAGATCATGACCTGAGCAGAAATCAAGAGTTGGCCGCTTAGCCGACTGAGCCACCCAGGCACCCCAGAATTTGACTTTAAAATTAAAAGCAGGATTGGAGCACCTAGGTGGCTCAGTTAAATGTCTGATTCTTGGTTTCACCTCAGGTCATGATCTTGTGGTTCCGTGGGTTTGATCACTGCGTTGGGCTCTTTGGTGAAAGTGCTGAGCTTGGGATTCTCTGTCTCCTTCTCTCTCTACCTCTCTGTCTCTCAAACAAAATAAACTTAAAAAAATTAAAAGGATGTTTTATTCAATATATGTTATTAGGGCCCACAACCAAAAATTTTGGACAAAATAATAGCATTGCATCCTTACATCACACTAAAAAACATAAATTACAGAAGGGATAATTTTGTAATTGCATATAAGAAACAATGAAAACATCATATATAAATATATGAATATTTATAATATGGATGAAAAAGGTTTTAGAAACACATCCTGAGGATGTGTTTTTAAAACCTGAACCGTGGTTCAGTTGGTTCTGCATCTGACTTTGGCTCAGGTTATGATCTCACAGTTTGTGAGTTTGAACCCCATATCAGGCACTGCTCTGAGAGCACAGAGCCTGCTTATTCTCTACCTCTCTCTGTCTCTCCCTCTTTCTCTCTCAAAAATAAGATAAACATTATTAAAAAACCATAAATTTCACTGTGTAAAATTTAATGTTATAGGATATAAAATTACCTTCTGTTGTCTAGTTTTAGGATTTAAGTCTTTTACTCTAATTTGTGATAAATCTATACAATGAAAATGTGCACATTTACAAAATGATGCTAATAGGATATATTAATTCACTTAATTCAAAAATATTTTATGAGCCTTTATACACCATGTACTACCCGTCATGTACCACTATTCTAGGCAATGGGGTAAAGGTCTGAACAAGACAGAAAAGGTTTCTGCTCTCAGGAGGTTAATTCAATTTAATAAGGAGAGATATGGCAATGCAAACGGGTGCCCCTTCCCTGGGAAACTGTGGAGGCTCCTCAGAAAATTAAAAATAGAACTACCCTATGACCCAGCAATAGCACTGCTAGGAATTTACTCAAGGGATACAGGAGTGCTCATGCATAGGGGCACATGTATCCCAATGTTTATAGCAGCACTTTCAACAATAGCCAAATTATGGAAAGAGGCTAAATGTCCATCAACTGACGAATGGATAAAGAAGGCGTGGTTTATAAATACAATGGAATACTACTTGGCAATGAGAAAGAATGACATCTGGCCATTTGCAGCAACATGGATGGAACTGGAGGGTATTATGCTAAGTGAAATAAGTCAGAGACAAATACCATATGTTTTCACTCATATGTGGATCTTGAGAAACTTAACAGCATGGGGGAGGGGAAGGGGAAAAAAAAGTTAGGCGAGGTGAGAGCAGAGGAGGGACACAAAGAGGGGAAGAAAGAGAATCCCAAGCAGGCTCCATACTGTAGTACAGAGCCCGACACCGGGCTTGGTCCCAGAAACATGAGATTGTGACCTGAACTAAAATCAAGAGTTGGATACTTAACTGCCTGAGCCACCTAGGTGCTCCAGTGTTATATTTTTGTTTCAACTATCAAACTCATGAGGACAGTCCATTACATTTATCCCTATTTTTACCCACTCCACTGTCTTTATAAGTTCTAACCCTTGTTATAATTTCTTTTACAGTTGGAGACCTCCCTCTAGCCAGCCTCTAAGGTAAGGGCAGCTGGTGACAGATTACTAACTTTCCTTCACCTTCATCATATGGAGGTTTTTATTTCCCCTTCGTCTGAAGAGTATTTTTGCTAGATACAGAATTAAGGGTTTACAATTATTATTTTTTCCCTAGCATGTGAAAAATGTGCCACCTCCTTATGGCCTCCACTTCTCAGATGAGAACTCCCCTGTCACTCACTTTTTCCTCTGTAGGTAGTGCTTTATTTATTTTATTTATTTAATATACTTATATTTTTAAATGTTTATTTATTTATGAGAGAGACAAAGTGAGTGGTGGAGGGGCAGAGAGAGAGGGAGACACTGAATCTGAAGCAGGATCTAGGCTCTGAGTTGTCAGCACAGAGCCCAACACAGGGCTCAAACTCACAAACCACGAGATCGTGACCTGAGCTGAAGTTGGATGCTTAATCAACTAAGCCACCCAAGTGCCCCTACAATATATTTTAAAACTTAGAATGTAGATACCCTTTCTAAACAAGAGAAATTCAATAGTCAAAAGGGAAATGAATAGATTTTACTGCATAAAAACTTCAAAGTACAGCATGCACGCAAATGCACACATTACACACAAAGGGAAATGAGAAGTAATGGCTTGTAAGAATATGCTTTATCTGTAACATACATATAAAGGCATAAAATCCCAAAGAGCTCTTATAAATCAATGATAAAAGCAGAGATTCTAATAGGAAAATGGACAAAAGATATGAATAAGTATTTCACAGAAGGTAAATAAGAACTAGTCAATAAACAGAGTTGCTTATTCTCACAAAAAACAAATTTACAATAAGATATCTTAAGTCACTATATGACAAAAATTAAATTTGGTAATAGCCATTTGTCATTCATTCAGTCAATAAATACACATTGGGCCCTCACTCTGTGCCAGCAATATGGTATAGAGATAATAATAAGCAAAATAGTCTCTAGATTCATACTAGTGAGGTTGACAATTATTAACAAAGTACACACATAAATACATATATTTATAAACAAGCAAATTAGGCAAATGCTAGAGAGAGTAAGTATAGAATTCAGTGAGTTTTCTGGGGACAAGCTGGCACCTGACCATTGCCCAGTGAGACCCTCCCTCAGAGGATCAGAGCAGGTCCAAGTGGCAGGCCCTCAGAAGAGAGGGGTTTGGAAACAGCCCCATCTGAGATAAAACTCAGGAGGGTAGTGCTGCTGGTAGGCTGATGGCTTGGACATGGACAGTGTAGAAGTGGAGACTGGACAGAAACCAGAAAGAAGGGGTGTCTGATGGCTGGTGGGTGAGTGCAGAGTTCCTGTGCCAGAGATTGGGAAGCTAGGTGACACCATTTTCACCTCTACCATGCATGTGCATAGACACCCACGTGCCCCACACAGTTCCACCCCAGTAAGCTAAGCAGCGCCACCTAGTGGAGAACAGAGCCTTTTGCCAAGGCCCATCCAACTGTACCAACCAAGCCCTAGAGAATCACCACAAGTCTCTCTGCCTGCTTAATGTATGGACTATAGAGTGCATCATAGTTTGATTTCTAGGGGAAACTGGATGTAGTTACATTCGGATTTCATTTGGTTTCCTGCTCCATCTATTTGGGTTTTTAGGTGTTTTTTTTATTTTTTCATTTTTTTTCTTTTCTTGGATTCAGAAAAAAATTTTATTTTCCGTTTAAAATTTTTTTTAACATTTATTTTTTTATTAAAAAAATTTTTTTAACGCTTATTTATTTTGAGACAGAGAGAAACAGAGCATGAACGGGGGAGGGGCAGAGAGAGAGGGAGACACAGAACCAGAAGCAGGCTCCAGGCTCTGAG
This sequence comes from Acinonyx jubatus, assembly GCF_027475565.1. Lineage (NCBI taxonomy): Eukaryota > Metazoa > Chordata > Mammalia > Carnivora > Felidae > Acinonyx > Acinonyx jubatus. The sequence goes on along the minus strand of NC_069392.1, from coordinate 321,883 downwards.
CCATCAGCCCAGATCCCGACGCGGGGCTCGAACTCACGGAACGTGAGATCGTGACCTGAGTCGAAGTTGGTCACCCAACCAACTGAGCCACCCAGGCGCCCCTAACATGTATTTATTTTTAAGAGATGGAGACAGAGAACGAGCAGGAGAGGGCAGAGAGAGTGGGAGACACAGAATCTGAAGCAGGCTCCAGGCTCTGAGCTATCAGCACAGAGCCCAACAGGAAGCTTGAATTCATGAGCTGTGAGAGCATGACCTGAGCTGAAATTGGTCACTTTAACCAACAGAGCCACCCAGGTGCCCCTATTTCCTGTTTTTATAAAAAATTTTAAAAAAAATAATTTTTACTGTATTTTTTATTTTTTGTAAATTTTTAAATTCTATTTTACTTCATTTCATTTTATTCTATTTTATTGTATACATTTATTTTAATTTTTAAACATTTTCTTTTTACTTTCCCTTTTTTCCTTTATTCTATCAAGCTTCTTTTCAACAACCAGACCAAAACACACCTAGGACCTAGCTTCCTTTAATTGATTTTTTGTGTTGGTTTTTATTTTTTAATTTGCATTTTATTAATTCTTTTTCATCCTCCAAAATGACAAAACAAAGGTATTCACGCCAAAAGAACAGGAAGAAATGAAAGCCAGGGACTTAGTCAACACATATATAAACAGGATGTCTGAACTAGACTTTAGAATCACGATAATAAGAATAGGGTTGAAAAAAGAATAGAATCCCTTCCTGTGGAGATAAAAGAAGTAAAATCTAGTCAGGACTAAATTAAAAATGCCATAACTGAGATGCAATCTCAAATGCATACCATGGCGGCAAGTATGGATGAAGCAGAGCAGTGGATTAGCGATACAGAAGACTAAATTATGCAGAATGTGAAGCAGAAAAGAGGGAAAATTAGGCAAAAGAGCACTATATAAGAATCAGACAACTCAGTGACTCATTAAAAATGAGTAACATCTGAATTATAGGAGTCCCAGAATATGAAGAGAGAGAAAAAGGGGTAGAAGGTTTATGTGAGCAAATCATAGAAGAAAACATTCCCAACCTGGGGAAAGACACAGACATCAAAATCCAAGAAGCACAGAGAACTCCCTTTAGATTCAACAAAAACCAACCATCAACAAGGCATATCATAGTCAAATTCACAAAATACACAGACAAGGGAAGAATTATGAAAGAAGCAAGGGGAAAAAAGTCTGTAACCTACAAGGGAAGACAGTTCAAGTTTGCAGCAGACCTATCCACAGAAACTTGGCAGGCCAGAAAAGAGTGGCAGGATATATTCAAGGTGCTGAATCAGAAAAAATATGCAGTCAAGAATTCTTTATTCAGCAAGTGTGTCACTGAAAATAGAAGGAGAGATAAAGAGTTTCTCAGACAGACAGAAACTAAAGGAGTTTGTGACCACTAAACCAGCCCTGCAAGAATTTTTAAGGGGGACTCTCTAAGGGAAGAAAAGATGAAACAAAACAAAAAAGACTAAAAGCAACAAAGACTAGAAAGGACCAGGGAACAGCACCAGAAACTCCAACTCTACAGTTAACACAATGACAATAAATTCGTATCTTTCAGTACTCACTCTAAACATCAATGGACTAAATGCTCCAACCAAAAGACATAGGGTAACAGAACAGATAAGAAAATGAAATCCATCTATATACTGTTACAAGAGACCCATTTTAGACCTAAAGACACCTTCAGATTGAAAGTAAGGGGATGGAGAACCATCTATTATGCTAATGGTCACAGAAAGCCGGAGTAGACATACTTATGTCAGACAATCTAGCTTTTAAAATAAAGACTGTAACAAGAGATAAAGAAGGGCATTATATCATAATCTTCTCGAGTGCACATGGAACATTCTCCAGAACAGATCACATACTGGTGCACAAATCAGCCCTCAACAAGTACAAAAAGATTGAGAGCATACTGTGCATATTTTCAGACCACAATGCTATGAAACTTCAAATCAGCCACAAAAAAAAAAAAAAAAAAAAAAAAAAAAAAAAAAATTGGAAAGACAACGAATACCTGGAGACTAAAAAACATCCCATTTAAGAATGAATTGGTTAACCAAGAAGTTAAAGAGGGAATTAAAAGGCACATGGAGGCCAACGAAAATGATAACACGACAGCCCAAAACCTCTGGCATACAGCAAAGGTGGTCGTGAGGGAAGTATATAGTAATCCAGGCCTTTCTAAAGAAGAAAGAAAGGTCTCAGATACACAACCTAACCTTATACCTTAAAGAGCTGGAAAAAGAACATCAAACAAAACCCCAGACCCAGTAGAAAGGTGGGAAATGATAAAGATTAGAGCAGAAATCAATGATATTGAAATAAAACAAACAGATAGATAGATGAACCCAGGAGCTGGTTCTTGGAAAGAATTAACAAAATTGGTAAACTCTTAGCCAGTTTGACCAAAAAAAAAAAACAAAAAAACAAAAAAAAACCACAAAAAAACCAAAAAAAACCAAATAAATAAAATCAAGAATGAAAGAGGATAGATCACAAACAACACTGCAGAAATACAGACAATAATAAGAGAATATTGTGAGCAATTATATGCCAAGAAATTAAGCAATATGGAAGAAATGGACAAATTCCTAGAAATATATAAACTACCAAAAGTGAAACAGGAAGAATTGAACAGACTCATAACCAGTAAAGAAATTGAATTCTTAATAAAAAATTTCCCCCAAAATAAGAGTCCAGTGCTGGATGGCTTTTCAGGGGAATTCTACCAAAAATTTAAAGAATAGTTAATGTCTATTCTTTTGAAGCTGTTCCAAAAAATAGAAACGGAAGGAAAATGTCTAAACTAATTTAATGAAGCCAGCATTACCTTGATTCCAAAACCAGACAAAGACCCCACTAAAAAGGAGAAGTATAGACCAATTTCCCTGATGAACATGGATGCATAAATTCTCAACAAGATACTAGCCAACCGGATCTAACAGCACATTAAAATAATTCTTCACCATGATCAAGTGGGATTTATATTGGGGATGCAGGACTGGTTCAATATCAGCAAATCAATCAATGTGATACATCATATTAAAAGAAAGGACAAGAACTACATGATCCTCTCAATAGATGCAGAGAAAGCATTTGACAAAATACAGCATCCTTTCTTGATAAAAACCCTCAAGAAAGTAGGGATAGAAGGATCATAAAATATCTCAGGATCATAAAAGCCCTATATGAAAGACCCACCGCTAATATCATCTTCAGTGGGGAAAAACTGACAGCTTTCCCCCTAAGATCAGGAGCACGTCAGGGATGTCCACTCTCACCACTGTTATTCAACAAAGTATTGGAAGTCCTAGCCTCAGCAATCAGACAACATAAGGAAATAAAAAGGCATCCAAATCAGTAAAGAGGAAGCCAAACTTCCACTCTTTGCAGGTGACTTGATAACTCTATATGGAAAACCCAAATGATTTGACCAAAAACTGCTAGAACTGATCCATGAATTCAGCAAAGTTGCAGGATATAAAATCAATGCCCAGAAATCGGTTGCATTTCTATACACCAATAACGAAGCAGCAGAAAGAGAAATAAAGTGACCAATCCCATTTACAGTTGCACCAAAACCCATAAAATACCTAGGAATAAACCTAACCAAAGAGGTAAAAAAAATCTTTACACTGAAAACTATAGAAAGCTTATGAAAGAAATTGAAGAAGACACAAAAAATGGAAAAATATCCCATGCTTATGGATTGGAAGAACAAATATTGTTAAAGTGTTGATACTACCCAAAGCAATCTACATATTCAATGTAATCCCTATCAAAATAACACCAGCAGTCTTCACAGAGCTAGAACAAATAACCCTAAAATTTTTATGGAACCAAAAAAGACCCTAAATTACCAAAGCAATCCCAAAAAAGAAAACCAAAGCTGGAGGTATCACAATCCCAGACTTCAAGCTGTATTACAACGCTGTCATCATCAAGACAGTATGGTACTGGCACAAAAACAGACACTCAGATCAGTGGAGCAGAATAGAGAATCCAGAAATGGACCCATAAATGTGTGGCCAACTAATCTTTGACAAAGCAGGAAAGAATGTCCAGTGGAATAAAGACAGCGTCTTCAGCAAATGGTGTTGGGAAAACTGGACAGCGACATGCAGAAGAATGAACCTGGACCACTTTCTTACACCATACCCAAAAATAAACTCAAAATGGATGAAAGACCTAAACATAAGACAGGAAGCCATCAAAATCCTCAAGGAGAAATCAGGCAAAAACTTCTTTGACCTTGGGCACAACAACTTCTTACTCAACACATCTCCAGAGGCAAGGGAAACAAAAGCAAAACTGAACTATTGGGACCTCATCAAGATAAAAAGCTTCTGCATGGCAAAGGAAACAATCAGGAAAACTAAAAGGCAACCAACGGAATGGGAGAAGATATTTGCATATATCAGATAAAGGGTTAGTAACCAAAATCTATAAAGAACTTATCAAACTCAACACCCCCAAAAAACTAAATAATCCAGCAAAGAAATGGGCAAAAGACATGAATAGACACTTTTCCAAAGAAGACATCCAGATGGCCGACGCATGAAAAGACGTTCAACATCACTCATCACCAGGGAAATACAAATCAAAACCACAATGAGATACTACATCACCACTGTCAGAATGGCTAAAAGTAACAACTCAGGCAATGACAGACGTTGGCAAAGATGTGAAGAAAGCGGAGTTCTTTTGCATTCCTGGTGGTAATGCAAACTGGTGCAGCTACTCTGGAAAACAGTATGGAGGCTTTTCAAAAAATTAAAAATGGAACTACCATATGACCCAGCAATTGCACTACTAGGTATTTATCCAAACGATACAGGTGTGTTGTTTTGAATGGGCACATGCACCCCAATGTTTATAGTAGTGCTATCTACAATAGCCAAATTATGGAAAGAGCCCAAATGTCCATTGGCAGATGAGTGGATAAGGAAGATATGGTATAGATATACATAATGGAGTTATTACTCAGCAACCAAAAAGAATGAAATCTTGCCTTTTGCAACAACATGGATGGAACTAGAGTGTATTATGCTAAGTGAAACTAGTCGAAGACAAATATAACTTCACTCATGTGGAATTTAGAATACAAAATAGATGAATATAAGGGAAGGGATGAATACAAAACAGGGAGAGGGACAAAACACAAGACTCTTAAATATAGAGAACTGAGGGTTGCTAGAGGGGTTGTGGATGGGGGGATGGGCTAAATGGGCAAGGGGCATAAAGGAGAATACTTGTTTGGATGAACACTGGGTGTTATACAGAGAGGCTGAATCGCTGGATTCTACTCCTGAAATCATGATATGCTAACTAACTTGGATGTAAATTAAAAAAAGATTTCAGTGAGTTTAGAATCAAAGGGACATTGCTCAGAGATCACAATAGGATCACAGAACACTTCTTTGAGTAAGAGTTGCTTGAGTTGAATTATGAAGGATGAGTTGAAATGAACAAATGAAGTGGCACCTGGGTGGATCCGTCGGTTAAGTGTCTGACTCCTGATTTCAGCTCCGGTCATGATCTCATGGTTAATGTGTTTGAGCCCTGCATCAGGCTCCATGCTGACAATGCAGAGCCTGCTTGGGATTCTTTCTCCCTCCCTCTCTGCCACTCCCCCCACCCCCTCAAAATAAATCAACTTAAAAAAAAAAAAAGAAATAGGAATGAACTAGTGAAGTTATGGTGTGAAAAGATAGCCTTTTCAGGTGGAGGGAATTAACATGCTCAATGGTTGTGAGGTACATGGCATTTGGGGAAACAATGCACAGAGAGGAAAGTAATATAAGAGCTTGAAAAGGCAGGGGTGAGATCATGCACTCTTGTGGACCATGTTAAGGACTTTTGCTTTACCTCAGCGCAATCAAAAAGCATCAAATTATGTTAATCTGGAGAATATGTTTGGAACTGCCTTTTAAATATTAGGCTAACTTTTGTGTGAAGAAGAGATTTGGAGAAATGGATGTGGTTAAGTCAGAGCAGGATTCCAGGTGAAAATCGTTTGGACAAGATTACTAGATGAGATTAAACAGACACATGTCAATCTCAACGTATCCCCAAGCAAATCCATTTCTTCTAAATTTGTTTCTTTTCCTATTTTCATCATTTTGTGTGAAATAAAATGATTAGCCAAAAGATCTGGGCAAGTCATATAAATGAAATTGAAATCGAAATCATGAGAGTGGGTAACATAGTGGTAGAGGAGGTTTTAAGGAATGAACTTCTGGGAACATTTAACCCAAGCAAGAAAGCTAGCTCTTCCTTTTCTCCTATCATATCCAATTAATTACCAGGTCCCTTAGATTCTTTCTTTAAATTGTTTCTTGAGGGTGCCTGGCTGGCTCAGTCCATAGAGCATGTGGCGCTCTCATTTCAGGGTTGTGAGTTCAAGCCCCACGTTTGGCGCAAAGCTTACATAAAGTTTCTTGCATCAGTTTTCCCTAATTCCCATGCCTTAGATCAGATCACCATCCCCAGAACACACAAAATTATTGCCTTCGTTGGCCATCCTGGCTCAAATTTTCCTTCCCTTCAATTCACCCTTAACACTAGGCACTAGAGTGCAAATGATGATCATACCATTCCTTAAACTTCTTCAGTGTCTTCTCATTGCAAAATATCCAAGTTCCCCCACAATGACTTCCTTACTTTTTCAGTCTCATTTCTTTTCTTACTACTTCTCCCTTGCCCTCTTTCACCAGGCCAGTGAACTAAAAAATATATATATGTATTTTTTTTTTAAAGGAAGGCTTAACGCCCAGCGCAGGGCCCAGTGTGGGGCTTGAACTCACCACCCTGAGATCAAGAATCTCACACTTAACCGACTGGGCCACCCAGGTTTCCCCCATCCCCACAAAATAATTTTTTTTTTAAATTAAAGTATAATTGACAATGTTAGTTTCAAGTGTAGAACACAGTGATTCAACAACTCTTTATGTTCAAGTGTAGCTGTCACCATACAACCTTATTAAAGTACCATTGACTATATTTCCTATATTGTACCTTTTATTCCCATGACTTCCTCCATAACTGTAAATCTGTGACTCCCACTTCTCCACCTATTTTGCCCATCCCCCCAATCTCTCCCTCTGCAACCATCAGCCAGTGGAGTACTTCTTTCTTCCTTTTTTTTTTTTTTTTTTTTTTTAAATAATGGACTTCATTTTTTTCTTGCCTTTAAGTCTTGCACAAACTATTCCCTCCACCTGGAACAATGCTCCCGGATTCAATGGGCCGGCTCTTTCAGTGTCTAGTTCTTCCTCCCGCCTCCCTCCTCCTGGGGCCCTGAGCTCTTCAAGGGCAGGGCGGTGTCTGGCTTGCGCCCCAAAACCTTCCCTACGCGGCCACGACAGCATCCTGCACGGCGTAGGGAGGAAAGGAGCCCCTAGGTCGTTCTGGCAGTTCAGCTACTCCAGCTCCTCTTTCCGAAGGGCGTCGGGCAGGTCAGAACCTGGGAGGAGGAGCCGGGCCACCCCGGGACTGCGTTCTCCTGTCACGGCCGATGGATGCAGCGTCCGTGCTCGGCCGACGGGAGCCATCGCTGCCCTGGCGCAAGAGTCTCTTAGAATCTCAGCCCTTCACGCGGGAATTCCGTTTACTACAGCTGCCGACGCTGGTGGTTTGTCGCGGAAGTTCGGGGCCCGCAGTCCGTTTGGGTTTCGTAGCAGGTCTGAGGGTGGAGTCTTGGTGTCAGGCTCGGGACGTGGGGCATTATGGGAGTCGTAGTTGAGGCCACCGGGATTTTGGAATGGTCTCGGGGCATTCTGGGAGTTGTAGTGTGTGGGCCACAGTGTAGTCCTAGGAAGTGTCGTCGTCCCAGGCCCCCTGGCTCTGGCGCTGCGTACGCAGGCGCCTGGCATTCTGGCAGTAGTAGTGCGTGAGGGGAGCGCCTCAGCCCTCGCGGGGGAGGCCGCGGTAGGTCTTCCGCAGTGCAGCCTTCCGAGGCCCGCGGGCTCTGGCGCTGTGTGCGCAGGCGCGGGGCGTTCGGGCATTGGTGGTGGGTGATGGGAGCGCCTCTGCCCTGGCCCCGCGGCCGCGGTGGGTCCTGGGAAGTGTAGTCGTCCGCGGCCCGGCCTGGTCGCGGGGTCTCGTGTCTGAGGCTGTGGCGGGTAGAGTCCCTCCCCGGACGCGGATCCGAAAGTCTGGCTCACTTGGGCCCAAGATACTTAAAGCGGCCACCTCTGTCCGAGATCCCCTCCAGGTGGCCCGGGCCGAAGACCACCTGCAGCTCGAGAACGCCTCGTCCCCCCCTCCCGGCTAAAGGCGCAGAGGAAACGCGCCGTCCTGTGACTCCGTTACAGGAGGCGGTGCCGGGGTGCGGGTCGGGTCTAGGCTCCCCGGATCCCACACCGTGGCTGGGAGGGACTCTCTTTGGCGGCCCCGGTCCTCTGGGTGACGAGGAAGGGTGGGTGGGTGGGTGGTTGTGCCGCGGTGGGAGTCCGCAGCCGGTGGGGCCCGGTCGCTCCGGGACGGCCCCGCGCGCTCAGGGCTGCCTTTTCTCGCTGCCAGCTGTGCCGTTTCCCCCTGAGCTCCTCGGTCCCGCCGCGAGCCATGTCTCAGGTGAGCTGCTTCCTTTTTTCTTTCCCAGGGCATCTGTGTGCTTCAGGACTGGGGGACAGAGGCTTGCTTTCTGCGGAAGCGCCCTGCTCTGGTCCTCCCCTTCGGGCACCTGGACCTGAGGGGACGTGGGAAGGTTGACGGGAAGCTGTCCGGTTGTGGGCGGGTTTCGGCCCTGGGGGAAGGTCGGGAGCCGGCGGGGGAGGGGGCGGGTGTGTTAGGTCACTTCTTCCTCCTTTTCCCAGCGTTAGAATGAGGAGTGCTTTACTCTGTCCCTCGCTCCAGCTACCCCATTCTCAGTCGTACATATTAAAGTTTGTTTATTTTTGAGAGAGGGAGAGAGGAAATCCCAAGCAGGCTCCTCGTTGTCAGCGCAGAGTCAGAAGTGGGAGTCAGATCCTTAACCGGCTGAGCCACCCGACTGCCCCGATCATATTCTAATTAAGCATGTACTTTCAGCACCTGTGTCAGTGGTCTCAAAGTGGAATTCCTGGACCAGCAGTATCAGCCTCACGTGAGAACTTACTAGAAACGTATAGTCATGAGCTCCCTTCCCAAACCTTCTGAACCAGAAACTCTGGGTGTGCGGTTCAACAGTCACTCCCAAGTGACTCTGATGCGTGACCCATCCTGGGTGTGGGGGGTTCAGCTGGGGCAAACAAAATCTCTGGCAGTTGTTTCACAGAGGTGGGGGTAAGAAGGCCAGCTGTTTGATTTAGTTCTTGTTTTTAGTTCTACTTCTCTGCCCTACATACATTGTCTCATGCTTGTCTCCAAATCCAGATGCTCTCCCAAATTTGCTGGGGAGTCCAGTTTCCATCTGTGCTGCAGATTCCGTTGTTGAGAAAATAGCTTCCTTTACTAGTCAGTAACCTTTATCGCTTAAAACTTTTTTTTTTTAACTGTAAGATACAACTGCCATGCATCTGGAGCTCTTACTAGTTTGACCCCTTTTAAAATTTCTGCTCATGCTTAATGGTTCTGTGGGTTACTGAAGCAGTGCAAAAGCAGGCCGTGAAGTGGGGGCACATTATTACTCCTAACCCTGAGGGGAAAGCTTTTGGTTCCATTCTGGGATGGGGGACATGTCTTCCTTGGGTAGTCTTTCTTACTGCGTATCCTTGTTCTGTGACACTGCTTACATCCCGGGTAAGTTTCATAGCCCTTTTTTCAGGAATGGCGGTAACCGTGTTGCACTTGAGTGCATGCCCCTTTTTAAAGGTACTGCTGCTGTCTGCTGTAGCCGGTTGTTACCATGAAGATATTCTTGCCGGATCTCATTAAAATGGACTGCTATCAAGGAAAATATACACTGCCTACTGAATACAAAGGGACTGTCTTTGTTATTCATTAAGTGTTCTAAGATTCTAAGAACTTGAACAACAAAAGGCAGAAATCCATGTTGTTCATGTGTATAATCCTTTATCTTTCACAAAATTGTAAATTATGTCAGGACAAATTGTATTTGTTTTTTTCCTTTTCTCCAATTATGCAATAAAACAAAACAGCCAGGCTCTTACTAATTAGAATTCTGAAAACCCCCATTGCTACTCTGTGCATACACTGTCTACTCTCCATGGTGAGACTCATTTCACTCCTAATCAGGGCCTTTGGGAGCAGGGGTGCTGGTTGTGCAGATATCTGTATATCATTTCAGGGGTCAGTGACATTCAGAGATGTGGCCATAGACTTCTCCCAGGAGGAGTGGGAATGGCTTCAGCCTACTCAAAGAGATTTGTACAGACATGTGATGTTGGAGAACTACAGCCACCTGGTTTCACTGGGTAAGTGTATTCCTTCTTATCTCCTCTAAGTCAGAATTTAAACTTGGGGATGGCTGTTGTAAATCTTGGTTTTCTGACTTAATATTCCCAAGGGAGGTATGTTAGTTTTCTTTTTGTTTGTTTTTTACATTCATTCATTCATTATTTTAGGGAGAGAGAGGGAGAGGGAGTGTGTGAGTGGGGAGGGGCAGAGGGAGAAGGAGGGAGAGAATCCTAAACAGGCTTCACGTTCAGCAAGGAGCCTAATGTGGAGCTTGATCCCACAAGGCTGGGATCTTGACCTGAGCTGAAATCAAGAGTTGGGCGCTCAACTGACTGAGCCACCAGATGGCCTTCTTTTTTAACTTTTTAAGATGGATTATAAGCACTGAATCCTAAGCGTTCATGTTTACATCTGGTAGATATTTCTTTTTCTTTTTCTTTTGTTTTTTCTTAATGTTTTTGTTTATTTTTGAGACAGAGAGAGACAGAACATGAGCAGGGAAGGGGCAGAGAGAGAGACACAGAATCGGAAACAGGCTCCAGGCTCTGAGCCGTCAGCACAGAGCCCGTTGCGGGGCTCGAACTCACAGACTGTGAGATCATGACCTGAGCCGAAGTCGGACGCTCAACCGACTGAGCCACCCAGGCGCCCCAAGATATTTGTTTTTCGAAAAATTTTATTTATTTATTTTTAACATTTATTTATCTTGAGAGAGAGTAAGTGAGCGGGGGAAGGGCAGAGAGAGAGGGAGAGAGAGAATCCCATGCAATCCATGCTGTTAGCGCAGAGCCTGACACAGACACTTAACTGACTGAGCCACCTAGGTGCCCCTAAAGATTTTATTTTATTTTTATTTTTTATTTTTAATTCTTTTTTAACGTTTGTTTATTTTTGAGACAGAGAGAGACAGAGCATGAATGGGGGAGGGTCAGAGAGAGGGAGACACAGAATCTGAAACCGGCTCCAGGCTCTGAGCTGTCAGCACAGAGCCCGACGCAGGGCTCGAACTCACGGACCATGAGATCATGACCTGAGCTGAAGTCACTGCTCAACCAACTGAACCACCCAGGCGCCCCTAAAGATTTTATTTTTAAGTAATTTCTACATGTAGTGTGGGGCTCAAACTCACAACCCTAAGATCAAGAGTTGCATGCCCTACCAACTGAGCCAGCCAGGTGCTCCTACATCTGGTATTTCTTTAAAAAATTTTTTTAAAAATATTTATTTATTTTTGAGAGAGAGAGAGTGCGTGTTAGCATGAACAGGCAAGGGGCAGAGAGAGAGAGAGAGAAAGAGAGACAATCCGAAACAGGTTCCAGGCTCCGAGCTGCCAGCACAGAGCCTGACGCTGGGCTCGAACCCATGAACTGTGAGATCATGACCTGAGCTGAAGTCGGATGCTTAACTGACTGAGCTACCCAGGCACCCTTGGCATTTCTTTTAATGGCTCCTCTTCTAGGGACTGAAGGACTGATTTTGAATTTATTTCCTTTTCTGCAAGCAGGTCTTAACATTTCTAAGCCATATGTGGTTTCCTTATTGGAGCAAGGGAAAGAGCCCTGGTTGGAGAAAAGAGGTGTGAGAAGAGATCTGTTTTCAGGTGAGTAAGTTAATAACAACCCAACTAATCAATGAGAATGCAATACTTTTTTGTATGTTGGTTGGAAAGTTTTCCCTTAAAGATAGCAGAGGTATGGAGACTATGAAGTCTTGCCCACACAGCTCCATAAGGAACCGCGTTCACACCCACTTACCAGTCTGCCTTTAGTTCTCATCTTATGCTTTCCCCACTTTCTTACAAATAGATGTGTGCTTTCTTTCCATCGTTAGCTCTGTCTGGGCTCTGGATTTCAATTCTTTTTGAATTCTCCTCCCTGTCTTTCTTGAAATTGACCTCTGTTTCTGTTGCCTAAGTTAAAAGGTATATATTTTTTCTGTGTACTACTGTTCCAGTTAGCCACCTTGGAAAGACTGATTCGTTGCTTTTTGGTTACCTGATGGCTTTATTCGTTCACTCACACATTCCTTTAATGTTTATTTAAAAGACTTTCTCTTAGGTGCTACAGAGAGTAGAAAATATAAAAAAGTATAATAACCACCAAAGAAATTATAGTCTAGTGAGATATAATAGTTCTGTAAATAATTTCATTAGATGTCCTCAAATTGTCAGTTCAGCAGTAAGGAAAAACGAATTCCTATTTGTTTAGGCCTAGATGATTTGGATAGGGATAGTAGTAATAGAAGCAGAAAAGACAGGAAAGAGATCAGTTTTGGAGAGTAAGTGCTGAATTAGTAAGGAGATGTGCTTGGTGTGAGTAGATGATGGTATTTCCAAGTGAAGAGGTGCATAGGCTGTTGGAATAGATCACGGAAAACAGTTCAAGTTGGAGATGTAGATGTGGGAATTTTAACACTCAGAAGCAAAAGTTGAAGCCCTGAGATTGAGCAGTGCCTGAAAACCTTCACCTTCAGTTGACAGTAGAATGGCTGGTGAAGCTCTTTAAAAACAAATGGCCGTGCCCTGCCCTGGAAGAGTCTATGGAGAGTAGACTTGAAGATCTATGGAGCCTAAATTCTTTATTTATGCAGGGTTCTGTAAGTTCTTTCGTTGATTCTGAAACAAACCTCTCCTGGAGGTACACTGACCTTCCACTGAGATAACCGGAGACTGCCTCCATGTGCCGGAAGCAGCAGCTTGGAAGGACTGGTGAGGGAGCAGGAGCAGGTGTCAGGAACACTGAGCTCCATCTGTCGGGAGAGCGGTGGTTAATTGCATGTGCTGCAGACTTCCAGGAGGGTGTGGAAGGTACTGATGTGGGCTGAAGTCATGAGTGGAGCAAATGCAGGGAGAGTTCTTCATTTAAGTATGAGCTGAAGAACAGTGTCCTCTTGTACATGTAAAAATAATAAAACCAATAAAACTGTGTACAGGGGAAGGGAGGGAAAAATTGCCGCTAGTCCCACTACTTCCTCCCTCCCTCGCTTCCACCCATCTCTGTGCCCGGTGTGGGGCTTGAACTCATGACGTCAAGGATCGAGAGTCTAATGCTCTCCCGAGGGGCGAAGTGCCCCTCCGTTACCTTAATACAGCTTGTCCAGTTTTTGTGTGTTCATTCTAGTACCTCTGTCTCCCTTTTTTTTTTTTTCAAACAGAGTAGGATTTATTGGTGGCACAAAGGTGGGGGGCAGTGGTGCTGAGGTTCTCATGAACACAGGGCTTGCCATGTGTCCAGGGGGCCATGATTAGGGATGTATTTGACCCCATAGTTATTTGGGATGAACTGTTTTTTCAGTCATCATATCTTCAAATTCATGCGCATTAGAGTTAGTGAAGCCCCACTTCTTGGAGATGTGCCTCTTCCAGCAGCAGGGAACTTGCACTTGGCCCTGTGTAGGGTGCCAATCACATGCTCCTTATTCTGCAGCTTGGTATGGATGGACATGATTTGGCCTGTGCGGACCCTGGCCATGGTGCCCTGGGGCTTTCCAAAGGTCCCCCCACGTGCCTGTCTGGAGCCCAGATTGGGGATAGCATGAGGTCAGACATGAAGGTCCACTGGAAAGGACTGCCTCCTCTAAGGCAACTCACAGAAGCAACAGGCTGCATATACGACTGAGGAGGCTGCACACCAGGCCCCATGGGGAGACAGCACGGTTGGCTTAATTGGCTGCAGTCCAGTACATTTTTGAAAGGTGAAATATCACACAGAAATAATGCATAAAACATAAATCTGCAGCTTAACCAATTACTAAGACACCCATGTAACCACCACTGAGGTCAGTAAATAGAACACTGCCAGGTCCCTAAGAACTTTCTGAGTGCTCACTCCTGCCCCCACTCAAAGGCAGCCTTCTCTTTAATGGGAGTAACTTAGTTTTCTTTATAGCTTTGTCATCTGTTTGTGTCTGTAATCACTATAGTTTAGGTTTGTATGTTTGTGAACTTTACATAGAGGGGTTCATAATGTATATGTTGTGATTTGCTTCTGAAAAGTACTTTTAAGATTTATACATTTTGCATATTACCCTAGAGGTCGTTTCATTGTACAGCTAAGCCTTCCCCCATTTATTCTATTATTGAGGCCTTCATGGGTTGTTTGCGTTTTAGGGCTGTCGCAGGCAGTGTTACTATTGTCCCTGTATCCTGGCATGGGTTTCCTGGGGTGATATTTAGGGCTGGAATCGCTAGGTCAGAGGACAGTGACCCTCCTTCACATTATTAGATAATGCCAAAATGTTTTCCACAGTGCTTTTACTGACTTACGTTCTCACAAACACCGTACGTGGGGTCCTCCTGTTCCCCAAACTCACCAATGCCCAAAAGTTAGGCACCATAATATTCAACTCTCAGAAGAGTGTGCAGTGGTAGCTTGTGGCTTAAGCTTGCATTCCTGTGTCCTCCTCGTTAGGATAGTGGTGAGTGTCCCCGCCTGTCATAAACTTGCATTTCTCTGATTACTAATGTGGTTGAGCACCATTCTGTGTGTTTATGGGATATTTAGATACCGTCATTTGTGAAGTGCCTCTTGAAGGTTTTTGCTCATGTATTGGATGACTTACCTTTTTCTTACCGATTTGTAGAAGTTACATATCTCAGATTCAGATTCTTTGCTAATTATTGTCACTCACTGCAAATATCTTCTCTCACATGTGACCTACTTTCCCCCTTAATAACTTTTTTTGATGAATGGAAATTCTTTTTTTTTTTTTTTTAATTTTTTTTTTTCAACGTTTATTTATTTTTGGGACAGAAAGAGACAGAGCATGAACGGGGGACGGGCAGAGAGAAAGGGAGACACAGAATCGGAAACAGGCTCCAGGCTCTGAGCCATCAGCCCAGAGCCTGACGCGGGGCTCGAACTCCCGGACCGCGAGATCGTGACCTGGCTGAAGTCGGACACTTAACCGACTGTGCCACCCAGGCGCCCCGATGAATGGAAATTCTTAATTTTAGTGTGGTCAGATTTACCAATTTTTCCCTTTATGGTTGGACTGTTTAAGAAACTGTTTCTTACCATGAGGTCATAATGAAGACATCTTCCTGTATTTTCTCTTAAAAAGCCTGGTCTTTATGCCATTCACATTTAGGTCCGTAGCCTATTTTGAGCTTATTCTTGTGCGTCATGTGAGTTACTTGTCAGTTTTGATCCCTTCTGTGAGCAGATCCAGTTCTCATAGCACCATATACTGATGTGTCTGTCCTTTCCTTTTGTTGTCTTCAGTTTGTCATAACTTAAATACCATTTTTTGTGTATGTTTCTGGGTTCTCTGTTCTTTAGTGAATCTCTCTTTTTCTATCCTTGCATACATCTATTCAGTCTTAGTCATGGATTTAATAATGGATAACATTTTACTGTATTTGCCTTACAGCACCCTTTTTTTGCTGAATAATTTAAAAGTAAATTACAGGGGCACCTGGGTGGCTCAGTCAGTTAAGCGTCTGACTCTTGATTTCGGCTCAGGTCATGACCTCATGGTTTGTGGGTTTGAGCCCTGCGTCGGGCTGTGTGCTGTCAGCATGGAGCCTGCTTAGGATTTTCTCTCTGCCCCTTTCCTGCTTATGCTGTCTCTCTCTCTTTCAAAAGAAATTACATTAAAAAATTTTTTTTTTAATAATAAAAAAAGTAAATTATAGACATCTCAACATTTCACTCTACAATACTTCACTATCGATGAATAAATGGGACATTTCCTACATGAGCAAAATGTCATTTTTCATACCAAAATAACAGTTTTGCCTAGTATTTTTTAAATTATTTATTCATATAAGTTTTTAAATTTTTGGGGGGGAGAACGTGTGTGAGCGAGCACACACTGCGGGGCAGGGACAGAGAGAGGTAGAGCGGGTGAGTTGCCAGCAGGCTCCAGCCTCTACACTGAGCCCGATGCAGAGCTCGATCCCATGACTGTGAGATCATGACCTGAGCCAAAATCAAGAGGCAGTTGCTTAACTGACTGAGCCAATCCAGCTGCCCCAGTATTTTTTTTAAGTGCACTGTCCATACATAAATGCGTCACAAGTGCGTGCTGGTTGTCCTGCCCTGCAGGATAATGAAACGTTTCTGTTTCTCTGTATGTCCTGTAACTTTCATTGTAATGTATTCATTTTGATATTTTAAGACTTTGGGTCTTGTTTAAGTCACATTGAGATGTTAATTTTATTTAAGCAAGTTTGAAGCCATCAGTTCTAACCTCTCTCCTATGTATGCGGCTCCGGGACAGCCCTGTCTTTAAAGGCTTTGTGGGTCTGTTGTACTTGTCTTGCATGTGCACCTCCTACTGGCCTTTCCGAACTTGCGTGGTTTGTTCCCCTTTGTTTCCGTTTTCACAGTTTCTAGTATGTGATGCAGGGTCAGATCCATGCACGTGCAACTCAGGGATGAGCCCAGGATTTCATACACAACTTTACGGGAGCACTTTCCTGAGCTACCTCTCCTACACGTTTTGGCTCCCAGGCCCCCCTCTTTCAAGTCTTCTGGGTAGAAAGGCAGACCTTTAGTTTCCCTTCTGCTCTGTATTTCCTGCAACTGTGTCTGCCTCTGCAGCTGAGTAACAAGGAGACAGGGAGAAAAAGAATAAAAATGGGTGGGATCCCTGTGCTCTTGGGAACACGGATTTTTCTGCTGAGAGAGAAAACTCCTTTCGTAGAGTTTTAAGAGCCTGTATGGCCACCACTGCTGCTAGATGCCTTGGGGTTAGGCAGGAATGGGAAATGAACAGACAAAAGATAAGATTTCTCTCTGACTAGTATAGACCCTCTTTCCCATTCCTCAGACCAGAAATAGAGGCTTCTCTGGGAGCTCTTTCTCATACCTACTGCCCAGTTCCTGGTTTCATGCTGCCTTTGGCTTTAAGCCTGGAGAGTTTGGAGGGGGAAAAAAACCTAAGAAACTCACCACCGGTTCACTGTTACTTTAAGGTCTGATTTCCTTCTCTAATCACCTTGCTACCCTTTACTTTTTAGGGCTCTTAGATTCTGTGCACAGCGTTTACCTACATGCAGTAGGAGAGACAGGTCAGAGTGCACGAACTCCATCTTTACACGACTGGAACCATTCATCTTGTGTTTTGTAAGTGGAAAAAAAAAGCAAAGTTATAGCATGTAGAAAGAGGATACTAATAAAATGAGAATAGGAAGTTCAGTCTAGATTGAACAGGAGTATAAAGTAAAGTAAAAGGAGGAAAATGGTGGGGATTAAAGATGGTTAGGGAAAACATCGGTCAGATCATGCAGGCGCTTTACAAGCCATGTTAATGAACCTAGAGCTCCTCCCTATTAGGGAGTCATTAAAAGATTTTAGGCAGGCGAGCATTTTATCTTAGCTAACGTTTGGAAAACAGGTTTGTCGGAAGCAAGACTAGGAAACAGCTCTCATTTAAGAGGTGTTGCCGTGACCTCGGCCAGATGTAATCATCACATGAAGTATGGAGGGGTCCAGGGAATGAGTGGAGGAACGCAGGTTGGTAACAAACTAAGGAAGTGGACGCAAAGGGACCTGGAGAAGCCTGAGGAAACGTAGTTGACAGCACTCTCCATGGCGTTACTGGGGGAAAAAAAAAGTGAAGGGGAAGGAAAGACTGTCAATTTGTGACTGAGTTTTGGGGCTTTGTGGGATACTTGAATATATCAGTTCAGTAGGTAACTGGGTATCATTCTGGAGCTTAAAGAGATCACAGTGCTTCTCAAATTTCAGTAATTTTGAGAGTTTTAAAGCACATATTTCAGACCCTACTCTGGAAAAATCTAAGTCATTACATTTGGTTTAGAACCCAAGAATCTGCATTTTTTATTTTTTTAATTTATTTTGAGAGAGGGAACACGTGAGAGAGCGTGAGTGGGGGAGAGGCCGAGAGAATCCTAAGCAGGCTCCACGAGGACAGTGACACAGGGCTCAATCTCAACGAACCATGAGATCATGACCTGAGCTGAAATCAAGAGTCAGATGCTTAACTAACTGAGTCATGCAGGCGCCCCAAGAATTTGCATTTTTTTAAGTTTATTTATTTTGAGACAGAGAGAGAGAGAGTGCGAGTAGGGGAAGGGTAGAGAGAGAGGGAGAGAGAGAATCCAAGCAGGCTGTGTGCTGCCAGTGCAGAGCCTGATGTGGGGCTCAAACTCATGAAACCGTGAGATCCTGACCTTAACCAAAACCAGGAGTCATACGCTTAACTGGCTTAACCGAGGTGCCCCCCAAATTTGTATTTTTAACAAGCTCCCAGATGCTGATACTGAGCTAAAGTACATATATGGGAGTTATTTTCACAGCTTCTTAAAATTTTGAATCTTCCGTGTAAACTCCCTGCATTCCCTGTATGTTGTTGAACTTACTCTTAAGTAGCTTTACCTAGTTTCTTTTTTTACAAGTCATATTGCTTTTCTGCAGGAATGCTAGTGAATTTGTATATTTATATCCCTCAGTCTTTATTGTAGCAATAAAAATACCCTAAACCTTTCTTTGCTATAAATACTGTAATGCTTTTTTTTAAATTAATAAACTTCTTAAAAAGTAGTTTTAGGTTCACGTCAAAATTAAGTGGAAGGTACAAAGAGTTCCTATATACCCCACCCCCACCACAACTTCTGACACTGTGGACATCCCATACCACAATCTCATATCACAATAGTACATTTGTTACAACTGATGAACCTAGATTGACACATCATCACACAAAGTCCATAGTTCACATTAGAGTTCATTCGTGGTGGTGTGTGTATTCTGAGGGTTTTGACAAATGTATAATGAATGACATGTGTCCACCATTTTAATAGTGTACAGTATACTTTTACTTTCCTAAAAATCCTTCACGATCTGCGTGTTCCTCTCCCCCCACCCCGCCCTGCAACCCCTGGCAAACACTGATCTTTTTATTATCTCCATGGTTTTGCCTTTTCCAGTGTGTCATATGGTTGGAATCATACAGTACTTAGCGTTTTCACATTGGCTTCTTTCACTCAACATTGTGCAAGGTGATTATATACCTTTTCATGGTTCAACAGTTTATGTCTTTTTAGTGCCAAATAACGTTCTATTGTCTGGATGAAGTACAGTTTACTTTTGCATTCTCCTACTGAAGGATATCTTGGTGGCTTCCAAGTTTTGGCAATTTTAAAGAAAACTGGTATAAACATTCATATGCAGGCTTTTGTGTGAACATAACTTTTGAATTAATTTGGAAAGATACCAAAGAGTGCAATTGTTGAATCATGTGGTGAGAGTATGTTTGGTTAAGAAACTGCCAAACTATTTTCCAAAGTGGTTCTACCATTTTGCATCCCCACCAGCAATGAATGATAGTTCCTGTTGCTTCACATCTTTGCTAGCATTTGATGTTAGTGGATTGGATTTTGGCCATTCTAATAAGTGTGTACTGGTATCTCATTTTAATTTAGAATTCTCTCATAACATGATGTCGAATATCTTCCCATATTCTTACTTGCCACCTGTGTATCTTCTTTGGTGCAGTGTCTATTTGGGTCTTTTGTCCAATTTAAAATTGTATCATTCATTTTCTCATTGAGTTTTAAGAGTTCTTTGTATATTTTGGATGCTAGGTCTAAACAGATATGTCTTTTGCACATATTTTATCCCAGTTTGCAGCTTGTCTTCCCATTCTCTTGACGCTGGTTTTTGCAGAGCATAAGTTTCTTATTTTAATGAAGTCCATCCAGCTTATCAATTACTTTCATAGATCATGCTTTTGGTTGTTGTATCTAAAAAGCCATTGCCATATCTAAGGTCATCTAGGTTTCCCCGTGTTATCTTCTAGGAGTTTTATAGTTTTGTGTATTACATTTAGGTCTATGACCATTTTGGGTTAATTTTGGTCAAGAGTGTAAGGTCTGTGTCTTAATTCATTTTAATGCATATGGATGCATAGTTGTTCCAGGACCCATTGTTGAAAAGATGTCTTTGCTCCTTTGTCAAAGATCAGTTGACTGTAATTATTCTGGTCTATTTCTGAGTTCTCTACTCTGTTCCATTGATCTACTTGTCTTTCTCTAGAACCAAACTGTCTTCATTACTATAAGTTTAGAGTAAGTCTTCAGGTTAGGTAGTATCAGTCCTCCGACTTTGTTCTTTCCCTTAAATACTCTGTTAGGTATTTTTTTTTTTTTGCTTCTCAATATAAACTTTAGAATAAGTTTGTTGAGATCTGTAAAATTGCTTTCTGGGATTTCATTGAGTCTGTAGATCAGGTTGGTAAGTGTTGTAGACTCTAAGTCTAAAGTTCTCTCTTGTCTAGCAAAGGAGTGGGATACAGGATTAAAGCGAGAGATGGCTAATGTCTGGTAATAGACAAGAGCACTGAATAAGGGTCTTTGCCCCGTTTTTATTGGGATCAGAAGGCTAACATGGTGACGGATGTGCACAAAGTGACAATAATCTGTGAACATTAACTCATGGACGTGGCGGAAAGGGGGTCTTGAAGATATTTGGGGTTAGGTGTTTGGGTTAATACAAAACAAAATCCTGGCGCCGGGCGGCGGGACGGAAGGTTGTTTACAGTGGACATGGGGCACCACCTCTGTTTATCTCAGCCTAGGGGATGAGACAGGTAGGGCGAGTAACCTCAGGGTTGACAAGGCACCTTTTCTTTTGTTAACCATCTCTGCTCAGGGCAACTTTGCCTGCAGCACAGAGTAGCGTCTATAGCCCAATTTACCTGTTTATCTAACTTGGTCCTTCCCTCCTTTCTGCTATAGTACTAAATTGGGGGGCACTTCTGCCCTGAATGCCTAATCTTGTTTATTTCACATACCTCTGTTCTATATTGGTACCTTTGCACCTCCCTATTCTGGGGCCTTTTCCCCTCCCTCTCTATTCTGGGGGCTCTGCACCCCCTTGCTGTTCTCGGGTGCCTTTGCCCCTCCCTCTCTATTCTGGGGTGCCTTTGCACCTCCCTGTTCTGGGGTCCTGATCTTATTACCCAAACTCGGGTGTGAGCATCTTATGGCTTTGTCCTTCTTTATGCCTTTGTAACCATTGGTGTAAGCCCGGGGGATTCCTAAGCTTATTTCCCACAGGTAAGAATTGACATCTTGACAATATTGAGGCTTCTTATGAATGTGGAATATTTCTGTCTCTTCTGTTACTTCTTATTTCATATCTTTCATCAGAGTTTTGTAGTTTTCCTCATACAAATCTGGTACATGTTCTATTGGGTTTATACCTAAGTATTTCATTTTTTTTGGTATGCTAATACAAATAATGATGTCTCAGTTTCATACTGCATTTGTTCATTGCTGGTATATGGGAAAGACTGACTTTTGTACATTGACTTTGTATCCTGCAACCTTGTTATAATTACTTATTCCAGGTTTTTGGTTTTTGGAATCTCTGCATAGATAATACTGATATCTGCCAAAAAAAAGTTTTATTTCTTCCTTGCCAATCTGTATACCTTTTATTTACTTTTTATGTCTTTTTTTTTTAATGTTTGTTTTTGAGAGAGAGAGAGAGAGAGAGAGAGACAGAGCACGAGTGGGGGAGGAGCAGAGAGAGAGGGAGACACAGAATCTGAAACAGGCTCCACGCTCTGAGCTGTCAGCACAGAGCTCGATGCGGGGCTCGAACTCACAAACCATGAGATCATGACCTGAGCCGAAGTCGGACGCTCAACTGACTGAGCCACCCAGGTTCCCCTCGTTTTGTTTTGTTTTTTTTTTTTTTAGTGTTTATTTTAGAGAGGGGGAGAGAGAGAGAGAGAGAGAGAGAGAGAGAGAGAGAGAGAGAGACAGACAGACCAACAGAGCATGAGCCAGGGAGGGGGGGAGACACAGCATTGGAAGCAGGCTCCAGGCTCCGAGCTGTCAGCACAGGGCCTGACGCGGGGCTTGAACTCATGAACCACGAGATCGTGACCTGAGCTGAAGTCAGACGCCTAACTGACTGACCCACCCAGGCACCCCCTTTTCATGTCTTTTTACATTAACTAAGAATTCCATCATGGCATTGAAAAGCAGTGCTGAGAAGGGACATCCTTCCTGTGTTCACATTTAGCAGGAAAGCTTCAGATTTTTCACCATTAAGTCTGACATTACCTGTAGATTTTTTGGTGTTCTTTGTAGCTTGAGGAAATTCCACTCTATTCCTAATTTGTTGAGTTTTTTTTTTTTTTTTTTTTTTTTTTTTTTTTAACGAATGGGTGTTGGATCTTGCAAGGCATGTCTCCTGATGGTATGTTTCCTCAGTTTTTGTCTCAGAAAATCTTTATTTCTCCTTCACCTTTGAAGTATAATTTTGTAGGGTACACAATTCTAGGTTGGTGGATTTTTTTTTCTGTCAACACTGTAGTACGTGAAGTACTTCCTCAATGATCTTAAGTAACGTGATAGAGGATTTTTTTTTCATGAGAAGAGAGTCAATGCATCTAAAATTTTTTGCTTTGAGCATATTAGGTTTTGATTTATCATAGGAACCCTTTGTTACATTAAGAATGAATCTTTGTATCTCTTTAGGCTTTTAATAAGTGTAAGTGCTTTGTTATAGCAGATCCATTTGGGAATTACCAAAAAGCGTGTGGGCATAGTAGGCGATGGAAGAAGGGGAGGTGATGTTGAGTGAAGGAAGAGGGGGGTGAGGAATATATAATTAGCGTTCTATTTATGTCTTGTACCTAATTTTCTTGGTTGTGCTTTTGACTCTCAATGGTCTGGGAAACCATATGGCAGATAATATACTAACTCTGTGCAGTTAACATCAATGGCTTTTTCTAATATCATGAAATATCTAGGTTCACCTGACTTATAATATATTTCAGTTCCCAACTAATTTCCTGAATGAAGCCTTTGTTTATCTGTTGCAGTGATTTTTATGTGTTGTTTCTGATCTTTTATACAATTTTTATTCTAAATATAATGAATTTACTCCTTTCTTACATTATTAATTGTTTTCTTCTGTGTCCTCTTTATCTCCCTATTTAATTTCTCAGCTCATGAAAAGAATTATTCAGTTTATATCCCCAGGGCTCTTACTGAGGTGCTCAGTAGATATGAGATTGGTTTATAGAGGAGTCAGGAAAGTAATGTGAGATTTTCCCTTTATTGGGGTGCCTGGGTGGCTTAGTTGATTAAGCATCCGACTTCAGCTCAGGACATGATCTCGCATGTTCAAGCCCCGTGTCGGACTCTGTCTGACAGCTCGGAGCCTGGAGCCTGTTTCGGATTCTCTGTCTCCCTCTCTCTTTGTCCCACGCTGCTTGTGCTCTCTCTCTGTCTCTCAAAAATAAATAAGCATTAAAAAAAAATATTTTTGCTTTATTGAGATCATTTTCTTAACTGTTATTTCACTCTTTCCTGTATCCTAATGTTTCATTTTTACATGCCTACCCTATAAATATAGATCTTGATCCTTTGTTCAGATATGTATTAAAGCAATAGATCTATTTATATTTCCTAGAAGCTTATGGTCAGTGATAATAAAAGATAGCATCCCCTCAAACAAAATAAATGTCACAGTGTGTTTTAGAGGAAAATGAAGTTTTTAATGTGTTTTTGGATATAATTTTAAACTTCCAGAAAGCTTGCAAGAATAGTATAAAGAATAACCACAAGCTTGTTACTGAAATTTACCTACTGCGGACATTTTACCTTGTTTGTTCTATCCTTTGGTATATGCTTTTTTTCTTGAAACATCTGAGAATAAGTTGCATACATCATGGCCTTTTACTCCTACATATTTCCTAAGAATTAGGATATGAGTGAATATATTTTTAAAAAAGTCTTCATATTATTCATATTATAGTTTTTGTTTCCCCCCCAAAATGATAAAGTTAGCCTGGAGAAAATCGGGGCCTATGTTTGTCTATCAAAAGCATCTGATGGAAAGACACTGTTACATCAAAGTAGAGTGTCAGCTGTCAGTTTGGAAAGTAGAGTTAGAGTGAGGGTCATAGACCGTCATTGTCAGAGGTACCTTTTACTTATTTGGTCATTTAGAATAAGTTACTGTAAGGTGTTCCAAAGGCATTAAGTAAACAGAGTGTGATGTCTTTGTGGGACGTGAGGAACATTTGTGGTTTATTAGCAGCATTATGAAATTGTCTTTCTCAAGTCATTTTGGCCTCAGATAAAGTTTAAGTGGAGCTGAGGACTAAAACCCATCCTTCCCAATTATTTATCTTCGTGTTCTGTTTTATCCTCCCTCTTCAGTTACTTCTACTTAGCTTTTCTTGTTATTTACCTACATCTCCCCTCTGATGTGTTCTGAATTTCTGGGCTTACTGTTCTGATTTCAGTCTCCACGAGAACTACAAAAACTGTGAAAGCTATGCACTGCTGAGATGCCTTTTTAAAAAATCTCTCATTAAAAAAGTGAGGAGTGGCTTTATCTTACTCAACACAGAAAAAAAGAGAAACAACTGCTTTGTTTTTTCCTTTTCAGAACCAAATCGTGAGGTCAAAGAGTTTTCTCAAAAAAATGTCATTTATGAAGATGACTCACCCCAGTGTTTGGTAGTGGAAAGAATTCTAAGCCACGGCCCTGAATATTCCAGTTTTAAAGGAGGCTGGAAATTCGAGGAAGATACTCAGATGCAAGGAAATCAGGGGTGTATCCGGCAAGGAACAGTGTCTCATCAGGGAGCCCTGTCTCAGCACACGAGTATCAATACCGTGGAGAGGCCCCACGGATGTCATGAATGTGGGAAGACTTTCAGTCGGCGCTTTTCCCTTGTGCTGCATCAGAGAACTCATACTGGAGAGAAACCATACGTATGTAAGGAATGTGGCAAAACCTTTAGCCAGATCTCAAACCTTGTGAAACATCAGATGATACATACTGGAAAGAAACCCCATGAGTGTAAGGACTGTAATAAAACGTTCAGTTATCTCTCATTCCTCATCGAACACCAGAGAACACATACTGGGGAGAAGCCCTATGAATGTACTGAATGTGGAAAGGCCTTTAGCCGTGCCTCAAACCTCACTCGACATCAGAGAATTCATATAGGAAAGAAACAGTATATATGTAGGAAATGTGGGAAAGCCTTTAGCAGTGGCTCAGAACTCATTCGCCATCAGATTACACATACCGGAGAGAAACCTTATGAATGCATTGAATGTGGGAAGGCATTTCGCCGTTCTTCACACCTTACTCGGCATCAGAGCATCCATACTACCAAAACCCCCTATGAATGTAATGAGTGTAGGAAAGCCTTCCGATGCCACTCATTCCTTATTAAACATCAGAGAATTCATGCTGGAGAAAAGCTCTATGAATGCGATGACTGTGGTAAAGTTTTCACGTGGCATGCATCCCTTATGCAACATATGAAAATTCATACTGGAGAAAAGCCCTATGCGTGTACTGAATGTGATAAAACCTTTAGCCGGAGCTTTTCCCTCATTCTACATCAGATAACTCACACTGGGGAGAAGCCCTATGTATGTAAGTTTTGCAATAAGTCCTTCAGCTGGAGCTCAAACCTTGCCAAACATCAGAGAACACACACTCTAGAGAACCCTTATGAATATGAGAATTCATTTAATTATCACTCGTTCCTTACTGAACACAAAGAAATTCACGCTATAGAGAAAACATAAGAATATGGATTAAGAAAAGCAAACAGTTAATGCCTTAACTTTGACTTCAAAGGATTCTTGGAAAGAAGCCTTATGTGAATATGTTCAATGTGAAGAAAAATGGGTCATACTTGATTCAACATTCTGGAGAAAAAATAACCTAGGAATATGTGGGAAAGCCATTAATAGCTTTGCATTCTTTTTGTAATATCAGAAGATGAAATCAGTCAATACTGAGAAGCCTTCATTTGGTGAGATTCCCTTACTCTACATTTGTAACTTCCTACCAGACAAGGATACGTGGCCAATAGATGTGAGAAAGCTTTTAATTAGAAATTGGCCCTAGTTCTGCATCTGTCGGCTCAAACAGGGCAGAATGTGTGGGTAAGATTGCACTTTTTCTTGGACATCAGAAAATTCATAATGAAGCAAAGTCATGCAAACACAATGATTCAGGAGCGTTTTTTGTACCATGCAGTATTTATTAGGTTTTAAAATACTCTTCTAAAGAGAAAACACAACACTATAAATGAACTGAATATAGGGTGACTTTCTGCATTATATCAAACTACAGAATTATACTGGGGGAAAAACTACCATTGTAATGAGTGTGGCAAAATCTTAAGAGTTCTGAGAAGTCATACTGGAGGGAATCTGTGGGAGGTTTTTTTTTTTTTTCTTTTTTTTTTCTTCTTTTTTTGGGGGTGAGGTGACTTTTGCTTTAAAGCAAATTCAAAAAGCTATGAATAAATATTTTATTTTCTAGTTAATTAATCTAGTACTTGCAGAGTTTTTTCCACACATTTGTGATTGTGAAAATGCAACTACCACAATATCGATATCACTAACAAGAGTAATGCGCTTTTGTTGAAACATACATGATTACTGAAACCTTTTTAATATATTATGGCTTTAACTGTGAGACAATTTAGATTTAAGGTTATGCTAACTCATGTTTATCCTTGAATATGACTAGACCTGTTTTAATCTGAAATAAATGTAAATAAGGTGTGTCACAGGAAAATGCCAAGGTACTTTTCCTCTTGTTCCATTTACAGTAGGAACATTTCTTTTGTAAGCACGTATTTGTCAAAATAAATCAGATGATGTTTTCACTCTCCATGTACACCTTGCCCATTTTTTAATGTCCCAGTTAAAGGTGTATCTTTCAAACATCTGTCTGCCTCCTTTTAAGAACTTACCTTGCATTTAATATAGATAATATGCAACTTAGCACTTGAATAAGTGCCTTATTTAAGTCTGTTTTTTTCATGTATGGGTAAATCTTTCACAAAGTGAGAGGCTGGCATTTTTCTCTCCTACTCCTTGTGACATACATCGCTGCTGCCTAATAATTTTCTCCAAGCCTCAATCTCTACCAGAACAGCTCCGTGGTACAAATCCTCCCTTTCCTTTGGTGTGCCTGGCATTATTTTCCTAGCACCATATGGGGGTCTTTGGTGAACAAAAATGTATTTATCATTTTAATTTTTTTTAATGTTTTATTTTATTTTTGAGACCGAGAGACAGAGCATGAGCGGGGAGGGTTAGAGAGAGAGGGAGACACAGAATCCGAAGCAGGCTCCAGGCTCTGAGCTGTCAGCACAGAGCCCGACGCAGGGCTTGAACTCACAGACGGTGAGATCGTGACCTGAGCCGAAGTCGGAAGCTCAACCAACTGAGCCACCCAGGCGCCCCAAATGTATTTATCATTTTAGAGGTTTGTAACATTGAGACGTGGCCATAGACTTGTCTCAGGAGGAAGGGGCTGATTGGACCCTGAGCAGAAGTTATATTGGAACATGATGACTGACAACTATGGGAACCTCATCCAAGGTTACTATTCCTGCAAATTTAGAACCTGAACTTAGGTATCTTTGCTTTCTCTTTAGGAAATAGGGAGTGGGCTTTAAATTGCCCACCTGGATTCCTTCTCCATATTCTTGAGAGAATGAATTAAAATTGGTACAAGTGGGAAGTGGCTTGCTTGTTTCCTTCTGCTTTTGCTTTTCTTGTAATAGCTTTTCTGCCTTTATATTAAGAGATTGGGTCTGGATCTAGGAGGAACCATAATATTTTGAAGTATCTATTTTTTCCCTCTTGTAAGCAGGACTCTCTGTTTCTAAATCAAATGTGACCTCCTTACTGGAGCAAGGGAAAGAATCAAAGAATGATGGAGAAAAAATGATAAGAGGCCTCTGATCAGGTAAGGGTGGGGCAATCAGGCAGGGAGCACCTTTGCAGGTAGTGGCCCAGCTTACCAAATTGCCTGAATCATTCTTTCAAAAATAACAATTTGCCCATAAAATTCCCTTCATGCAACATCATCCTGAACTATGTAACTCATCCTAAGGGTATTCTCAATTTGTGGTTGAGATATTTCAGAAAATAAGAACTATGCCATTATTTTTAATTAAATTTAAATACGTAGTTTCTAGATTATACAATAAGAGATGTCAAGACACTACTAAGTAAGAAAGAAAGTGAATGGTTTGTGGGAATTCTGTTATACAGTATGTTTTATTTGTCATAGCAAGAAGGTGCTGGCAAGGTTCATAGTTGTTTTCTTTCTCAATTTTAGCACACAAATCTGTTACATCTTTCCATATTTAACATAATCACTTTTTGTAAGCTGTAGTGCTTTCCAATGGTAGCGGAAGCCCAAAAAAGAAAGTTGCCTGTTTTTCAAGGAGAAATTCTGCAAAAATAGCCAGACACACTAAGATATAACAGCAAACAGTAGGAGAAAAACGTATGGATGATATTGCACTTTATTTTTTGTAATGTTTCTTTTTGAGAGAGACAGAGCATGAGCGGGGGAGAGGCAGAGAGAGAGGGAGACACAGCATCTGAAGCAGGCTCCAGGCTTTGAGCTGTCTGCACAGGACCCAACGCGGGGCTCGAACCCACAAACTGTAAGATCGTGACCTGAGCTGAAGTCGGATGCTTAACCGACTGAGCCACCCAGACACCCCGATACTGCATTTTAGGTCACTTGTAGAACATAATATTATTTCAGTTCCTATTTGTATGCTTGAGACAGAAACAATGGTGATCTATAGTATGACCATCTCAATACACATGAGGGGGTAAACATCCAGCTTGAACGCTTTTTTTTTTTTTTTTTTGAGAGAGAGAGAGAGAGAGGGAGAGAGAGGGAGAGAGAATGAGCAAGGAAAGGGGAGAGGGAGAGAGAATCCTAAGCAGGCTCTGTGCCCAGTGCAGAGCTCAACACGGGGCTCAATGTGGGGCTCTATCCCATGATCCTGGGATCATGACCGGAGCCAAAATCAGGAGTTGGGTGCTTAACTGACTGAGTCAACCAGGTGATCCCCAGCTAAAGCATTTTGATCTATGTAGTAGTTTGTATTTCAGGCACAATTTTCTTAGGATTGCATATTCGAGATGTGTAAAGTTTAGTGAAACGTGCTCAGGAATGCAACCATTATTTGAACTGAGACAGACACAGTATTTTCATTATTCTGTTGTCCTTTGTTCAGTTATCCATATAGTATAAAAGCATCATACTCCAAATGAATAGGTCTATCCTTTATAGAAGAGCACATTGGGTAGTCATTCACATAACACATTGTATCTTCTGGAATATGACTCCTGTATAACTACTGTGGGAAATCTTCCTGAGTTGACTTTACCTTCGGAATAATTATATTGTATACTGTCAAGCTAGGTCTACAGCTGAATGACTGTCCACATCTGGCAACTCCTAGATGCAGCTGTCGTGCTGTTGTGAGTGTAGAATGTGTACCAGTTTTTACTGTTCTCTCTTCAAATGAATGTGATGTTACCATCAGGTTGGATTCCACTGCTACTTCTAATGTTTTCAACAAGTCTACTTTCAAATAGGATGAAGTATTGTGGCAACAACCAGATAAAGCAGATAAAATACAAATATATTTTTACTAGTTTTTTTTTTTTTTAATGTTTATTTTTGAGAGCGAAAATGCGAGCCGGGGAAGGGCAGAGAGAGAGGGAGAGAATTCCAAGCAGGGTCCACACTGTCAACACAGAGCCCCAGTGCAGGGCTTGAACCCACAAACCGTGAGATCATGACCTGAGCCAAAGTCGGATGTTTAACCAACTGAGCCCAGGCGCCCCTTTAGTAGTTTTTTGTTGTTTTTAAAATGTGTATTTATTTGAGAGTGTGAACGGAGTAGGGGCAGAAAGAGAGAGAGAATCCCAAGCAGGCTTTGTGCTCCCAACACGGAGCCCGATGTGGGGCTTGATCCCACCAAACATGAGATCATGACCTGTGCTGAAATTAAGAGTCAGGTGCTCAACCGACCGAGCCACCCAGGTGCCCCTCAAAAATCATATTTTTAAAGGCATATTTGAACTGTGGAAGCAATGATGACTAAATGGACCAATATTCCAGAGGGAAATCTCAAGTTTTTGCGGTCATTTGAAGGTGATGTGGCAGATTAGCAACTTGAGAAGCTTCAAGTGCACACAGCTGGTTCCCTCTCCTGGGACATTTGCTGAATTTTAGGGCTGTGCAGAACTCTGGGTGGTTAGAATAAAAGCTGAAAGAGTGAAGTATCTGCAGTGTCTGTGGTACTTAGGAATGAAAAGCCCACTAGAGACGGGCGACTGCCCAAAATAAGTGGCCAGTCTTCTCCTCAAGCCATCTGTGAAAAATTTGAAGCTGCATGAGGTAGGAGGTTAAGGAGACTAGGACCTACCAAGCCCTCAGATTTAAAAGCTTTAGGAGAGTCCTGCCTAAAATACAAAGGCTAAACAAGGCTAACATGAGGCTTATTAAAAATGCAGTGTAGCTCTGAGCCAGCTCAAACTTATGGGACTGAGGTGATTAGCACCTCAAACAGAGGAAAGGAGAAACTCTCTGGTAGAAGGTAATGTAACCTAGAGCCCCTGTGGTTCTTTTAAACATGATGTCTGGTACATAATTGAAAAACAAATTACTAGGCATGTGAAGGACAGGAACATATATAGATATACTTCATTTTAGTGTGCTTTGCAGATACTTTTTTTTTTTTTAAACAAATTGAAGGTTTGTGGCGACCCTGTGTTGAACAATTCTATCTGTGCCATTTTCCCAACAGTATTTGCCCACTGTATGTCTTTGTGTCACATTTTGGTGATTCTCATAATATTTATTTTTCGTTAATATTATATTGAATTGCTGCAATCTCATGATAAAATTTTAACAGATGAGGAGTTGCTTCTTATCAATGAGCAAAGAAGGTGGTTCCTTGAGATGGGATCTAGTCTTGGTGAAGATGCCGTGAAGATTGTTGAAATGACAAAGGATTTAAATTATTACATAAACTTAGTTGACAAAGCAGTGGCAGGATTTGAGAGTGCTGACTCTAATTTTGAAGGAAATTCTACTCTGGGTATAAAGCTATCAAACAGCATCATATGCTATAGAGAAATCATTCTTGAAAGGAAGAGTCAATTGATGGGTCAAACTTCTTTATCTTAAGAAATTGCCACAGCCACCCCAGCCTTCAGCAACGACCACCCTGATCAGTCAGCAGCCATCAACAGCAAGGCAAGATCCAATACCAGCAAAAAGGTTATGAGTCACTGAAGGCCCAAGTGGTGGTTGGCATTTTTTTTTTTTTTAGCAATAAAGTATTTTAAAAACTAAGGTGTGTGGTTTTTTTTTAATAGAAATTAACAACATAGCACACTTTATAGACTGAAGAGTAAACATAACATATGCACTGGGAAACAAAAAAAAAATCATTTGACTTGCTTTCTTGCGATATTGTGCTTTACTGTAGTGGTCTGGAACTGAATCCACAGTATCTCTGAGGTATGCCTGTAATCAATAAGAGACAAAACAGACGAGAGAAGCAGACATACAGGTGCCTAGATATTGGGGGTTTTAGACAAGGATTTTGATGTATGGTTAATATGTTAAAATACAGGAAAGAATGGAAGAAAAAACCATTTCAACTAGTAAGAAGAATCTATAAAAAAGGCAAGTGGCTATTCTAGAATTGAAAACACCATATCTGAAATTAAGAATTGAATAGATGGACTAAACACAAATTGAATACATAACTAGAGATAGTAAACTGGAAGGTGAATCAATAACAAAAATACTGAAACAGAGATGGGGGAGGGGAGAGAAAGAGAGGAAAAATATGCCATGGTCTGAATGACGACTTTGACTCTTGTTGTTCTATTCAGAAAGCTCTCCTGTTCCCCCCGCCCCGCCAAGGAGGACTACTACCTTTCCTTCAGATTCTGGCTGATGGTCACCTGGGGACCTTTCTTGACTGCCTTATCTAACACAGGTGCCCTTATTCTTATCCCACCATCTTGTTTCCCTCTGCTTTGAATTTAGCCTCAAAGTCCACTTAGATGAAGTCTAAAAAGAGCCCACACTCTTAAGCAATAATTTAAAACATGCTTTTTCAAAAGGTTTGCTTTTAACAAGTTGGGAGATAGTAAAGACAGTTTAAAAATGTAAAAAAAGAATTATCTGACACTTCAAAAATGGATAGAATCGATATCCAATAACAGTCTAAGCAAATCTATGTATGACTTTGAAGACATTATAATCATGCTTTTGGAAATTAGTTCGTGATGGAATTGTTCACCTAAAAAGAACAGAAAACTTAGTTCTGTTTACTACATGGACTAGAGGACAGACAAGTAAAATAAAATTATGACTCAGAAATAACCACTAATAAGACAGATCAAGGAATACATGGATCAATGGAACAGTACAGAGAGCCAGAAATAAGCCCTCGCCTATATGGTCAATTAATTTATGACAAAGGAGGGAAGAATATATAATGGAGAAAAGACATCTCAATAAGTGCTGTTGGGGAAATGACCACTTTCTTGCATGATACACAAAAATAAACTCAAAGACTTAAAATGTGAGACCTGAAATCTTAAAACTCTTAAAAGGAAACATAGGCAATAATCTCTTGGCCATTTGCCTTGGCGACATTTGCT
Organism: Acinonyx jubatus; assembly: GCF_027475565.1. Classification (NCBI taxonomy): domain Eukaryota; kingdom Metazoa; phylum Chordata; class Mammalia; order Carnivora; family Felidae; genus Acinonyx; species Acinonyx jubatus. Next base: position 289,030 of record NC_069392.1, on the reverse strand, counting down.
AGACATGTCTCCTTAGGAAAGGGAAACAAAAGCAGAAATAGACTATCGGTACTATACCAAAATAAAAAGCTTTTGAACAGCAAAGGAAATCAACAAAATGAAAAGGCGACCTAGTGAATGAAAGAAGATATTTACATTCAGTATGTCCAATAAGGGGTTAATAGCCAAGATATATAAAGAACTTGTTCAACTCAATGCTAAAGAAGTTGAATAATCTAATTTAAAAATGGGCAGAGAACCTGAGTAAACGTTTTTCCAAAGGTATACAGATGGCTAACAGACATATGAAAAGATACTCAACATCACTAATCATCAGGGAAATGCAAGTCAAAACCAAAATGAGATACCACCTTACACCTGTCAAAATAGTACTGAAAAGACAAGAAATAACTAGTGTTGGTGAGGATGTGGAGAAAAGAGAACTTTCATGCACTGATAGTGGTAATGTAAATTGGTGCAACCACTGTGGTAAATAGTGTGGAGGTTCCTCAAGAAAGTAAAAATAGAAATACCACATGATGCAGTAATTCTACTGGGGATCTACCCAAAGAAAAATGAAAACACGAGTTTGAAAAGATATATGCATCTACATGTATATTGCAGCATTTTTTACAATAGCCAAGATATGGAAACAACTCAAGTGTCCATGGACAGGTGAATGGATAAATATGTGCTATATACCTACAATGGAATATTACTCAGAAATGAGATCTTACCATTTGAAACAATATGGATGGACCAAGAGACTATTATGCTAAGTGAAAAAAGTCACAGGTAAATACCATGTTATTTCACTTATATGTGTAATCCAAAAAATATAAGAACTAGAATCATAAATACAGTAAATAAAGTGGTGGTTGCGAGAGAGCAGGGGGTTGAGGAAGTGGGCAAAATAGATGCAAACTTCCAGTTATAAAATAAAAAAGTCCTAGGGATAGACGTACAGCATAAGAGGTGCTTGGATGGCTCAGTCAGTTGAGTGTGTGACTCTTGATTTTGGCTTGGGTCATGGTCATGGGGTCAAGCCCACATTTTCTCTCGCTTCCTCTCCCTCTGTCCCTCTCCCCTGCTCATGCTCTCTCTCTAAAAAAAGTACAGGATGAGGAATATAGTCAATAATACTATAATAATGTATGGTGACGGATGTAACTACATTTATGATGAGCACACAGCATAATGTACAGAATGGTTGAATCACTGTGCTGTAGACCTGAAGCTAATATAGCATTGTATGTCAACTATACTTCAATTAAAAAAAAATTGTTACTCAGAAATAACTACTGATAACATTTCAGTGTATGTCTTTCCAGGATATTTTTAATGCACGCACATACACACATACATACTTATATATTTTAACATGATCATATTCTGATATCTGTAATTGTATTTTTGAAAGTCACAATATATTGAATACATCCCCACACCAATAAATATAAAACTACATTTTAATAAGTGCATTTTGTCCCATTTTATGGACATACATGGTGATGTAAAACCCAACTAGATGCTATTAGAAATTTAGGAATTTTGCAGTTTTTCACTAGAGCTTGAAACTGAGATGACAAATGTTACTTATACAAGCTTCAATGAAGAGCTCTTTCATAAAAGCTCAGAAAAAAATTGCTAGGTTAGGAGTTATGAATATTCTTGTTTTGGGCACATATTGCTTATCTGTCCTCCAGAAAAGTTGTATTAATTTATGCTGCCATCAACAACCTGAAGAATACTGCACCCTCAACAATGCTGGGGCATTTCATTCCTTTTAATACACAGTGTAGCAGCATACGAACACTGACTGCAAAATAAATTACATGAGTGTGTGACAGAGGAGGCAGGCTGTGAGGTGAAGGAAGAGGGCTGAGGGGCTGGGAGAGGAGAGAATAGGAATACATATCCATTAAACTGAAGTTCTCTTGACATGCCTGTCATGGTGGGATATCTTGCTATGCTGAGTGGGACTCCAGTGCTTAGAAAACAGACATTTTGATACATGCAAATTTTGCCTTATACAATCCCTTAAAACTCAGCCCTTGTTTTAACCTAGGCCTCCACTGAAATACTAAGTAAACAAGAAAAGGCATACAATGCATTGAAAAGTTTTTTTAAAGTCTATTTGAGAGAGCATGAACGGGGGAGGGGCAGAAAGCGAGAATCTCAAGCAGGCTTTGTGCTGTCAGCACAGAGCCAGACATGGGGCTTGATCTCATGAACTGTGAGATAACGACTTGAGCTGATAGTGCTTAACTGACTGAGCCATTCAGGTGCCCCTGCACTGAAAAGTTTTAAATGTTTAAATCAATACCTACTATGGGCCAAGTACTAGGAGTAAAATAGTGAAAAACTGAGACAAAGTTCTCCCCTTACCAAAGCTTACGGTTTAGAAGGCAAGATATGTATTTAAACAGGCAACACTGTGTCTGATCAGTGTGTTAAAGCAGACAGAGGGTTCAGAACCAAGGGTGAACAGGCCAGGTTAAGGTCCAGAGAGAGAGTGCAAAGATGGGTGTAGCAAGGAAGGCAGCCCAGAAAGACAGCTAAGAGTTTGAGTGTGGAAGGCCATGTAAAAGGAATTTATCTTAATGGAGGAAAAGCCAGTGGAAGACTTAAAAGTGAAATGTAATACAATGGGATTAGTACTTTGATGGGTCACCCTGGGAACAGTATGAAGAACAGATTAAGGGAAAGCAAGATACATAAACAATATTGTTCATGGCAGTGTTGTTTATTATAAAATATCTGGAGGGGGAAATGACTGAATACAGTACATCCATATGGATGTACATATGGATGGACAGATGTATAGGTATATATAAATACTAAGCAGTTGTTAAGAATGAAAAATTAACTACACATACTGGGGTGCCTGACTGTGAGGCCTTCAGCTTTGCTTTTGTTTTTCAAGATTGCTTTGGCTATGTGGGGTACCTGGGTGGCTCAAGCAGTTAAGCAAGCATCGGACTTGATTTCGGCTCAGGTCATGATCTCATGGTTCTTGAGATAGAGCCCCGCATCGGGCTCTGTGCTAATGGCGAGGAGCCTGCTTGGGATTCTCTCTCCCTCGCTCTCTGCGTCTCCCCACTCACTCACTCACTCTGTCTCTCAAATAAACTTCAGGAAAAAAAAAAAAAAGATTGCTTTGGCTATGCACGGTTTTTTTTGCGGTTCCATACACATTTTAGGTTTGTTCTAGCTCTGTGAAAACTGTTGGTATTTTGATAGGCATTGTGTTAAATATGTAGATTGCTTTGGGTAGTATTGACATTTTAACAGTATTTGTTCTTCCTATCCATGAGCCTTTGTGTCATCTTCAATTTCTTTCATTAGTGTTTTATAGTTTTCATAATACATGTCTTTCACCTCTTTGGTTAGGTTTATTCCTATGTATCTATTGGTTTTGGTGCAATTGTAAATGGGATTCCTTAATTTCTCTCTCTGCCACATCATTATTGGTATATAAATGCAATGGATTTCTGTACACTGATTTTATATCCTGTGACTTTACTGAGATCAGGTATCAGTTCTAGCAGGTTTTTGGTGGAGTCTTTCAGGTTTTCTCTATGGGTTTCAGGTCATCTGCAAAGAGTGAAAGTTTGACTTGTTTCTTGCCTATTTGGATGCCTTTTATTCCTTTTCATTGTCTGATTACTGAGGCTACAAATTCCAGTACTATGTTATGTTACTGTTATTTAACAGTAGTGAGAGTGGACATCCTTGTGTTGTTTCTGATCATAGTGGAAAAGCTCTGCCTTTCCCCATTGAGGATGGTATTGGCTGTGGGTTAATATATGGCCTTTATTATGTTGAGGTATGTTCTTCTAAACCTGCTTCGTTAAGTTTTTTTTTTTTTATCATGAATGGATGCTGTACTTTGTCAAATGCTTTTTCTGCATCTATTGAAATGATCATATGGCTCTCATCCTTTTTTTAAATTAATGTGTATCATGTTGATTGACTTGCGAATATTGAACAATGCTTGCAACCCAGGAGTAAATTCCTCTTGATTGTGGTGAGTGATTTTTTAAATATATTGTTGGATTTGACTTGCTAGTATTTTATTGAGAATTTTTGCATCCATATTCATTAAGGATATTGGCTGTAGTTCTTGTTTTTAGTGGAGTCTTTATCTGGTTTTGGGTTTGGGGTAATTCTGGCCTCATAGAATAAATCTGGAAGTTTTCCTTCATTCAGAAAGTAACTCTTAAAAAAACCAAAGAACACTTTACACTTCGGATGCTCTGAGGGCAGCTCCATTAACTTAGCTATAAGTAAATAAGCAGAAATTAAAACCAGCCCACCCACTCCTCCCTTCCTTTGATGGTGGAAGTATCTTCTTCGAGATAACATTAATACATCTCTCTGTGCTCCAGACACCTGCAACCCCTTCTCAGGAACTTTGTGTGATTGACTGTCTCTCTTCTTACATCTGCATATTTAATCTCTCCAAACTGGGTGTATTACGTTAGGACTTAAACATGTTCTAGTTTCCCATTACTTTAAAAATCTTTTGCCATGGACGCATGGATGGTTCAGTAGATTAAGCGCCCATCTCTTGATTTTGGCTCATGACCTCCCAGTTTGTGGGTTCAAGCCTCGCGTCAGGCTCCGCAATGACAATGTGGAGCCTGCTTGGGATTCTCGCTCTCTCATCCTCTGCCTCTCCTCCAGTTGTGCACGTGCACTCTCTCAAAATAAATTAAAAAAAAATCTTTTGCCTTGGCCACATCTTTCTGTAATTACTACACTTTGTCCTATTCACACTTGTCTATATTCAGTCTTTACTTATTTGTCCTTTATTGATTACTAAACCTACCCAACCTACCATCCATCCTTAATGTATTATTTCCAACTAAGGTTAACAGTATTCCTCATGTTGCTCTATGATATGTTCACTTTTTAAGACTTCATCATCTAATCTGACCTCTAAAGAGCATTTAGAAGAACTGACTTTACCTTCCTTCTTGAGACACTGGTTTGTCTTGGTTTGGCAAAACTCCAGTCTTTCTGGTTTTCCTTTTACCTACTAAGACTCCTTTATTCAGCCTACCTTTAAATAGAGCAGGTCTTCATGGTCAGTAGCAGACATTCTCTTCTCACACCATCCACTTTCTCTCTGCAATGTTAGTTGCCTCCACAAGACCTACTGTAGTCTATCTACTGATGTTGCTAAAATTGTATCTTCATCCTGGACACGTCCTCTGGTCCAGAAGTGCAGCCTGTTCATCTGGATGTCTCAAACTCTATAAAGTTAACATGACAAAAACTGCAGCTACTGCCTCTTTCTTCCATCATAGACTCCTCTATATTTTGTTTCTTAATATATTAGAGCCAAGCTAGTCAGTTTTTATAGGACCAACTAGCAAAATCTCATGGGCTTCATTCAGCAATTAAAATTGTAACGTCTCCTTTCTCTGAAAACTTGATTACTAATACTGAAATGTTTGGGATTCCCTGCTTCTCTGATCACTTGGTTCAGTGACCTTGGTTCCATCATCATTTCTAGCCTAAGCACAAGAGTTCTGTAAATATTCTTCTATTCCTCCCTTCCCTATGTTCCTATCCAAACACATGCATCAAACATAAAATATTTAACTCTACATACCTCTGTGACCTTTTTCTTTTTTGTGTGTGGTCTTTTTTCTTTTTAAAAAACAAGGTTACTCTGTTGACTGTATATACATACATATATATGTGTGTGTGTGTGTGTATATATATATATATATATATATATATATATATATATATATATTAATAAGGTTACTTTTCTCACATAAAAATATCCAAATACAAGCAGTATACTGCTGGCACAGCTATTTAAATAGGTCTCTGAGGAACCAGGATCTCCTTCTTTTATACCATCCTTAGGCCATGGCTATCATTCTCAAGGCCACAGATGGCTCTTTGAGCTCTAGGAATGGAAAACTCGAAGGGAAAACAATGGAGAAGGTATAAAAGGTGAAGTGCAAAAGGCAAAGAGAAAAAGCTACATAGGTCTGTTTCCAGTGATAGTAGTTTTGATTCTCAAGATGAGGAAAATGGCTACACTTGGCTGCAAGGAGACTGCGAGGAGTTTTATACCTGGACATATTGCTAGTGTGAGCCAAAATAGGGTTATCAGTAGGAAAAGATGAGATGGATGTCTGACTGACTAGTAACAGTATCTGCCACAACAGGCCAGAAAGAAAATACCAATAAAGTAGTATCAGATACTCCAGCTACTCTAAATATAATGCAATTAACTTAGAAATCATTAAGAACATAACTGCAAACTTCAAATCATATTTTAAAAAGCATAATTCTAAACCCATATAGATTCAAAAAGTTGTGATACATTTATACATTTAGAATTAAACTAACACAGACCAAAATGTATTACATTGCTGAAGAGGTGTTTTAGAGGACTATATAGTGTTACATGCTTATTTTGGATAACAAACACTGTAACAATGAGTTGGAGTTCACTTGAAGACAATGAAAAAAGCAATTCTACATTCATAACATTTATAGAGTTTCTCTCCCAGTATGAATTCTCTTGTGCATAGTAAGTGAACAACTCCAACTGAAGGCTTTTCCACATTGAATACATTCATAGGGTTTTTCACCAGTGTGAGTTCTCGTGTGTCTCCTAAGGCAAGAGGAAACACTGAAGGTCTTCCCACATTCGTTACATTGATAGGATTTCTCTCCAGTATGAGTTCTCACATGTACCCTAAGGGATGAGAAACCCTAAAAACGTTCCCACAGTCATTGGATTCATAGAGATTCTCTTGAGTGTGTATTTTCTTGTGAACTTTAAGGTGCGAGCTTGTTGTAAAGGCTTTTCCACAGCCACTGCATTCATAGTTTCTCCCCAGTGTGCATTCTCTTGTGCACTATATGATAACTTGTGCCAAAGGATTTTCCACAATGATTACATTCATAAGGTTTCTCTCTGGTGTGAGTTCTCACATGAACCTTAACAGATGTTTTCTGACTGAATGCTTTTCCACATTGATTACACTCATACACCCATGTGACTTTTCTTGTGCAAAATAAGATTAGAATTTCTTTTGAATGCTTTCCCACATTGATTACATGATATTTCTTTTCACTAGGAGTTTGCTCTTGTTGCCTAAGGGATGGATAATGACAAAAAGCCTTGCTTTTATTACATTCATAGGGATTAAATTGTTATATATAGGAAGCATATTATTATGTTTGAAGTGTATGCCATATTTGAAACATGCATACTCTTTTTGTGCTGTTTGAGTTTTTTCCAAGGTGTCACAGAGCTCTACCATATGTATGACTTTCACAGAGATTCCCAGTTTCTTGTAATTGTTTAAGACTGATTTTTTTAAAAAACATTTATTTATTTTGAGAGACAAAGCATGAGCAGGTGAGGGGCGGAGAGAGAGAGAGACATACAGAATCTGAAACAGGCTCCAGGCTCTGAGCACAGAGCCTGATGCAGGGCTCAAACCCATGAACCATGAAATTATGACCTGAGCCTAAGTTGGACGTTTACCTGACTGAGCCACCCAGGCACCCCAAGATTGAATTACGTTCTTTTAAAAATTTTTTTTTTCACATTTATTTTTGAGAGATAGAGAGAGACAGAGCACAAGTGGGGGAGGGGCAGAGAGACAATGAGACACAAAATTCAAAGCAGGCTCCAGGCTCTGAGCTGTCAGCACAGAGTCCAATGCGGGGCTTGATCTCACAAACCGTGAGATCATGATCTGAGCTGAAGTCAGATGCTTAACTGACTGAGCCACCCAGCCACCCCAGATTGAATTATATTTCAAACACTCAATACTAAGTAGCATTTATGGCAATGTTTAGTGGAGACTCTCTTGAAAAAAACAAGTTTTGATTTAAGTTTAGAGTTTTCCTCTAATTCATGATGGTCATAGAATCTCTCCTGAGATGCTGTTTTCTTTTGGATCACTTGCCTCATATTTCTCCCTGGGATCTTGCACTGTTTTCTGGTCTTATGGAATTCTTGGTCTTCAGTTAATGTGGAAGACCAATCATCCATTATGAATCTTATCATTTTCACTGCACTGGAGGATTTTTCCTTACAAATATTCTGCTTAAGAGTGGAGTCTTTTAAGTTGAATTTACTAGACTGGATAGGTGCCTTGGGGAAATCGCTTTGTCATAGTTTATATATATATATATATATATATATATATATATATATATATATATATATATATATTTTTTTTTTTTTTTTTTTTGAGACAGAGAGAGACAGAGCACGAGTGGAGGAGGGGTAGAGAGAGAGGGATACACAGAATCCCAAGCAGGCTCCAGGCTCTGAGCTGTCAGCACAGAGTCTGATACGGGGCTCGAACCCACGAGCTGCGAGATCATGACCTGAGCCAAAGTCAGATGCTCAACTGACTGAGCCACCCAGTCGCCCCTCTTTCTCATAGTTCTTATCTCTTCTTTACCCAACAGGGAGATCACAGTAGGCTTCTGTAATTGATATTCCACTGAGATAAGATTTATATAGCTTCCCAACATCACATCTCTGTAAATTCTTCTCTGAGCAGAATCAAGCATCATCCACCCCTGGGTGAACTCCCCAGCCACATCCTTAAAGGTCACTGGTCCCTGTAACCACGTTGTGGGAAATCAAGCCATCATCCTTTCTTCCTCAGTGTTTCTCACATAGAAATAGAGTCCTGTGTCGACAGAGCCCTTATGGAGGACAGGTTAATGGCTGCCATCTTGAGAGTCTAAAAGTGATATCTGCTTGCACAACAGAGCAGAGAGATCAGGATATTTCTTTTTTCTCTGATCCAACCACAGCATGGATACATTTCACTGGGTATCCTCCCTGCAGCCAAAGAGGCAGGTTCAGGTGAAAGAATAAAGGTGGAAACAGGGCTCCATAGGTGGCAAGGTAAAAAGAAAAATTGTAGACCCCCCTCAACTACCCCAGCAGGGTTTGGCCAGCTTAAAATCTTTTTTTTTTTTTTAATGTTTTTATTTATTTTTGAGACACAGAGAGATGCTCAACTAACTGGAGCCACCCAGGTGCCCTTAAAATCTTTACTAGGATTTGTAGTCACATGCAAAATAGTCATCGTGGTTTCTCTGGTTTCTCCTGGAGACTATTTGTCAGTAATGGGTGGGAGAAGCATGCATTATTATTATTTTTTAAAGTTTTTCCATTTCTTTCAAGAGAGAGAGAGAAAGAACAGGGGAGGGGAGGAGAGAGGGAAAGAGAATCCCAGGCAGGCTCTGTGCTGTCAGCACAGAGTCTAATAAGGGGCTCGATCCCCCGAGCCACAAGATCATGACTTGAGCCAAAATCAAGAGTCAGACACTCAACTGACTGAGCTACTCAGGTGCCCCAGGAGCATGCATTATTAAAAGAAAAAAGATTAAAACTAAAGAGAATCAGCTAAAAGAAGCATGGTTGTTTAATTTTGTGTGTACTTTTTAGTTACCTTCTGAAATGGAAAAATAATTTTCCTGTTAAACACAACTATTTTAGGTAGGCTTACTTTTCTACATAGCACTTGATGTTTTTAACTGAATAACACACATGATCAACAACACTGATGATGTGGCTGCTACTCTACTCAGGAATTTTATTAAAGTTGTTAAAGGTAGATATGTGACTTTGAAACAAATGTTCATTTGTTTACCTCCAATTCAGTCTCTCTTCCCAAAGTCTGTATTTTCTCATGATAATTTATTCTATCTAGAAATTGAATGGGATCTACAAAGAAGCACAAACCATGATCCAAATGTTGGGAAGAAGGTCATAACAATGTTAATTAGATGGTATAACACTTTCCTAAATAATTTTTACAATAGCTTTAAAATAAATTTAAAAAAAACCAGTGTGTATACAAAAAATTAGTGCTTAGGGAGACTTTAAGGATCACAACAAATCATGCAATAATTTATTAGGTTAATATTTTTACAAGTCTCACTTTTTGAAGATTTGATGATAACCTCCAAATGAGAGCCCCCATCTCAATACAATAGAGTTAAGTTTTAATGGGAAAAAATACAGAATTGGCATTTATTTTTATTTTATTTTATTTTGTTTATTTTATTTTTTAAAATTTTCATCCAAAGTAGTTAGCATATAGTGCAACAATGATTTCAGGAGTAGATTCCTTAGTGCCCCTTACCCATTTAGCCCATTCCCCCTCCCACAACCCCTCCAGTAACCCTGTTTATTCTCCATATTTATGAGTCTCTTCTGTTTTGTTCCCCTCCCCGTTTTTATATTATTTTTGTTTCCCTTCCCTTATGTTCACCTGTTTTGTCTCTTCAAGTCCTCATATGAGTGAAGTCATATGATATTTGTCTTTCTCTAATTTCACTTAGCATAATACCCTCCATTTCCATCCACGTAGTTGCAAATGGCAAGATTTTATTCTTTTTGATTGCCGAGTAATTCTCCATTGTGTGTGTGTGTATATCTATCTATCTATCTATCTATAGATAGATAGATAGATAGATATCTATCTATCTATCTATATATATATCATTCATCCATCGATGGACATTTGGACTCTTTCCATACTTTGGCTATTGTTGATAGTGCTGCTATAAACATTGGGGTACATGTGTCCCTTTGAAACAGCACAACTGTATCCCTTGGATAAATACCTAGTAGTGCAATTGTCATAGGGTAGTTCTATTTTTAGTTTTTTGGGGAATCTCCATACTGTTTTCCAGAGTGGCTGCACCAGATTGCATTTCAAAAGCAGTGCAAAAGAGATCCTCTTTCTTCGCATCCTCGCCAACATCTGTTGTTGCCTGAGTTGTTAACGTTAGCCATTCTGACAGGTGTAAGGTGGTATCTCTTTGTGGTTTTCATTTGTATTTCTCTGATGATGAGTGAAGTTGAGCATTTTTTCATGTGTTGGTTGGCCATCTGGATGTCTTCTCTGGAGAAGTGTCTATTCATGTCTTTTGCCCATTTCTTCACTGGATTATTTGTTTTTTGGGTGTTGAGTTTGATAAGTTGGCATTTTTATTTAGACAAATATCTTTGACAGGTAGATTCTATGTCCTTAAAACCAGAAAGGTCTGTCTCTTTGGGGTAAACCATATAGAAATAGATTTCCATCTGATTTGTTGATTCCTGTATTCCAAGTACCTAGAACATTTCCCAGCATATGTCAGACACTCAACAAATATTTATCGAATAAGCTGAATGAGTCCACAGCAATTAAGGTTTTGTGAAGGAGGTCCTCCCACCCCCCCCCCCCCATCCCCCATCCATACCCTTCTTTCAGGAGCAAAACAAAATTAGAAAGTTATGTTTCCTGTTCAAAAAAGGAACTTACTTTGCCTTCTGGTTAAAGCTTTTTAAGTTAAGAATTATACTCTGGACTTGCTCCTTAATTCCCCAAGTTTCATTTCTTTTCTAGTTACAGAACTAATAAGAAAAACTAAATGACTTTAGGGACAAACAGGAAAAAAATATTTGAATAAATGGAGACATTCATCATGATCATGGATCCAATATTATATTGGTTTCAATTTTTCTCTGACCAGAACTGAATTGTATTTTCATTAATCTATATATTCAACAGGGACTTCTTGAAATGAGCATCTGATTTTTTAAGGTTTTATAGGAAAACAAAGCTACATGAATAACAAGGCAATTATTAAAATAGTGCTTTGCCCCTACTATATTTCAAAATGTGTTATAAATCTCTAGTAACTTAAACATACTAATAAGGAGGCAATAATAAAAAGTAAAACAGTAACTTTAGAAACAGGTTGATGTGTAGCTGGCCATTTCGTACATGATAAAGGCAGCAGTGTAAATCATGGGGGAAAAGGATGCACTAGTTATCAAAATGCTGTCAAGACAAATGACTATTTTTTGAGAAAAGCGTAAATTCTACTTCACATATTTCCAGAGAGAGGGGGAGAGAGAGGAGACACAGAATCCAAAGCAGGCTCCAGGCTCTGAGCTGTCAGCACAGAGCCCAAAGCAGGGCTTGAACCCATGAACTGCAAGATGATGACCTAAGCCAAAGTTGGATGCTTAACCTACTGAGCCACCCAGGTGCCCCAATTGTTTTAACTTTTAAAGGAGTTCTTATTAGAGATAGATTCTGAAATATTTACAATATATCGTGTAAAAGGTCTGCTTCAAAATAGTGATGGATACCAGGGTGTTCATTATCTTTTTTTTTTTAACATTCATTTATTTTGAGAGAGAGACAGGCTGAGGGAGAGACAGAATCACAAGTAGGCTCCACACTGTCAGCATAGACCCAATGTGGGGTTCAATCTCATGAATCTTGAGATCGTGACCTAAGATGAAATCAAGAGTCAGATTCTCAACAGTCTGAGCCACCCAGGTGCCCCATCATTACACTTTTTTTATGTTCTGAAATTTTCATAATATAAATCTAAAAATCATAAGAGAGAGATTTTACTCATAAAACATTAATAGGATGTATGGGTTATTATTTACATATAAAATCACAAATTAAGAGATCTTAAGAAATTTAAAATTATAACAGAAACCAAAAACAGGTAAAAAGGTTTAAAGATAAAGCTGAGGAACTTTTCCAGCAAGCAGACCTCCCAAAAGAGATAAGCAGTGAGAAAGAAAATGTAAGAAAATGATATGATCAATTTCAAAGGTTCAACACCAGATTATTCAGAGTTCCAGAAAGAAAAAAAAACAGGAGGAAGAGAGAAACAAATACAGGAGAAATTCCTAAAAACAGTGAAATACCTAAGCACTGACCCATTGAAACGGGCAATTTCTTAAAGACTGGAACTAAACATATCATCATGAAAGCTTTGAATACCAAAAATAAGATGATCTAAAAGTTCCAAGAGATGATAAACAGGTTACATACAAATCAGTAACAGGCATGACTTTTCAATGGTAACACTGTTCATTTTTTTTTTTTTAACGTTTATTTATTTTTGAGACAGAGGGAGACAGAGCATGAAAGGGGGAGGGTCAGAGAGAGAGGGAGACACAGAATCTGAAACAGGCTCCAGGCTCTGAGCTGTCAGCACAGAGCCCGACGTGGGGCTCAAACTCATGGACTGTGAGATCATGACCTGAGCCGAAGCTGGATGCTCAACCGGCTGAGCCACCCAGGCACCCCTGTTCTTTTTTTTTTTTTTTTTAAGTTTATTCATCCATCCTGAGAATGAGAGAACACAAACACCCCGTGCAAGTGGGGAAGGAGCAGAGAGAGAGAGGGAGAGAGAATCCCAACCTGGCTCCCTACGGTTAGCTCGGAGCCCAATGCAAGGCCTGACCCCACGAACCGTGAGATCATGATGTGAACCAAAACCAGGAGTTGGACATCCAACCGACTGAGTCACCCTGGCACCTCTTTATTGTTCCATTTCTATCTAGCTTTGCCTGCTTTCAAAATCCCGAGGGAAGGCAGGTTCTTACATCAACCACCTAAGACACATGCTGTAAGAAGCAACAGCCCCTCCCTGTCCTCCCCACCACCTGCTCAGTGGCCAGGTGAATACATCTCCATCCATGTTGGCCAGGTCGGCATCCAGTTGCACTGCCTGGAACAGGGCATCCCGCCCATTGGTCAGAACAATGGGGGAGGGGATGTGTCCTTCAACACCTTCTTCACTGAGATGGGTGCTGACAAGCATATGCCCAGGGCAGCGTTTGTAGACCAGGAAGCACTGGCACCTACCGCCGGCTCTTCCACCCTGAGCAGCCCATCACAGACAGGGGAAGTGATCCCGATAACTATGCCTGAGGGCACTACACCATCAGCAAGGAGATCACTGACCTTGTCTTGGACTGAATTCAGAAACTGGCTGACTTGTGCACGAGTCTTTGGGGCCTCTTGGTTTTCCACAGCCATGGAGGGGGAACTGGTTCCAGGTTCACCTCCTGCTGACGCAACTCTGTCGAGTCTGACAAGAAGTCCAAGCGGGAATTCTCCATTTACCCAGCCCCCAGGTTTCCACAGCTGTAGTTGAGCCCAACTCCATCCTCACTACCCACACCACCTTGGAGCACTCTGATTGTGTCTTCATGGTAGACAATGAGGCCATCTAGGACATCTGGTGTAGCAACCTCGATATCGAACATCCAACCCACGCTAACCTAAATAGGCTGACGGGTCAAATTGTGTCTTCCATCACTGCTTCCTTCAGATTTGATGGATCCCTGAATGTTGATCTGACAGATTCCAGACCAACCTGGGTGCTTTACCCCTGCGTCCACTTCCCTCTGGCCACATACGCTCCTTTCATCTCTGCTGAGAAAGCCTACCACGAACAGCTTTAAAAAAAATTTTTTTTTAATGTTTATTTTTGAGAGAGAGAGAGAGTGAAAGAGAGAGAGAGAGAGAGAGAGAGAGAGGGGAAGGCCAGAGAGAGAGGGAGACACAGAATCTGAAGCAGGCTCCAGGCTCTGAGCGGTCAGCACAGAGCCTGATGCAGGGCTCGAACTCACAAACCGCAAGATCATGACCTGAGCCGAAGTTGGACACTTACCTGAGCCACCCAGGCGCCCCTACCATGAACAGTTTTGAGCCAGCCAAGCAGACAGTGAAATGTGACCCTTGCCATGGTAAATACATGGCTTGCTGCCTGTTGTACTGTGGCCACGTGGTTCCCAAAGAGGTCAATGCTGCCACTGCCATCAGCAAGACCAAGCATACCGTGCCATTTGTGGACTGGTGCCCTACTGGCTTCAAAGTTGGCATTAATTACCAGCCTCCCACTGTGGTATCTGGTGGAGACCTGGCCAAAGTACAGCGAGCTGTGTGCACGGTGAGCAACACCACAGCCATTGCTGAGGCCTGGGCTCACCTGGACCGCAAGTTTGGCCTGATGTATGCCAAGCGTGCCTTTGTTCACTGGTATGTGGGTGAGGGCATGGAGGGAGGAGAGTGTTCTGAGGCCCACAAGGACATGGCTGTCCTTGAGAGGGATTATGAGGAGGTTGGTGTGGATTCTGTCGAAGGAGAGGGTGAAGAAGAATACTAAAGTTAAAAAAGCCACAAACGTGCTGCTTTTACAGGGAAGCTTATTCTGTTCTACACATTGAAAAGTTGTGCTCTGATCAGTTAATTTCATATACAATTACTGACCTATGCTTTAAAACACAATGAGACCCAAGCTGTCCATTTCTCTGATGGGTTTGAAAAAAGTATTCCCTGTTTTATTTATTTTATTTTATTTTTTTTAACGTTTATTTATTTTTGGGACAGAGAGAGACAGAGCATGAACGGGGGAGGGGCAGAGAGAGAGGGAGACACAGAATCGGAAACAGGCTCCAGGCTCCGAGCCATCCGCCCAGAGCCCGACGCGGGGCTCGAACTCACGGACCACGAGATCGTGACCTGGCTGAAGTCGGACGCTTAACCGACTGCGCCACCCAGGCGCCCCAAGTATTCCCTGTTTTAAATGAAAAGAAAAATTCTTAAGGAAAATAATTGCCTTTCCAGGACTTATACAGAAGGCCAAAATACCAAACAAATATGAGGACGAGATAAAGTATTTTGTAGTTATAAACAACTTAGCTCATATGGGCTCTTTTTCCAGAAGGTAATAAGATTATAATCTACCAAAAAGGAAAAAAAGCTTCCAGGAAATAAATCCAAAACAGAGATGAGCTGAGGGAATACATAAGCGTAAAGGGACGTCTCACAATGCCAGGAGGGTTATATATGCCTGGAGAGTAACGGATCTGTCAGACTTCAGGAGGCTCGAAGGCTCCTCAGAAAAATGGTAAGGCTGTATGACAGGTTTGACCTTGAGGAAAACAGAACTGAGAGGCATTTTACATGGACTTAGTGAAAACAAAGAAAATGAATAAGAAAGGCAATTACTAAAAATAGGAAGAGCAGAATTTGCACAAGAAAGAAACTTATGGTTCAGCACTAAACCATATAAATAACTGTATTTATACAGTTATTACAATGAAAGTACTGCACATGGATAGAACCAAAATTTGTGAGAGAACTACATTGTAACACTTGCAATATAATTGCATTATGGTTTAAGAATGTAGGAAGGATGGACATAATAAGATTCTCATTTAACGCAGTAAGAAATGGAAAAATGTCTCAAATTGATGAACTTAAAAAATACTGAAGACAGTTTAGGGGCGCCTGGGTGGCTCAGTCGGTTAAGCGTCTGACTCCGGCTCGGGTCATGATCTCGCGGTCCGTGAGTTCGAGCCCCGCATCGGGCTCTGTGCTGACAGCTCAGAGCCTAGAGCCTGTTTCAGATTCTGTGTCTCCCTCTCTCTCTGCCCCTCCCGTGCTTATGCTGTGTCTCTGTCTCAAAAATAAATAAACGTTAAAATAAAAAAAAAAATTAAAAAAAAATACTGAAGACAGTTTAAATAAGTGCAAACAGCTTAAAAATTTGAAAGTGGTTGCCATTGAGAAGAAGCAGGGACCTCTGTTTTTATTATGAGCCTTTTTAACATATTAGATATCTATTTATTTGTTCATTGCTTTTGAGAGAGAGAGAGAGAGAGAGAGCACATGCACACATGATCAGGGAAAGGGGGAGAGGGAGAGGGAGAGAATGTTAAGCAGGCTCCACACTCAGTGGAGAACCCTATGCAGGGCTCCATCCCATGACCCTAGGATCATGACCTGAGCAGAAATCAAGAGTGGGATGCTCAACCGACTGAGCCACTCAGGCACCCCAACATAATAGATTTTTTAAAAAATGTATATATATATTTCTTAAAAAGTAAATAAATTTCAGAGAAAATACATGAATTAGTCAACCAAATCAAGAAGTAGACAAACAGCAACAAAGTAAATTTAAAAATACAGAGTAAGTTACTGTACAGAAAACCAAAATACAAAGACATAAAACCAAACACAAAAACTATCAAAATCCACCTCTTTGAAAAGATTAACATAGATATATATAATGCAGGACTAATCTATAAAAAAAGGATGGCCCAGAAAAAAATTAAACTCAAAAAGGAAGAAATGGCTACAATTATAGCAATGATTTTTAAGTATCACTAAAAAGTAGTGATTTTTAAAATTTCCAAAAAAATCACTGTAAAAGATTAGTATAAACAACTTTATGCCAGCAAACTTGAAAATTCAGATGAGATGAACAATTTTCTAGAAAACCTAAGTGTCCAAATTGACAAAGAACTAGAAAACTTAAATCCATCAACTACCATTTAAAAAAAATTGGGAGTGCCTGGGTGGCTCAGTCAGTTAAGTGTCAGACTTTCGATTTCAGCTCAGGTCATGATCTCACAGTTCCTGAGACTGAGCCCCTTGTCGGGCTCTGTGCTGACAAGATGGAGCCTGTTTGGGATTCTCTTTCTCTCTCTCTCTGCCCCTCCTGCATATGTGCTCTCTCTCTCTCTCTCTCTCTCTCAAAAAAAAAAAAAAAAAAAAAGAATCAGATGTCAAATATCTACCCCTAAGGATTTTGAGCCCAAAACTTACAATGGAAAAACTATTTCACAAAATAGAAAGAAGAAAATCTATACTTCCCAAATTATTCATGAGACTTGTGAAATCTTTCTGGTACAGTACAGGAGACAGTCGCACAAGGAGAGTGTAGAGGCCACATTGAGGCAAAGAGTCTTGAGAGATGGAACGTAGAAAGGGCCACAGGGACCACCTGGCTGAATACAGACAGACATTTCAGGCCCTAACTGACCAAGGGGCTACTTACAACCAGGCAGTTACCAAAAAGGGAAACTTCCATGCATGGCCATACCTGCCGCCTCATCTTCCCCCTTTAAAACAGCCCCCACCGACGGCCCTGTGCAGATGGCCTCCCCTGGGCTGTCCTGCCCTTGACAGGGAGCACCGCTCCCTTGAGGTGCGCTCAGGCAGTTGATCTCCCTCATTCTGTTTCGGGTGAATTCTTTTCACCCACCGCCACCAGCTTCCGCTTCATGGTGGCCCCACATTTGGGGACCCATCTGGTAGGGTGAGACTCCCACATGTAAACACCACAGATAGAACAAGAAGATTAAAATGCAAGTAAAATATTAACAAATTGAATACAGCTGTTTACTAACGTGATAAAAGAACATTACATTTAATCACTGTTTGCACATTTGCAAGAATTACTGACAAGCAGAAAAACTACTGTTGTTACTATAACAGCTACTGAACACTCTTGTACCCACTGTATCCTGAAGCAGATCTGAGGACGTTATATTATTTTTAAGTATTTCAGAATTTATCGCTGTGTATCTGTATAGGAGAGAGAGAGAGAGAGAGAGAGAGAGAGAGAGAGAGAGAGAGAGAGAGAGTGTGTGTGTGTGTGTGTGTGTGTGTGTTTTAAGAAAGCTCTATGCTCAGGGGTGCCTGGGTAGCTCAGTCGGTTAAGTGTCCAACTCTGGGTTTTGGCTCGGGTCATAATCTCATGAGTTTGAGCTTTCGTGAGTTTGAGCCCCACATCCGGCTCTGCGCTAACAGCGCAGAGCCTATTTGGGATTCTCTTTCTCTCTCTCTTTCTCTCTCTGCTCCTCCCCTACTCACGCTGTCTCTGTCTCTCTCAAAATAGATAAACTTAAAAAAAAAAAAAAAAAGGAAGCTCTATGCCCCTCCTGGTGTTTGAATTCACCACCATGACATCAAAAGTTGCATACTGGACTGAGCCAGCCAGGGACCCCCGGAATTTATCTCTGAATAAGATGACCAGGATACTGTCACACCCACAAAATTAGCAGTAATTGCTTATTATCAAATATGTAGGCAGTGTTCAAACTTTTCTGTTATCAGGATGTTTTTATTATTTTCTTTTAAATGTTTCTTCATTTTTGAGAAAGAGAGAAGTGAGCGGGGTAGGGGCAGAGAGGGAGGGAGACACGGAATCCAAAGCAGGTTCCAGGCTCTGAGCTGTCAGCACAATGGGGTTCGAACCCACAAACTGAGATCTGACCTGAGCCGAAGTCAGATGCTCAACCAACTGAGCCTCGCAGGCGTCCCTCCGTTATCAGTTTTTTATTATTTTCTACTTTTTTCCTTTGTCCAATTATTTATTTATTTAGAATTTTATTTTTTTCATATAATTTATTATCAATTTGGCCAAAATACAGTGTGTAAAGTGTGCTCTTGGTTTTTGGGCTAGATTCCCGTGGTTCATGGCTTACATACAACACCCAGTGCCCATCACCCATTTCCCCCTCTCCCCTACTTGTTACCAGTTTTTAAAGTTATTTCTTTGACTCACGGACCAAATAAAGGTTCATACAATTTCAAATCCTTTAAAAAAAAAATTTTTTTTTAACGTTTATTTATTTTTGGGACAGAGAGAGACAGAGCGTGAACGGGGGAGGGGCAGAGAGAGAGGGAGACACAGAATCGGAAACAGGCTCCAGGCTCCGAGCCATCAGCCCAGAGCCCGACGCGGGGCTCGAACTCACGAACCGCGAGATCGTGACCTGGCTGAAGTCGGACGCTCAACCGACTGAGCCACCCAGGCGCCCCTCAAATCCTTTTTTAAAAAAGGTTATTTATTTTGAGAGAGAGCGCGCGCCCAAATGGAGAAGGCATAGAGAGGGAGGGAGAGAGAATCCCATGGGTGAGCTCGAGACCTGAGCAGAAATCAAGGGTCGCACGCCCAACCCACGGAGCCACCGGGGCGCCCCTCGAGTCCCTTTGAATTTAAGGGTTGCCGGGGAGAACGGAGACACCATTCCTGGGCCGCGACCCACGAGCAGACGAAGGTTAGGGCAGACCCAGGAAGAGCTCGCGGATGAGGTCACCGGTACATCCCAGCGCCCACTCCCGAACCGGCGGCCCCCCGCTCCACCGCCGTCCTGGGACCGCGCGCGGCTCCGCGCCCTCCCACCCTCGTGGCCTCGGCCGCTCACCGAGCCTGGAAGAGCGCGCGGCGCGGGAGCGGCCCCTCCCCACGTCGCCTCTCACAGGCCGCGCCTCCTCAGCTCCGCGCGCTCCCACGCGCTCCCCCGTCCTCGCGGTACCTGCCTCTCGGAGTCGGACCCGCCCGGCCGCCGCGAGAAGGGAGCGGAGAGCGCGCGCCGGGCGGACGGCGGCGTCTGGAGAGCAGCGAGCGGAGCTGCGGCGCCCGACCGCCCCAAGAAGCCGAGGGGCCGAGACTACATTTCCCAAGAGCCCCCGCGCCGCCCCTCCCTGCCCCGTGGAGGGATTCTGGACTTCTGGTCAAGGCTGCCGCGCGTGCGTGCGTGGACGGGGGCGTGTGTGTGACGCCGGGGGCTGCGGCGTGTGCGTGAAGGGACGGGGGTCCCAGGGCGCGGCGGGCCGGGGGCGTGAGCGCGAGCCGGCGGCGGGCAGCGAGGAGCCCCGCGCGGAGAGCCGGCCGCCGCCCGGGCGGCCCGTGCGCGCCTCGCCGCGGTCGCGTCGCCTGCTCGCGGAGGCCTGGCTCGTCATTGATTCGCCGTGGCTGCTGCCATTGTGACGGGATCGCCTCGCCCACCGCGCCTCCCGGTGCTCGCTGCGGGTACACGCGCAGGCGGCGGCGCGTGTGTGTTTGCTTCGCAGTCGGGCCCGTCGTGTTGTTGCTTGTTGACCTCAGCGCTCGGGGCGGACGGTGATTTCATTGTAAGTTTTCTTCCCAACTGATTTTTACCCCTTGCGTGGATGACTGTTTTCCCCGTTGCGGGTGATTCTTGAATTCACGTCGTAGCATCAGTAGCGCACATTGCTGCTTTGCAAGAATAATGACAATACCCCCTAGCGTTTGGTGTTTGTGTTGTGTGGTGCTGGTGGTAGGTTTGAACCACATAGTCTCAGTGGTTCAGAATGCGGTGTCTTTTGGTCCTGCTTCTCTGTTTCCAGCTAGGGCTGCAGGTTTAAATTTTGCATTTGGCTTTTTCTAGCATTTGCTGAAAATGATCAGCAAATTTGTTAGAGGAGGACATTTCTTAGCAGTAAGAGCCTCACGTTCCTGGGAGAAATCCAACGTGGTTGTACTGTTTTTAAAACGTGTACACTATTGGATCCTATTTGTGGATATGATCAGAGTTATAGGCTACTTGCTTCTTGGAGAAGTAGGTCTGCTTTAATATCCAGCCTGTAGAAAGGGCTGGATAAGTTTCTGTTTCTTGATCTAGTCTAGAAATACTAAGTTAAAAACACGTATTTACCTCTTACTGCCAGCATTGGCCTGATGCGGGGCTCGGACTCACAAACTGGGAGATCATGACCTGAGCCAAAACCGGGAGTGGGAGTCGGAGGCTTAACTGACTGAGCCACCCAGGCGTCCCTATTTTATTTTTAAGTAGGCTTCACACCCAGTGTGAGGCTTGAACTCAGACCCAGAGGTTAAGAGTTGCACACTCTACCAGCAGAGCCAGCCAGTCGCCCCTAACTTGTGTAGTTTTTTTTAATCAAGTAGATTAACTGGAGGTGCCTGTGTGTTTAACCTAGTTTTAATTGTTATTTTATTTTCCCTTGACACTAGAGTTGTTAAGCCAATCAAAATGATGCATATCATCTAACATCTAGTATGATGTCAAAGGTCAGGTTAACATCAACGTTACTTAGATCCCACCCAAAGTCTATGGAGAAGGTGGAGCATTTCAATTCTGGTAATAGCAGAATATACCTTGCTTTTAAAGTACAAGGGAAGATGAGATGGCATCCAGAATGCTAGCTACAAATGTGTCAGGTTGGCGATGTTGACTGTAGTTAACTGTCTAGACAGTTAAATAGCACAACTCGTCCTCACCCCTTTTAAACTAACTCAGCCCTACACTAACTTTTCTCTGTGACCTAATTTACTTCTCTTCTGTTGCATTAAGATTGTCTTGCAAAGCCTCCTGGAGGGTGAATTTCACACGTTCATGCCTATTCTTGAAAATTGTTCCCTTGTGCTGTCATTCCTTCTCTCAGTACACATTTCTTGAGCTCTGAGCATGTGCCAGTCATAGGGCAGGGATTTGAGATACAGATGAAGAAGGAAGTCTGTTCAGTATTTTATATTAACATTGTCTCAAAATTCTACTTAGGACGATATACAAGGTATATTTTTTGGAAAAGATATTACAAAATTATTCTTATTATTTGTCATTCCCCCCCCCCCCCCCGCCGCGTAGAAGAGATTCAGTTAACATCAATGAGTTTTTAGTAAAGTGACTGAAAAGGAAATAGGTAAGTGAATAGATTCTTTACTGTCTTCAGTAACAAGCTAACACATGCATTTGTAAAAGAAAGTCTACTCACAATAGGAATAAAGTATCTAATATTACTTTTAACTAGAAATATACCTCAGCTAAGTGAAAAACTTTAACACCTTACTAGTAGATAGAAAATAAGAATAAAGAATGAATAGAAATGAGAACAGTTCTGTTTTTTATTAAATTCATTTGTCTAGGAAATAAAACTGGGATTTTTTTTTCAAGAATCCCTATGCACTTTGTTCTTTATATCTTCATCTTTTTTTTCCAATTTTTAATTAAAAACATTTTAAGATATAATTTATTGTCAAGTTAGCTAACATACACAGTGTGCTCTTGGTTTCAGGGGTAGATACCCGTGATTAATCGCTTACATACAACACCCAGTGCTCATCCCAACAAGTGCCCTCCTCAATGCCCATCACCCACTTTCCCCCTCCCCTGCCACCTGCATCAACCCTCAGTTTGTTCTCTGTATGTAAGAGTCTCTTATGGGTTTGCCTCCCTCTCTGTTTGAAAGTATTTTTTCCCCGGGGCACCTGGGTGACTTAGTCGGTTAAGCGTCTGACTTTGGCTCAGATCATGATCTTGCGTTCGGTGGGTTTGAGCTCCGTGTCGGGCTCTGTGCTGACAGCTCAGAGCCTGGAGCCTGCCTCGGATTCTGTGTCTCCCCTCTCTGTCTCTCCCCACTCCCTCTCTCAAAAATAAATAAACATTAAAAAAATAAAAAAAAAATATTTTTTCCCCTTCCCATCCCCCAATTATGGGGGAATGTTATGGAAGTAGCTCATTTCTTTTCTTTAAAAAAAAAATTTTTTTTTTTTTTTTAGTGTTTATTTATTTTTGAGAGACAGAAAGAGCTTGAGCTAGGAGGTGGGGGAGCAGAGAGAGAGGGAGACACAGAATCTAAAGCAGGCTCCAGGCTCTGGGCTGTCAGCTCAGAGCCCAACATGGGGCCTGAACCCACAAATTGTGAGATCATGACCTGAGCCGAAGTTGGACGCTTAACCGACTGAGCCACCCAGGTGCTCCTTTTTTTTTTTTTAAGCTCGTTCCTTTTCATAATTTGATGAGAAAATGTTTCTGTTAAAAAGAGATACTCCTAGAAACGGTGGGTTACCTTGGTTTTCATGACATAATTTAAACACTGAAGGCTTAGTAACATAGTTTAAAAAACTTACAGGTTTTAAGAATTTGTATTTTAAGGAAAAAGAAGTTTAATATCGTAATATGTCTGTTTTGCTTACAATACACTTTGGTGTTCAGTCACCGTATAGGATGTCTCACATCAGACTGAAGTTTCCTATCACATCAGCATATTTTGTATCTTCTGGGAAGGAAGCAAGGTCAGGACTGGGTGTGGCATAGGCTGTATGTGTATCTGGCACAGAACCAACACCAAGAGCATTGTTTGTGCCTCTTTCCCCACAATATCTGTTGTCTCATTCTTACGTTTCTCACATTTCATTATGAAAACTTTTGAACATACAGCTGAATTAGAAGCAGTTTACAGTGAGTACTTGTAACCCCCCCGACTCTACCATTAACATTTTATTATTCTTATTTTAACATACATCTGTTTCTTCGTCAGTCCCCATCTTTTTTTTTAATGCATCTCAGTGTAAATTGCCGACATCAGTATTCTTCCCCTAAATACTTAAGAATGCATGCACGTTATTAACTAGAATTCAGTATTTGTATAGCTTTTTCTTTTGATGTAAGATTGAGGTAAAATGCACAAAATGAAAGTATACGTTTGCTGAGTTTTCACAGACGCATGGTCCTTGCCATCTTTTCTGGTCCCAGAGCTCTAACCGTGGCTTCTGGGTTCTTTTGCTAATCATTCCTTGCCCTTTGCACGTGCTAAGTCCTGATGTACTTACTCAGAATCTAAAGAGATTCTGTTTGCTTTTGTTCAGAAGCATATTCTCCATATGCCCGATTGAAATGCTGTCCCTGTCAACGTTTTGCTTGTCTCTGGGCACTGGCCCTCAGGTACTGGGGCTTAAAATGGAGACTGGAGGGCAGACACCTTGGGAAACAGATGTGTTATCTTTTTTTTTTTTTTCCAACATTTATTTATTTTTGGGACAGAGAGAGACAGAGCATGAACGGGGGAGGGGCAGAGAGAGAGGGAGACACAGAATTGGAAACAGGCTCCAGGCTCCGAGCCATCCGCCCAGAGCCCGACGCGGGGCTCGAACTCACGGACCGTGAGATCGAGCCATCAGCCCAGAGCCCGACGCAGGGCTCGAACTCCCGGACCGCGAGAGCATGACCTGGCTGAAGTCGGACGCTTAACCGACTGCGCCACCCAGGCGCCCCCAGATGTGTTATCTTTGTGGGTGCTTGTTAAGAATTTGACAAACGCCAGTGGAACAAATACGAAGTTCAAGGCACTGTGCCAGTCTCTTTCTGAGATTGTGAATGAGATTATCCCAATTCTGAAGTGGTTCCTTGCCTCCGAAGGGATGTGGACAAGTGAGTAGTGGTAGCTTAAGGCAGAGTGAAGTGCCGGAGTGTTCCATGATTACTGTTCAGGGAAGTTATTCTTTCTCAGACAACAGAAAGGCTTGTCAGAAAAGGGGGCATTTAAATGACGCTTAGAGAGCGTGGGATGAGTGCAGCAGGAATTCAAGTCGCAACGTAGTCAGGGCCCGGAATGTAGATGGTTGTGAATCCCGTATACTCAGTGGCTTGATCAGAGATGTGCTGCAGAGCCTCTTGTGCCTCGATAGTAGCTTTCATAGCCTCTGGTTCATACTCGGAGCTTCTTGCAGCTGATCTCTGCCCCGGCGGTTGGCAGAAAAATCACTCCCCAAAGAACCAGAACCTTATGGTGGATGTGTTGCCTTATATGGCAGAAGGGAATTTGCAGATGTGATTCAGCTAAGGACCTTAAGATGGGGAGAGTACCCTGGATTGTTCAGGGGGACCCAGTATAATCACAGAGGTCCCTTGGAATAAGGGGGCAGAAGGTGGGTGTCGGGGAGACGTGACCACAGAAGAAAGGCACAGAGAGAGACGGTGTCGCCAGCTTCCTGGCCGTCGGTCCTGATGCCTCCATCAGAATTTCTGACTCTGCCCCTTGCCCTCCTCTCTGCTCTGGCTCCAGCGTGCTTCTTTGTCACTTCCTTGCTCTCCGGTCCCCAGCACCTCTTCCAGCTGTGCCTTTTATCTTCTTTCTTCACCTCCAAGCTGTTCATTCCTTTTGTGGAATGTGTCTGCTGCCTCCGGCAGTATGTTGAGACCGCTCCCCCAAATCGTTGCTGAACCCTTATCTAACCAATCCAGCATGTTAGAATCCAGGCCTTAGCTTATCTGAACCCTTGTTTTAAGTCTGCCCTCCTTGAAATTCTTCTGGCTTTGGATATGCCTCTCTTCTGGATCTTCTCATTCATTAGTGGGTCTTTCTTTCTCTCCTGTTTGCGTCCTAAATGTTGATTTTTCCCCCATAGTCTATCCTGGTTTTACACTTTATCGTACTTCTCGTGTTATCTTTGGTTGACTTTATGTATTGCCATGGTGTCATCTGACAATACCATGAGCTAGCTTTATCAAGTCTTACTGTTTCTTACTGGGCTTTATAGGAATTATGTCATAGGGTTGTTGATAGGAGTGTCTGATCTCTCTCAGACTCCTGTCCATTTGCCTACTTCATCTTTATCTCATAGCAGAAGAACACAGTCACTCTCAAATCTGTGACAAAAGGCCACCCCTCACTCCCCCGAGTCTTGAGAATAGAGCTGATTAGTTTGGATAGATACAGACAGAACAGAAATGTGGAAGGCAGATGATACAGCTGGATAACCCTCACATCTAAATGTATCTTCCTAAATGTCGTTTCTCTGGCCCATTTTCTGTGTTTAAAACCAATGCCATGAGGATGTGAGGATGATCTGGCTGTGACATCGGTCAGGCCATCGATCGCCAGCGTTGATTTGGCTGGTCTGGTTTTCTAGGCAGGTGTCCCCTTCCTCCCCCACTCCATGTGCGTCCCTCCCGAAGCTGTGCGCTTGGTCAGAGAGGACGACCTTCCCCAATACAGGAGGACTTTCAAGGGTATATGAGTAGCTGCGCTCGCTGCTAGACCCTCCAAAGGAGCTCTCAGGGACCATTTGTAGGAGAACGTGGGGTAGTTAGCTTCCAGAACTCCAGACACGTCCAGATGAGGCGCTGCACACGGCAGTTTGCCTTTCTTTAAACAGACACACAAATACACACGGTCCCCTCCTTCCTGTAGTGCCTCCTCCTGATACGTTGTTGTTCTGTCAGTCACCCAGGAAACTGGGAGTCTCCTCTAACCCCTAACCTGTCTTCACATCTGTACCCATTTGATTTCCAGGATGTACCAGTCTTTCCAAAATCTGCCTGCTTTGCGTTTCTATCCTCAACAGCCCTAATTTGTGTTCCCATCCTCTGTATTATGATATTAGCCTCCTTCCTGTTTCCTTTGCTGCTGTTACATCTTCCTCCAGTCCGTCACAGAACTATCCCAAATGCAGACGAGGCATTTTTAAGGTGCAAATCTAGTATCATTTCTGGGCTTAAAACACATAGGAGAGAGTCTGAAAATGGCATTTTTGTCCTTTTGTGACCGAGGTCTGGCCATATGTGTTTCTGGGCTCCTTTCTGGCTCCTCCCTGCCCTTCCCAGTGTGCATTGTCTCAGACTCTGCCTTTGTTCACACAATTCCCCACCCTCCTTTGTCTGCCTGTCTCTCTGACTCAGCCTTGAACCCACCAGGTGGTCCGTGACCCCTTTGCCATGGTGTTATCAGAGCAGTAATCATAGTGAACTCTGGGTGTCTGTTTCAGTTTCTTCTGCTAGACTCAGCTGCTTGATGTCAGGAAGAAATACTTAATTCGTGTTTTTATCCCCTGGGCCTTGTACAGAGCCAGGCACGGAGTAAGTGCTCACTAATGATGTATTAAAACGACAGAAGAAGATCCAAATCTGTAACACCAAGATACTCATCAACTTACCAGCAGTTCGGCTGAACACAAATAAAACTCATCCCAGTATCCCTTTTGGGGATCAGTTTTGGCCAGTTGCATAGAAAGATACTTTGTGTATCTGGTGACTGATTAAAGAATCTGGTTATCCCTAAGAAGTGGTAGGATTTAATTAATTAGCTCAAATAGGTTTGAATTAAGTAGATTAAATAATGGCTCAAATCAGTGGTTCTCAACCTTGGTTGCACATTAGAATCACCAAGGAAATTATTTAAAATAAACAAAACCCTGGCCCCTTTGCAGGCAATTAAGTCAGAATCTCTCAGAGAAGGACGGCATGGGATGCTGGTGTCATAATTTATAAATATACTTGGCAATCCCAGTATTCAGTTAGGGTCGAAAACCACTGGTTTAGACAAAGGTTAGAGTGAATTATCAGAAGTGGAGGTTAAGGGAAATTAGGATGAAATGAGATTAACTATAAACTTTTTAAATTTTATATAATCATAAAATGGGAGAGTCACTGGAATGGATCTTAGATCTATGTAGAGGCTGTACTGTAGTTGCTTTTTTTTTTTAATTAAGATCTGATTGAAAATTTATTGGTGGCCAGAAATTTCCTGTTTCCTTAGGCAATCTGATCTATTTCCAGGTGTCATATGATTAACAGTGTCTTATTATATTGACTTGTAACTGACTTTTTTGTGACTCTGCACATTATTCCTAATTCTGCCCTCTGGAGCAACTCAAATATCCCTGTTCCACAGGACCTCTAAATATGTGAAAACCATTCTCTTGCTTCCATAAAGTGATTTCTTATGTAGTTTAACATCCCTGGTTATTTCAGCCTTTATTCATCTGACATGAAAAGTAAGCTCCATGAGAGGTTAAGAAGACACTTAGTAAGTTTTGGAGCACAGTTTGAAATATGCACTTGGGGTTGAGGAACAAGGTTGGGATAGGAGACAGAGTGATCTGTTCATTCCAGCTGAAACACTTAGGTCTGTTGTGTGCGATGCAGTGGGAGAGACAGGATAAAACAAGTAGATATTCTGTGTCCTGCTAGTGCCTAGGGCGTCACTGAAAATGGACACCAAGAAAGGCTGAGGACGCAACAAAGGGAAACCTACGTTAAAGTTCATCATAATTTTTGAAATCATTAGAGGAGACTAAGAACCAAGATATACAGAGGGAAGCGAGGTGGTGAAGGAGGCAAAGTAAATAAAGAGCTTCAAGAACATTCCAGAGGCCAACAGTGTCCTCTGTAACAGATGTTGTGGGTGAGAACCGTTTTAATGGTATGGCAGGGCAGAAACCATGTTGCTTTTATTCATATAAATTTGCATAGAACTGCGAGGAAATCCTTAAGATCTCCAGAAGACAAAGGGGGAAAACAATAGGAATGAAAAGTTCAAAAGAACTGTAAATACAAACATACGGAAAATAAGCCCAGTATTCAAAAGGTGGAAATTAAAAATACAGTCTAAATTTAAAACAACTTAAACACGCAATGTTTATAGACTTCTGTGTCTGGCCATGCTGGAGTGACGGGGGTGGGGGTGGGGGGTGGGAGTGGGGTAGATTTACGGTCTTGCCCGTACAACAGCAACAACAATAAAGAGACAGACAAAATACACGAAACAGTTGGTCTATCTGGATATCAGATGACAAAGGACACTCATCCCTGGGAGATGGAAAAGCAACGAGGTAAGCCTTCTGATTGCCCAGTTTATTGCCTTTGAGAGGGTTTCCAGTTTCCAGTAGAGGAAGGAGGAGCTGAGGTGGAGTCCAGCAGACTTCCTGAGCCAAGGACGGAGCTGAGAATCTGGGGAGAGCAAAGCAGCTGTAGTTCATAGGACAGACCAGCAGAGAGGAGAGGTCTGCAGAGGGCCTCCCAGGAGGACTCAAGAGCACAGAGCAGCACATGTGTGAGGAAACTCCCCAAGGACAGGGAAGGAATCCTCTAAAGGGTTGGAGGGAATAGTCCTGATATTTGCATGGGGAATACTGTTCCTATGGGCTGGGCTGGAAAACTCCTGCAATTCCTGGAGCATTAGGAATGGAGCTATTTATGTAAAGCACTGAAAGGAAAAATAACTCTACTTAGAATTCTGTATTCAGCAAAAATACATTCCAACCACAAAGACAAGACCGCCAACAGAATGGGAGAAAGTATTTGGAAATTATACATCTGATAAGGGTTTAATATACACAGAATACGTAAACATATTTGTGTATGTATACATGCTCATATGTAGAATGTACAAAGAACTACAACTCAATAACAAAAACACAAACTTAACTAATTTAAAAATGGGCAAAGGACTTGAAAAGACACTTGTCTGATGGCCACTAAGTACGTGAAAATAATGCATATCAAAACTACAATGAAAGGTCACTTCAAACCAACTAGGATTGCTGTAATAATCTAAAAAATGGAATAACAAGTTTTGGCAAGCATGTGGGGAAACTGGAACCTTGGATGTTGCTGGTGTGACTGAAAGGACGCTACTACTGTGGAAAAGTTTTGTGGGTCCTCAGGGAGCTCAGCACACAATTACCATATGACCCAACAATTCTGCTCCTAGGTACAGACCCGAAGGGATTGAAAGCAGGGACTCAAGCAGGTACTTGTACACCAGTGTTCACAGCAGCACCATTCACAAGACCCACTAGATGGAAACAACCCAAGGGTCCATCAACAGACGATGGGGTAAACAACATGGTCTGTCCATACACTGGAATATTACCTGGCCATTATAAGGAGTGAAGGTCTGATTCATGCCACAGCATGGATGAACCTTGAAGACATTATGCTGAGTCAAGTAAGCTAGACACAAAAGGACAGATATTGTATGAATCTATTTATATGATTATCTAGAATTGGTAAATTCAGAGAGACAGTAGGTTATCAGAGTCTGAGGAATAGGGAGTTTGCTTAATGTTTCAGAGTTTCCATTGGGTGATTAGAAAGTTTAGAATTCTTAGTGAGGGTTGTACAATATTGTGAATGTAATGAATGCCACTGAATTGTACACTTAGCAATAATAAGCAAATTTTGTTAATTTTTTTACTAGAATTTTAAAGATGAATAATGTAATTACCAAAAACCATTGTGATTGTGTACTTTGAGTGGATGAATTGTATGGTATGTGAATTATGTCTCAGTAAAGCTGTTTTGAAAAAAAAAAGCAAAATGAAGACATTCTCAGATTTAAAAAGCTGAAAGAATTTATTACCAGCAGACCCACATTGCAGGAAATGTTAAAAGATGTCCTTCAGGGAGAAAGGAAATGAAACCAAATGGAAATCTGGATCTACTGGAAAGAATGAAAAGCACTGGCAATGGTAACTACGTAGGTAAATATATAATATTTTTTCCTTATTGTTTAAGTGACTTTAAAAGATAATTGACCGTGTATTAGATTTCTAGTGCTGTGTAACAGATTATCTCAGACGTGGTAGCTTCAAACAGCACCCATGTACTAGCTCACAGTTCTGTAGGTGGAAGTCTGACACACTCTGGCTGGGTTTTCTGCTCCGGTATCCCAACAGCTGCTGTCAAGGTGTTGGCTGGCCTGGGTTCTCATTTGGAGGCTCTGATTGTCGGCAGAACGCGGTTCCTTGTGACTGTACGCTGTCCTAGGACTGGCTGTCAGCTGGGTGCTGCTCGTAGCTCCCCGAGGCCGCCCACACTCCTTGCTGTGTGGCAGCCTCCACCTGCAGGCCAGTAGTGGCCCATCCCAGTGTTCTTGTGCTTCCAATCTCTGACTTCCCTCCTGTGATCAGCTGGAGAAAACACTTGTTTTCTTATCTGTAAAGTAAGGATATTAGATCGAGGCGGGTTTGGTTTTTGGTTTGTTTTTCTCAAAAAAGAGAATTTGTAGCAGTAGAACCATATAAATTGCAAATGAAATTTTGCGTGGAACTCTAGAGACTAAGGGGAAAAACTCCAATCGACATAGCTCTTTTCTTCCTGCTCCTGGGAATTTCAGCACTGTAGATGTGTTTTTGGACTATCTCTGATGTTCCTCTTTGTGTGGTGGGTGTTTGCATTATACTCAGCCAAGTATGAGGGAGTCTAGGTTGATGGTTTATGAAACCTCCCCATGATAGCAAACCTTCCTCATGTTTCTTTCTTTTTTCTATCTTCTCCTCCTCAGGATCTTCATTACAGAAAAAAGCATCATCAAGAACAAGGAGGGCATGGAGACCAAGTTGTTAACGGCCCGGTCCCATGTAAGTTGGGCTGCCTTCTTTGTTTTCCAACTGAGAACCCCTTTCTGCTTGAGTTTTGGAGTCCTTTGACTAGGAACTTGAGAAATTATATCTTGGACACTCTTCTCTGGGAGACTGGCACTATTTTGTTTGCTTGTTTGTAGATGTAGTTTTATTTCCTTGCATGTAAAAGAAATAGAGGTTTAGCAGTGATGTGGGCAGGAGCCAACTGGGTGATATTGAGGATTCTGACAACATGCTTTCATCCACACTGGGGATGAAGGCCACAGCATGCTTCCTCCCCACAAAATGATGTGGGAACTGGGAGTGTTCGTGCCTGGTGGGTCTCTCTGGCCCCTGGTTGTCCTAGATGTGGAGCTGGCTACATGATGCCTCCCTGGGGAGCTCCTGTCGGAAGGAGCTCAGGCACAAGTTATGTACTTATCCAGGGGTGACCACAGCCAGGGCACGAGGAGCTTGGGGGATGGAACCTCTGGGAGCATCCAGGGTGGGAGACGGGGCCCCTGGTGCCTCATTCAGCTTCCTCCCCTGGAGCGTCCTACACATACTACCTCTGCGTATGTGGAAAATCCCACCGAGGAGTGCTGTGGGTTTTGCTTTCACTGTGCTACATATTTTGAAGGAGTTAGGAAAACTAGTAATATTTACCCAGATGTTTACCGTTTTTGTTCTTCATCCTTCATTCCTGAGATTTAAAGTTTCTCGCTGTTAATATTTCCCTTTTGCTTAAAGAACTACTTTTAGCGTGTCTTTTAGAGCAGCAGGTTTGCTGGGGACAAATTCTTTTACTTCACTTGAGAGTATATTTTGCATCATTCCTGAACGATATTTTCACTGGATATTCTGGCTTGACAGTTCTTGCAGCTTTTGAAAAGCTATTATTCCACGGTCTTCTGACCTTCATGGTTCTTGAGGAGATATCCTCCTTCAAAGTAGGTGTTGTTTCTCTGTGTAGTCAGCATTTTTTTTTTAATGTAGCTAATAAAGGCCTTGCTTCTGTGACTATTGTTTCTTTGTCAAATCTTCATTTAAAAAAAATGCCTACCATGGAGGCGCCTGGGTGGCTCAGTCGGTTGAGCATCCAACTTCAGCTCAGGTCATGATCTTGCAGTTCGTGAGTTCGAGCCCCATGTTGGGCTCTGTGCTAACAGCATAGAGCCTGGAGCCTGCTTCGAATTCTGTGTCTCCCTCTCTGTCTGCTCCTCCCCGGCTCATGCTCTGTCTCTCTCTCTCCTTCAAAAATAAAATAAAAATAAATAAAAAATTAAAAAAAATGCCTACCTACCAATGTTTAGGAAAAATGTTTTGGATAATTGTTTTAGATCAGAAAACATGGTGAGTTTGGTCTCTGAAGCATGAAGTTATACTTGAACTGAAGACTGCTGTGTCCGTCTTTTTTCTGCCCTGAATTGGGTTCTTTATTTCACGTAATATAAATGTAGATTAACTTTTGGTGTCTGATGCTCCTTGCTGTAGGTGTCATAACAGAGTTGATTTAAATACAAGTTCTGACAATTTCTAAACCTAGAGCATAACATGGAACTGGATTTTAGACAGTAGGTATCTAATAGCCATTCCTGTTAGGACTTGATCAGAATCCGAAATAAATACTACTCACTTCTGGAATGAATTCTGGCCCATTCTCTTTCCCTACCCCAGTGCTGTCTGCCTAATTCTCTTTCTGTCTGTACTCAGGAAGGAAGGGCGGAAATATACATCTGGCTTGATACAGATTTGTTCCATGTTGTAGGCACTGGTGACCTTCAAGGATGTACTTGTGAACTTCACCAGGGAGGAGTGGAAGCTGCTGGATACTGCTCAGCAGATCATGTACAAAGATGTGATGCTGGAGAACTATAAGAACCTGGTTTCCTTGGGTAAGACTAAGTTGTATTCTCGGAGCTATCCCCGTGAGGATTTTGGTTTCTCATTGATCAAAAGGTATGGAGATCGTCAAGCATGTATATCAGAGTATGAGCTTGGGGCCAGGGATGTGATTTCCTTGGGGCAGAGAAGAGGGCTTTTGTACTCACTCCTACTTTTGTGTTTGTGTGTGGGATATATATCTATATCTATGTCTATATCTATCTATATCTATATCTATATCTATATAGATAGATATATCTGTAGCCTCCCCTTGTCTACTTTTGAGAGTCCCCCTGGGAGTAAGAAGGGGTTGGGGTTGGGGCTGAATCTGGGATGCTCTTTGTGTCCAGGACAGAGCTTCCCAACCCTTGCCCAATTCTTTATCTTTCACCATGCACAGGGCATCAGCTTCCCAAACCAGATGTGATCCTCCAGTTGGAGAAAGGGGAAGAGCCGTGGCTGGTGGAGAGAGGGACTCACCGGGAGACCCACCCAGGTGAGGACCAGTCAAGAGGTATTGCAGGTCATGGCCCGGAGGAGCATGAGGGGCTGGACTCCCTGGGCATAGTGGTCACTGGTTCTCATTTCCGAGGCGAAGACTGAGTTTATTTACCTTCTGTTTCCCCGTGACCAGTCTTTCTGCAGTCTTGCCACACGTCATTTGCATTCAGAGACAAATGTGTACTCTTCATGAAAATTATCTTTCTGTTCACGTGCTTGGTTTCAGCCCCGTTGGTCTTGCTTTCCTGGTTCTTACGCTTATTCTAGTGTCGCCATGCTCTCATGTGTTACACAGTCTCCTCTTTCATCCTTGCCTGTCTTTTCCCTTTCCTGTGGCCCCTTCCCATGGCCTCGTGCTGGGGGGCTTGGTCACTGGCCACTCTTCTGAGTTTGCTGAGGGGCTTGCCAGTTCTGCTGGCTGAACTCCCTTTTCTCCAGAACTGCTGCTCCCAAAACACATCTTTCTTACTGTACTCCAGCTCTTTATTTTGTATTTTCTCAATTCTTACTTTTAATTCTTTTAATTAATTTTTTACTTTAAAGATTTTTTTAATGTTTATTCATTTTTGAGAGAGAGACAGAGAAAGCGCGCGCGCACGTGAGCGGGGAGGGTCCGAGAGGGAGACACAGAATCCGAAGCAGGCTCCAGCCTCTGAGCTGTCAGCACAGAGCCTGACGCGGGGCTCGAACCCACAGACTGTGAGATCGTGACCTGAGCTGAAGTTGGACGCTTAACCAACTGAGCCACCTGGCTACCGCTAAGTGTACTTTTAAATACCATAAACTGTTTTTTAGTTTTCTTATATTTGGTCTTGTAGGTGACTGTCTCAAATTTCTGCCTCAAAGGCAAGTCCTTTAATACAGTGTTAGAACTTGATCATGCAGTTGCTTTGGGGCCGTGGGAAGAAAGATTGTCCTCTGTTTTCTTTTCATTTCTCTATTATTTCCTTTATTTTTTTCATCCACGTCTTCATTCATTTACAAGCTTTCCCAGGTGTCTCTTGACTGCTGTCTAAAACTAACTGACTAGATCAGCAGTTTAGATTTTTATTGAGAATTTGCTGTCCAAAGAAATACTGAAACTCCATGTGCTTAAACACACGGAATTTAAGGGAATCTACCAGGCTATGTGAGCTTCATAATCAAAGTGGAAAGAAAGTATAATGAGTGGTGGCTTTAAAAATACAAATGATGAGATGATGAATGGATGCTACATATTTTAAATATAACTCACTAGAGTATTGTGTTACGTAATATATGACAAGTTTTAGGATTTTAATGAAGGGAAGAATCACATGTATGTGTTCAAACATGCCACTCACAGCTGTTCCCCATTGGTACCCAGCCCCCAGTCTGCATCACACATGTTCATTTTAGAATTTTCCACTTGGCATTTGTGGTTTGAAAAACTTCTCTGTGGGATTTTGATGCCCTGGAAGGAGGGGAGGGGAGAATAAGGGTGGTGTGTTTCTTATCAGAAATCATGGCTGCACACGTGCACGTGTGCACGCGCGCGCGCGCACACACACACACACACACACGCACATACATAATGGGCTATTTATTCAGCCTCAAAAAGGAAGGAAATTCTGCAAACTACATCATGGATCAGCTTTGAGGATGTTATGTTAAGTGAAGCCAGACACAAAAAGATAAATAATATGATTAGTTTACATGAGGTTACTTAAAGTAGTCGAAATCATAAAGACAGAAAGTGTGATGGTGCCTGCCAGGTGCTGGTGGGATGGGAGAAGGGGCTTCCTGTTTAAGAGGCACTGAGTTTTGATTCCACAGAGGAGATGACACAAGGGGATATCTGTACAACCATGCAAATGTATGTCATACCTGAGCTGTACCCTTAAAAATGGTTAAGATGGTAAATTTTATGTCATGTGTATTTTACCACGAGAAAAGAAAAGTCAGGGTGAGGGAGAAGCTAGTCACTAACAAAGTAGTGACTGAAAACGGAGACTGGTGGGGGTTCCACAAAGAAGGCGGTTAGGGGCCTGGCACAGGGATTATCAGCAGGCCTGTTAGTTCCTGGCACTGCGAAGATAAAGTTCCACAAACTGGTAGTTTACACAAGCGTGCTTTCTCAGAGCTCAAGGTCAGAAGTCTGAAATCAAGGTGTCAGCAGGGCCACACGCCCTCTGGCGCCTGGAGGACAGGATCCTTCCTTGCCTCGTGAGGCTCTGGTAGTCTCAGGTGTTCCTTGGCTTGTAGACACATCATTCCAATCAGCCTCTGCCTTCATGTCTGTCTTCTCTGTATGTCTGTCTCTGTATCTCCTCTCCTTTTTTTTTTTAAGTGTATTTATTTTGAGAGAGAGGGAGAGCGAGAGAATCTCAAGCAGGCTCTGTGCTATCAGCACAGATCCCAACTGAGCCACCCAGGCCCCCTCTTCTCTCCTTGTAAGGACACCAGTCTCTGGATTAGGGGCACACCCTGCTCCAGTACTACTTCATTTTAACTGCACGTGCAGTGATCCTGTTTCCAAGTCAAGTTGCGTTCTGAGATACAGGCACATATCTTATTTGGGACACACAGTTCAACCCGTACACCAGATAAGAGTAGAATATTACCTCACTTGTGTAGGGAGAGATGGTACTTTGTAAACAGTGTTTTTGGGTGGGGGGAGCCTCGCTGGCTCGGTCGGTAGAGCATGTGACTGTTGATCTAGAGGTTGTGAGTCCGAGCCCCGTGTTAGGCATAGAGATTACTTAAGGGGCGCCTGGGTGGTTTGGTCAGTTGAGCGTCCAACCTGATTTCGGCTCAGGTCATGATCCCAGGGTCATGGGATAAAGCCCTGTGTTGGGCTCTGTGTCAAATGTGAAGCCTGCTTAATGTTCTCTCTCTCCACCATTTCTTTAATGGTGTTTCTTTTCTAGGTTAAGAACCAACATTTTACCTAAAAGGCATTGAGAAACAGGCTTTTAACTAGGGTAAATAATGTGCAGTAATACAAGTACAAACAAAAGGGCAGAAAAACCCAGGAGAATATGAGTTAGGGGCCAGGTTGTGAGTTAGTGTCCTGTGGTGTGAGTCCTATCAGTTGTTAAGTCTTGATGTCTCCAAACAAAGGAATCAGGATGTAAGACCAGAATAATGTTGTTGTTGTTGTTTTTTTAGTGTTTTTTTTTATTTTTGACAGAGGGAGAGAGAGAGCATGAGCGGGGAGGGGCAGAGAGAGAGGGAGACACAGAGTCTGAAGCAGGCTCGAGGCTCTGAGCTGTCAGCACAGAGCCCGACTCGGGGCTCGAACTCACGAGCCGTGAGATCATGACCTGAGCCGAAGTCGGACGCTCAACCGACTGAGCCACCCAG
Organism: Acinonyx jubatus; assembly: GCF_027475565.1. NCBI lineage: Eukaryota > Metazoa > Chordata > Mammalia > Carnivora > Felidae > Acinonyx > Acinonyx jubatus. Next base: position 252,055 of record NC_069392.1, on the reverse strand, counting down.
GCGCCCCCCTTTTTTTTTAAGACCAGAATAGTGTAAATAATGATTACTATGGTATTGCTTTGACCACACGTGTGTCAGAGTCTGTGATGAACTCATACCGTACAGTACTTAATGACAATCTTACGCCACAGTTAACTGTCGCTCCTTGGATTACAGATGAGCAAAGTGATGTTTGAAAAGTTTAACAACTTGTCTGAATTCACCACTAGTAGTGTTCCAGCTTAGAATCAGAGCCTGTGGCTGGATAATGTGTGTACAGTTGCTTTTCCAGCCTGTTGCTTGGCCTTTCTGAGGTTCTTGGTGCCAGACGTCTGGACATTATCGTGTTGCACTGTGCTGGTGTCAGGAACAGGCACTGCCTGGCATAAGGCTGAACTCGTGGTTTAGGAATGTGAAATTGCAGTGTGAAGAAGGCATGTCAGGGGAAGGGCCTGGCAACAAGTAGACATGTTAGGTTCTTACATCATTAATAGTTTAGATCATGGGAGTGCCATAAGGGATTTCCCTTATTGCCACCCAGCACTGAATATCCTGATCCCGTGTGTCCTGCCCAGTCCTGTGGCTTCCCCTTGGCCTCACTGCTTCTCTTCTGTGCTGCACAGTCCAGCACCCTTCCTGTTTGCTGCTCTCCTCTTTGCTTTCTTACTAGGAAGGCAGCTGTATAAGCAGCTCGTGCAGCCTCCATACTTCACATCCCACTGTTTGCACCTTAATGGTTTTTTAGTTACACAAAGGTTCCTCATTTCTTTCAGATTTGGACACTGCGGTTGAAATTAAATCATCAGTGTCCAGTAAGAGCATTTCTAAAGATAAACAATCCTATGGCATTAAAATGGAAGGAATCCCAAAGAACGATCTCTGGTATTTGTCATTAGAAGAAGTCTGGAAGTGTGAAGACCAGTTGGACAAGTATCAGGAAAATCAGGAGAGACATTTGAGGCAAGTGGCATTCACCCAAAAGAAAGCACTTAATCAGGAGAGAGTCTGTGAAAACAGTAAATATGGGGGAAATTGTCTTCTTCCTGCTCAACTAGTGCTGAGGGAGTATTTCCACAAACATGACTCACATACTAAAAGTTTAAAACATAATTTAGTTTTTAGTGGTCATCAGGAAAGCTATGCAAGTAATAGTAGTGAATGTGGTCAAACCTTCTGTCAAAATATTCATCTTATTCAGTTTGCAAGAACTCAACCAGGAGATAAGTCTTACAAATGCTCCGATACTGTCAACTCTCTTACCGGTGGTACATCCCTTGGTGTATCGAAGGGCATACATAGGGAGAAACCATATGAATGTAAGGAGTGTGGAAAATTCTTTAGCTGGCGTTCTAATCTTACCAGGCACCGGCTTATTCATACTGGAGAAAAACCCTATGAATGTAAAGAGTGTGGAAAGTCTTTCAGCCGGAGTTCTCACCTCATTGGACATCAGAAGACTCACACTGGTGAGGAACCCTATGAATGTAAAGAGTGTGGAAAGTCCTTCAGCTGGTTCTCTCACCTTGTGACCCACCAGAGAACTCACACAGGAGACAAACTGTACACGTGCAGCCAGTGTGGGAAGTCATTTGTTCACAGCTCCAGGCTCATTAGGCACCAGAGAACTCATACTGGAGAGAAACCTTATGAATGTCCTGAGTGTGGGAAGTCTTTCAGGCAGAGCACACATCTCATTCTGCATCAGAGAACTCATGTCAGAGTGAGGCCCTACGAATGTAACGAGTGTGGGAAGTCATATAGCCAGAGGTCTCACCTTGTGGTGCACCACAGGACTCACACGGGACTGAAGCCCTTTGAGTGTAAAGACTGTGGAAAATGCTTCAGTAGAAGCTCTCACCTTTTCTCCCATCAGAGGACGCACACTGGAGAGAAACCATATGAATGCCACGACTGTGGGAAGTCCTTCAGCCAGAGTTCTGCCCTCATCGTGCATCAGAGAATTCATACTGGAGAGAAGCCATATGAATGCTGCCAGTGTGGGAAAGCCTTCATTCGGAAGAACGACCTTATTAAGCATCAGAGGGTTCATGTTGGGGAAGAGACCTATAAATGTAATCAGTGTGGGATTATCTTCAGCCAGAACTCTCCGTTGATAGTACATCAAATAGCCCACACTGGAGAGCAGTTCTTAACTTGTAACCAATGTGGGACAGCGCTTGTTAATAGCCCTAACCTTATTCGATATCAGACAAATCATATTAGAGAGAATACTTATTAATATTACGAATGTGGAAAGTTCTTTACAAAGAGCAATAACTTGGTTTTACATTAGAAACTCCTTCTGGAGGGAAGCAGTATAGATGTAATCTGTGCAGAAATGCTTTCAATCTTGTCACTACCCTTTTGTGCACTAGAGAATTGGTCCTAGAAGGAGAAATAACCTACAGATTTCATTGTAGTACAAAAACACATCAGCTTTTCTTTCCACAAGTTCCTATAAAAGCAGTTGTCCTTGGAGCATTCTTGACCGAGCCTTAAAATGCTAGAATCTGAGAAGGAACCATTAAGTAGGTGGGAGATTATCCAGCTTCATTGCCTTCTTCAAAAAGATGTCAGTCAGAATGATACTTCAGAAAGATAAGTCAATGAGAGTTCCTATTGCAAAGAATAAAAAATTGATAGTTATTGTAAAAAAGTGGAAAATAATATTCCAGTGAAATAACCTGCCATATTTTTACTTGATTGTCCTTCTGGGACAGTTAGTAGTGTCTACTCTTTTATGTGTCTGATATAAACCACATTTTGGTTAGCAGGGAAAATGCTTATAATGTAAAGCTGAAAAAGAACACATTTACTAGTAATGGTACTTATTTTAAGTATATTTGCATGTGAGCAAGAATCGAAAAACTGGATAATGAACAGAATCGATTTGTTAGGTGATGGGATTGAGTGAGTTTTATAGTTTATTCCATGTTACTCCAATAATTATTTGAAGATATTTTTAAACATTAAAAAGGATATCCAGTTTCTCTATTCTATCATCAAGGATGCTTAAGGACCACCTGCTAGCAAGTTTCCTATTCTACGTTGTTTGGGTCATGGAGTTGTGCTCTTTGAGACCGTGTGCTGAAGGCTCCTGGGAATTTAAACACAGGGTTTCTTTGGACTTTGAGACCTAGAAGATTAGGTGTTTGAGCACATGAGGGAGGGTCCCCTTTGAGTGGGAGCAGGTACCTGGGCCATTCCTAGAGCAGCTATGCTCATGAAATAAACAGCACTGCTCAAAGCCACCCTCCTTCCAAGGTAGTCTTTTATCTTTATAAAGGAAACTTAGTGGCTAAATGCACAAGCTTGAGCTACACTACCCAAGTTGAAATTCCACCTCTGTCCTTAACTTGCTGGGTGAACTTGGCATGCTGCCTAACATCGGTGCCTCTTCTGTAAATTAGGGACATTACTTACCTTGTAGGACTGTGGTGAGTATTAACTGAGTAAACATATAAACAGCTTAGAATAGTGCCTGACGTATATTAAGTGCTTTATTGTTGTTAGCTGTGGTAACTGGTGTCACTGTTGTTGCCCCACCTCTGGTGTGCGTCATTGAATTAAACCTGCTTGCCAGTGAGCAAGAGCTCCTGGAGCTCTCACTTCCTTCCCAGCCACGTTTCCTTCTTACCTACATCAGCACTTCTCAACCTGAGGAAATCACTACCCGTAGTGGGTGTAACGACTCACTTCTGAGGATCAGTAAACAACTTTTAATATTGTATGCAAAATCATCTCGTTTGTACAGAAGTTTTCTCTTCTAGGGAGAGAAGCCTGATCTTCAGATTCTGTGGTAAGTTCATGACCCAAAAAAGATTCAGAAAGAGAACCTGTTTTAACTCTTTGTTTCATTCTATAAATGGATCTCTGTGAAGGACTAGCCATTATTTGCCATTTTCTAGCAAACAAAATATATTTTAGATGCTTAATGATTGATTGTTGAGTGATAAGTATTTTTGAGACCAGGAGGACAAAGATCTTGATGTCTCTCTCCCAGGAAAAATCTAGAAATGACTGTCAAGAGTCACGAGACTTCACAAGGAGCAGGAGACCATCTAACATGTAATCTTGGTTCCAATTTTAGTATATGTGCTGCTGAAGCGAGCACCTAATGTGTAATCTTCATTGTACAGTTGAGATCAAGTGAGTTGGCACTGGTCTCACATTTTGAGTGAAGTCAGACCAAGAACTAGATCCTGGGTTCCTCAGTTAGTGCTGTGTTCTTCAGTGCATATATATATCATTCGCATGTATAATGTACTCCTATCAGAAATCGTTTTCATGGTAAGCAGTGGTTCTTAATGGGAGTCGAAGAGTAGTCCCTTAACCGGGCCTCTTAGAGTTTCTGATAACCTATGGCTCAATTTTCCTCAACTGTATAATGGAGTTATTTCTAGTATCTACCTCAGAGGGTTGTTGTGTGGATTAAGTGAGATAATGTGTATAAAGTATTTAAAACGGTGCCTGGCCCACAAGTACTAAATGTGTTAGCTACTACTACTGTTATTAACACACCAAGGAATGTAGAAGAGAGAAATGTCTATGGATGGTCACTAAAACATTACTTATGATAGTGCAAACTTTGCAATATAGAAATGTATAATAGCAGAATGGTTATAGTGTATCCGTGTCATGGAGTATTACACAGACATTAAAATTAATGCAAACTGTTGACAAGAAAAATGTTGATGTTGTCATGTGTTTTGAAAAAAGCATGATGAATAGTTGTTAATATGGAGTAAACTGAAATGTATAAAAATAAATCGATTGTAAATAACTGAAATGAATCTTGCTTAAAACTCTTAAGGAAATTTGTCAAAAGATTAAGAGCAGTTAACTTTCTTTTTTTTCTTTATTCTTGTTTTGTTTTGTAGTTTTCTATTTTTTCCCAAAGTCTCTTCAACAAATACAAATTACTTTTATATTACAGTTTCTTCAGTAAAGGAATTTTTTCTCTTCCAAAGTTTTTGTCTACAAATAAGCTGCTAGAACCTTAACCATGGAACTTGGCAGCAGATAAACCAGTGGTTGGCTGGGGATGGGAGAGTGACTGAGAGCAGACGGGACCCCAAGGGAACCATTAGGGATGATCTGTATCTTGACTGGTGGTGGTTCCATGACTGTACTTGTCTGTTAAACTCATCAGAGTATACATTTTAAGTGGGTCCAGTTTGTTGTATGCAAATTTTATCTCAATAAAATTGATTTTTTCAAAATACTCAGCAAACCAGGAATTTCTGGGAAATCAGAGAAAATCTGCAGCTCCAAGTGACACATAGTAACAGTAGTAGTAGTTGCTGATTTTTGTAGCTCATCTTCATTTATAGACAGCTTGATACAAGGTAGCCAAGCTAAGCCCTTTACTACAATAGATTACTTCTGTCTATAACCCTGTGAGTGACATACTATTGCCCCTATGGTTAAGGGAACTAGAGGTTGGCAATTTAGGTAGTTTGTCCCCATTTACATAGCTAGTAAATGGTGAAGTTTCATATGAAAAATAACTGGTAAGTGTGTGGCAGATCTCAAACAAGACAATGTCTGGCACTTTGTAGAGGATCTTAACAAAATTAGCCAGTTCAATATAAAAAATACACAGTACCATTGTTATTTATCTCCTTCAGAGACAAATTCACTCAGACCTCACTCAGTGTCCTCTGTCTCCCCCTATGTTATCATTGTGTCATATCTTAAAATGATGCAGGGACTGAGTGGAAATTAGGATGTAAAGGGAAGAAAGTAAATTACTGTTAAATGCCACAAGTGGTGGCATATAAGTTACATGCCCCGTCTCGCTTAATCCTCACATGAATTCTGTTCATGTGTGCTACCTACTTCTGTTTTGAGTTCACAGCGACTTGCCCCAAGTTGCAGAGTAAGTGGAGGAAGACCCAGGGTTCAAGCGCAGATCACTTTGGCTCCGGCACGTGGTGTTTCCACTACTACCTGCCGACTCCACATCTGGTTAAGGATCCTGGCACTATCCTAAGGGTAAGGGGAAACCACAGGAATTTTAAGAGAGGTCCCAGTATAATCAGTCACCATTGTTACAGGCACATAATGATTCAGAAAGTATTGTCTTTTTTTTAAATTTTTACGTTTATTTTGAGAGAAAGAGGAAGAGAGAGAAACCAAAAGAGAGAATCCCAAGCTGATAGCACAGCTCAAACCCACGAACTGTGGGATCATGACCTGAGCCGAAATTAAGAGTGGGAGCTTAACCGACGGAGCCACCCAGGTGCCCCGAGAAAGTATTAACATTCATCCATGAATTAAGCACACACTGATTAATCTGTGCATTACCATTCCTGAAAGGCAAGATGGTGAAAATGTTTGGTTTAGTTAACTTAGCCCTTAAATAACTGGGAAGCTGACCATGTGCCCAGTGGCTCAGCAGCTGGTGAACGGGAATTAGAATTGGTTGAAAGAAATGGTGTGTAAACAGCTGTTGGTTGAGGTTCACAAGTTACTCCGACAATGAGATCAATTTAGGAGACAGATGGCAAGGCAATAGAGGTGCCATAGATTTGTGGCGTCAGGTTGGAAAGGCCAGCTGCTTTTCACTGCACACAGTAGAAATTCATCTTTCACTTATTTTTAGTGACAAAGTTCTATCACAGACCTGCGGGAAATGATTAGATGTAGGGTGTATTACCTTACAAATGAGCTCTACCCTGACTACCTTTTATGGATTGAATTTTGTGCTCCCAAAATTCGTGTGTTGAGGTCATCCCCCGTTACCAGAACGTGACCTTACTTGAAGAAAGGGTCTTCACAGAGGTAATCAAGTTCAATAAGTCATTCGTGCAGACTCTAATTCAGTATCAATGGTATATAATAGGCAGAGGCCTGTAACAGATGCTTCCCTCACACCCCTCGGAAGGAACCAGCCCTACCAACAGCCTGAGTTTGGACCTCTAGCCTCCAGAACTGTGAGATACATTTCTGTTGCTGAAGCCCACACTCTGGTAGTTTGTTACAGCTGACCTAGGAAACTAAGACACTGCTTTACTTAAAGTTGCAGCCACCCCTCTGGCACTGCTAGTCCCCTTTATCCTCTTCTTTTCATTTTTCAGTAGTATTTCTTATCTGTCAATCATCTGTCTTCCCTTGCCAAAATGAATGCTTCCCAAAGGATCTGTCTTAATTACTGATAATAGCCTCTGGCCTAATACAGTGGCTAGCTCATTGTAGTCATTCAATAAATATTTGTTGAATGACTTGAAGAAATAAACATGCATCCACTGAATCTAGAAAGGGGAATGCCATAAACTTATGGCCAACCAGCACCTAAACGTACAGAGCTTTTGTAGCAAAGAGGAACGGGAGAGGACAGTTACTGGACGGTGAAGCAACAGTGCTTGCCACGTAGAAATAACATCCTAATAGATACCACAATTTATTACAGAGGGTTTTACTTGGAACTTGGTCACTGAAGCCTAAAAGGTGCACGCGAGACCAAAGGAATAAAAATAACAGACCGTTTTAAAGAACAACAGCAAAAGGTTTCGACCTACTACTGAACAAGTGGTATATACTTACTATAATGACGGGGTAACAACACGGGGTGCCCCGGCATAGTGTTGGCCAGGAGTCAGCAAACAATGGACATAGATCAAATCTGGCCTTCTGTCTACTTCTGTCATTTCAGTTTTACCAGAGCACAACCGTGCTCATTCACGTACGTGTTGGCTGTGGCTGCTCTTGTGCTACAAGGGCAAGGGTCAGTAGTTGTGACAGACTGTGGCACACAAAACCTAAAACATTTACTAACTGATTGTTACGGGATGAATTGTCTCCCCCCCCCCCAAATTCCTATGCTGAAGTCCTAATCCCCAATAACTCAGAATGTGACTGGGGTCTTTCAAGTTTAAACATTTTAAATTAAAATAATGATATTAGGGTGGGTCCTCATCCAATGTGACTGGTGTCCTTAGGAGAGGAGAGGAGGACACAGATACAGAGGGACAACCATGGGAGGACACGGGGAAATGACCTCTCCAAGCCAAGGAGAGAGGCATTAGGAGAAACCAACTTGGTCAACACCTTGATCTCTGACTTTCAGCCTCCAGAACTGTGAGAAAATAAATTTGTTTTTGAGACCACTCTGTGGTACTTTATCAGGGCAGCACTAGCACACTTATTCACTGGACTTTGACAGAAAAAGTTTGCAAGCCCCCACTGCAGGGAAATACCGGTGGAACGAAGTTTTGGCTGGAGACAGTCATGGATACGGGATAGGCGAAATAACGGCCCCTGGAAGATGTCCACATCCTATCCTCGAATCTCTGAATATGTTATGTTTATGGCAAAAGGGAATGAAGTTTGCTAATCCTGCGTTCCCCAAACGTGCCCAGTGTAACCCATACATCCTTAAGAGTGAAAGGGGGAGGGGCGCCTGGGTGGCTCAGTCGGTTGAGCGTCCGACTCGGCTCAGGTCATGATCTCACAGCTCGTTGAGTTCGAGCCCCACATGGGGCTCTGTGCTGACAGCTCAGAGCCTGGAGCCTGCTTCCGATTCTGCGTCTCCCGCTTTCTCTGCCCCTAACCCACTCGCATTCTCAGTCTCTCTCAAAAAAAATTAAGCAAAAAAGTGAAAGAGGGAGACAGGAGGAGGCCAGAGGGAACAGGATTCAACTGTTGCTGGTTTTGAATATGGAGGGAATGGGCCATGATCCAAGAAATGCAGGTGGCCTCTCAAATCTGGAAAAGACAAAGGAAAGGATCCTTTCCCAAGAGCCTCCAGAAATGGATGGATCCCTGCCAACACTTTTAGCCTCGTAAGACCCGTGCTACACTTCTGACCTACAGAACTGTAAGATACATTTGTAGCTTAAGCCACCAAGTCTGTGGTAACTTACTGATCTCGTTTTGGGTCCTCTGTCCTCTCTCTCTGCCCCTCCCCCGCTTGCACCCATGCACACGTGCGCTCTTTCTCTCTCTCAAAAATAAAAAACATTGGGGCGCCTGGGTGGCGCAGTCGGTTGAGCGTCCGACTTCAGCCAGGTCACGATCTCGCGGTCCGGGAGTTCGAGCCCCACGTCAGGCTCTGGGCTGATGGCTCGGAGCCTGGAGCCTGTTTCCGATTCTGTGTCTCCCTCTCTCTCTGCCCCTCCCCCATTCATGCTCTGTCTCTCTCTGTCCCAAAAATAAATAAAAAACATTGAAAAAAAATTAAAAAACATTAAGAAATTTATATAAAAAAGAAAATGAAGAGAATACGAGAAACTAGTATATAACAGATTGTTTAACAGACCAGTGGGCAACGGATGGTAACTACATTTCAGAGTAAAGCTTTTCAGTCTTTCTGTCTCCATCTAGTATTTAATGTATCTAGGATTTATTTCACTTTAGGATGTCCTTGGTAGAGCAGTAAAAAGTAATTTTATTAAAGCAACTCTTGAGCACATATCTTTTTAGTCTCTGTGCAACAAATATTCTGTGCTGCATAGTGAGGTTCCACAGTTGTCTAGAAAAAGCACTTGTGTGATTATTTGATCTGACAGCTTAACTTGACTAAAAGGAGAGACAAGGCACACTTAGGGATGTGGCATTTTCTCAAAAATCAACCAAGTGAGTTTGTCACTTCAAGGAAAATAAATGACAGTATCTTTTTTTTCCCCAACATAATTTGAGTTTTCAAGTGAATAGAAGAGTTTTGGAAAACTTGTACTGCCACTGTGAATTTCACAGCTTCCCAATACTTAAGATCAATTATAATACTATGGAATAAGATTTTTCAAATTGTAAAATGAAACGTGGCAACATTGTGAAGATCTGCATAAATCAGTGGATATTTTCCAAGTGACTAATTTATGATGCTACAAAAGCATGAATGAAACTATCCATTCAAAGTGCAAGACAGACAAATACATTTTAACGTAATAGCGTGAAGTCACCAACGTGGTTTCAGACTGCACACCGCAACTAAGGTTTCCCTTGTTCAGCTTGTGCTATCCAAGGATATCCACAGTTATCTGATAAGCGTATTAAAATATCCTGTCCTTTTCCGGGCGTCTGGGTGGCTCAGTCTGAGCATCGGACTCGACCCTGCGTCAGGTCATGATCCCACGGTTGCTGAGTTCGAGCCCCACATCGGGCTCTGCGCTGACTGTGTGGAGCCTGTTTAGGATTCTCCCCGCCCCCGCCCTTTCAAAATAAACATTAAAAAAAAAAAAACCCCAACCCAGTCCTTTTCCAACTGCATACCTGTGTGAGGCTGGATTTTCTTTAAATACTTCACAAAAACAAAAACAAAAACAACACATGCAACAGATTGTGGAAGCAAACACGAGAATCCAGCTGTTCTCTATTTAGCTGGACATTTAAAAGATTTCTCGCAGGAGAAAAATGTAGAACAATGCCACAGCTCACTACTTTTTTTTAAAGGAATATTCATGAAAATGTCACGTTAACGTGTTACCATGAATTTTTGAGTTATTAAACAAGAAACTTGGACTTTATAAGCATTTCGGAAACGCAGAGAACTGTGAACATTTTTACCTCAACTTACGCCACTCCCGCCTCTGTGCTGGTGCCGTGAGTTACTGTAAATCTCGGGGAGTACTTACGGCTGCCAGCGCGCCCCCGACTCCCCACCCGAGAACCCGAGCTTCTCGGCAGCAGCGCCCCCATCCGGCGGCCCTTGCGCGGAGCCCTCCCTGCGCCGCGGGACCTCCTGCAGAGGCTGCTGGGAATTGTAGTTCGCTCTGCCCCGGGGTCGCGCTGACGCATTTCCGGTGCGTCCCTTACGGTCGCGGTTGGCTGGGCCCCGGCTCGAAGAACCTTGTTTCGGGGTCTGTGTCAGTTTCCCTTCTCGGTGGTGACCGGAGCCGAAGTGGGCTGGCCTCGTCTTCCCCGGGGGCCGTGGCCGAAGCACTCGGGCGGCCGCCGCAGAATCAGAAGGGAGGACAGAGCCAATCTGACTGCAGCTCCAGGAGGCGGAGGCAGCCAGTCTTCCCCGAGTCCTACGGCTGCTCGCGGAGGGGTTAGTGGAGCCGTACGCGCCCAGTCCCTTACGTTTCCAGGCAGCGGGACTGTGCAGACCAGTGTGACCCGGCTCCCTCCTGCCCGGACTCGAAACAGCCGTCCGATCGCGGCTGTGTTGGCAAGGGGCGCGTGGGAGGCGGGGAACCGCGTGGCTCGGCGGGGCAAGCAGTCTCGCCGGCGGGAAGGGCGGGTGCTGGGGCCTCGGACCCTCCCTCTTTGGGTGCAGGAGGGTCTCCTCTGCTTGAGGGTGGGAGGGGCGGGGAGACCCTTCACGATTCTTTTTCCTCCGGGCAGCCCTCGGGTCCTGCCACCACCCGCGGGACGCACAGAACTGACCGTGGGGATGGCCACCAGGGTCCGGACAGCTGCCATCTGGGTGAGTAGGGGTGTTTCTCTCCTTTCTGAAAAGCGCTCCCTGAACTCCGTCTTTAGCAGGGTGAGAGTTGGTCATGAGCTCCCTCTCCCCTCTCCTCTTCCAGGACGCTGGGCCTCCTTGAGAGGATGTTAGACTGTCCAGGAATACTTGGCCATTAGACTTTTTACAACTTTCAGTTTCCTTTCTGCCCATTTTGTATCCTGCGATTTGAGTTAAACAAAGGGTTATCATCTCTCGTCTCTTATATCCAAAGTATTTGAGCCTCATTTGAGAAATTCGGCACTCGTTTATTCTTTCATTCAACAGTTTTTATTGTCTTGTGTTTGTTGGACCCGGAGTCAGGTGCTAAGAGTGCAGAGATAAGTTGTTGTCCTGCTTTGTGAGAGCAGAGGTCTGGTGGGGCTGGTGGACAAGAGAACCTGGAGGCATAGTGACAAGTTAATAGGTACTCAAACAGGCTGCACAAGTGCATGGGGACACAGCAGAAGGTCAGTTTTGGAGGTGAGGGTACTCCAAGAAATGCTTCAGTGATTAATAAGAGATTCTTAACTGAGGTTTAAAAGGTGAATGTGAATAAGGGACTGAAGGTCAGCCTAGGAAAAGGAGGCAACATGCAACTTTGAGAGGCTTGAAATGACTTAGTATGTTGGTGAACTTTGATCACTTTAGGGTTGCTGAGGGTTTGCAGGTAGTGGTGAAATATAAAGAAATGAGGTCAGGGGCACCTGGGTGGCTCAGTGGTTAAGTGTCTAACTCTTGATTTCGGTTCAGGTCATGATCTCATGGTTGTGAGATCAGGCCCCGTGCTGGGCATGAAACCTGCCTAAGATTTTCACTCTCTCCCTCTGTCCCTCTCCTCTCATGCGTGTGTGCATGCTCTCTCTCTCTCTCTCTTTTTCCGTCTTTCCAAAAAAAAAAAAAAAAAGAGGCCAGAGCCATAGGCAGGGACCAGATCATAGAGGGGTTTGAAGATCACCTTAAAAACTTGGATTTTATTCTCTTGGGGAGAGAGATTTATTGGAGTGATTTCTCAAAGGACTTTGGGTTGGAGTAGTCTGCAGTGGGCAAGAGAAGACAAGGGTTTAAGTAAACTAGTAGTTTTGAGAAGAAAGATGGTAAAGAGGCAGAAGTGAGTCATGGGGATAGAAGGTATATCTGTATGCTAGCATGTAGGGAATGTTCTCAGTGGTATTACAATAATGTGTGGTGACAGTGGCTATGCTTGTGGTGAGCACAGCATGACACAGACCTGTCGAATAACTGTTGTACACCTGAAACTAATGCAGCGTTGTGTATCAACTCTTCCTCAATAAGATAAATTAGTAAATAAGCCAGTTAGGAAAATATGTAGAAGAGACTAGTTTAAAAAGGGGGGGGGGGCAGAAGCATCTGGATTTGGTAACTAGTTGGGTGCTGGTTGTGAGGGAGACAGGAGAGCCAGGGATGGCTGCTGGAATTCTGCTCTGGGGGCCTGGGTTGGGAGTGGTAGCGTTCCCTGAGTCAGCGAGGACTGTTGGAGTTGTTTTGGGGGCTGGGGGGTGGACTTTTCTGTTTTATATGGATTGGACTCTCCCCTTGTTGAGGGCAGGTGAGTAAGCGTGTGTCTCAGGAGAAAGATCCGGACAGGTTGCACTGGTTAGGCATGGCCACATTAGCTCAAAGAGAGTGGTCAGGATGAGGAGCGGATGAGGACAACGCCCAGGGGGCGCCCGGGTATCAGCGGAGGGGCTGGAGACTGGGAGGGAGCCCAGAAGAGATGAGAGAAAACAAGGGACCTGTGTTTTAGAGTTAAAAAAAAAACCCTCAACACTGGTTGTCATGTGAGAGACGTCCCGGGGGGGGGGGGGGGGGTCAAGTGACCTTAGGTCATAAAAGTTTAAATTGGATTGAATGTGATGGTAGTGGTGTGTGTTGCTGGTAATATTTCCAGAACAGGGTGTGAGTGTGTCTGCACGTTCAGCAGGGAAGGAAGGTAAGGGAACAGCGGGTGGCTGCAGAGACGGGAATGGGGACGGTGATGTAGAATTGAGGCAGTCGTGCTGCTGCAGTGGGAAGAGAGTGGGAAGAGAGTGGGAGCTTGGGGACAATCCAGTGAGATACCTTGGTACAAAATCAGTCTGAAAATAAATAGGTTTCCTACTTATAAATACTTACCAATTTAGGGAATACAGTGAAAGAAAATATCCTATTTACAATGGCAAAAGATAAAATTGCTACAAACCTAAAACGCGTAGAGGACTTGTGTCTGAAAGCTTTCCAACATTGCTATTTAACATTTACACGGTGTTTACTATGTCCTAGGCGTGGGTCTAAGCACTTTACACACGCAAATCAGGCTCCCAGCTCTGAGTTCTTAACGTGACAGTATTCACCCTTTCAAGATAAAGAGCATCCTAATAGATAGAAACCATACACTTCGGTTTTTGAAATGTTTGCTCATTTTTGCATTCTCTGGGTATTTGCTGAGCACCCACTATGTTCCAGGCCCCCTGCAAGGTCCCAGCCATGTGCTGTTGAACGAGACTGACAGAATCCATGCTCTTGGGGAATTTGCGTTCTGGTGGAGGGAGGCAGATGACAAAGTAAACGGTGAAGAAACTACTCAAGTAAAGAGAAAATGTCAGAGTTGAGTTATACGTAGAATTAAAACTGGTAATGTCAAAGATTGGGTGACTGGAGAAGGCCCTGCTAAGGAGGCGACGTTACGTCAAGGTCTGAGTTCCCGGAGCAGGTCAGCTGTGGCAGGAGGATGGTCATGAGGGCGGAGAAGTCTTGTGCTCTTGCAACCTGGAAGGAAGGCCTGTGTGACTGGGGATGTGGGGGAAGGGAAGGGAGCAGACACAGAGCTGGGCAGAGTCCAGATCAGGCTGGTAAACTATTGTGTTGCGAAAGGGGTCCACGTGACATAGGTAGGTTTTTCAAAGACCCTTCTTGCTGCTGAGTAAAGAACGGTTGCAGATGGGCAGGAGTAGACACAGTGGTAGGAAAGGGGTGGCCAGTTAGGTCACGGCAGACGAGAGGTGGCGGAGGTTTTTTCTCGGAGGGTAGAGATGGAGAAACGGGACAGACTAGAGGCCATTTGAAAGTAGAGCCCTCTTTCCTGAGAACCACCTGACGCTTTCATTTAGCCCATTGATGTTTTTTCAGAATGACTTATTTTCTTTAAGCAGTCCTGTCTTTTTTGCCATTCCGACCGAATTTGGCAATCAGTGTTTACTATGTGTGAGACGTGGTGCTAGGTCTTGTGTAGCTACGATTTAATGCCTTTAGTCAGGAGCCAAGTTATACCCTTGATCAGTGTCGACTCACGATTTGAACTCAGGTTGGTGGCTTTATCCCCGTTTCCTTGGCCAGTGTCCTCTACTGCTTCAGGATGTAGGCTGGGAATTTCTCAGGACACAGATTCCAGCATTCTGAGCCCTAACGGGAGTTAGTATTTACCTATGAAGCGTTACTTCTCAGCTCCTCGGACCCCGAAGATGGCAAAAGTGGGACCAGTGAAGTATGTGGCTGTGCCCTGGGCAGAGTGGGTGGGAGTGGCCCAGTCTCTGGGGAATGATTGAGAGAAACTGGGTTGCTTTCTTTCCTTTTTTTTTGAGAAGAACACTTCTTTTAATTATTTTACTTATTTTGAGTAGATAATTGTGCGTGTCCAAATTAGACAATTTTTGGTACTTCCTTTACAGTAGAGCCACATTGCGGACCCTGCACTGTTTTCTGCCAGTAAACATAGCATGCCGGGTGCCTGTGACTGTGTTTCCCTGCACCCCCACTGCCTGGCACCTGCCTAGAGATAGTGCCTGCATATGAAACACGGTGCAGATGAACTGGTATCATTGAGACAGCTGATTTCTTACAGGATTGAAGCAGAAGTTACTGTGTCGCATTTTTCATTCCTTTACTACAGCTACACCTGTTTTTCTATTAAAGGGAATCCTCAGGAAGTACCTTAAAATCATCTTCTACCTCAATTCATATATCTTTTCAAAATAAAAGAGTGTCAGACTGCATATCATATAGACAAAATATATATAGAATTTTAAATGGGCTAGTTTTCAAAGTAACAGACTCAATTTAACGTAAGATTGCTCTGCTCAGAACTCTAGAAAGTATACCTTCAAAAGATCTATCTTTTGATCTTGCTACAGTCTGGATCTTAGAGGCATTTTGTTTGTTCTGGTTTAGTATTTTACTTAAAATATTTATCACAGGGGTGCCTGGGTGGCTCAGTTGGTCAAGCTTCTGACTTCAGCTCAGGTCATGACCTCATGGCTTGTGAGGATCAGGTAGTGATCTCAAGGCTCATGAGTTCGAGTCCTGCATCAGGCTCTGTGCTGATAGCTAGGATCCTGGAACCTGCTTCAGATTCTGTGTCTCCCTCCCTCTCTCTCTCTCTTTTTTTTTTATTTAAATATATTAAATTTATTGTCAAATTGGTTTCCATACAACACCCAAACTGGGTTTCTTTCTAAACATAGATGGCCTCACTCAGGGATGGGTTAAAAGCTGAAAGTGTGTAATATGCAAGAGACCCTTCCCCTGGCATATATCCTGGGCCCATATTCTGGGCGTCTTATGGGTATCAAGGTGATACTTAGTAACTAGAAGACTATTTGATGAGTATGAATTCAGAGCAAAAGGAGGTGAGCATCGGAAGTAACATTTCACTGAGGCCTTGTGAGCCTCTAGATCCCTGTTTCTTTCCTCTGAGGATGCTGAGCACTTACTGGCAGGTTTTGTTTTTTCACTCACTTTTGTTTGGCTCCTTTCTTCCACTGGCTCTCCCCCGCCCGTTTAAATATGTTATTACAAATTCGAATCCATTGAGTCTCCATTCCTAGGGGCTTGGAAGGGTTTTCTATTTCTTTATCTCCAATAGGAGTTGACTTATTTATACCAGTGAACTTTGTCTCCGTGGTTCTCCAGGACCTCTGCTCCCGCGGACCCTTGTCGGCCACCATCACTGGCAAGACAGGCTGATATTCGTAGTTTGTAGTGCAGCGAGTTGGGGATTCAAAACTAATGTGAGCTGGAGCATGGGGGAGGGAAGGGAATTCTGCCAGAAAGGCCTTTCTGAGAAAGGTTGGCTGGTGCCCCTGTGTATACTGAACCGTATGTGCTTAGCTTTCCCCAAACTGATCCTTTTGGGGAATTAAAGGTTAAAACGTGGCAGTGTTCATTCACTAACTACCCTTACTGACAACCCTTACTAAACACCTGTTTATATTCCAGGTACTGATTTGGCATGAGGATACACAGGTCAGAGACAGCCCTGGCCCCAGAGATCGCACGTCTTCCAGGAAGTTCAGAGAGGGAATAGAGTGCAGTGCGGGCAGCCATGGGATTGGAGCTGAGGCAGAAGGAGGCCCAGGGAGTGATGTTTGACAGCGTGTGCTCTCAGAGGATCTGTAGAATTGGCTATGTGAAAGGAGGGGACGGTACAGTTTCAGAGAAGGCTGCCTGTGCGTGCAGGTGTTGGCAGCAGTAGGGAAAAGGGGAGTGGCAGGGACAGTCCTGGAGCTCAGGCGGAGGAAGACCCCAGTTGCTGTGTCCTTAGCTGTTAGGAGCTTGGAGGGGAGAAACGATTTAAGTTGGTGGCTGGTTTGAATTCAACCACCCCTCCTTAGCTGGCCGTGAGCAGGCTCCTCGTCCTCTCCAGACAGCTCCAAAGTACATTTTCCTGATGTGTTGAGCCTGTAACGATTGTGGAATCACCTTTATTTCCGGGAATTCTTTTTTGCCTTAAAGTCTGTTTTATGTCCATATAGCTGTCGGAGCACCTTTTGGTTGTTTGCTTTATCTTTTGTATCTTTATATTTTAGATGCGCCTTTTTAAAATTCACTGCTTGTTTTTAATCTGTCGATCTTTTTATTTTAACTGGAACACTTTATGATTCATGTGATTACTGACATGTTTGGGTTTAAATCTACCCTTTTACTTGCTTTCTATTCGCTGTACTTGATCTGGGTTTTCTAACTTTTTGTTTTTTCTTCTTCTGTCTTGCCTTTATTCTTTTCCCTCTCCATAGAGGTTTGGAAGTTATGCATACAATTTATTGCTTTAAAATTAAAGAAAACACTTAATGGCTACTTTCTGGATGATTTCTTCTAACTTGTCTTTCACTTGACTAATTCATTCTGACCTGCTATTAAACATATTTTGGTCAGAGCTCCTGGGTGGCTCAGGCGGTTCAGCGTCTGACTTTGGCTCAGGTCATGATCTTGCAGTTCGTGGGTTTGAACCCCATGTTGGGCTCTGTGCTGACAACCTGAAGCCCACTTTGGATTCTGTGTCTCCCTCTCTCTCTGCCCCTCCCTCGACTCTCACTCTGTCTCACTCTCCATCTCTCAAAAATAAATAAGCAAAAAAAATTTAAACACATTTTGGTTAATATACTTTTTCCATTTCTAGTAACTCTTTTTCTTTTTCAGATATGCTTGCTAAATCATCATCTGATTCCTGGCCAAATTGGAAAGTTTGCCTTTGTCTCCTTGAATATAATACGATGTTTGCTTTACAGTCAGTGTCCATTGATTCCAGTGTCCATTGGCTTTGATTGTTTCTTTCTGTTGTTTGTTGACTTTTGTTAGTTTTGTTTCTGTCATCTTGTTTTCTGAAAGTTTCATTATTTTGTGTGCTGGTCACTGTGCTTGAAAAATTCTTTTAAGGAAAAGGTTAAGGTACAGGATGAAGGTACCTTACTCCAGATGTGCATATAGTTTTGCTTTTTTCCCCATCTGCTTTTTTTTTTTTTTTTTTAAGTTTATTTTGAGAGAGAAAGAGAGAGTGCATACGAGCAGGGAAGGGAAAGGGAGAGCTGGACAGAGAGAATTCCAGGCAGCCTCCAGGCTCAGCATGGGAGCCTGATGCAAGGCTTGATCCCACAATCTCACACTATGAAGTCATGACCTGAGCCGCTATCAAGATTTGGATGCTTAACTGACTGAGCCACCAGAGTACCCGGCACCCCCCCCCCCCCCCCCGCCTCCCCCATCTGCTTTTGAGCACTGTCAAGGACAGCTGCTTCACTCTTGTCCTGAATTTGTAAGGAATGGCCAGGTACATGCTTAATTCTTTCCCAGGGTTCCCTCAGGAGTTGTATCATGGTTACCTGCATTGCTGACTACAAGGAGTTTTTTGTTTGGTTTTCTTATTGTTAATTTGAGTATGATTAAGAAATTCATAAATCTTAATATATTCAATTAGTTTCAATCAGTTGCAGTCCTTATTCTTTTAGAGGGTTACATTGCCCCAGCTTTGGCCAGAGGAAGCCTCTCAGCTTGGTCCTGAGCTCTTTTGAAATGACTCTGTTAGTCTGTTAGTCTGGTTTCCTCACTTTTGGGCCCAACAAGACATTCTAGGCTCATCTGATTATTTCCTGTCCCAGATCTGGAATCAACCTTTCTGCCTGGGAACCTGATACCTTTTGGTAGGTTAATATGCTCCGCGACCACAACTGATCCTGGGTGTCATTGCTTCTAGGCTGTTTCACTAGGCAGACTTAGGAATCTTTAGAAAGGAAAAAAAGCATGGTTCGTATTGGTATTTCCAATTTAAATTAGAGTTTTCCCTTTTTAAAAATTGCTAATTACTCTCTCTTTGGTGGAAGTAACTCAAGTGTTCACTGAAAGAGAAATGGATAAGCCAAATTGTGTGTGTGTGTACGCACGGGCTGATACAGATGCACATGGAACATGATTCAGCCTTAAAAAGAAAGGAAATTCTGACACCTGCTGCAACATGGATGAGCCTTGAGGATACTGTGTTTAGTGCAATAAGCCAGTCATGGAGGGACAAATATTACATGATTCTACTTAATGTGAGGTTCCCAGAGTTGTCAAAATCGAACAGAATGTAGAGTGATGGTCGTCAGGGGCTGGAGGAGGGGAGAGGGGGGAGTTATGTTCAGAGGATACAGTTTCAGTTTTACAGATGAGAAGGGTTCTGGAGAGGAAGGTGGTAATGATTATGTAACACTGTGAATGTACTTACTTCCACGGAACTGTACATTAGAAATGGTTAAGATAAGTTTTATGTTATGTGTGTTTTACCACAATTAAAATTTTTTTAAAAAGATGAACTTTGACTCTTAACCTTACACAGTACCAAAAAATGAATTCAAAATGGAAAATAGGCTTACCTGTAAGAGCTAATGCTGTACCACTTCTGGAAGAAAACACATAGGAAAATATTTATGACCTTGGGTTAGGCCATAGGTCTTAGCTATACCTCCATTACCACAGTCTACAAAAAAAGAGAAAACTATTATATAGATTGTGCTTTGAAGTTATATATTGGACTGCTACATCAAAATAAAAAGCTTTTGCACTTCAAAGTCCCTTCTTTCAGCAAATGAAAAGACAAGTCACAGACTCTGGGATAATATCTGCAAATCATATGTCCAGTACAGGAATGTATTCAGAATATGTAAACTCAGAATATATAAACTCAGTATGAAGACAGTCCAGTTTAAAAATGGGCAAAGGATTTGAGCAGACATTTCACCACAGAAGATGCATAGATGGCAAATAAGGACATGAAAAGATGCTTACCATCATTAGTCATTAGGGAAATAGAAGTTTCATCGTGATGAGGGATCACTCTATACCTACTAGAATGGCTGTAGGCAGAAAGGCAGACAATGAAAGTTAGAGAAATTAGAACCTTTACAGACTGCTGGTGGGAATATAAAGTGGTACAGTCACTTTGAAAGGATTTTGGCAATTTCTTTAAAAAGTTAAATATAGGGGCTCCTAGCTGCCTCGGTCAGTAGAGCATCTGACTCTTGATCTCTGGGTCATGAGTTCAAGCCCCACGTTGGGTGTGGATTCTACTTGAAATAAAAAGTTAAAAATAAACTTACCATATAGCGCATCAGTTCATTTTCTAGGAATTTATCCAAGATAAAGGAAAAATTATGCAAAGACTCGTATGTGAATGTTCATGGCAGGATTATTCTTAGTAGCCCAAACTGTAATCTAAATGTTAGCTGATGGATATATCGACAAAGTGGAATACTGTTCAACAATAAAGGGGACAAACTATTGGTACATGCCTAACAAGAATAAACCTCAAAGGCATGATACTAAGTGAAACACGCCATGCACAATATATAGCCTGACCCCATTTATATGAAATGCCCAGAGAAAGCAGGGCAGCGGTTGCCTGGGGGTTGGTGAGAGTGCCCTGGCTTCAGTGCAGCACAATGAGTGTCTGAAACAACGTGAATTTAAACCTGGATGAGATGATTTTTGCAAAGCCATCAATTTAATAAAAACCATTGAAGTTAAATACTCTTCTTTTTATACAAGTTTTATTGTGGCATGATTTATAGACCATAAAATTCACTCAAAGTGTCCCATGCAGTCATTTTTAGTATTTGTAGTTCTACAAATATCACCAGTATCTAATTCCAGAACATTATCATCACTCTAAAAAGAAACTCTGTCCCCCCATCTGCAGCCACTCTCCATTCCCTCTTTCCCCTTTTCCCTGGCAACCATGAATCTACTTTGTATTTTTATGAATTTACCAATTCTGGACATTTCATATAGTTCTACCATATGTGGCCTTTTATTTCTGGCTTCTTTCTTTCAGCACCTTTTCAAGGTTACTTTGTGTTGGTTCCAGCCCATCGGTAGTGATGTAGTGATTAACAGTGCCTGTGGCCCTCACCGGGGCCCCTGTGGTGAGCCTTCAGACATTTCCTGACTGGAATCAGAGTTGTGGATAGACCAGCATTTGAAGTTCTATGATTGCAAGATGCATCTCAGCAACAGCCAGCAGGGAACTTTGAAAAAACAAGGTTTATAACTCACAAGTCCTGGAGGGTATATGGTATGCCACACAGCAAGGGCATGGGGAAGGGAAAGCTTGAGCTCAGGCCTGGGATTCTGCTTTTTGGGGGCTGAAGGTGGAGTGCCTGTGTTTTGCAGGTTCACTCTTTATTGGTGAATTTAAAATACAAGGGCGAAGGGGCACCTGGGTGGCTCAGTTGGTTGACTGTCCAACTTCAGTTCAGGTCATGATCTCATGGTTTGTGAGTTTGGGCCCTGTGTCGGGCTCTGTGCTGACAGCTCGGAGCCTGGAGCCTGCTTTGTATTCTGTGTCTCCCTCTTTCTCTGTCCCTTCCCTGTTTGTGCTCTCTTTCTCTGAAAAATAAATGTATTTTAAAAAATGAAATATAAAGGTGGGAATTAAAGCACAGAAAAGGTGCATGTACTCCTTCAAATCAGTATTTTGTATCCTTTGTGCAAATAACCTAGTAGTGCAATTGCTGGGTTGTAGGGTGGTTCTATTTTTAAGTTTTTGAGGAACCTCCACACTATTTTCCAGAGTGGCTACACCAGTTTGCATTCCCACCAAAGGGGAGCAAGAGGGCTCCCCTTTTTCTACACCCTTACCAAAGTCTGTTGTTTCCTGTGTGTGTTTTTAATGTTTACTTATTTATTTTGAGAGAGAGCAAGCACAAGCGGGGAGGGGCAGAGAGAGAGGGAGAGAGAATCACAAGCAGGCTTTGTGCTGTCAGTGCAGAGCCCGACTCAGGGCTTGAACTCCTGAACTCTGAGATCATGACCTGAGCTGAGATTAAGAGTTGGATGCTTAACCGACTGAGCAACCCAGGCCCCCTCCGAATTACTCATTTTAGCCATTCTGACAGGTGTGAGGTGGTATCTCATTGTGGTTTGGATTTGTATTTCCCCGATGATGAGTGATGTGGAGCATTTTTTCCTGTGTCCGTTGGCCGTATGGATGTCCTCTGTGGAAAATTGTCTGTTCATGTCTTCTGCCCATTTCTTTAAAAAACATTTGTTAATGTTTATTTTTGAGAGAGAGAGAGAGCCAGTGAGCGTGAGCGTGAGTGGGCACGTGAGGAGGGCAGAGAGAAAGGGAGGCACAGAATTCAAAGCAGACTCCAGGCTCTGAGCTGTCAACACAATGTAGGGCCCAAACTCACGAACTGTGAGATCATGACCTGAGCTGAAGTCAGGCACTTAACTGACTGAGCCACCGAGGCACCCATTTCTTACCTGGATTATTTATTTTTTAGGTGTCAAGTTTGATAAATTCTTTATAGATTTTGGATATTAACCCTTTATCAGACATGTCATTTGCAAATATCTTCTCCCATTCCCTAGGTTGCCTTTTAGTTTTGCCGATTGTTTCCTTCATTGTGCAGAAGTTTTTTATCTTGATGATGTCCCAATAGTTCATTTTTGCTTTTGTTTTCCTTGCCTCCGGAGACAGATCTAGTAAGAAGTTGCCATGGATGATATCAAAGAGTTTGCTGCCTATGTTCTCATCTAGATGTTTGATGGTTTCCTGTCACATTTAGGTCTCTCATGCATTTTGAATTTATTTTTGTGTCTGATGTAAGAAAGTGGTCCAGGTTCATTCTTCTGCATGTTGCTGTCCGGTTTTCCCAATGCCATTTGCTGAAGAGACTGTCTTTTTCCCATTGGATATTCTTTCTTTCTTTGCTTGCTTTTTGTTGCTTTGTTGGCCATACATTTGTGGTTCCATTTCTGGGTTTTCTATTCTGTTCAGTTGATTTGAGTGTCTGTTCTTGTGCCAGTACCATAGTGTCTTGATGCTCACAGCTTTGTAATGCAGCTTGAAGTCTGGAATTGTGATGCCTATAGCTTTGTTTTTCTTTTTCAGGATTGCTTTGGAAATTTGGGGTCTTTTCTGGTTCCATACAAATTTTGGGATTGTTTGTTCTAGCTCTGTGAAAAATCCTGGTGGCATTTTGATAGGGATTGTGTTAAATGTGTAGATTGCTTTGGGTAATAGATATTTTACAATATTTGTTCTAATCCACAAGCATGGAATGTTTTTCCATTTCTTTGTGTCATCTTCAATTTCTTTCATAAGCATTCTATAGTTTTCAGAGGACAGAATACACACACACACACACACACAATGGAATATTACTTAACAATCAAAAGGAATGAAATCTTGCCATTTGCAATGATGTGGATGGAGCTAGAGTGTATTATGCTAAGAGAAATAGTCAGAGAAAAACAAATACCGTATGATTTCACTCGTATGTGGAATTTAAGAAACATTATAGATGGGGGTGCCTGGGTGGCTCAGTCAGTTGAGCGTTTGACTCTTTATTTGGGCTCAGGTCATGATCCCAGGGTCATGGGATCGAGCACTGCATGGGGCTCTATGCGTGGAGCCTGCTTAAGATCTCTCTCTCTCTCTCTCTCTCTCTCTCTCTCTCTCTCTCTCTCTCTCCCTCTCTCTCCTGCCCTCTCTCTCTCTCCCTTACTCACATGCTCACCCTCTCTCTTTCTCTCTCGCTAAAAAAAGAAAAAGAAAAACATTACAGATGAACATAGGGGAAGGGAAAAAAAGAGGGAGGCAAACCATAGGAGACTCAACTATAGAGAACAAACTAAGGGTTGCTGGGGGTGGGGGTGGGCGGGGGATAGGTTAAATGGGTGATGAGTATTGAGGGCACTTCTTGTGACAAACACTGGGTGTTGTATGTTAGTGACGAATCACTAAATTCTACTTCTGAAACCCATATTACACTATATGTTAACCAACTAGAATTTCATTGAAAAATTGAAACAAAACAAAGCAAAAAAAGCACAGAAAGGGAAAAGCAGGGTTATTCAAGCAAGTAGTTATGTAGGTCACTCAGGACTTTTGGAAATGGGAACTTCATTGAGAGGGCCTGTTTCTTTGCCTGTTTATATAGCCCACAATGTGTTTGTCCAAGATGAATGTCTTTGAAATGGATGCCTTGACAACGAAAAACTTACTGTCAGGCACTTACATTATAGTCAAGAAAGCCAATTGTCAGACACTTCTACAAAAATTCATCCATGTGGTGGCATTTATCAGTACTTAGTTCCTTTTTATGGCAGGATAACTTTTGTATAGATACGCCACATTTTGTTTATCCATGCATCCATTGATGGACATTCGGGTTGTTTCCACTTTTTGACTATTATGACAAACATTTGCGTACAAGTGTTTTCATGGTCATATGCTTTTAACTTTCTAGGGCAGATACCTAGAAATGGAATTGCTGGGTAATACGGTAATTCTGTGTTTAACATTTTGAGGAACAAAGTGGTTGCTCCATTTTAAACATTCTCAACAGCAATGTATGAGGGCTTTTAAAAAACTTACTGTTGCATAGCCAAATTATGGAAAGAGCCTAAATGTCCATCAACTGATGAGTGGATAAAGAAATTGTGGTTTGTATACACAATGGAGTACTACATGGCAATGAGAAAGAACGAAATATGGCCCTTTGTAGCAACGTGGATGGAACTGGAGAGTGTGATGCTAAGTGAAATAAGCCATACAGAGAAAGACAGATGCCATATGTTTTCACTCTTATGTGGATCCTGAGAAACTTAACAGAAACCCATGGGGGAAGGGAAGGAAAAAAAAAAAAAAAGAGGTTAGAGTGGGAGAGAGCCAAAGCATAAGAGAGTCTTAAAAACTGAGATAAACTGAGGATTGATGGGGGGGTGGGAGGGAGGGGAGGGTGGGTGATGGGTATTGAGGAGGGCACCTTTTGGGATGAGCACTGGGTGTTGTATGGAAACCAATTTGACAATAAATTTCATATATTGAAAAAAAAAAACTTACCGTTGCATTTTTTGTCTTGTGCTAGATATCTTGTTTTTTTTTTTTTTTAATTTCATTAAGTTTTTAATTTTAATTCTGTAGTTAACATACAGTGTTATATTAGTTTTGGTGTACGATGTAGTGATTAAACAATTCTGTACATTACTCAGTGCTCATCACAAGTGTACTCTTAATCCCCATCACCTAGTTAACTCATTCCCCACCCTCCACCCCCTCTGGTAACCATCAGTTCTCTATAGTTAAGAGTCTGTTTCTTGGTTTCTCTCTCTTTTTTTTCTTTGTTCTATTTCTTGAATCCTATGAGTGAAATCATACGGTATTTGTCTCTCTCTGTCTGACTTATTTTACTTAGCATAATACACTGTAGCTCCATCCATGTCATTGCAAATGCCAAGATCTTATTCTTTTTAATGGCTGAATAATATTCCAGTGTATGTGTGTAGGTACCACAACTTCTTTAACCATTCATTATCAGTCAGTG
Organism: Acinonyx jubatus; assembly: GCF_027475565.1. Classification (NCBI taxonomy): domain Eukaryota; kingdom Metazoa; phylum Chordata; class Mammalia; order Carnivora; family Felidae; genus Acinonyx; species Acinonyx jubatus. Next base: position 226,606 of record NC_069392.1, on the reverse strand, counting down.
GACACTTGGGCTGCTTCCATAATTTGGCTATTGTAGATAATGCTGCATAAGGGTGCATATATCCTTTCAAATTAGTTTTTTTTGTATTCTTTGGGTAAATACTCATTAATGCAATTACTGGATCATAGGGTAATTCTATTTTTCACTTTTTGAGGAAACTCCATACTGTTTTCCATTGTGGCTGAACAAGTTTGCATTCCCACTAACAGTCACGAAGGTTCCTTTTTGTCCACATCTTTGCGAACGCTTGTTGTTTCTTGTGTTGTTGATTTTAGCCATTCTGACAGATGTGAGGTGATATCTCATTGTAGTTTTGATGTGTATTTCCTGGATAATGAGTGATGTTGAGCATCTTTTCCTGTGTCTGTGGCCATCTGTATTCTTCTTGGGAGAAATGTCTGTTCATGTCTTCTGCCCATTTTGTAATTAGGTTATTTGTTTTTTGGGTGTTGAGTTGTATCAGTTCTTTATGTATTTTGGATACTAATTCTTTATCAGGTATGTCATTTTCAAGTATCTTCTCCCATTCCATAGGCTGTCTTTTAGTTTTGTTGTTTACTTCACTATGTAGGGGCTTTTTATTTTGATTTAGTCTTAATAGTTTATTTTTGTTTATATTTCCCTTGCTGCAGGAGGCATATTGAGAAAAATGTTGCGATGGCTGACATCAGAGGAATTACTGTGTGTTCTCTTCTAGGATTTTTACGGTTTCAGGTCTCACATTTAGGTCTTTAATCCATTTTGAGTTTATTTTTGTATATGGTGTAAGAAAGTGGTCCAGTTTCATTCTTTTGCATGTTGCTGTCCAATTTTCCCAACGCCATTTGTTGAAGAGACTGTCTTTTTCCTACTGGATATTCTTTCCTGCTTTGTTGAAGATTAATTGATCACATAATTGTGAGTTTGTCTCTGGGCTTTCTGTCTTCTTCTGTTGATCTATGTGTTTATTTTTGTGCCAGTATCATACTGTTTTGATTAATACAGCTTTGTTGTATAACTTGAAATCTCGAATTATGATACCTCCAGATGTGTTTTTCTTTTCATGATTATTTTGGCTATATGGAATATTTTGTGGTTTCATACAGATATTAGGGTTGTTTGTTCTAGTTCTGTGAAACATGGTGTTGGTATTTTGATAAGGACTGCATTAAATCTGTAGATTACTTTGGGTAATATGGACATTTTAATAGTATTTATTCTTCTAGTCTCTGAGCATGGGATATCTTTTCATTTGTTTGTATCATCTTCAGTTTCTTTTCTTTTCTTTTCTTTCTTTCTTTCTTTCTTTCTTTCTTTCTTTCTTTCTTTCTTTCTTTCTTTCTCTCTTTCTCTCTTTCTCTCTTTCTCTCGAGAGACAGCGAGCATGAGCAGGGGAGAGGCACAGAGGGAGAGGGAGAAAGAGAGAGAAAGAGAGAGAGATGGGGGGGCTTGATCCCCCTACCCTGGGATCATGACCTAAGCCAAAATCAAGAGTTGGATGTTCAACTGACTGGGCCACCCAAGTACCCCTTCAATTTCTTTCCTCGGTGTTTTATAGTTTACAGGGTACAGGTCTTTTACCTCCTTCATTAAGTTTATTCCCAGGTATTTTATTATTTTGGGTACATTTGTAAATGGGTTTGTTCTCTTAATTTCTCTTTCTGCTACTTCATTATTAGTGTATAAAGATGCAATGGATTTCTGTGCATTGATTTTGTAGCCTGCAGCCTTATTGAATTCATTTATCAGTTCTAGTAGTTTTTTTGTGGAGTCATTGGGGTTTCCTCTATATAGTATCATGTCATCTGCAAATAGTGAGTTTTACTTCTTCCTTACCAATTTGTATGCCTTTTGTTCCTTTTTCTTGTCTGATTGCTGTGGCTAGGACTTGGAGTACTATGCTGAATTAAAGTGGTGAGAGTGGACATCCTTGTCTTGTTCCTGATCTTAGGGGGAAAGTTTTCAATTTTTCACCATTGAGTATGATGTTTCTGTGGGGTTTTTGTATATAGCCTTTTTTATGTTGCGGTATATTACCTCTAATCCTACTTTGTTAAGGGTTTTTATCATGAATGAGTTGTACTTTGTGAAATGCTTTTTCTGCATCTATGAAATGATCATATGGTTTTTATTCTTTCTCTTGTTGTGATCTGTCATGTTGATTGATTTGTGAATATTGAACCACCCTTGCAACTCAGGAATTAATCTCCCTTGATTGTGGTGAATGATTTTTTTTTTAATGTATTGTTGGACTCAGTTTGCTGTTATTTTGTTGACGATTTTTGCATCTATGTTCATCAAAGATAGTGGCCTATAGTCTCCTTTTTTTGTAGTGTACTTATCTGGTTTTGAGATCAGGGTAATGCAGGCCTCATAGGATAAATCTGGAGGTTTTCCTTCCTCTTCTGTTTTTTGGAATAGTTTGAGAAGAATAGCTACTAACTCTCCTTTAAATGTTCAGTAGAACTTAACCTGTGAAGCCATCTGGTCCCAGACTTTTGTCTGTTGGGAGTTTTTTGATTGGTGATTCAATTTCATTACTGGTGATCAGTCTTGTTCAAATTTTCTATTTGTTTCTTTTTTCAGTTTGGGGAGGTTATATGTCTCTAGGGATTTATCTGTTTCTTCCAGGTTGTCCAATTTGTTGGCATATACCTTTTCATAATATTCTCATAGTCCTTTGTATTTCTGTGGTGTTAGTTGTTATTTGTCTTCTGTTCTGGATTTGTTTATTTGAGTCTCTGTCTCTCCCCCAACCCCTTTCTGAAGAGTGTAGCTAAAGGTTTATCGATTTTGTTGATCTTTTCAGAGAACCAGTTCCTGGTTTCATTGATCTGTTCTTTTGTGTTCTTAGTTTTATTTCATTTATTTCTGATCTAATAATTCTTTCCTTCTACTGGTTTTGGGTTTTGTTTGTTCTTTTTCTAGTTCTTTGGGTACAAGGTCAGTTGTTTGAGACTTTTCTTGGCTTCTTGCGGTAGACCTGTATTTTTATCAACTTCTGTCTTAGAACAGCTTTTGCTGTATCCCGAAGATTTTGGACCATTGTGTTTTCATTTTCATTTTTCTCCGTGTATTTTTTAATTTTCTCTTTGGTTTCTTGGATGACCCATTCATTATTTTAATAGTATGTGATTTAACTTGCGTATATTTGTTTTTTCCAGGTTTTTCTTGTGGTTGATTTCTAGTTTCGTAGCGTTGTCATCAGAAAACATGCATGGTATGACTTTGATGTTTTTGACTTTGTTGAAATTTGTTTTGTGGCTTAATATGTGATCTATTCTGGATAATGTTCTGTGTGTATTTGAAAATAATGTGTATTCTGTTTTATGATGGAATGTTATGAAAATGTCTGTTAAATCCAGATACCTTGGTTCTTAATAATAGCAATATAACTGTCATATCTTACAGTGTACATAAAATGGTTTTAAAATTACAATTTGTTATTATTAACAAGGATACTGAATGAAGTTCAGTATGTCCTCGTAGTTCATTTTATCCAAAGAATACACAGCCAAATACTACATGTTAAGATCAGCTAGAAAAATTATGTTCTTGTAGTTTTGTTTCCAAAAGTGATAAACATATGCGCGTGTTGACACTTACTTGCAATTTGGGGATTGCCCTCCCTCTTTTTGATTCTCTAAAATATTTACCTAATTCAAAAGTAGACACTGACTTGCTTCATCCCTTCTGGCCTGTTCTTTGCTTCCTCCTGGGTCACCAGTTTTACAGTTCCTGCTTCATCTTTTCAGTGATTCTTTTGGAAGTATAGCAAACACATACTTACGTGCTAAGGCTTATCAGGAAGCCCTTTTTTCTGCCTCTAGCCCTGTGCTTCCTCAAGTTCAGCATGCCCTGTCTTTTCACGCATTTCTGTCACATGTACATCTTGTGTTTTGTGGTTAATTTCTGAAACAAGATCTGAACCGTTTTCTCTTACTATCTAATAGCCTTTCTCCCTTTTCTCTCCTTTCCTTCTAGTCTGGATCTCTCCTCTCTTCTCTCTTCCCTCCACCCCCGACTCCCTTCCCCATGTTCCCCCCTCCCCTGTCTCCCCTTCCCCTTTCCCTCTCCCCTCCCCTTCTTTGCCTGTTTCTTTCTGTCTCTCTCTTGTTCCTTTCACTGCCTGAATATTTTTCTGTGTGGGTTGATCTGGGCACTATTTTTATTGTTTTTCCCTCGAGCAAAAATATGTGTGCCTGGAAGAGACTATCTGCCAATTATTTCTCAAATCCCCACTTTCTTAGGTGGTCACAGTGCTGTCAGGCCACTTAGTGACTTTGGGATTGCTCTCCCATTGGGGGACACATTGGTGACTTTGGGGATGTGCAGTGTGTAGCCTATGAGAATCTTCCTTCATTGCTCACTCTTACTCCACTAGGATCTACGCCTCTGCTCTTGGGTCACATCTGTGTATATACCTTAACGTTTGTGAGGAGACCCTTGTTTGGTGTAGACGTCTTTGGGCTTTTTCTTGCACTATGATGGTTGGTCTCTTCTGTGTTCATTGGGAGTTTGGGGAAGGTTAAAACCTGCATTGATACCCTGATGTTATCGTACCCCAATGTTTTGATAACAACAAAATGTGAAACCTGGTGAGAGGGTTTAAGTAAATTGTCCATCAGCATCCAAATAGTGAGGGAAGAAATTCTGACTGAAACAGACTGGCTCATTCCAAATCTATTGCTTGTATACACCCGGCCTACAACAGAGTTGTTAGTCTTTAGCGTCCAGCATTGTGTTCTCATTGAAGTGGCTGCCTGACATTTTTCAACTCTTAGGTGCTTGCTGCGTCTTCAGGGTTCCTGGGTGCCTGTGCAGAGTGAGGGGAGGGGACTTTTGTCAGTGTGCTGGGCTCCCCATGTGCATTTGTCTCGTGTCTGCCCCACGGCAACACTGAATACAGAGCACAGAACACCCAGCCTAGCCTCACGTGAGTGCGTTCACCAGCCAAAAAGACCAAGGTTGGGGCCTAGGGGAATTCTGGCCATTAAAGCGAGTTTGCTGTTACATCCGCAGGTTCCGCCTCTCCAGGAACAAGAGAGTTCCTGCAACAGAATCAGAGAGTTCCGAGATCAGGAATCCATCCTTGGCCCTGGTGCACCTCGGCAAGGACATAGGAATCACAGGACAGAGCAGGTTCTAGAGTGGCTGTTTATTTCCCACGAGCAGCCAAAACCCACCCAGTCTCGGGTGAGTTGTGTGTTTATTTATTCCCGCTTCTCTTCTATAGTACTTGTCTCCTCTTTTTTTTTTTTTGGTTGGGAGAGGGATGGGGATCCTTGGGTCAAAGAGTTAAGTTAGTCACTTCTCAGTTCTTGCCCTGTTTAGCATCACTGGTCTGTGTAAGGTCCCTATACCTTTATTTACATACTGTCTGATTTCCCCAAACTACATTTCTGTCTCCTTCCCCACCTCTAAAAATTACTTTGTTTTTTGTGGATTTCTTTTGCTTATATGTATTCACAAAATATGTATTGTTATTGCTGTGTATGTATTTTTAATTTTTGTTAATGGTGTGTGCACGTGTCTTGCTGTATTGGTTATATTTTGCAGTAAGCACTTTGTTTGATTATATTTACCAGCTCTTGCTACGGAGAGCAGTGCGTGAACATCCGTTTGCCTCACTTTCTCAGCCAACAATTTCTATTGTTAACTCTTTTGATTTTGGTCATTCTGGTGATTGTATGATGGCATCTATTGGTTTAATTTGCATTTCCTCCTGGCTAAAGAGGATGAGTACCTTCTGTCATGCATATTTGATAGTTTGTTGCCTTTTGGATTTTCTTTTTTCTTAGTTTAAATGAATTTTTAATATCCTGGAAGCTTGTTAGAAATGCAGAATGTGACACCCCACAACCCTCTTCATTTTAACGAGATCCAGTGATCCGCGTACATGAAAGTTTAAAACTAACTTGATACCAAATCCATATTCAAATTTTACCTGGGGTGCTTCCTTTACCTCCAGTATTTTGTTGCAGAAATTTTCAGGCAGAGGGCAAAGTTGAAAGATGTTAGTGAACTTCCGTGTTCCCGTCACCTAAAAGTTACCATTAACATTTTACCGTACTTGCTTTATCGCATTATCCGTGTTTTTATCTCTCTATGCATCCATTAAACCATGTTGTTTGGGGTACATTTCTTAATATAGTTCAGATACCATCATGCCTCCTTTAAATACTTCAGTATGAATAGCATTAACTGTTGTTCAATTTTTTTTTTTTTTTTGCTTGCCTTTCATTCTGTCAATGCTGTCTTGATGAACAGGTATTTCTAATTTTAATTTATTCTGATTCATAATTTTTTATTGCTTGTGCTTTTTGTGTCCAATTTAAATACTTTTTTGCTATCTGAAGCTCATGAAGACATTTTCTTCATTATTTTACCTTTCACATTTAGGTTTGTAATACATCTCGAATGAATTTTTGTTTGGTGTGGGTGGGAGGCAAGATTTATTTTTTCATAAAGTTATCCATTGTCCCGGGCCCATGACGTGATTGACTTTTTCCTATGCCTGCCTCCCTTGTCATCTGTCAGGTGTCCGTGTGTGTGGTTTGCTTTCATAACTCTTGATTCTGTTTCACGGGTGTCACGAGCACACTCTGAAGAGGCACACGTGAGTTGTGTCAGCTTTATGCAGTCATAGAGCAAGGTGTTTTGTTTTGTTTTACTTTTTTTTTTTAACATTTATTTATTTTTGAAAGACAGAGACAGAGGGTGAGCAGGAGAGGTGGAGAGAGAGAGAGACAGAGAGAGAGAGAGAGAGAGAGAGAGAGAGAGAGAGAGAGAGAGAGAGGAAGACACAGAATCTGAAGCAGGCTCCAGGCTCTGAGTTGTCAGCACAGAGCTGGTTTGAAATTACACCAGCTTAACTTTGTTACCGTGCAAAGACTCTGCCCCTTTACAGCTCTGTCGTCACCCCTTTTGGTTATTGATGTCACATAATTACATCTTTATGCACTGCATGACCCCACGCACAGACTAGTAATTATTTTAAATGCATTAGTTTCTTATAATATGTAGGAAACAAACTGTGGAATTACAAACTGAAGTTAAAATAACACTGCCTCTTGCAGTTATTCATTTATCAACCTTTATTAAGATCTTTATTTCTTCATACAGTTTCGAGTTATTTTCTACTTTTATTTCACCTGCTCTCTGGAGCACTTCTGTCAGGCAGGTCTAACAAATGAACTCCCATTTGTTTTCTGGGAATGCCTCAATATCCCCCTCTACTTTTGAAGGTCAGTTTTGACAGATACAGGGTTTTTGGTTGACAATTTGGTTTGTTTTAGCGCTTTGAATATATCAGGTCATTGCCTTCAAGTCTTCAAAGGTGCTGATGAGAAATCTGCTTATAATCTTACTGAGGATCCTCGTGTGGGACCAATTGTTTCTTGATGCTTTCAAGATTCTTTGTAGAAAATTGGATTATAATAGGTCTTGACGTCGGTTTCTTTGAGCTCATATTTGTTGGTGTCTGTCAAGCTTCTTGGGTGTTTATAGTCACATCTTTCATGAAATTTGGTGTTGTTATGACTAGTTTTTTTAATATTAGCCATTCTGATTGTGTGTAATGGCGTCTTATTGTTAATTTGTAATTCTTTAATGAGGTATGATGTTGAACGTCTTGTCATATGCGTAATTGCCATCTGTGTATCTTCTCGTTCAGATCGTGTGCCTCACAAACTGGCCACTCCTTAGAGCTGTTCCCCTTTTATTCCACCTAAGTTGTGACATGCCTTCTCTCACAGTGGCTGCCCCAGCATTACCCTTTTATAGATTCAGCCTGACACTTTCAAATGGCTTTGCCAGCTTCCTCCTTTGTGCCCCTGTTGTGCTCTGTATGTTCGTTCATCTTAGCTTCTTTGACTCCCAGATATGTTCACAGATGTTTAACTTTGCTTTCCTATGTAGTGGTGAACACTTCTTGTGCACAGAGTTGTGTTTCATTCAAGTTTATATCACCTGCACCTCACTGGATATCTGGCACCAGCTGTTCTCATATGTTGAGTGAAAGGCTGAGTGATTTAATACACATCGAAGGGATGCTTTCAATAAATTCTAGCTTTTCTCACAAAGTAGAATATGAACAATGGACATTCTGGGCAGCTTGTTGTTTCCCACGAGCTCAGTAAAATGATTTGAGATTCAATGGGAATGTGCTCTTTCAGGGACCATTGTCATTTGTGGATGTGTTTGTGGACTTTACCTGGGAAGAGTGGCGGCTGCTGGACCCAGCTCAGAAGCACCTGTACAGGAGTGTGATGTTGGAGAACTACAGCCACCTGGTGTCCCTGGGTAGGCGCTCCCTCCCTGAAAGGACTGCGTGTGATCTCCAAGCTTCCCCTTCTTGGGTGCTGAAACTTGGGTGGCTTTTGCAAAGAAATTACTTGTGATTTTAGACTTATATTTAAAGGCCAGATTTTCTTAGTCTCCCTTTGGCATCAGAATATGGTAGTGGAACAGTCTCCACTTTGCTGTGGGCATAGGGCAGCTTTGACATGCTGCCTCCACACTAAATCTTCCCTATTCTTCAGGGTCTGGGGTAGTTTTGGCCCAGGTTGTCTGTGATTTTCCATTCACAGGTTACCAAGACACCAAACCTGATATCATCTTCAAATTGGAGCAAGGAGAAGAACTGTGGATGTTGCAGGCCCAAATCCCAAGTCAAGGCCATCCAGGTGAGTGATCAAGATACTTGGATCTTTTCCTCCTTGCTCAGAGTTGATGTGAATTCTGATTGACGTACAACTCACGTTGGTGCCTTTTGTCTCATTTGTTACCGTTTTTTCTCCATTTCCTTCCCGTTCTCTTCTGTTCTTTTTTCTACTTTCCCAAGATAGTAGACTCATTTTGTTATCCATTTAAACAAGCTTCCTCTTTATCTTACTCAGTGTGACTATCACACACCCTTCTACTTTCTTTTTTTTTGAATTATATTTTTATATCTCTTTTTTATATTTTTTTAATTATATTTTTAAATCAACAACCACAGTCCCAACCTTCTTCCTTGTCCTTGAAATCTATTAGGATAAGTTGTCACTGTCATTTCTAACTGCATTCCTACAGTCCTGGATATTAGTTATTCCACCTGGAGCCCTTTTCCCCCCTTACCCAGGTGACACCCCACTGAACCCACTCACACACTACATGGTGAAGCACTTATTCTTTTCATGCTTTACTGGCTTCGCTTGTTTTTCCTTCTGAGTCCAAGGGGTCTTTTTATAGTCACTACTTTTCTTCTTTATTATAACCTTTAAAAGATACCCATTCTGAAGATTTAAACTGTTTTTCTTTCTGGTAATTGACAGCCCGTCTGTCTTTCATCTGCTTTTTGGTACTGAGATTGGTCCAGAGGGCATCTTCCCTGCATGTGTGCCCCCCCCAGTCTCATTTTCAGGAACTGGAATTGTCCATTGGTTTGCTCCATAGCTGCATCATACTTTCTTCTCACCTTCTGATTGTTTGTTCATTCTGCTGTGCTTCCAGCTCTTTCTCTGGCCACTGGGGAGTCAGCTTAAATCTCTTTTATGTGCCATTTTCTTCACTAGTGTTGCTGAAATCTGTTAATATTTTGGTTCTCTATAGAGAAGTCTTTTAAATTTCCCACCAACACCAAGGCCAATATCTCATTTTTGGTCATTGTATTTATTAATCAAATGGATTCATCTTGGTCCTTTGTGTTAGTTCATCTTCGTGTTACTATCAGGTATGTTTCCCTACGCGAGTTTAATCTGTCACAGGCAGGGCCATATGAATCACGTTGGTGTTTGTATCATTAGGATTGTTTCAGCTGTAATTTCTCATCAATCCGAAATCAACCTATTGAGCAGAAGCTATTTATTAGTACACATCACAAGAAGTCCTGAAGTAGGGCAGCTGTAGGGTTGACTAAGTGATTGACTCAGTAAATCACCGAAAGTCTGGTTGTTCCCTGCCATCCTCAGTATGTCAGCATTTTCCCAGGTTATCTTCCCCATGGTCACCAGAGGCTATTACAGTTCCAGCCAACGCCTGCAGATATGCTAGCCCCAGTAGAAGAAAAACTGCTTTTTCCACAGGGCTGTTTTTATGAGGTGGTAAAGCCTATTCCAAGAAATCTCCTCAAACTTGCCATACTCAGGGGGTTAGGCTTTTATCACAGCCCCTGTCTGAAGAAGGCTCTGGCAAGGGAAGTGGGCGTACCAGTGTTGACTCATTTAAATGATGCTTCACCTTCTGGGGAGAGGGGTAGAGGTAGCAGTGGAGACAGGTCCCCATTTCCCTGACTGAAGCACGTGGCCTTAAGGATGGGTTTGGGGAAAAAATCAGGTTTCTGCCAGCCAGGAAAAGGGAGGAAAGATTGTTGGGTGGGCAGCACTGTCTACCTTCGTCCACCTCTTTGGAGAGGTAGCTTCTAGTCACATCCATCTTCCGGTCCATCCATCTTCAAAAATATTCCACCACCCCTGTTTTCCTTCTAATACTGTATTAACCCAAGTCCTGGATCCTTGTTCCCAGTCAGACCTGGTGGTAGTTCTTCATGGTCTGGTGGCTTGCAGTTGAAGATAAGTTATTCATATTCAACCAGCCAGAGAATTGCAGAGTAGGTAAAACAGAGCCACTGCAGTGAATGCCACACACAAGTCCCTGGTTTGCAGTGCGTTGAAACCCTGGTCGGGGCCAGGACTCCCTGGTGTGGCAGTGGCCTCATGAGTCCTTGGTTCTGCTCTCTGAGCATAATTCTCTTGCTGTTGTCTTCTGTGGCTACACTCAAGATGGTCGTTCAGGAGAATGTTTTTCTGTAGCTTCAGTGTCTGAATTCTGTTGGTGCAAGTTGAGTTTCCAGGGACTACCTTCCAGGGACAGCCAGGAATCATCTTCAGTTACGTTTAAGTAATATTTAAGTTCAGGAACTTCTGTCTTCCATTCATCGGCTCTGGTATTGTTTCCTGTTTCTTGCATTCTTTGAACTTTTCCCGTGACAACCAACCATAATATCATTTTCTGCCATTATTGTTGCGAAGAGAATGCCCCACCAAAAATGCATTAGGTTTCTCGGGAAGTCAAAGGAAGGAAGTCAGAGCTGTGCTAACCAAGAGCGGTAAGGACGGGTATGGCGCCAGTCAGAGAAGGGTTACAAGGGTAGCGTATTAGGATAGGTTCGGTGTCCACGAACTCTGAAAGTCTGCACGGATAAGACTGTTAGCCAAACACATGACCAAATCTGATTCTCATTTTGGCATCTAGATCAGGTCTACCCATTCTCTTCTGTTCAGCCTCCAGATATCTGTCATTGTGCCTGAGGATTTAGTCCCGTGTTTCGTTCCCTGTCTGCGTTCTGTCGTTGGCTTTTGTTTTGTTGTAAACAGCATTCTGTTCAGCCTGCCCCCTCTCAGTTTTCTGTTCCCCCAGATTCAGCCACTTTCATCCCTTGTGGCTCTACTTGCCTCCATATTTCTAAATAACCAGCCTATTGTAGTGCATCTTGATTTTCCCCCTTAATAATGATTATTCAGTATAAAAGTGTAATGATTTAATTCTCTTTCACCCTCCTTCCTTCATACTCCCCATGATACACACACTGTCTTCTTATACTCCAGTCATCTTAATAAAGTTACTTCATTTGGGTTAGATCGGTCTTCAGTTCTTACATCTTTATGACTATGTAAGTTCTGTTCACAGGTAAATCATGCAAATACGCAATGGTGTTAATTTTTGTTCATAGATCATTTATTTTCTTTTGAGTTGTTTTATTTGTCTGCCAAGTCTTCCCTGTTCTCATCATTAATGTATTTATCATTAACCCCAGACTTTTCTTCACATGTCTAAATATTCTTGTGGTACAGTCAACCAATTTAGTAATTCTGTCAATCTCTTCCTGATGACATCACTTCTCTTTGACTTTCTCCATTATAACCTAGTTTTTCTCATATCCTGGGTATACCATTTTTTATCCTGGAGTCTCAGGTTTTATTTTCTATATCTGTTTTGTGTCATCTGTTTTCTTGGTTGGTTTTATTAGAGCACTCTTCAAGTAGCTTCCTGTGAAAGAGTGCATGTGATACAAATTTTGAGACCTGTGCCTCCAAAAATGTTTATATTTTACTCCTGAATGCTCTGCTTTTTGTCCTCTAGTGATGCTAATGAGAAGTCAGATGCCATTCTAAATTTTGATCCAATTATTTATTGAAAGAATATAATGCTGAGATCCCTTCCAACTGCTTTATATTTTCCTTATTTTTCCTTGTACCTATTTTGTTTTCTTTACTCACTATGCAAAATTTCAAGACTTAAAACTATCTGTATGCATTGTCAGTTTTCTATGCCTATCTTCATTTTTAGTTTTTTTTTTTTTTTTAAATTTTTATTTATTTTTGAGACAGAGACAGAGTGCGAGTGGGGGAGGGACAGAGAGAGAGAGAGAGGGAGACACAGAATCCGAAGCAGGCTCCAGGCTCTGAGCAGTTAGCACAGAGCCCAAGGCGAGGCTCAAACTCAGGAGCCGTGAGATCATGACCTGAGCTGAAGTTGGACATTTAACTGACTGAGCCACCCAGGTGCCCCTTCATTTTTAGTTTTGATTGTTCTCCCCAATGGCCAGGAGTTTCATTACGTTTATACTTGAGGTTTTATTTATATTCAGATCCGATATATGAAACTAAAAGTATAATCTCATGACATGGCATTTTTAAGATGATCTTATGTTCTGCCAGGATCATGTTATTATTTTGAACATGTAACTATTTTCTCATTTCTAGAAAAAGTCCTGGAAATTGATGATCATATGGACTGGCATCAGGAAAATCAAGGCAAGCTGGAAAGTATGGCAAAAAACTATGAATGTACTGCATTTGGAAAACTATGTCTTCTTAGTACAAATTATGATTCTTCAGGACAAAAGCTTCATAAATACATCACTCATGGAATGAGTTTTAAATATAATATAGATTTCAATAGTGGTTTTGCTGGAAAGAATCCTAATGAGTTTCATGCATACAGGGAACCATTCCATCATTCTAAACACGAGCAAACTGTTACTGGAATAAAATACTGTGAAAGTAATGAATCTGGTAAAACTGTCAACAAGAAGTCACCACTCATATGCCAACAGGTGTATGTGGGTGGAAAACCCTTTGAATGTGGTTTTTGTGGGAAGGCCTTCAGCAGCAAGTCATACCTTGCAGTGCATCAGCGAACTCACGCAGAAGAGAAACCCTACAAATGTAAGGGATGTGGGAAGGACTTTAGCAGCAAATCCTACCTCACTGTCCATCAGAGAACTCACACAGGAGAGAAACTCCATGAATGCAGTGAATGTGGGAAAGCCTTCAGTTTCAATTCACAACTCGTTATACATCAAAGAATTCACACAGGTGAGAATCCCTATGAATGCTGTGAATGTGGAAAGGTATTCAGTAGAAAAGACCAGCTCGTTTCACACCAGAGAACTCATTCGGGGCAGAAACCCTATGGTTGTAATGAATGTGGTAAGGCTTTTGGTTTGAAGTCACAGCTCATTATACATCAAAGAATTCATACAGGAGAGAAACCCTTTGAATGCAGTGAATGTCAGAAAGCCTTTAATACAAAGTCAAACCTTATGGTACATCAGAGAACCCATACAGGGGAGAAACCGTATGGTTGTACTGAGTGTGGAAAAGCCTTTACTTTCAAGTCGCAGCTCATTGTACATCAGGGGGTTCACACAGGAGTAAAGCCCTATGGGTGCATTCAGTGTGGGAAAGCCTTCAGTTTGAAGTCACAGCTCATTGTGCATCAGAGAAGTCACACAGGAATGAAACCTTTTGTATGTAGTGAATGTGGCAAAGCCTTCAGGAGCAAGTCCTACCTCATTATACACATGAGGACTCACACAGGAGAGAAACTCCACGAATGCGGTGACTGTGGGAAAGCCTTCAGTTTTAATTCACAACTCGTTATACATCAGCGGATTCACACAGGAGAGAGTCCATATGAATGCCATGAATGTGGGAAAGCCTTCAGTCGGAAATACCAGCTCATTTCACACCAGAGAACCCATGCTGGGGAGAAGCCCTATGAATGCAGTGACTGTGGGAAAACTTTTGGCTTAAAGTCACAGCTCATTATACATCAGAGAACTCATACAGGCGAGAAACCCTTTGAATGCAGCGAATGTAGCAAAGCCTTTAACACAAAGTCGAACCTTATTGTGCATCAGAGGACCCATACAGGGGAGAAACCCTACAGTTGTAGTGAATGTGGAAAAGCCTTTACTTTCAAGTCACAGCTCATTGTACATCAGGGGGTTCACACTGGGGTAAAACCCTATGGATGTAATCAGTGTGGAAAAGCCTTTAGTTTGAAGTCCCAGCTCATTGTGCATCAGAGAAGTCACACAGGAGTGAAACCCTACGGATGCAGCGAATGTGGAAAAGCCTTCAGGAGCAAGTCCTACCTCATTATACACATGAGGACTCACACAGGAGAGAAACCACATGAATGCAGTGAATGTGGAAAATCCTTCAGTTTCAATTCACAGCTCATTGTACATCAGAGAATTCACACAGGAGAAAATCCCTATGAATGCAGTGAATGTGGAAAAGCTTTTAATAGGAAAGATCAGCTCATTTCTCATCAGAGAACTCATGCAGGGGAAAAACCTTATGGATGCAGTGACTGTGGGAAAGCCTTTAGTAGCAAGTCCTACCTCATTATACACATGAGAACTCATTCAGGAGAGAAACCACATGAATGTAACCAATGTGGGAAGGCCTTCATTTGGAAGTCACTACTCATTGTACATGAGCGAACTCACGCAGGGGAAAGCCCTTATAAATGTAGTCAGTGTGAGAAATCCTTCAGTGGAAAATTACGGCTCATTGTACATCAGAGAATGCACACAAGAGAGAAACCCTATGAGTGCAGTGAATGTGAGAAAGCTTTCATTAGGAAATCTCAGCTCATTGTACATCAGAGAACTCATTCAGGGGAGAAACCCTATGGATGCAATGAATGTGGAAAAACCTTCTCTCAGAAGTCAATTCTCAGTGCACACCAGAGGACTCATACAGGAGAGAAACCCTGTAAATGCACTGAATGTGGGAAAGCCTTTTGTTGGAAGTCTCAGCTCATTATGCATCAGAGAACTCATGCGGATGAAAAACATATTGATGAATTAAATGTAAGAAACTTTCTTCCAAAAGTCAACTCATAGGAAACTCCAGCAAATTCATACAGAAGAGAAACTCTGTAACTGAAATAATCTCATTGTACACCAGAAAACTAATACTGAATAGAAACCTTATGAACGCACAGCATGTGGCAGGGCACCCACAGAAAGCTGCTTTTTGCATATAAAATAAAAACAGTAAATGCACATGGAATGTCATGAATTCAGTGAGCCCGGTAGGTCATCCTTTGTTAAAGTTTGTACAGGTGAGGAGCCATATCAATGAAGTGAATTTTGGAAAGTTATTTTTTTACTGTGATAAAATTTGCAAAGAGGAAGTTTCATAAAGCAAATGAATATGGAGCACACTCCTTTGAAATTAATTTTAAACCGTAGGATTTTAATGAGAGAATGTGTAAAGGCAATGAATGGCAGAATTATCAAAATTGCACACTCTTTAGGTATCAGAAAATCATACCTTGGAGAAATCATGCTATAAATTAGGGAAATTCTTCACCTAGGAAAGACAAACTTCTATTTAAAAAAATATATTATGAATGAAGATCTATGAATGTGTCAGAAGGGGTAAAGCCTCAGTAGAAAGGTTCCCTTCACTGTTATTTTAATTTGGAAGATAATTTAAGAATTATTGTAAGGGAAATTATGTTCCAGATGTTCCAGATTGTTAGGAAAATATTGGAGAAAATATTCAACTATAAATGATAGGCATGTTCATAATGGAATATAAAGTGGTTTTTTTTTTTTTTTTTTTTTTTTTTACAATGTAAATAAATATAATCAGGATAACCAGAAATACATCATAAGACCTACAGGGATATTTAGATGTTATCTTCCTTTTACTATAGGAGTTACGTGTAGTTTGGCATTCCACTTGTGAATGTCACATATGAGAGATAAGTTAGATACATGCCATTGCCCAGGGACTTATTCTTTTTAAGAAATACAACTTGTTTCTAGAATAATATGATTTATTAAAAATACATTTCAATACTACAAACCTTTTCTACTGTTTTGTACCTTTTGTAAGTGGGCCTGGTGGCTACTTCTTTAGTTACGTACATTATTATAGTGCATAATTGATGTGTTTGTGTAGCTGGAATCTATTCTGCCCTCACTAGTTAGAACATCTTGATTTTCACTAAGATAATCTCTCACAGTGTGTGAGGTCCTGATGGGGCCATCATTCAAGGTGCCCTACAAAGGACTTGACATGATCGTCAAAGTAGGCTGAGATATTCCAGACTTTGAATTTCTCATGGACTCCTTAAGTACCAAAAAGCAAACTGAGCTTTTGTTTTCTGGTAACATTTTCCTGCAATTATTAATTAGTTCTTTCTGTATAGATTACCCAGGATAGCTTTAGTTATTGTCATTTTAAAATTCTAATTCATTTATCTTTATATGAGTTATCTGGTGTGCTTTTAACATACTTAAATGACACGTTTAGTGGCACTGCTGAAATGTGTTCAGGCACACCTCATTTTATTGTCCTTCGCAGGCAATGCTGTTTCCCAAATTGAAGGCATGTGGTGACCCTGCACTGAG
This sequence comes from Acinonyx jubatus, assembly GCF_027475565.1. Lineage (NCBI taxonomy): Eukaryota > Metazoa > Chordata > Mammalia > Carnivora > Felidae > Acinonyx > Acinonyx jubatus. The sequence goes on along the minus strand of NC_069392.1, from coordinate 209,922 downwards.
CAAACGTATTGGCTTCATTTTTCCAATAGCATTTGCTTACTTCATGTCTCTGTCACATTTCACTAATTCTTGCAATATTCCAAACTTGCCATTATTAGTTATGGTGATCTGTGGTCAGTGATTATGATTTGCTGAAAACTCAGCATGGTTTAGCAATGTATTTAAATTAAAGTATGTACATTGCTTTTTTTAGACATAATGCTATTGTACATTTAATAGACTACAGTGTAGTGTAAATATAGCTTTTATATGCGTTAAGAAACAAAACTTCATTTGACTCGGTTTATTGCCACATTTGCTTCACTGTGGTAGTCTGGAACCAAACCTGCAGTTGTCTGAGGTACGTGTGTACGTGTTGCTGTAGAGTGAGGATGGGGAAAAGTCACTGTGCCAGCTTCCTTCTTACAAGGTCAGTTTTCCTCTCCAGTTTCTTTATGTGAATGAACATTAACCTGAAGAAAGTTGGGACCCTGGCAATCACAGCTACACTTCAGGAGTAGCGTATTGCAAACCACAGATGTTTCTCTTTTTAAATTTTTAAAAAATGTTTACTTATTTTGAGAGAGAGACAGAGTGTGAGCAGGGAAGGAGCAGAGAGAGGTGGAGCCACAGAATCTGAAGCAGGTTCTAACCTGCTTGGAGGCTCTGAGCTGTCAGCACAGAGCCCGACGTGCAGCTTGAACCCATGAACCGTGAGATCACATCGGACGTTCCACCGACTGAACTGTCCAGGCGCCCCTCAAGCCACAGATACTCCTGAATCCCCTCCCACTTTGTCCTCTGTACTTGAGGAGGGAATACCACCATTTACCCTCCTTTGAAGGAGGTGTTTAATGATTTCTGAATGCCTGGTCCTTCCTGTGTTCAGCTCATTACACAGGATGCAATCTAAAGATACCTGGAGTAAAGAAGGATGATTCACAGAAGACAAGAGAAAGTTTGCATGAGGGAAGAATGTCAGATACTTGATCAAGTATATTCCCTAAATCTGGAAAATATAATGAGTATGTGTTCTGTCATAGATGTTCCAAGGAAGATTCACACATAATAATGAATTGTGTGAATGTATCGTGTGATGCAAATCCACATGCAACCTTGCCCAGTAGAAATGTTAATATAATGTTGACAACATTATAATGTTTCAACAACGTTGAAATCAAATACTGTGGGAAAGGCTAATGCTAACATTAAGTTCTTAATCTTAAAAAGAAAATTTGGGGCAACTGGTCAGTGTAGAGTGTGCAACTCTTGATCACAGGGTTGTGAGTTTGAACCCCATGTTGCACGTAGAGATTGCTTAAAATAGGGGTGCCTGAGTGGCTCAGTTGGTTAAGTGTCTGACTTTGGCTCAGGTCATGATCTCACGATTCATGGGTTCGAGCCCTGCATTGGGCTTTGTGCTGACAGCTCAGAGCCTGGAGTCTGTTTCGGATTCTGTGTCTTCCTCTCTCTGCCTCTCCCCAACTCACGCTCTTTCTCTCTCAAACATTAAAAAAATAAAATAATAAAATAAAATCTTTAAAAAAAGAAAATCTACCAGATAAATGAAATTTAACAGAATGAATAGATTTACAACCAACAAACAATAAGAAAAAGTAAAAAATTGAATCTCTGGCTTGAAATCTGTCTAGCCCTTCTAACCCTGCCCCAGCCCCAGACTTTTAGTAATAGCTGATTATTCTCAGGAAAATTCAAGGAAAGATAATCCAGCATTTTACGGTTTTTCCAAAAAATCGACATGGGGGGGGGATAATTCATGAGTCGTATTTATGAACATAGGTTAAAATGTACTAAATCTAATAGCAAAATTAATTCAACAATGTGGAGGTGTTTTTTTTTTTAAAGCCATGACAATACGTGTAGCAGACTACTAGTCATGAACCCAGTGTCCCTTCATTACCAACAGAGTCACTGTGCCTTTTTATTTTAAAGTTGATTTATTTATATTGAGGCAGGGGAGGGGCAGAGAGAGAGGGAGAGAGAGAATCCCAAGCAGGCTCTGCACTGCCGACACGGGGCCTGAACCCATGAACCAGTGAGATCATGACCTGAGCTGAAATCAAGAGCCGGACCCACTCAACTGACTGAGCGACCCAGGTGCCCAATTACTGTAGTTTTCATACTGACAATGAGCTCAGCCAAAAAGTTACATTTCTCCATTGTTCTTGTAGTGAAGTATCTTGCTACTAAATTCTGAGTAATGAAGTAGAGGTTGCTGACAGTGTCTAATGGAAAGGCTGTAAAGAAAACTGGGGAAAGCCCCCTAGTGTTCTGGAATCATTTCCCACTTTAATACACAGCACACATGATGGTTGGAGATTGAGCATCCATTGTGGAACCTGGATTCATCTCAAGGACAGAAGCCACCTGCGTCCGTGCTTTCTGGTAATGACGGGGCTGCTATACCAGCTCTACACTACTAACATCTGAATATCTTTTACACAAGGGTGCATGAACTGCCTTGTTTAAGCCACCTTTTCTTTTTTAGGTAGGAAGGGTGTTGGATCTGTTATATGCAGCTGAATGTCACCCTATAAAAATACATTATGATGTTTGGGAGATTTAATATTTAGAAAATCTTCATAAAATTAATCACACTACCAGATAAAAGAAAGGCCATGTGATTATCTCAATATGTGTAGATAACACATTTGATGGAATGTAATACCCTAGATGATTTTTAAATATTACTACATTAGGAATGGAAATTAAATCCTTTAACTTTGCAAACAGAATGTTCCAAAACTGGACATAAGTACTTATTGGTAGATATATGCCATTATATTAAGAAAATTACAAGAATGGCCATCACTTTTATTGAACAGTGTGTGATAATTCTAGCCAATGTGTGGAAACAAGGAATTGGGGGTGAGGGCAGAAAAAAAAAAAACTTCCATTGTTTGGAGGTGTGGTTGTCTGTTTAGGAAAACCAAAATAAACCTCAGGCAAATACAGAGAATTGCAAATAGAGTAGGATCTCTACTGGATGCGTATCAGTTGTGTTGCTCTGCTTCTGGTTAGGCTGGGCAAGCTACGACATCTTAGAAACTGAGAGCACAAACCGCAGTGAGCATGGCGGTAGGAAGTAGAAAGCACTTTCTGTAAGAAAAGAGAGTTTCTGCTCTCATCCTCGGTGAAACTGCAGGAAGAGGAGAGGGCCCACGTAGCAAAAGGGAAAGCAAGACAAACAGGCAGTTGCCTGTGGACTGGCGTGACACATCAGAATCCCAGAGTGCCCCCGCCACGAAGGAGCATCCGGGCAACTCTTTCCCATGGGTCTTCCTGGAACCCTCAGAGATAGTATGACAAGTGCGATATTGATAGGGAAAAATATTTTAATTTTATTTTTTAAAATTTGCATCCAAATTAGCATATAGTGAAACAATGATTTCAGCAGTAGATTCCTTAATGCCCCTTACCCATTTAGCCCATCCCCCCTCCCACAACCCCTCCAGTAACCCTCAGTTCTCCATATTTATGAGTCTCTTCTGTTTTGTCCCCCTCCCTGTTTTTGTATTATTTTTGTTTCCCTTCCCTTATGTTCATCTGTTTTGTCTCTTAAAGTCCTCATATGAGTGAAGTCATATGATTTTTGTCTTTCTCTGACTAATTTCACTTAGCATAATACCCTCCAGTTCCATCCACGTAGTTGCAAATGGTAAGATTTCATTCTTTTTGATTGCCGAGTAACACTCCATTGTGGGTGTGTATATATACCACATTTTCTTTATCCATTCATCCATCGATGGACATTTGGGTTCTTTCCATACTTTGGCTATTGTTGATAGTGCTGCTATAAACATGGGGGTGCACGTGTCCCTTCGAAACAGCTCGCCTGTATCCTGTGGATGAATGCCTAGTTGTGCAATTGCTGGCTCGTAGGGTAGTTCTATTTTTAGTTTTTTGAGGAACCTCCATACTGTTTTCCAGACTGGCTGCACCAGCTTGCATTCCCAGATAGAGAAAAATTTTTAAAAATCCTGTTGAGATGCCCAGGTTTTCCTTTAAGTGCAAGGCAGATACTATCTGAAGGAAGGTGACAGGGCAACAATTGAGAGAAATCCATTAGAAGCACTCCGGACTTTTAGGCTGAGGGATGGGCAGAGAACGGGGAACACACATATATGAAAACCACCCCAGCCCTTAAAATCTATTACAAAAGAATGGAGAAGACTACACAGACTGTAGAGACTGTGTTCTCTACAGAGAGCTGAGAGACTCCCAAGGTCTTGTAGGCCTTCCCAGAGTGCAGGGCTGCTGTTCTCAGAGGACCCAGAGACTAGGCAGCAGCATGAAACATCTCTGGGAGCCTGGAAATCCTAAGAATTGGAAAGCAAAGAGACCTTAGCAATCCAGAAAGCAGTCAGACAGTAAGGCAAGGAGGTAAGTAGTTCACTGAAAGCTGGCGGCTTGGCTGCGAGCACAAGCAAGTGTCTAGAATATTCTCATGCTGAGATCCTAGGCCCTCTGAGGAAAATATCCTGATCCTGTCCTCAGAATATTTGAAAGCAGTTGTGCACTAAATGAGAAGCTGAAACAAAGCCCAGACACAGCTTAATACCAGATTAAATTGATTCTGACCTACACCCCATTTCCCCATCTCACAGCTGACACTAGAAAATATGTACCCTTTTCTCTAGGTAAATATGTATTAAGAGCCAAGAAAATCACCAGAAATAAAGAGGATATTATATAATGATAAAAAAGTAATTCCACCAGACAATCCTAAATGTGCACACATTTCACATCAAAGCTTCAAAATCATTCAAAAACTACTGGAAGGAGAAATACACTCTACCATTGTAATTGGGCATTGCAACAATTCTTTCCTTTTTTTTCTTTTTAAATATTTATTTTGAGAGAGAGGGAGGGAGGGAGAGAGAGAACAAGAACAAGTGGGGGAAGGGCAGAGAGAAGGAGAGACAGAATCCAAAGCAGGCTCCACGTGGAGCCCAATGCAGGACTCAAACTTACAAACTGCAAGATCATGACCTGAGAGACATCAAGAGTTGGACATTTAACCAACTGCACCACCCAGGTGTCCCAACATTTATTTCTGGGTAACAAAATGGGACCAAAATTCAGCAAGGCTATAAAATTAACTGAATACTGCTATCAACAAACGGGATCCAATAGGCATTTCTAGAACATCCAACAGTAGAATACACATTCTTTTCAATTGTTCATGAAGCATTTAGCAATGTGGGTCATGTCTTTGGTCATAAACTGGAACTTAAAAAAAAAATCATGCAAATTGTCTTCAGACTATAATGCAATTTAATAAGAAACCAATAGCAAAAAGAACAGTAAAATATCCAAATACTTGAAAATTAAGCAACACAAATTCCAAATAACCCATGGACCAGAGAAATCTAAAAAAAAAAAAATATATATATATATATTTTGAACTGAACAAAAAAAATACCGCAAATCAAAAATTGTGAGATAAAAAAGCAGTGCTTATAGAGGATTTGTAACATTAATTGCTCATATTAGAAAAAAATAAAGATCTCACATCAATAACCTAAACTGTTACCTTAAGAAACTAGAAAAAGAACAGTAAAATAAGCTGAAAGTAAATACAAATAAAATAATGAAAATAAGACCAAAAAGCAATGAAATAACACTCCCCCCCAAAAAACACTACACATATAAATCTGACAACTGTGATGAGATGCACTAAATTATTTTTTTTGTTTTTGTGTTTTGTTTTTAAATTTAATTCCAGTGTAGTTAACATACGGTGTTATATTAGTTTCAGATACGCATAATAGTGATTCAACAACTCCCTCCATCACCCAGTGCTCATCACGCCAAGTTCACTTCTTAATCCTCATCAACCTCTTTCACCCATCCCCCCCCCCCACATCCACCTGTCTTCAGGTAACAATCAGTGTGTTCTCTACAGTTAAGAGTCTCTCTCTCTCTCCCTCCCTCCCTTCCTTCCTCTCTCCCTCTCTCTCCTTTGCTCATTTGTTTCTTAAATTACACACATGAGTGAAACCATATGGTATTTGTCTTTTTCTGACTTATTTTGCTTAGCATTATACTCTCTAGCTCTATCCATGTCATTGCAAATGGCAAGATTTCATTCTTTTTTATGGCTAATAGTCATTGTATGTATATGCTATGTCTTCTTTATCCATTCACCTATCAGTGGACACTTGGCTGCTTCCATTTCTTGGCTATTGTAAATAATGCTGCTATAAACATAGGGGTGCATATATCCCTTTGACTTCGTGTTTGTTTGTTTGTTTTGTATTTTGGGGGCAAATACCCAGTAGTATAATTACTGCATCACAGTGTAGTTCTATTTTTAATTTTTTGAGGAACCTCTATACTATTTTCCACAGTGGCTGTACCAGTTCACACGCCTACTAATAAGAGGGCTCCTTTTACTCCACATCCTTGCCAACACTTGTTTCTTGTGTTTTTTTTTTAACGTTTATTTTTGAGAGATGGAAAGAGGCAGAGTATGAGCAGGGGAGGGGCAGAGAGAGAGAGACACAGAATCCCAAGCAGGCTCCAGGCTCCGAGCTGTCAGCACAGAGCCCGACGTGGGGCTTGAACCCACGAACCACTAGTTCATGACCTGAGCCGAAGTCAGCTGCTTAACTGACTGAGCCACCCAGGCACCCCTTGTGTTTTTTATTTTAGCCATTCTGACAGGTGTGAAGTGATATCTCATTTTAGTTTTGATTTGCATTTCCCTAATGATGAATGATGTTAAGCATCTTTTCACGTACCTGTTGGTGGAGGTGGACTAAAATTCTTAACAGATAAACTATCAAAAGTCACTTATGCATAAATGGGTAAACCTGAATAGCCCTATAACTACTAAAGAAATTGAATTTATAGTTAAAAACCTTCCCACAAAGAAAAATCCAAGCTCATATCATTTCACGGTGAATTCTACCAAACATTTCAGGATGAAATAATACCAGTTCTATACAAATTCTTCTAGAATATAGAAGAGGAAGAATACTTCTTAACCCATTTTATGTGGTCAGCATTACACTGATAACAAAACCTGACGAAGATATTACAAATAGGCAAAACTGCAAATGGTCGTCATGAACATAGATGCAAAAACCCTCAACAGAAAGCTAAATCAGGGTTGAGCAAAGATGGAAGAATGCCATATAAATATATTTGCTGATAAAGTAGGAAGAATGTGAGTAAGCTTGGGAAGAGGAGAGAGAGGGATGGGGGAAGTAATGTCATTGATATTAGAAAACCAAAAAGGATACTATCTCAACTGATAGGCTGATTATAAAAGATGGAGAAAAATGAGATTCAGGGCACCATAAAAAGTTATAAAAGTAACATCTCCCCCTCCCCCCAAAATAGAAAACTTCCTAAATCACAAAAGAAATCATTTGGAAGAACAAAGGGCCAAATAAAACAACAACAACAAAAATACATTGCATTGAAATAACGGATGAAAAGAAGGAGGAAAACTCTTTGTGACAATAGAATTCAAACTGATAAATGTAGAAAAAATGACGAAATTAGAAAGTCACCATTTGGCAACCATTATAGTAAAGATTGTTTCAGTCAGGAATTATCAATGGATGTTAAAACTTGTGAGCAAAAATGTAATGAGAAACAAATATTACAGTCTCAAAGTCTCTTCCTCCTAGATACTAATTAATGGAAAAAATAGTAACTTTAGACTGAGAAATTTGAAGAAATAGGAAACACTTTTACATAAATGATAGCAAAATACAATGCTAAACAGTATTTAAAGGAAAATGTTTAGCTTTAAATGAACATATTAGAAGAGAAAAAGATTAAAAATTTATTTTCTAGCCCTTTATTTAATGAAGCTAGAAAAGCAAAGCAAATTAAGCCCAGATTAGGAAGGCAATAGCAAAGAGCAGAAAATGATTAAATAACAACAACAACAAAAAAATGTACTGGGAGAAAAATGTATCACCAAAAGTTGGTCCTTAGTAAGACTGATAAAATTCATTTCCAATAAAGAAAAGGCAAGAAAGAGAAAAGAGACACTGCCAATATCCAGAATGAAAATGGGAATATCATAATGGATTTTACATGAAAATAAATAATGAATCATGAATAAACAAACAATGAATAAATATAAAAGATAATGCAAGTCAAAGAAGGTTATATAATAGGGAAACACATTTGATAGTTTTGATGATATGGATAAATTCCTTGAAAATCACAACTTAAAACTGACACAGAAAGAAGTAAAATGAGTTAGTCCTGAATCTGTTGAAGAAATTGAATTCCAAATTTAAAACCTTTCTACAAAAAAAGCTTGAGGCCTAGATAACTTCACTAGTGAATTATTCCTGACATTTAATGCAGACATAATTTCAATACTATAAAAATTTCCAGAGAATACTTCCCAATACTTTTTAGGAGACCAGTGTAACTTTGATGCCACAGACACATGGGATGAAATGAAACTGTAGACCTATCTTTTTCTCAAAAACAGTGATGTATAAGTCCTAAACAAAAAATTAGCAGACTGTATCTGGTTTTTTTGTGAGGCAAACACGATAACCACACACTACAGAAACTGGCCTGTATCTCGTGACTTATAAAAATTACATCACAGTCAAGTATGGTTTAGCCTATCCATGCAAAGATGCTTTAAAGTAAAAAAAAATTTTTTCAAAAAAAAAAAATCAACCACTGTAATATACCACATTTACAGAATAAAGGAGAAAAATAGTATGAGATGTAGAAAGAAAGTTGATAAACAGATGTTCATAGCAGTGTTTTAAAAATAGTACTAGAGAGGAACTTCCTTAATCTGATAAAGGGTATCTACAAAAGAAATCTGCAAAATACTTCATGATGTAAACACATCATGATTGCTTTTCATAGTGAAATATTTAATGCCTTCTCCTCTCATACCAGAATAGAAAACTGACAACATTGAAGATTGGTGGTCCTAGTCAATGCAATATATTTGTTTTAATTTTTATTTTTAAGTAGGCTGCGTGCCCAGAGCGGAGCCCAATGCAGGGCTTGAACTCAAGATCCTGAGATCAAGACCTGAGCTGAGATCAACAGCTGGACACTTAACTGAGCCAGCCAGGTGCCCCTGCAATTAAAAAAAATTTTTTTTGAGTGTAAAGATAACTGGGGCGCCTGGGTGGCTCAGTCAGTTAAGTGTCCAACTGTTGATCTCAGTTCAGGTGTTGATCTCACGGTTCTTGAGTTTGAGCCCCTCATCGGGCTCTCTGCTGTCATCACAGAGCCGCTTCAGATCCTTTGTCCCCGTCTCACTCCGCTCCTCCTCAGCTTGTTCTCTCTCTCAAAATAAATATATAAACTTTAAAAAGTGTAAAGATTAGAAAGAAAGAAATGAAAAACAACATGTTTGTGTAGTTAGAAAAATCCAAAATAATCTAAAAATTAACTGTTAGAATTAATGAGAATCTAGCAAAGTTGCTAGATAGAAGGCCAATATAAAAAAATCAACTGGGACACCTGGGTGGCTCAGTCAGTTAGGCATCCGAGTTTGGCTCAGGTCATGATCTCACAGTTTGTTGAGTTCAAGTCCTGTGTGGGGCTCTGTGCTGACAGCTCAGAGCCTGGAGCCTGCTTCAGATTCTGTGTCTCCCTCTCTCTCTGCCCCTTCCCTGCTCGTGCTCTCTCTCTCAAAAATAAATAAACATTTAAAAAACAACTGTATTTCTCTATATTGCAAAAACAGAAATGGTACTAAAAGTACCATTGACAACAGAATCAAAAACATTAAGTGATAGACATAAATCTGAAGGGAAGTGTGAAAAGTTTATACACAGAAAACTACTAAATATTGCATGAAATTCAATAAATTGAGATCTATTTCATAATCATGGATCAGAAGACCCAATATTTTTCTCAAACATTTCCTAATTGGTCTATAGATTCAATGCAATCTCAAGTAAGGTCCTAGTACATATACTTCTGTGAAAATTAATGAACTGATTATAAAATTTATGTGGAAATGCAAAGAGTAAAGAATAGCCCAAAGAGGAAGAACACAGAAGGGTACACACTGAGTATCAAGACTTACACCAAGATTAAAATAGTATGGTTTTGTGTAAAGCTAGACAAATAAACCAGTGGAACAGATCAGAGAACCCAGAAACAGACCCACACTTGTATCAGCATCTGATTTAAGGGAAAAGTGCCCCTGCAATACAGTAAAAGGTCAAATGGGCTAGGCCAATTGGATATCCATATGGGAAAAAAAATTGACACGACATAGTTCATTCTAGAAGTTAAAATGATTTCCAGATGAGTTGTATACCTAAAAGTAAAGGGAAGAAAGTAGAGCCTCTAGGTTACAGTGGGGGGACATGTGGCATTTGAGGAGGCAGATTTAGCAAATAGAATATAAAAGTATCAACCATAAAAGGTTGCATTACACCAAGCATTTTTTCCTAAACGCATCTTTAAGAAAATGAAAAGAAGAGCTACTGGCTGGGAAAAAGTATTTTCATTACACACATATGAAAAGAACATAGATCCAAGTTTTATAAAGAACTGCTACAAATCAGTAAGAAAACTTAAGGCAAATGGGCAAAGAACTTGAGCATGTCACAAACAGATAACCAAATAGACATATGCACATCGCATATGCTCATCACCATTAGTCATTAGGGAATACAAACTGCAGTGGTATTTCACCACACACCCTCCAGAATAGATCAGACTCACAACATCCAACAAGTATTGGCAAGGAAGTGGAAAAACTGGCCTCATACATAGCTGGTGGGAAGGTACATGTGTACAGCTTCTTTGGAAAATGGTTTGGCAGTTTCTTCGAAGACTAAACATATGCCTATAATATAACTCAGCTTTTCTTCTCCTGGTTGTATACCCAAGGGAAATGAGCGCATGTGTTCACTCTGAAATGTCACAAGAATGTTTGTGGCATCTCATCGATAATATATGAACTGCAAACACTTAAAATTCCAACAGTTGAAGGGAGAAACAGTTTGTGGTATACTGAAACCACAGAATTCTACACCACAGTAAGAAGTAATGAACTATTGATACATGCAACAGCATGGATGAATCTTAAAACACTGTGAAGTAAAAGAAGCCAAACTCAAAGGAATATATACTATATAATTTCACTTATATGAAGTTTAAGAAAAGGCAAAACTTACCTGTGGCAATAGAAGCCAAAACAGTGACTGTCTTTGGGATATACTGACCCAATGATGCCAATGGTGCCAGTGGGCACCAATGATGCCTGTTAGCATGCTAAAGTATGCCCTATCTTGATTTGGGTGTTGGTTTTCTATTTATGTGAAGTACAAAAACAGGCAAGGCTGATCTGTGCAGACTTAAGTCAGAAAAGTGGTTACTCTGGGGGGATAGTGACTGGAAATGAGCACAGGAGACCCCACAGTGTGCTGGAGACATGACGGCTCAAGTATATACATATATTAAAAAATCAGAGGTATACCCTTGAGATTTGTGCACTTCATGGAAGTTATTTCTCAATAGAAAAAACACAGGATCAAAATCATTAAGAATTTTCACCGTGAAAAATGTATTTTCACGGTTTTGCACTTATATTTTCATTCAGCTATTTACATGTAATATTAAGCTAATTTAAGCAAATGCTTTTGGTTAAACATCTTTTTATACCTGTTTTTCAACAACAAAAATACACAAGTCATTTTTTCCTTCCTGCTCTACTCAGGGTAGGCAATCAACAACTCTTTTTTGAGGGGATGGATTCCTCAGGTGCAGGAATACACATTCATTTCTGATGTCAGTGCCCAGCATAGGCCTGCAGTATGAGAAGCATCAGGAAAGTTTGCTGAGTAATGATAGAATGCAGGTTACACGGACACTCCCCTCCTTCTCTCCTACCCTCCATCTCAGTAAGCTTGGTAGACATCACATCCCTCTGCTCCCAGGGGGCATACTCGTGGCAGAAAGCCTGTGTCCAACAAGCAGTGGTTCATGTCAAAAAGAAATCCACATACTTTGTAATCAGGTGGATGTGAGTTAACCTCAACCCTTCTACCAGTTCTGTAACTATACACCAGTGAGTTACCCTCTTGGGTGGGCATCTGTAACATGTCCCCAAACTTACAGATCTAGACTCCAGGGAGTGTTGGTCTCCCCACCTGCTGAGTCATTGCCCTAAAGCTGGAACCCAGAGTCATGAAGGAGGCATGCCATCGTGGTGTTGGGAGTGGGGTGCTGGACCATGACCCAGAAGAGGACACTGCAATGCTTTGACCCATCAGAAGATCTTCATGTAGAGGTGCATCTTGTCAGACTCATCAAGTTTGTGAAAGAAAAGGGTTCAACCCTCTAGCAGGGCTGTTAGTCTGAACTGTTTCTGTCATAGCAGAACAGGGAGCCATTTCTAATGCCCTCTGGGAGGGTGCTTTAAGTTGAGGTCCTGCTTTCCTGTTGCCTGTCCCCCATCCACATCTGCCTACTTCCATGACCACTCTTAAGCTCTTGTTTATGTTCCCTCAGTCCTTTACAGAATTTTACCCAGGACATCAAGTCCCCTGTCTCTCTTTTCTGCCAGGCATCTTCTTCCTAGGATGTTTCCCAGGAGACCAGCTCGCTATAGTTGTGCGAACGCAGTGAAGGGGCCCAAAGGACTGGTCTCCAACAGCTACAAACCATCTAATATGCAAACAGACATGAAAAAATCTAACAGATCTCCCGAGAGGTACTTACCCTGGGACCACTGAGAAGGCAGTGAGAAATGGGACCTGAATCCCCTCAGGGGAACCCATGGTAATGAAGGTGATATTCCCTGCAGAGAAGAGGGCTTCAGGGTGAAGCAGAGGTTCCTAGCAGGCTGATCTAGATTGCCTCCCAGCCTTCTGTGGATCAGGGATTTTAAAAATTGTGTTCAACGTATCATGACAGGGGAAAGTGCATGAATCACCAAAAACTTTTTTCCCCGCAGGGTTTTCCCCAAGTCTCCATGTCCAGTGTGGGACCTCAACCCCATGACCCCAAGATCAACTCATATGTTCCTCCAACTGAGCTGGTGAGGTGCCCCACCAGAGATTTTCTAAAAAGCAAAAGTAATATGGAGGAAACTACCTTGCCAGATTTTAAATGTGATAAAAATAAATGGTATACATAAGAAACAAAATGATGATGATGAAGATAGCACTTTTTGAATATTGACTAATTATCTCAATCCCATGAAGGGTTCTGTTATTATCTCCATATTACCAAAGATGGAAAGAACGTGCAGGTGACCAATAATTTGGCCGAGTTCATATAGTTGTCAAGTAATTGAACTGAGAGTCCACCCCAGGTAGCCTGTGTCTTGGAGAGAACAGAAAATCTGGAAGGAGTAGTATTCTTTAGAATGTGTTATGTGCTAATGATTTCATCTACATTAGAAAGCATGGAAGAGAGGCAGTCCTTATTTACAATGGGCACAGGTCAGCCACATTTTGGCACTATCTTTTGTTGGGAGATCAAACCTCTATTAAAAGTGCAGCTTATGAAGTGTTCGTCCCGATTTAGAAAGCTTAGAAATAGTTATGTGCTGAAGTTAAGAACAGAAGTTTCCTTGTCTGTTATTGGTGCAGGGCCTCTGGAAGGTGTTTTAATATTCACTGGACCTATTTCCTGATCAGTAACAAGGGAACATAGTCTTAGTTCGGGTGTGGGGGTGGGAGGCTCATATAATAATATCTTCCTTGGGACATACTGAGTGTTCAGCAAATGGCAACCAAAAAAAGTGATGTTTTTTAGTGAATTAGGATCGTGTAATTTGTTGAATTACATTTGAATTTAATTCAATAATGTAGATTTACATTTTAGGTTCCACTGACTTTTTTAAAATTAAAAATAATTTTTTTTAATGTTTATTTATTTTTGAGACAGAGAGAGACAGAGCATGAACAGGGGAGGGTCAGAGAGAGGGAGACACAGAATCTGAAGCAGGCTCCAGGCTCTGAGCGGTCAGCACAGAGCCCGACGCGGGGCTTGAACTCACAGACTGTGAGATCATGACCTGAGCCGAAGTCGGAAGCTCAACCGACTGAGCCACCCAGGCGCCCCTCCATTGACTTTTTAATTCATTGGAGAGCAATCAGGAATATTTTCATTGAGCATCTAGTGGGTCCTAGAGAAAAAGACTAAGATTGCACTAACAGCAAGATTTCACTGTAAATGCGAGGGTATGCTGTAGCAAATCCCTAATTCCCCCTGTGTTCACCCATATCAGGGATGCTCCAGCCTCACTATACAGTTGACTGTTGAACACGTGGGGTTAGGGACACCAGCCACATGCAGTTGGAAATCCATGTATGAGCTTTTGATGAGGGAAACAAAGGCAAAAGAAATGTAGCATAAATTAAATCTCCTTACAGCTTGCAGCCCAATGACAGACAACCTGAAATACGCAGAGCGTCACCTTCCTCGAGGAACTCATGGCTGCCTTACTTCCTCAATGTTCTTGTTTTATCAAAGACTAAAAGTAACCTCATCTTAACAGCAGCTCGCCCCTCAAGGTCCCGAAAGCCTTGCTTCCAAATTCCGTAGAGTCTTATGCTATCCCTAACCCTCACTTAAAAGTATATAATCAGTCACTCCTCACAACCCCAGTGCAGCTTTCTGTCCATGGGTCCTGTCCTGTGCTTTAATAAAACCACCTTTTTGCACCAAAGACGTCTCAAAAATTCTTTCTTGGCTGTTTGCTCAAGAACCCCATCACTTCAACTTCCCCAAATCTTAACTACTAATAAGCTACTGTTGGCCAGAAGCCTTCCTGATGACATAGCTAATTAACATACATTTTATATGTTATATGTATTTTATATTGTATTCTTAGAAGTATTATTTAAAAATTTTTTTCAACGTTTTTTTAATTTATTTTATTTATTTTTGGGACAGAGAGAGACAGAGTGTGAACGGGGGAGGGGCAGAGAGAGAGGGAGACACAGAATCGGAAACAGGCTCCAGGCTCCGAGCCATCAGCCCAGAGCCTGACGCGGGGCTCGAACTCACGGACCGCGAGATCGTGACCTGGCTGAAGTCGGACGCTTAACCGACTGCGCCACCCAGGCGCCCCTTAGAAGTATTATTAAGAAAATCATATGGAAGAGAAAATATATTTAAGGTACTGTATTTGCTTTTTTAAAATCCAGGTATAAATGGACTTGTATAGTTATTTGTTTCTTTATTTGAGAGAGAGAGAGAGAAGAAAGAGAGCACACGTGAGTGGGGAAGGAGGATGGGGGAGAGAGAAAATCTTAAGCAGGCTTTATGCTCACCTTGGAGCCCATGCTGGGCTACATCCCACCACCCCGGAATCATGACCTGGGCCGAAATCAAGAGTTCGCTGCTCAACTGACCTAGCCACTCAGGTGCCTTTAGACCCTGTAATTTACCCCCTTTTGTTCAAAGGTCATCTGTACTTGGTCAGTCAGGACTGCTTCCTACAACCCTGTTGTTTTCTCTTCCCATTCCTTGAAAAGAGCCTTAAAAATAGAAATATAGACTCTTCTTTTTATAAAAAATAGAAAACGTGGTAAGTAAAAAGAAGGAAATTAAAACGCCTAATAAAAATAATGAAGTAGAATAGTAATTCTATGTCTACGTTCAAGCAGAGTTTAACAACGTGGCCTATATCATTCTATGCTTGTACCTTTCAAATCGGCTCATCTCACTCAAACTGTCTTGTAACACCCCTTTTTTATTGTACAATGTATCATGACAGGGTCAGGCCGATATACATTCTTCTGCAGCAGAATTACTAATAACCTTCCAGGAGCCCGTTCTCTTTCTGAAGTGTGATTTATTTAGCAAATCTTTCACCAGACACTTGGGTTGTTTCCAGATTTTCACTCGATCAAACGCTGAAATGTTTATGTTCCCGCCAAAGTCTTTTGCATAAGCTTTTAAGCTTTGTCTTCAGAGAATCTTAGATGACCCGCCCGGGGCCATCCTAGGTCGGAAGATCTCTGGGCTGAGGTCGGCCGGAGATCCGGGGTCGAAGGCGCAAGGGGCTGTCCCCGGTGGCCGCTCTAGGAGCCCGGCTA
Source organism: Acinonyx jubatus (assembly GCF_027475565.1). Classification (NCBI taxonomy): domain Eukaryota; kingdom Metazoa; phylum Chordata; class Mammalia; order Carnivora; family Felidae; genus Acinonyx; species Acinonyx jubatus. Next base: position 193,900 of record NC_069392.1, on the reverse strand, counting down.
CAGGAGTCCCCCACTGCGCCGCAGACCCCGCACCCTCCACAGGGACCTCTGTCTCGACCTCATCTCCTAGGGAGGGTCTGGATTTGAAAGGCGCCCGCCTCGAGCAGGGGTCAGGGAGGGGATGCGGGAGGGGAATGTCTGCCCCAAGAACTGCGCCCTCAGCTGGGCTTTGGCTCCGCCACGGGGTGCCTGGTGTGGGGGTCAGTCAAAGGTCACAGCTTTCTCCTGCTCCCGCCGCAGGGGCACGAGGGTCCTGGCGCCTTTCCCTACACCGCCGAGCAGGGCTCTCTCTACAGCCCACGACCCCCAAGACCCTGGTCCCGCTCCTTCCTGCGTCTGAGGACGCGCAGAGCCAGGCTTCACTGCCCCGGTGGTCCCCCAGAAAGTTCTGGTTCTTCCAGAACGCCCAAGGCCCCCACAACTTGTCGGCGCCCCCCTCCCCCAACCGAGAACCCGCACGAACTCAGGGGAGACCTCCCTCACGCAGGGGCGCAGGCCCAGAGGCCCGGGGTCGTCGGGCGGAGCCCTCGCGCGGATTGGCCGCGGCCTCGATACTTTGTCGCAGCCGCGCCTTCCGCGGACTTGTGGGCCGAGCACGTGCGCTGGAGCGGAAGTGGGGCGCGGGCGGCCGGGCGCGGTGAGTCCCGGCGGAGGGGCGGGCGGGCGGCCTGCCTGAGGGGGGCGGGTGCGCTGCGCCGGCCCTGCGGCGCCGAGAGTGGGGGCGCTGGGCAGCAATCGCGGCCTTTGCGGGGGAGCAGCACGCCCCGAAAGGTACGGGGTGGGGGTGCGGCCTCAGCCAGGCTTCGGGGAGGGTGCCCAGGTCTGGGCACCTGGCAGAGCCACAGCCCCCCGGGTCCCCTCCATCCCTGCCCGGGGCCGGGTCCCCTCAGTGTCCCCTGGAGGTACCCCCCAGGAAGACACTTTGTTCTTGAAGCCCGAGGTCCCGCCTGCAGGAGCCTGGCCCTTAGCCTCCTGTCCTCTCTTCCTAGAGCCGGTGCGGGGGGGGGGGGGGGGGGGGAGGGCGGGGGTTTGCGCCGGAAGATCCTGGGGTCCTGAGAGGAGCCCTCCCCTTACCGTCCCTGCCGAAGCCCCGGAGCCTCGGCTCCCTGGGGGGACACGGGATCTGAGGCCTACTGCCCTTCGCGATGGGGAGAAACACTGGGCTCCAAGGTAGGATCTGGTGAAGCCCAAAGCCGTGGCGTAGAGCTCTTCCTCCTAGTGGGCGGCCCCAGGCGCCAGGAGGACCCAAGAGGCAGTGCTGGGCCGAAAGAACTAGAAACTGCTGCTAGACCCTCCTTCAGGGAGCGCGCACACAGGCCTGTTGGCTGCAGTTCTGGGCACGCATGTCGTCACCACATTTGTGGAAAGCGGTTTGGTAGCATCTACAGAAAACACAGCTGCCACATAGCGCTCCCCTTTAACCTTGCTTACGTGAGTCTGTTCGGTAGAAGAGTAATCCTGAGCCCAAGGTGTTAGGGTTGTCATGCTGCCTAAGTGTCCAGGAGTGGAGAGATGTGGAAAGAAGCCTGGCCCCTACCGTCGTGGGCCACTTGACAGGACCGTTCATATGGACCAGGAGATTAATCACGAGCAATCTGTCTCTGTTGGTAAAACTGCTGTATGTATATGGAGATTTTTATAAAAAAGAAAATTCACAAAGCCTTCGGATCCAACTTGCCATAGCTTACCTGTGTGTGTGGGGGGGCGACGGGGGGGGAGGTTGCGGAGTAGATGGACTGGGCACAGGGAGGCCTTGCAGATGTTCGCTCCTTTGTGTATATGTTTAACGTGTGGGATTAGGACAATCTTTAAAACTTTGTGTTTTTCAAATATGTTGGCTTTTTTTTTTGTTTTCAAAATCAAAATAAAAAGCAGATGGTGCTAGTCCTGCCTCTGGAAGGTCCCATGGCTCCTCTTTGTAGAGTGCAAGCAGTGTCTGCCCAGCCCCTGGCCCGGGGTACCTCCTTACTGCTTCAAGAGGCCTTGGCATCCATTGCACAGATACCGGGGAACTCTAATGACCCCAACACACATGGTCCGTGCCCTGATTGAGGTCAGAAACGGAGGGGAAAAAAAACCCCACCATTACCTTGTGTGTATAAGAAAGTGGGGCAGGGGCACCTCGGGGGCTCAGTCGGTTCAGTGTCTGACTTCAGGTCATGATCCCGGGATTGTGGGATCCAGCCCTGTGTCGGGCTCTGTGCTGAGTGTGGAGCCTGCTTGGGATTCTCTCTCTCTGCCCCTTTCCCGTGCTCATACATGTGGTCTCTCTCCCTCCCTCTCTAAAATAAAATTCAAAAGAAAATGAAGAATGTGGGGGACAGAGAGGAGGAGATAGGAGAAGACCAGGGTGGGGCCTGTGGACGGGACACAGACAAAAGGTTCGCGGGCATGAGATGCGCCATCGCAGTGACAGTACCTAGTGCACAGCAAAGGACTAAAGAAAGGAAACTAGCCGGCATCTGACACCCCTCTCTGCCTTCCCCTGGGGAGCTCTCACAACCATGTTAAAAATGCCTGTGGCTGGAGGGGCCTCGCAGAGTTGAGGATTGAGGTGCAGCCGGCATGTGGCCATCATGATGACTGTTGTGTTGTTCGCAGAGGGGCCGACCCAACGTGGGATGCAGAGCTTCCTGAAGCTGCTGAGGGAGAGTGGGGGCGCTGGGCCACCCCTGGCGGAGCTGGTGACTCTTGCAGGCAGGCTGTGCCGAGACCTCCAGGATGACCCCGCCCAGGCGCAGCCCTTGGTCACAGCCGTGTTGGACAGTCAGCTCCGCCTGCACCTCTTGGACAATGCGGACGTGGCCTTCGTGTGTGCCCGGGTGCTGGCCCAGCAAGAGCAGCACCAGGCTGCCTGCCGGGTGCTGGAGGTAGGATGGATCGGTGAGGGGGGCACAGACAGGTTCAGTGGCCACCACCGTCCCGAACACAACGGAGATGTGGGGAGACTTCTTTATAAACGGAGCCAGGAGGGTCTACTCTGCCTCACAGATTCTAGCTACCTTGTGATCTGAGGCAACACTGTCCCTTTATGAGGTCCATTCTGAGTGGTGGCCCTGGCTCGGGGAGCGGGGCTCCCAGGTGGTGAGACGGTCAAACAGAGCCAGGCTTTCGATCCTTGAGCCACAGGTCTGCAGTCGAGAACGCAAACCGAAAGTATCGTTGTCACTCCTCTGGTGATACTTGGATGCTGACTCATTTGGCATTGATGTGACCTGACCTGCACCGAGGTGAAGCCATTTATGGTCTGTAGCCACTTAATGTGACCGTGGTGCATTCTGCTGCCTAAATACCGGTATGTTTGATTCTAACGTGCTGCCTGCCCCAGATGACACTGGGGTGGTGCATATTACGGAGCGTATGCCTGTGTTACTCCCTAAAATCTGAGACATTCTGAATTCCAAAGTACATCTGGCTCGAAGGGCTTCATGTAAGGGATTTGGAGGCATCCTTTTCCCTTTCACCCCCAGATACAGTTCATGCCTGGTTCATGCTGAGTTTACCTTGGAAATCCTCACTTCTTTCCAGTTCTTTCCGTTTCCACTCCTTCTGCCACAGGCTGTGTGGGGTCCTCCTGGTTGCTCCCCTAATGTCCCCTCCTGTCCCCTTGATTTGTTCCTGTAGCAGCCACAGGGAGTTTGAAAACTGCAGATGGGCCGTGGTCTGCATGAGTCTGCAGGCGGCTCAGGAGCCTGCCATCTGAGATTGCCTGCTTTTTAGTCTCTCTTTTGGACTCTCCCCCTGCTTCCTTCATGTAGCCATGCTGCTTCCTGCTGTCCCTACAACTCCTGAGATCTTTCTGTGTCTCAGGACCTTTGCATGTGTTCTCGCCTGTGCCAGAGGCCGGAGCCTGGCTCTTTGTGTGCCTGGTGTCTTTCTTCTTCTCTGGTTTCTGCTGTAGATGTCACGCTGTCTAAGCAGTGCCCACTTTATTCTCCAGTGGAGAATCTTGTTCACCCTATAGCTCCTTCCTCAGTTCCTAATTAGAAGAATTATTTGTTGGTATTCATTTTGTCTGCCTTCCCTTGCTGCACTGCAGGCCCCATAAGAGAGGGGCTGCCTTGGTTCTGCTTGTTAAAGGATCCACGGCACGGAACATAACACCTGTAAGTAAGAGGGGCTAAGTTTTCCCAAATCTGTCAAAATGGATCCGGTAAACAAACAAGGGAAAACACAGAGTTGTAATAATGTCTGTTAAGGCATTTCAATGATGAAATGTGTGAGTGACACCAGTAGTGAAAAACTCCCAATAGAGGGATTATAAACACAGTCTGGATGGTCCAGAAATGTCTCTGAGAAGGTGACGTATAGCTGAGACCTGAGAGAGAGGATGGGGACACCACACCAAGAAAGGATGTTTCCTGCCCAGGGCCACATCCTGCAGGTAGCAAGTTTCCCATATACATTCCCGGACGGCTGTGCCCTCGGCCAGTGAAAGTCACAGCCCAGAAAAATGGGCTTTTCTGATGCTGTGGAGAGAAAGCTAAATGATTGTCAGCACCTCCCTTGCCAAGATGGTCCTGAGGACATTGGAGTTAAATGCAAGAACCCCACACACTGACTACAGCAGCTGGGTTCTGGGGGAGGCCAGCCGCAGGTATCCTTGGCCATCTCCAGAGTCTGGTTATGTGATCAAGTCCCACTGGGTTAGTGAGCTGTCACGGGGCACGGACCAGGACTTCACCCCACTTGACTCAGAATGTACTCGCTGGGCACCGGAGGGGCCAGCTCTGCTGGGTGGGAGAGAAAGGTCTTTCATGCAAGATGTGGGTCAAGCCTTGGAATCCCCATGTGGTTCTAACTGTGGCTCTGCCTCTTGCGTGTTGTGTGGCCCCAGGCCAGTCATTTGTGTTCTCCTTGCTTCCTGCTCTTCATCTGTAAGCAGTGACTGAGAGCTGTGTTCACCTCATGTGTTGTGTGGGAGGGTTGAAGGGCTGAAATGACCTGAATGGCTGGCTGGGCCACCAGGGACAGAGCCTGCTGGTGATTGGAGTGCTGGGTTCATGCCCTCGTTGCTTGGCACATCAACAGGCAGCTCTTCTCAGGGATCAGGTCGGGTCAGATGGCAGTGCTCCAGGCAGGGCGAGGGCAGCCAGGTCTCAGCAGGCTTTTCTCGGCAGGGTTGCCGTGTGCCCGGAGGCAGCCAGGAGCTGGTCCAGCTCTGGAACGACATTCACTACCATCTGGTCATGAAGCGGCTGGGCGTGGCTGTGCTGACCCCAGTGCAGAAGTTCCGCTGCAGAAAGAGGTATACTGCTGGTCTGTCTTTGTGCTTATTCCCTAGGACTCCCGAGGGCTGTGCCTTCTAAAACCACAGGGGGGCCGAGGTGAAATAGAGGCGGGGAGATAAATGCAGAAGTCAGAAGAAGCCGTAGTAGTCAAAAGATCATAGGCTCTACGTCAGCCATTGTGCCCCACACTGAGCCACACTCTCCACCTACCTGCGCAGCTGGGGGAGGGGTGCATTCCCATTTATGCTTGCAGGGTAAGGAGAGGGAGCCTTTTCCAGGACCCAGGCAGAGAGTTCTAGTTGCGGCAGGAGACGCTGCCTTCTGGTGAGGGCTCTGCAGAGAAGGGGGCAGCAGGTGGGCACCCTGACCTTACTCTCTTCCTCTCCTCTTCTTCTCCCTTGGGTAATTTCCAGCACCTGTGTCTTAGGTCATCTGATTCTCGCAGACAGGCTCTGCAGGTGCCGTGGTCTGGATCTCAGTGCCATCCCTTAGGGCTGCAGGACATTTTAAGGAGAATAAAGAGGAGAGAGATGCAAGCATTAGAGGAGATACGTGTGGTGCTTAGAAGATTGCCTGGCACGTGAGAGATGCTGGGCCCATCCTCAGCACCAAGTAAACATTACAAGTGCTAATTATTATTATTATTACTGTCATCACCATTCACAGATGAGGAAACTGAGGCACAGAAAGGTCAGCAACTTGCCCAGGGTTACACATGAGAGAGATGCAAAGCTAGGCTTCCAGGAGAGACACTGAGGCTGCACAGCCTTTGTCCTTCATCTTGCGTGTTCCTCTCTGACCAGGAGGAGCTGCAGATCTCGCTCTGAGCTCCTGCCAGCCCAAGTGACAGGGGGTTCCTGTCCCACAGGGCCTGGTTACTGGCCTGGTTACTGGAAGAAGAGATGGATTCCTTCTGGATCAGAGAGAATTATTTTCCCAGTGCCCACAAAAGAGTGAGATATACCCTCAAAACCCAGCAGTTAATCAGCCTTGGGGTCTTCAGGAAAGCAGTCATGTCCCTCCATATAGGTGCTAATGGCCTGCCAGAGTCCAGTGCAAGGAAGAAAATGATTTGGGGATCAGTATGCAGTATTTGGAAGGGGCCCCTGATTGCAGGATGCTATTGGAGGTGCTGGGGGTAATGCTTGGGCCCTACTCTCCTGGGCTGACATTGGGTATGGACAATGGGTGGTAGATGAGGAAACACTGTGGATTCCATAATCAGAGTGGGGAGTACTAGACAGAGAATGTGCTTAGTAGAGGACTATCCTGCCTTTGTTCTTTGCTGTGGGTTGGAAGTTGCAGGCAGGCTCACCTAAGCCTTGGCTTGGAGGCCTGAGCTGTGGGACAGCAATCCCTAGATGTGTAAGGAGGGGATGATATTGGGGTTACAGCCATCATGGTTGGTACACTGCCTAAGTGTGGCAGGGTCTCCTAAAGGTGGTTAGTACAGGAGCAGGGGCAAGAGGTTCTTGGGAATCTTTGGGAGTGATTGTAGAAAGGGTTGTGTCAGGGCAGATTTCGGAGGATTTGCTGACGAGTGAGATGTGTTGGAGGAGGTAAAGAGAATAAAGCTGGACTCCAGGGCTCTTGGTCTGATTGACTGGAACATGATGGTTTCTCACTGAGATGCACAGAACTGGGGGAAGATCCGAGAGCAAAGGATCGAGCTCCATTTGGGATGTGGTATGTGTGGGATGCATTTTTGACATCCATGGTGATTTGTTCATTTGGTGTTTGGGTACCTTGGGTGTTCCTCACAGGTAGTATTTGTTTATATATCACTTTTTCCTTTTGGAAAAACTCGTGTATATATACCGTAAAGAGTAGCATAGCCCACCTCAATATCTTCATCATCCACTTTCAGTAGTTACCAGCCATTGGTCAGCTGTGGCATCTCAGTGAGCGGTAGTGGAAACCCTGGTGACACCCCTCTGAGGTTGTGCCGTGAAATGTGGGCCCCTCCCTTCTTCAGGGGATGGACGCTTGGGACTCTGCAGCTTAGAGAGGAGAGCAGCCAGTGAGATGAGAGGATGTCTGGGGGTGCAGTGTTTGAGAGCACACGAGGTGCATCCAGGAGAAGGGGTGTCTGTAACCACCACTTCACTGTCTTTATCCAGAAACCCACCACCCCTCTCCCTCTGCCCTGATGGCCTGAAGAGCCGAAACTTTCCCAGAGAGGTTCGCCGGAAGCTGCACGACTTTGCCTCGAGCGTGAGCACCAACCCCAGCAAGGCCGAGCGGGTAAGAACCCAGGAGATCGAGGCTCGACAGCCCCCCGTTTAGCCTACCCGCCCCCCCCCCCCCCCCGACCTTAGGTGACGCCACCACCCTTAGATGACTCACACCTTTACAACCTCCCCTCCTCCGGACCTCCCCAGTGGCCCGGCTGCCAGGATGCTGGGGGCTTCCGCCTCTCTCAGAACTTTCCTGGAGACGGGAGCTCATTGGCTGGCAGCTCGTGACCATCCAACCTGCACTCGTGGAGGGTCTAGTTTTCAAACGTGGGGTCATCATATCCCCACTGCTGTCGTGGAGCTTCCAGCCTGAGGGAGGCAGGTATTTGCGGAGCTCAGGGCCAGCAGGGCGCCATCCTCAACGTAGCCCCGGGAACCTGGAGGGACGGAGTGGAGTGGGGTGAGGTTGCTAGGGGTAAAGAGGCTAGATACGACCAGTGGGAGTTTCCCGGTGCTCCAAAATCCCGGCCTGTTCTCTCCGCCCACTTCTCTGCTCTGTCCAATCGGCAGGGCGCTTCCGTGTTAGCTCCACCTGCTTTCTCCCCTCCCCTTCTAGAGCTTGTCCAATCAAAAGGGCACTCCTGGTGCTTGCTCCACCCACCATGTTACCTGTCCAATCAGTAGTGCTCTCCCAGTGATCACCGCGCCGGCCGCGTAGACTGGGTTCTCCCGAGCGCCGAGCGGTGGCCGCAAGAAGAGTTGCTCTGCGGGGTCCTGGGTCACAGGCGTTGGTCACGGGCCGTCGCTGCCCCCTGCTTCGGAAGGCTCCGGCCCGGCAGGCCTTGTCCAAGCCCTCCGCGTTTCTGGGTTATCGTTGGCGGGGCCGCCGTTGCGGCGCCAGCGGCGAACGAGGCCGGGCTGCCGGACGTGCTGGCGGCGCAGATGGCCTGGCTCGGGCCTCCTGCTCTGAGGCGGCTCAGCTTCTCTGCTGCCGCTCTCCGAGAGTGAGGCCGGGCTCCCGCTCGCCGCCTCGGTGAAAGCGTTGTCGGGTCGCCCTTGTGCACGCCGCTGCTCCGGGGACGGTGGAGGGCCTAGAGGTTGTGCTGTTTTGGGGCAGGAGAACCTGGCCTTGGAGACGAGCCTGACCGTAGAGCAAGTGTACAACTGGTTTGCCAATTACCGGCGGCGCCAGAGGGCCCTTCTCCAGCGCCTGGAGCCAGCGCCGGAGGACACAGTAGAGGACCCCAGTGTGAGGGAGAGGGGTCCGGACCGCCCCCAGCCCTCAGACCACCCCCACCTTGGCTCTGGGTGTGTGGACAGGCCTCAGTGGCCAGGTGAGTGGTTCCAGGGCTCCCCCCTTCCTCGTGGTTGGGGGCACCCTTTGTTTAGGGCTAAGCCTAGTTAGGTTCACTCTGGTTATAGGGACAGCACCTTCACTCCCAGTCTGCACTTTGAGGACGTCACCTTGTGGTTAGTGAGATCCCTGAGGGTGAGGGTCAGGATGCCCCTAAGTGGGGCCTGCCACAGGTGTTTTGCATTTAGAGATTATGGTGTGTCCAGGGCCAGGAGTCGAGAAGACTTGGGAAGTGAGCCAGCCACCATGATGTAGGGGTTCATGGGTTTGTAATTATGGATTGGTTTCAGACAAAAGACATTTAAGGGACAAAGGATACTGTATTGAGTCAGTGGTTGACCGCTTTTTTTCAGCCAGTAGGGCTGCTCTTAACCTGCTGGGAAGGAGGCTGGGACTGGGAGCATCAGCAAGTCTCCTTCCTGTCTGATTGGCTTTCAGCAGGACAGGAGGAAAATGGGCCTGCACAATCCAGAGAGACCGCCCAAGGGCCATGGGAGTCGCTGGCCCTGGCCCCGGACTTTTCTGGAGATGAGACTATGCCAAAGCCATTGCCTCCCAGGTACTGCCATCCCATGGGACCATGGGACCATCACCCTGTCGAGTTTCCCCATCCTGGGTGGGTGACCAGGCCTGGAGCAGGCATGTGAATCCTGGGGCCAGCAGTGGGACCAGGTCAGTGACTGCAGATTCTGCCATTCTGGTATGGGAGAGCCACTGGTAAGGAAGCCATGCATGTCAGGGACCCCACACTTGCGCCCTGGAGCCAGGCTCCAGCCTGACTTCATGTATGTATTGGAGAATGAGGAAAACGGATTTGGAAAGAAAAACATGCAGACTTATTCCTAAAGGTGAACCCTAGCTCTTGTTTCATTTTATTTCTAGTATTTTTGTACTGTTTGCATTTCATTGAGTCAGTAACAGCTAACATTTCTTGAGTTCCTCCTGCGTACTAGGCACTGTCCAAGCACTCTCCCTCACCTGGGACGAGGCGTGAACCTGATGTAAGCATAAGGAAAGTGCCAGCCATCAGCAGGACTAGGTCTGAGCGAGGGGCCAGGTCCCATCTTGTGTAACCATCAAGATATGGACACTTTCCATTTCCCACGTGACATCAGCATCTCTCATGACACTGTCTGTGCCTGGCCCTTCACATGCAGGCTGGCACTGCCCAGGTGTGTGAACTTAGGCAGGTTCCTGTGACCTCTCAGTGCCGTGCTTTTCTCATCTGCGAAATGGAGAGGGCATGCCTTGCAGGTTATTGCAGAGATTATGGGGTGGGTTGCGGGGAGTGGTAACATAAACCCAGGAGTACCATCTTAGACATAGTGAGTGTTTGTGCCGCATGGAGTCTGATTGTTATTGACTGCTGCCCGGTAATTCCTGTAAGGTCAACCATCATTATCCACTCAACTGTTAGGTTCTTCCTAATCATATCTTGCTTTCATCGTTGTGGAATAGTGCTTTATTGAAGTTCCTTTTGAAGAAACTGCTAATGTATCTTAGGTTTCCAGTAATGTTTGTTTGTTTGTTTGTTTTTTAGAGAGAGCATGGGCAGGGAGAGGGATGGGGGAAGGAGGAGAATGAGTCAGTGAGTGACAGAGAGAGAGAGAGAGAGGGAGGCGGGGAGAGAGATCGAGTGTGGGGGAGGGGCAGAGAGAGAGAGGGAGACAGAGGATCCCAAGCAGGAAGCAGGCTCCTCGCTGACAGTTTAGATGCAGGGTTCGATGAACCACGAAATCGTGACCTGAGCTGAAGTCAGATGTTTAACTGACTGAGCCACCCAGGTGTCAAGAGACATTGAGAATCCCAAGCAGGCTCCACGCTCAGCACGGAGCCCAACGCCGGACTGGATCCCATGACCCTGGGATCCTGACCTGAGCTGAAATATAGGGTCGGACAACCAAAGGACTGATCCACCCAGGTGCTGCAGTCATAGTATTTTTTAAATGTTCTAGAACCCTAGCAGCTACATGTAGAACAGTGAAGGCAGTGTAATTAGGGACGTGGTGGGCCTCACAGCCATCAGTGGCTGGGTCGAGTCGGGAACCTGGATTCCCAAACTGGGCTGGAGTCTCCTCCTGGGAGTCTCTGCCCTCCAAGGGATGGTGTTTGCTGTCTTCCCCAGGTCTCTGCAGGGTGGTGAGATGTACCAGGAGGGGCCTGGCCACGATCCTGTCACTCTCCCTGCCATCTGCCCAGGCCCTGGCGTCTGTCCTCTGGCTGCTGGCAGTGACATGCTAGACCCTTCTCTGGCTGCCCCTGAGTCATGGCTGATGTCTCTTGCACTGGCGTCCTCCAGGGAAGTTTCCTTCCAGACCGGGCATCTGGTTCACGGGCCTGGGTTGGACTTCATGATGCGCCCTGCAGATGCAGCTGTGGCTGTGTCCGTTACTGCTCTGGGTGAGCCCAGCTCCACAGGTGGGTCCATTCCAGGCCACACTCTTCTGCACAAGATGCCACAAGTACTTGGGTCTCATTTGAGGGGTTGTGGGAAGGGCCAATACTCTCCTACTTTTCTAGTTTGCAAAATAAAATGTGCATATGACTAATAGTAAGACAGTGAGGAAAGAGTTAAACTAATTAGACATCTGCCACCCTGCATTCCCCATTCTAGTCCACCTAACTTACCTGTCAACGCTTGCTGCAACAGCAGATGGTCGAGCTTATTGGACCTCCTACAGCATCTCATGATTGAAATATCACTTCTTTAGTTTCTTCTTAGTTGTTATCTAAAGAGTATGTATTTACATATTGTTTAGTCTACCAAATACAAAAGCATCTTGTGACATCTCACCTTGTAAGGAAGATATTGGCACCATCAATTTGCCTGTCACCTAAATTTCTTAGTCTTCTATGGGTACATCCATATTTCCTGGAGTTTGTAATTCCCTTTCTTTTTTCTTACATTACCTGTTTTTATCACATTCTTAACTTCTTCCAGCTTTCCGAGTGTCTCCTCTGAAGACTTATGGCTGGAGCCCTCCTTCCTGTTTCCATCCCAGTGATGTTTCCCTAGACCTGGTGTGGGGTCACCATCCCGAGTGCTCCTCTCATTGTCTCCTTGGGTTTGCATCGGTGTTTCCTGAATTGCAGGTCTTGTTCTTTCTTCCTTGACTTCTTTGTTATGTTTGAGAACATCTTCAATTAATTGGGCAAGAAAGGGTACTTGCAAGATAAATTTTCTGAGTCCTTACATGTTGTGAAATTGTCTTTAATCTGCCTTCACATTTGATTAACAGTTTGTCAGGGAAGGAGTTTTGAGTTTAAATATTCCTCCTCCCTTAGATATTTACAGATATATTTATATCATTGTTTTTAGCATCTGATGTTGGTGATTTCATTTTATTTTCTTCTTTGCAACGTATCGTTCCTTTCTTGGAGTTTTGTTTTTTAAGTCTGGGTGTTCTGAAATTTCACAATGATGGTCTTAGGTGTGAGTCTTTTTAATTCACTTATCTGTTAAGCCTTTCAATTTAGAGAAGATAATGTCTTCTTTAAGGTTTGGCTATTTTTTGGACAATGTTCTTTGATAATTTATCCCCTCCACATTCTCAGTTCTCTTTAGAGCACAAATCTTATTCTGATGTTGGAAATCCTGGACCAGTCTCCCAAATGTTTACCTTTTTTCTTGCATTTCTTTTCTTTTTCATCGTATGTGCTTTGGAGGTGTTAAACTCTGTCTTTCAGTATTCCATTTTGACAGGTAGGCGTTAAGAGAATTCCAGGCTCTTTTTTTTATTTGAATTTTCCCTTCTTCGTGCATTCTATTACTTTTTATAGATGCAGTGTCTTTGATTTTTCTGAGTATTCTCAATAGAAGTTTCAAAAATATGTTTTGTTGTCTGAAGGCAGGAATATTGGGGCTGTGGATTCTGGCCCTTCCTTGGATAGGGAAGGAGGAAGGGTCAGAAAGAGGAAAGGCCCTGGAGACTCATTGCTCTGTAGGCAGCTTTTCAGTTTGATCATATCGGTCCCTCATTTCTTGCTGTCCATGTTTTTTTTCCACTGTCAGAGACCTACGTTTGCCTGTCCAAATTTACCAACAAGGCTGGAGTGGGGCAGTCACTGGCCAACTTCACACTGGGACGAGGGGAGCTGGTCTTCACACCAGGTCCAGCACATGTGAGGGGTGATGTTCTCTAGGAACTGGTGAGCCTCCCTGCTGACTGCCTGAGCACCAGGATGTTACCCTGCTCTCCCTTACTGCTCCCTCCCTTCCAACCTCCTTAGGGTTCTCAGGACCTGACCTATACCCCACCTTCCTTTCGGATGCCCTACCAACAGGATGTACTTGTGCCCTGGGTCTGCAGACTGTGGACATCTCCCTTCCACTAATTATCCCTCCCCTGATTCTCCCTTTGTTCTGGGCTTTTAGCTTATTACTTGTTTTTCTCTTGGAGGAAGAAGATCTAACCCAGTGATCTTTTATGTTTGAATCAGAAATGCTCAAATCAGCACTTAAACTGTATTTAATGTATCTCAGAGTACTTTTAAAGTTCCACAGAAAAGAGGAAACAGTGGAAAGTGGAGGTAAAATCATACATACACCAAATTGTCAGGAAAGTTCCTTTGGTTTGAGATTGTCTGGGCAGCTAGCTGGCTGGCAGGTTGGGTCGTCACTCTGGCAGACAAGACAAAGGACTGTGAGCCCCGCCTGGCTGGCCTGTTGTTCTGAGTCGGGGATCAGGGATTCCATTGCTAGGTTTACCACCTGGTAGACTCAGGGAAGACACGCACCTTCCTCCTTCCTTTCCTTTGCTCCAGAATGTTTGTTGACCCAGAATTGATCAGATTCACCATGGCTTATCTTGAATGATACATGGAGATACTCTCTTCAATGTAGCGAGAAGGAGCCAGGTAAGGTCGTGACACCTTGCACCTCATTGAAATCATGGTGAAACCTCAGGTAAAAGGTGAAAATGAAAAAAGCTAAGGGCTGGTGGCTCAGCCTTTGATGGACCAGCACGAGATAAACTGAGAAGTGGACTGCCCATTCCCTGTCCTCATGCAGCAGGGGTGTGTGGGGGGCAGATTTGGATGCTGAATCTTTGGCATTGGGGGCTGGCACGAAGTCTGGGTTAATTAAGCAGAACTTGAAGTCTGCAAAATTGGGCTTTGTCTTTGTTTCTGAAGCCTAAAAAGGCCATTGAGATCAACAGTCGTGACTGTTCCTTCCTCAGCAAGGGAGGCTGAGGCTTGAGGCCTGCCAGGTTGGATGCTGCTTCTCTCCATGGAGGTCTTGATTGTGCTGCTTGTGGGCTGTGTTCTCTTCTTCCAGCACTGGGTTGTGGAATTTGTTTCTGTGTAGGATTCGCTGACCCACCTGTTGGCAATCCGCAGAGCATGTACCTGGAGGAAGGTCCGGGCACTGGCGGTGGTCAAGAACAACAGGCTGGCGGCTTCCAGGTGACACAGCCCCCGCCACAGCCTCCTGAATTCATCCTGACCCAGAGGTGAGGCACGCAGAGCCATGGGGCTCAAGCAACATTTTCTCCGGCCGTGGGTAAGGTATTGTCTGGTTTACATACAGACTTGTGACCTCAGATGTGCAGATTGAGCCCTTTCCTTATGGGTTTCTGGAAGAAAAACAACATTCTTCCCACCCTGCATCTACCAGAAGAAGAGGGTAGTTTTTCTCTGAGACAAAAGAACACCTAGAAATAGCAGAGCAGATATGAGGTCTGTGTTGTGGACAGTGCTTACGGTTTGTGTCTTCTCCAAGATCACCCTGGCCCCAGGAGCCTCTTTTTGGGCATTTTCTTTTCCCTAGACAGAGGTTGTCTGAGTTTTTGAGCAGCATCAAGGTGGATTTTATATTCCAAACCGTAGTTTCAGAGGTGCTTGGGAGAGCCATGAACAGCCTAGGTGCTGTGGATTTTGGCCGTGGGGCCAGGACAACAGTCCAGGAGAATCTAGCGGTAGAGAAGAGGGATGGACGAGTGTGAGACGTTGGGGGTCCTTTGGTGGATCTATGATAGGGGTCACCAGGATCAGGTCCCCAGGGTTCACAGTCTCCCCAGTCTGGGAGCCGAAAGCCAGGTGCCCAGTACGGGCAGAACTACAGTGCCATGTGTGAGAAAGAAGGGGAGCAGTTCTTTAAGTCACTAATTTTCATGCTGAAACAGCAGATGGTGAGAAAATGCAGACTATGCAGATGGACTCACTTTTTCACTCTTGACCAGGAACCGTGATGGAGAAAATGCCCCCACTGGGTACCTTTGTGGTTTGCTTGGTCTCCCCACTGGCTGTATCAGCCTTGGACTCCCAAGGCCCAGCCCATCATTGCTCTGATCTGATGACTTTGATTCCTTCTTTAAAAGCAAATTCACTGGGGCGTAAGTGGCATTCATTAAAGCAACATGTTTAGATGGTACAGATGGTCGTTTTCTGAGTGCGACTTACGTCTCCACCACGAAGCTATAACTGCTGAGTCGTACAGAGCACTCCCACCTGCTTCTAACCCTGACACCCCCAGGACCATGGATCTGCTTTCTTTATCTGCATTTTCTAGAATTCCATGTAAACGACATCTAAAATTTTAAATTTGGGTGGGGCGAGGGGTCTGGCGCCTTTCACTCGGCCTGAGTACTTTGAGATTTTCCCCCTGTTGCTGTGTGCATCAGCAATCCATTCCCCTTTATTTGTGAGTTCTGGTCCTTGATGTGGCTGGACCATGGTTTTTTGATCCATCACCGGTTTGTAGTCATTGCTGAGTCCCTGGGTTGGGTTGCTTTGAGCATTCCTGGACATACGTGTTTGCCTTCACGTCTCTGGGGTGTGTACACAGAATGGCTGTGTAGGTGTGCGTCTGCCAGTTTAGGGAACTACCAGACTGTTGTCCCGAGTGGCTGCACCCGTTATCTTCCCTGCTCTCCCAGCCTGGTCCTAATGGCCTCTTGTCTCCTTCACACCCCAGGCCTGCCCCTTCTTGACCCTTCCTTCGGGTTTCCACTTGCCGGCCCTTCTCTGTGAGCCTGCCCTGAAGTGCTCTCTGGCTCACCCAAGCCCCCTACTTGAGGTGTCACACAAGCCTCTGTGGCACCTGCACACCGGAGGGCCCTATGAGAGGACAGTGTTCCTGAAGAGCATCCAGCACCTGGAAGGGCTGCTTATGTGCAGAGAGCGGTCAGGGCATGTAGTGACCTGGCGCCCCATTGATTCAGAGCTTGTCCTGACATCGTCTCTTTTCCAGCCCCCTGGAGTTGGCTCCGGACCCCTCTTTCTCCAGCCCTGTGTCTGCTCTGGACCTGAGCCAGCCCTTGCCCTCCAGCCAGGTGAGACCCTACTACCAGGTACCATGGGTTTCCCTTTGAATTCTTGGATTCTCAGGTCATGCCTTTGGAGTGAATAAAGCAGACAAATGGAACGAGGGGTGGGGATGCCTCAAGGCTGGAGTCAATTGAATGGGAGCTGGGTGCCATGGGCTAGTGTTTCCCACAGTCCAGAGAGGGTGGGTCCCAGGGTAGGGGTGCCTGGGTGGGAAGGTGGAGCCAGGCAGAAGGTGCTTCTGTGTGTAACGCTGTGTTGGCTTTCCAGGTGCAGTGGCCCGATGGCCAGGCCTCTAGTGATGCCTTCTGGGGAGCCCGGATGCTCCTTGAGCTTTCAGGGGGCAGCCTGGGTTGAGAGAGATATCCTTTGGGGTATCCAGCCAGTGCCCTGGGGAGCAGATGTGGACATCCAGCCATTCAACACACATTACAGAGCTTTATTCCGACTGAAAAAAGGACCCCAGAGTTCCTTAGGGGGTTCCAGTGAGAAGCATTGGGGGCAAGTTAGCCCCCTGCCATGTTTCATAGTTTGGTTGGCTGGCAACTCACTGTATTGGAGGAAGCAAAGCACTCGAGAATTCTCTTGAGCCCAGAAGTTAGAGGGGTCTGTTTCACTCAGGCAGCGAGAAATTGTGACCTCAAGCTCCTGGGCAGGTTCTGGGCAGGGAAGGCCTTTCCAGAGCAAGAGGGGAATGTTTTGCTGTAATGACGAGGCCACACTTTACCCAGTTAAGTTGGTTAGTGGGGCATGGGCAGTGTTCTGACATATCTATATCTTGGGGGGGCTTCTTCAGAGGGTTATGTGGTTGGGATGGCTCAGGCAAGATGTGATGGTACATTTCCCCCTGAGGTTGTAAATCATTTTGTTTGTAAAACAAATGTTCTGTTCTATTAAATTACAGTTTAATGTTCTGAACTCCCCCTTTTACTCTTTTCAAAAAATTTTTTTAATGTTTTTTTATTTTTGAGACAGAGCATGAGTGGGGGAGGGGCAGGCAGACACACACACACACACACACACACACACACACACACACACACACACACAAAATCCCAAGCAGGCTCCAGGCTCGGAGCTGTCAGCGCAGAGCCCGACATGGGGCTCGAACTCATCAACCGTGAGATCACAACCAGAGCCTAGTAGGACGCTCAACCAACTGAGCCACCCAGGCGCACCCCCCTGCCCCTTTTACTCTCTTAACTACATCTTGGACACCTGTTCCTTTCAGTCCCTGATGGGCACTTCATGGCATGAGTGGGCATTGATTGATGAATTAGTACCCTGTTGATCTGATTGTTTCTAATGTCTCTGTTTTATAAACAGTGTCACAGTGTCCCTTTGCCCTTTACGTGTTTTTTGTTGGAGGAAGGAATTTCCCCGGTGCTACAAGCTGCCATGTTCAAGCACACTGGGCCCAGGGGGGCCGACTGTGATGTGACTCTTGATTCATGTGACCCTCCTTTGCAGGGGTGACGTTGATACTCATAACTGTCACCTCCAGGGATAGGTCCTTGGTCCTTGCCTCTCCCATTGTGTCAGTTGACAGATATGTGCTGAGCAGTTTGTGTGATACAGCAGGGAGCAGAGTCTATTTCTTGCTGTCAGGCACCTCACAGGATAGACAAATAAGGAGCAATCGTGGGTAGTTGCATATCCCAGGATATGTGATGCATTAATGATGAGACACCCAGGGCTTCCCAAAGGGAGGCACCTGAGCTGAGACCACCTATGCTCCCTGCCCTCACCTTGACTCTGCAGACCTTCATTGCCAACACAGCACGTACCGAATGGCAGCAGCAGCAGCAGCAGTAATGTTTCCACTCGGGGACATTCACTCGCATTCGCATTTGGTGTTCCCAGAACCAGCTGTCAAAGATTTTCAGTTGTCAAAGATTTCTTTATTATGCAAGTCACAAACTTGTAAAAAGTTGCAAATGGAACACAAACGTTTCTGATGCCTGTCATTGCTCTACTTCTGTGTCGCCTTTACATACAGAATTCTACATTCCCATAAGGCAATCATCAAAAAGGAGATCAATACTGATACATTACCAGCTTTTTCCAGACCCCATTAAAGTTCACTCAGTCGTCCCACTAACGCCCCAAATTACAAAAGAGCCATCACATAGCACATGCTGCGTGTACTCAGTGCATCTTTTCCTGGCCTGCAACAGCCCCTGTTCCTCCCTTGACTTTTATGACTGACAGCTACTCTAGCACGTCACCCCAAACGGCCAGGTCTGATGTTTCCCTGTAATTCAGGGAAGGACTTTTTGGAAGGAATATCCCAGAAGTGACAGCAGGTACTTCTGTCTTACAGGTGGCACATGATTTTGATGGTTCCATCATTGTTGGTGCTCATTTTGATCACTCGATTAGGGTGTTTTCTGCCAGGCTTCTCCACTACAAAGTTACTGTTTTTGTATATTTTGGGGGGTGGTGCTTTGAAACTATGTAAACATGCTGTTTCTCATCAAGCTTTCTGTTGACTCCTGAATTTCTCTAATGGGTGTAAATTCTAAGAATTCATGAACACATTACCAGCTTCCCTCATTGACACAGTGCATGCTCATGAAGATTTACTCTTCAGCCTTCTCATGTGCCAGTCACCCAAGTAGTGATTTGTTTTAATCACTGAGATACAACTCATTGTGCATTACCTGCCACCTTAGGAAGTGCCCTGTTCAAATTCATCCTGCCCTCAGTCATTCAAAGTCTGCACAAAGTGTCAACACAGTTGATAAACACACTGTAGTGTGAGGGTTAGAGGGTTAGGGACTAACCCTGGGCTGCTGTGAGAGGTACTACCCTTTGGCCTTCCTGGGAAACATGCAGAGCTCTGGACCCATACCAGCCTTGGCCTTATCTGAGATGCAAGGCGGTAACTATGTGAGGTGGTCACAGTCCGAGGCAAGACCCTTCTCAAAGGGCTGTGCGATGACCTCCCAGGTATCTTCCTTCTTCCTACCCTTTATAGATAACTGGGCTCAATACTGAAAGTTCAGAGCACTACTGACTCAGCCAGCTGGAGCATGTCCATTTTGTGGGCAATGGACTATAGTCTCTGGAGCTGACCCTTGACAGACTCCAGCTCCTTTGGAGGGCCACCTGTGCAGTGGTCAGGTGGCTCATGTGGATGGAAGCTGCTCGGCACCTGTGGGAGGGGCTTCTGCTGAGCATTCCACCACTCAGCCCCGACTCCGAGGCCCACCACTCCCCTCCCTGCTTTGTGTGCTGATCCCAGGCCCTCTGCGGTGGGGGGTGGGAGGGCACAGTCATTTCTGCCCTCACCCCGTTTATGGGCCAGCCCGGACCCAGTAGACATAGGTGAGGTACTGTGACCAGGCTGAGGGGCCTCTTTCTGTGCCTTGCTGAGGCACTACCCCTAGTGAGATTAAAAGGGATATAGTGGCTATTCCAAATGGCCGATGGCTGAGAGGGGCCCAGAGGAGGTGTAAGAGGATGTGATCTGGCCATTCCTGGGCTTTCTGGGCTCCACTGACCAGCTCCAGGGAGGCCAACTCCCTTGCCTCTCCTTTTCTTTATAGTCCCATGGGCCCCATGAGGTTGAAAGCTATGGTCAGAGTTCCCAGTCAGGGCTAGCAGTGGCCTTGGTCTGTGAAGGCCCCTGCCTTAACCCCCACCCCCTATGGTCTGGAGACTGCTGGATAGAGCAGAGGGTGCCTGCATTGGTCTCTTGGGTCTCCTGTAACAAAGCTGCACAAACTAGGTGACCTAGAGTACCAGATCTGTTACCTCACGGATCTAGAGGCTGGAAGAGTGAGATTAATGTCATGGTCATGAAATCTCGAGGGGAGCTTTCTCCAGGTTCTGGTTTGGGACAGCAGAGCTCCAGTCTTCACATGGTGTTTTCCCTGTGTGTGTCACTGTCCAGTTCCTCTGGCTTATTCCAACATCGTCATAGTGGAGTAGGTCTGATCTAAATGACTTCATCTTGACTTCATTATCTCTGAAGACCCTATTTCCATATCAGGTCTCATTCAGGGGTATTGAGGATTAGGGCTTCAACATATGACATTTTATAGAACACAGTTCAACCCATTAACTGTGTCCCTGCCCCTGCTGGTGGTCACCTCCCAACTGGCCCAAGGCACTGTGGGGTCTCCCAGCACACCACCTGAGTGGCTCAGGCAGAAGACCATCTCCTGCCTGACTGCTGGAGTTGGGGTGGTAGTGGGATCGCCCACCCAGGGAGAGCTGAGATGAAATTGTTCTGGGATTCGAGGTGCTGAAGTTTTGAAGGTAGGATGAATGGAGGCCTGTCTCTGGATGCTGAGCCAGAGAGGGCACCTCTCCAGGGGTGTGGGTGCCCACTGTGACCTGGGTAGACAAAAGCACTTGTAGCCCCGGGTCTCCAAATACAAAAGCCCCTTTTGTTTTAGACAGACATCCCCCTCCCTTCTGTGTGCCTGTGTAGCCCCGAGGTTTTGTGGGGAGCCAGATCTTGGTCAGCGGGACGAGGTAGGAAACAGAAGGGATCTTTAGCATCCAGAGCAGGAGAGATGTGGACAGAAGTGAGGTGGAGGCATTTTCTGCTGCAACCAAGTATGAAAATGTAAAAGTATAAACATGCCGAGTAAATGTACTTCGTGGAGTCCAACCATGGGGAGCCCCAGGGTGGTGTTCAATAGCCTTTGTGTATAACAAACAGCATGTGCTTCTTTGTTTTCAAATGAGGTGGAATTATAAAATGAACTTTTTAAAAGTGTACAGTTCGTTGAAATTTGGTACATGCATAATATTGTGCAACCATCATCTCTGTCTAGTTCCAAAACATGTTCATCACTCCAATAGGAGACTACCCATGAATCACTTACTTCCCAGCCCGCCTTCCATCTAACCTCTGGTAACTAGCAGTTAACTTTCTGTCTCTGGTTTTACCTCTTCTGGATATTTTATATGAATGGAATCCTATAATGTATGACTTTTTGTGTTCAGCTTTTTTTCTCTTAGTATAATGTGTTTAAGGTTCATACCTTGATCACTCTGGCTGATTATTATTCTATTCTATTGCTGCACCACAGTTTGTCCATTCAGCTATTGATGGATATTTGCTTTGTTTTTACCTTTTCACCATTGTGAATACTGTTTTTTGAACATTCATGTACAAATTTTGGATTGAATACCTGTGTTCATTTGTGTGTGTGTGTACATTCCTAGGAATGGTATTACTAGATCGTATGCTAATTCTATGTTTAGCTGTTTGAGAAACTGCCAAACTATTTTCTATATTGGTTGCAGTATTTTATGTCATCATCACCAATGTATTAGAGTTCTAATTTCTGCATATCCTCACCAACTCATGTCAGTGTCCAGTTTTTCCCCACATATTTTCATGTGTCCATTGGCAGTGACATTGAATTGGGCAATAATTTCTTAGGTATGATACCAAAAACACAGGGAATTACAGAAAAAAATAAATTGGATTTCATCAAAATTATGAACTTGTGAATATCAAACGACACTATCAAGAAACTAAAGAGATAACCTACAGGGGTGCCTGGGTGGCTCAGTCAGTTAAGAGTCTGATTCTTGGTTTTGGCTCAGGTCATGATCTTATGGTTCTTGGGTTCAAGCCCCGTGTTGGGCTCTGCGCTGACATTGTGGAGCCTGCTTGGGATTCTGTCTCTCCCTCTCTGCCTCTCCCACACATGCTCTTTCTCTCAAAATAAATAAACTTAAAAATAAGATAACCTACAGAATGGGAGAAAATATTTGCAAATCATACATGTGATATGGGTTTAGTATCCAGAATATATAAAGAACTCTTATAAGTCAACAACAAAAGTGCGTAGGAGAGAGATTTGCTATGGCTTCCCCAGAGACATTTCATCTTCAATAGTGAGCATAATCTCTTTCTGACTTTCTCAGTGGCTTACCTGTGCTTTCTCATGTAGTAATTCACAAAATGTATTATACAAAATGGTTCCTTTTAAAAAAAATGTTAGAGCAGCAGGGAAGGGGCAGAGAGAGAGGGAGAGAGAGAATCCTAAGCAGGGGGCTTAATCCTTGAACCGTGAGATCATGACCTGAGCTGAAATCAAGAGTCGGACGCTTGGGATGCCTGAGTGGCTTAGTTGGTTAAGTGTCTGACTCTTGGTTTCAGCTCAGGTCATGATTTCGTGTTTCGTGAATTTGAGCCTTGCATGGGACTCTGCGCTGACAGTGCAGAGCCTGCTTGGGATTCTGTCTCTCCCTCTCTCTCTGCCCCTGCCTGCCCCACTCAGTCTCTCTGTCTTTCTCTAAATGAATAAATACAATTAAAAAAAAAAGAGAGAGTCAGAGGCTGAACTGACTGAGGCACTCAGATGTCCCAAAATGTTTCCTTTTATCAAAGCTTTGGCAGCTCATAATCATGGCACACCATAGTACTTTTCACAGACTGTGGCTGTTTCTGGATCCAGCCAGAAGGCTCCAGCACAGAGAAAGGAGAAACACAGACCATCTTGGCTGCAAGTCCTTGGAGTGATGGGCCAATCCCTCAGCCACCCCAAGGCCAGCTGTCCCCATGTTCTTGCCCTCATGAGTGAAGGTCTTTTTGTTGTTTCAGTGTTGACACAGTTGAAAAAAATATATTGACAAACTTGAAAACTAGATGTATGAAAACATGGAAATTTAAATTTATGCGTACCCAAACCAGAATTTATTAAAAATGTAACTTTCTGTCAGGGAAGTAAACTCATCAGTTATGGTTTTCTTTTGTTGAGAAGTTAAGTGGCAGCATATTTATAATTACACATAAAATAATGTTTGTATTGCGAACATTGACATCCTACATTAGGTGAAATACGTAAATATATATCAGGCTTTGATATTAAAATGAGAATTTGTTAATGCTCAGTTAACTGTCCACTGGGAACTGTGAACCCATATGGCCCTGGGGTATTTTCCAGTGGGAGATTTCTAGGCAGCACTGCAAGCTTTTCTATGCTAATTGGTCAGTTTCAGTTTTTCCTTATTTTAGGGTCTATTTTATTCATGTGTATTTTTACTAGTACATCACCCCTCCCTCTAGATTTCCAGTTGGCTGGAACATGCTCTCAAGACAGCTTATCACAGTATTAACTGATCAGTGGCTGAGGTAGTGTTTGTCAGGCTTCCCCACTGAAGTTCCTCTTGTCCCATGTCCTTACTGTGTGTCCTCTTTATTTTTAAAAAAAAATTTTAATGTTTATTTATTTTTGAGACAGAGACAGAGTGCAAGCAGGGGAGGGGCAGAGAGAGAGGGAGACACAGAATCCCAAGCAGGCTCCAGGCTTGGAGCTGTCGGCACTGAGCCTGACGCGGGGCTCGAACCCATCGATGGTGAGATTGTGACCTGAGCCGAAGTCGGACACCCAACCTACTTAGCCACCCAGGCGCCCCACTGTGTGTCCTCTTTAAAAGGAAGTCACCATGTGGAGCCCACACTTGAGGAGAGGGGGGCTAGTCCCACCTCGTCATAGATGGCTGAGTGTCTACCTGAATTGTTTGGAAATCTTCAGCAGAGATTTCTAGTCACTTAAAAAAGCCTATGTAATCATTTATTTTTACCAGTACGGACAGGTGGGTAGTTATTTTAGGCTCTGGGTTATGCTCCAGGACTACAGTGTTTGTTGGATCCGTTGAATTCTGCTGTGATTATTGAGAGCTATTTCCATTGGCTCCTGTATGCCTTTGACATAATTCCATTTTTGTGGAATTTTTATTGTTGATACTTCGTTACTTTCTGATACTTAAGGATTATCCTGGCTCCTATATTTACTATCTCAGTCATAGTAACAGCCATTTCTTCAAAGAGCCCTGGTACCTTTTATTAGAGGATGGCATTCAAAACTTCAATATGGGACCTAAATATGCCCAGCTAACAATGCAAGGAAATGCATGTGCTCCAACCTATATATGATTATAGAAATTTTATGAAAATAAAGGAAACCTCATTTATTTTCTTTATTTTTAAAAAGTTTTTATGTGAATTCCAGCTAGTCAACATACAATGTAATATTACTTTCAGGTGTACAACACAGTGATCAACACTTCTGTACAACATCTGGTGCCCATCACAAGTGTCCTCCCCAGTCCCCATCACCCATCTGACCCATCGCCCCGACTCACTTCCCCTCTGGTAACCATCAGTTTGTTCTGTATAGTTAAGAGTCTGCTTCTTGGTTCACCTCTCTTTTTTCCCTTTGCCCATTTGTTTTGTTTCTTAAATTCCACATATGAGTGAAATCACATGGTAGTTGTCTTTCTCTGACTGACTTGTTTCACTTAGCGTAATACACTCAAGTTCCATCATGTCATTGCAAATGGCGAGATTTCTTTTCTTTCTTTTTTTTTTTTTATGGCTGAGCAATATTCTATTGTATCTGTGCCACATCTTTTTCAACCATTCATCAGTCAATGGACACTTGGCTGTTTCCATAATTTGGCTATTACAGATAATGCTACCATAAACATCGGGGTTTATGTATGCCTTTGAATTAGTGTTTTGTAGTCTTTGGGCAAATAGTAGTAGAATTGCTGGAGTGTGGGGTAGTTCTATTTTTAACTTTTTGAAGAAACTCCATACTGTTCTCCAGAGTGGTTGCACCAGTTTGCATTCCCACTAACAGTGCACGAGGGTCCTCTTTTTCTCCATCCTTGCCAACACCTGTTGTTTCTTGTGTTGTTGATTTTAGCCATTCTGACAGCTGTGAGGTGGTACCTCATTGTAGTTTGGATTTGCATTTCTCTGGTGATGAGTGACGTCCAGCATCTTTTCCTGAGTTTGTTGGCCATCCACATGTCTTTAGAAAAATGTCTATTCATGTCTTCTGACCATTTGTAAGTTGGATTATTCATTTTTTGGGTGTGAGTTTTATAAATTCTTCATATATTTTGAATACTAAGTCTTTATCGGATACGTCATTTGCAAATATCTTCTATTCTGTACATTCTGTAAATTGACTTTTAGTTTTTGTGATTATTTCCTTTGCTGTGCATAAGTTTCCTTTTTTCTTTTTAATGAAGTCCAAATAGTTCATTTTTGCTTTTGTTTCCCTTGCCCCAGGAGACATATATAGAAAGAAGTCACTTTAGCCAATGTCAAAGAAGTTACTGTGTTCTCTTCTAGGATTTGAAGTTTTCCTGTCTCACATTTAGGTCTCTCATCCATTTTGAATTTATTTTTGTGTATGGTGTAAGAAAATGGTTCATGTTCTTCTGCATGTTGCTGTATAGTTTTTCCAACACCATTTGTTGAAGAGACATTCTTTTTCCCATTGGATATTATTTCCAGCTTTGTCAAAGATTAATTGACTGTATAGTTGTGAGTTCCTTTCTGGATTTTCTATTCTGTTCTATTGATCTATGGTGTCTATTTTTGTGCTGTTATGGAACCAGGCTGGATCGCTGGCGGAAAAACCAAGCAGCGCTCCGAGATCTTGGTGGATCGGAGTTTTATTTTACACCAGAGGGCTCAGAGGAGATTCCTCTCCAGACATCTGAGCCCTGAGCACAAGCATGGGGGGCAGTTTATCATCTGGTACTTCTACATTCCGCATTAGTAGTAATTTGGCATGCGGCAAGTGGGGCAGGAAGAAGCCGGAAGAGGAGTCTCTAAGCTAGGGACTAGAGCTTATGTGAGTCCCCTTGGCCATCTTATGGTGCATAATTTTACTTATTTTCCCAGAGGTGCCAGTACCATAGTGTTTTAATTACTATTGTTTTGTAATATAACTTGAAGTCTGGAATTGTGATGCCTCTACCTTTGCTTTGCTTTTTTTCAAGGTTGCTTTGGCTATTAGGGGTCTTTTGTGGTTCCATACAAATCTTAGGATTGTTTGTTCTAGCTCTGTGATATATTGATAGGGATTGCACTGAATGTGTAGATTGCTTTGGGTAGGGTAGACATTTTAACAATGTTTGTTCTTCCAATCCATGAGCATGGAATGTCTTTAAGGGAAACCTCATTTAGATGTAGTTGGGGTACCCTGAAGGGGGAGTTTTCCTGCAGGAAGCGCTCATTGCAGACTGCATAACCAGTGGAAGGAAGGAAGATTGGAGACATCTTCATGGGGGAGGACATTTTTCACATAGGAATTTCATCTCTTGCTTTTATACAAAGAAGGAAGATCCCTCTCTGCCCCAGCACCTACCAGCACTTGCGGCCAATAAGAAGTTATCACCACCCTGAACTGTTATTCTTCTACAGTAAACTGTTGTTTAAAACAACTCTCAAAAAAAAAAAAATACCTCCCCTTTAAGAGTACATCTATCCTGATGAATACCAAGTGATGTATAGAATTATTGAACCACTATGTTGTATACCTGAAACTAATAAAACACTATATATTGATTATACTGGAATTAAAATAAAAAACCCCAATCCACCCTAATTTCATACTAAAATCTAATAAAAGGTGACCTTTCTTTTTGTCTTGTTGGATTTGTGTATGTTTTGCCATAATTTGCTCGTCCCAAACGGCAATTCCTCTGCTTTTTCTGAAGAAACTCATGTTACTGGTAAAATAACTGGCTATTTTATTTTGAAGGTTGATAACTTCTATGTGGAACTGTCAGTCTCCATATTAAGGTAAAGATGAGTTCAGACTGATGTCTCCAATTGGCTACATATTACTTGGACACTAATCTTCTGCAGTTGCTTATCTGTAACTTCTCCAATAGTGAGAAACCCAGCCCCTCCCCCCCATCTGTCGTTGAACTCATTGCCCCCTTCTAGATTATATAGCTGTTTTAGCATTGTTAGCTACTACCCTCCTAGGAAAGAACTTTATCATATAGTCTTCATGGTTTGTGTATGGGTCATTTTGCCTTTAGTCTACAGATTATATTCATTCCTAACTTTACTCAGTTTACCACTGGTTGCCTCATCACAGGTAGTGATTTTCCATACATTTCATTACAGTTAGGTTCTTTGTCACTTTCTGTATCCCATCCTGTGACACTCTCGTACCCTGAATAATTTAACTTGAATAGATTATGATTTACTCATCCATTGTAAAAATCTACTGGTTTAGGAAAATACATAATGACAGATATCCATTATGTGGGAAACAAAGGCAGAAGGAAATGGCAGATAAAATTAAATTTCCTTATAACCTGCAGCCCATTGACAAATACTTGAGGCAGGCAGAGTAAAACATTTCTCCAAGAACCCCCTCCAGTCTTATTGGTTTGCTAGAGGGAAAAACAACCCTAGCTTGACAATAGCTAGGCCTCCAGTATCCTGTGAGTCTTCTTTACCAGATGAAAATCTCTTTGGAAACTTCCCCTGGACTTTACCTCCCCCAGATCCCAACTATATAAACAGTTTCTCCTCAGGGTCCTGATCAGCTCTTTCTGCCCACAGGTCCTGTCCCTGTGCTTTAATAAAATCACCTTTTTGCACCAAAGACATCTTGAGGAATTCTTTCTTGGTTGTTGGCTCCGAGCCCCACTATCACCCCCAAAACGTCATCATCCATCATTGAAGTATTCTATGGAATATTTCCAACCCACCACCACATGACCTCTTTACAATCTTTCTAGTTTTGCCTTTTCAAGACTGTCTTATAAATGGAGTCATACAGTGTGTAGCCTCATCAGACTGGATTCTTTCCCATAGCAAAATACATGTAAGATTCACCCATGTCTTTGTGTGGGGTGATGGTTCATTCCTTTTTACTGCTGAATAGTAGCACACTGAATGTATAGGGGAGGAAAAATATTATTTCTACCCTTCTAGGTTCTTGGCTGAGACCCTTTCCCACAAGAAAAAATTAGCAGGAGAAAACCAAATTTAATAACATGTATACATCCTGTATACATGGAAGATACTCAGGAAAACGAAATAACTTCCCAAAATGGCCCAAGCTATCACCCTAAAGCCATCTTCAGCTAAATGCAAAGAAAGATTTTTGGTGGTGGGAATGCCAGTTACTGTGAATGAGGGTATGGTTGTTATGCAAATTTAAGTCTGTGTGTTCTTTGATAAAAGTGTCCTGAGATGTAGTCACTCTTCTGTTCCTGGTACAGAGAGGGACACCATTACAAACAGAGCTTTCCTTCATGAATGTAAAATTTGGTCACCAAATGCCAACTTCTGCTAGGTTTTCAGAAATTCTCTTGTGTCTATTGTTTCTAAATATTAATCAGCCCAAATTATCCTTGTGCCAAAAGAGGCATATTTTGGGGTGGCATATTCTGCTTACTTCATGTGGATGTGTTGGGAAAATGAATAAATTTTACATCATAAGGTGGCCGACGGGACTAAAACAAGCTCTGGTCTCTGGCTTAGAAACCCCTCTTCCAAGTTCTTCTTGCCCTGTTTGCCACGCACACGAAAACTCCCCCACAAATATGAAGGCTGACAACTATAAATTACCCTTCCTGCTTGCATTCGGCGCTCAGATCTTTGGAGAAATGGTCTCCTCTGAGCCCGCTGGTGTTAAATAAATCCCTGATCCGCCAAGATCTCTGAATGCCTCTTGGTTTTTCTGCCAGCGTTCCTGCCCGGTTCCATAACAAATTTGGTTCCCTGACAGGGAAACCCAACTGCGTTGGCACATTGTTGCCACCGGTTTGGGAGAATGGCGAGTCGGTGACAGAATGAGGGATCTCAAGGGAGAAGGTGTGCTCTGCCTGGATTTCGGCAGCCTCCCGCTCAGTCGCCTCAGGCCGCCCACTCCACTGTTCCTGCCTGACTCCAGGAGGCTTGGCAGGTGAGGACCTGGACCCGACGTCAGAACCGGTAAGGCCGGGGCCCAATCTAGTCAGGCCCACTCGCAAGAGTGGAAGGGGGACCTGATCACTCCCCGAGACTTCAGAAGTCTCACAGGTAGGGATTCTATGGGAGGGAATGTAATAACCTCAGATGTGTATGTGAATTTGAATGTGTGACTCAGTCTAGCTTGCCTGCCGAGTTCGATTCTGTGGCTCCACGCGGTAGCCCTTGGGGTCCCCAGGGGCCCACGGAGTCTGAGTGGGCCCATCTGTGATTCCGTGATGGATGGCGTGTGGTCTGTGGTGGCATCAGAGTGGGTCCTGATCATGGGTTGCAGGGCATGGTTTGCATTTAAAGTTATCCTCTTCCAGAAACGCTGCGGCTGAGCGTTGCCTGGGTTCCTTCGGGACATGGCCAGGTGGCCATCTGGTTGGTTTCCTCATTGGAGGGGGAGCCCCTGTCCTTCTGTCTGTCTTTGCAATACCACCTCACGGGAGCATTGTCGGGTCTGGACAGAGCAAGGAGGGTTTTTTTTGGGAGACTGTGGAATTGGGATAGCCCCCGTCTTATTGGGGACCCTCTGTGAGTTGGGATGGCCCACTTTTGGTGTGTGGGGGCCCTCTGGGGGTACCTTGGATGCCCGATGGTCAGCTGCATCTGGCATATTGTCTCCAGAGACCCAGGTCACCCCGATCAATTTCCATACGTCGACTCCTGGCTTGAAATTGCCTGAAATCCTCTGCCTTGGGAGCGATTCATCCATAGTACGCAGAGCCAGCAAAGGTTTTAGCCACTTTAACTGGAAACTCACCCAGGGAGCCAAAGAAGCGACCCATGGCTCCCCTAATGTTCCACCTCCTCATGACTCATTAGGCTCCCTCCCCACTGCCCCTGAGCTTGAAACTCCTCCCCTGGCTGTCTTGCCACCTTCTCAGCCACCCATTTCTCCTTCCCTTCTGGCCTGGAGAACTCTCCCCCATAAGAACCAGCAGCCAGATCGTGCCCTCACCCAGGCACAGGTGCTCTCCAGATGCCAGGTACCAAGAGGCTCTCCTCCAGGGGATCACAGCAGGGGCTGAGAAGGCCATTAATATGCCCAGCAGCAAGGGGATTCCCCCTCCCTCCCGCCCCCTGCCCTGCAAGAGGGATTATTATAAGAGGCTAAGCGAGGCTTACACCCTGTTTGCTCCAGAGGCACAAAAGAGCCATGACAAAAGGACTGGGAAGGTATATAGCTGCCAAAAGGGGGGAGACCCAGAACCTCCTTAGCAAGGCATCAATGAACCTACTGCAAGGGGAAAGGACATTAAAAGGAATAAGTGTCCCAACCAGGGAAAGTCCCAGAAACCCAGCTGAAAACAGGAGGAACCTTAAGAAGGGACCTTATTGTGTTGCATCCACATGACTCCTGAAACAGAATGCTATGGGCACCAGTGACAGTCGCAACAAAGTTTATTACAATGAGAGGCAAGGCCGACCGATCAGGAGCAACACTCTTGATAAGAGTGTGGCCCCGAACAGACAGGGTACAGAGTTTTTATAACCGATCACATCGTTTTATCATCACCTGGGAACAGAACAAAGAAACAGTTCCCAGATGAGTTAGAAACAGTTGCCAGATGAGTCAGAAACAGTTATCAGATGAGGTGATTATTTTAGACTTTCTGCTGCTAAGTTGCAACCAGTGGATCTCTTTGACCTTGTCTCTGATGCTTTTTTTTTTTTTTTTGAGCTTTTGTTTCCTTCATTGGTAAAGCCTGATTCACAAGAGTATGAAGTATCGTTTACAAGAGTAAAAGCAAGGCTGTTATCTTTTGACCTTCAGTGTCAGAACAAAGTTGTTATCTTTCAAGCTAAGTGTTAGCCCTACAGTACACTTTAACCCTTACAATCGGTCTAGCCGAGATAGAACCTGACTAAAAGGGGACACTGACACTCTCTCTCTCTTTGTTCCTCTGCTTAATAGATGTGAGGGATTCTCCCCCATTTCCCAGGTTAAAGGCTATAATTGGAGCCAACTGTGGCCAGTCTACCTTGGGACAGGGACTTTAAGGAATATTCCCAAGCAGTTGCTTCTTCTACCTTCCCCTCCCCCTCATGTTTCTGCGCCAACTTGGGTGTGGTCCTATACCCTCCTCAGTGCCTCAGGCACCATTGGTTCCTCCTCCCACCCTCCAGGTCAAGGAGTAAAGTGCACCCTCCTTGCACCACCCATTTCAGATACCTCCACTGGCACCCCAAATGAAAATTGACAACGGGGAAAAATTGATTGACTTTAAGTGGATGCAGGTGAAACATATTCGATGTTTAAACTAATTTAAGTTTATTGCACCTGCCTTTAAAGTTATCGGCAAAGGTCAAATAAGCTTATGTTATCTCTGTTGCAATTTGTTAATGATAGTTAATTTTGTCTGTCTCAAAGTTTTCACGGGTAATTGTTAAGATAACATTCAAGGTCCTTGGTAACCTGAAAGTTTCCAAATAGGATGGAATGCTAAAACTTTGATTATTGAACATAGGTTTGTGTTTTTAACTTCTTATTGCTGAGAAATTAAGGGTATTCGGACCTATTGGAAAACATGCTTTGTACTTATTGGTTCATGAATTTACCATCTAAAAAATTCTGGTGTAAACACCTCTCAGTTGGTTACTAAGTCCTCAATTGGAGACTAAGATTTCCTAAGAGTCAAAATTCTGCTAAGTGTACTTAAGACTGATGAAAATAAAGAAAGCAACCCTGTATGTAGGAAAGTAGGAGGTATATAAAAAAGACATAAGGAAAGTAAATGCAGTTTTGTTGAGGGTAGAAGAAAGTAATTTTGTCCTAAATGAGACTGGTTATTTGGAAAGAAATGGCCTTGGGACAAAATTTGAAAGCAAAAGAAAGTTTTAGAAGGTTGAGATGAATGAATTTTTAAAGTACACTGGTGTAAGGTTGAAATTCTGCTTTTCTCTCTGCTCAAATGACAAAGTTTTCTTGAACTGTTGATCTGCTCTTGATTAGATGATGCAAACAAAGATTTGTCCTCTGGGAAAATCAAAGTTTTAGGTTTCATCTTTATCAGGTCTTTGATTACTTAGTTAAAACTTCTCAATGTTAAAGGAGCTAGGTTTTTTTTTTAATTAAAAAAAATTTTTTTTTCAACATTTACTTATTTTTGGGACAGAGAGAGACAGAGCATGAACGGGGGAGGGGCAGAGAGAGAGGGAGACACAGAATCGGAAACAGGCTCCAGGCTCTGAGCCATCAGCCCAGAGCCCGATGCGGGGCTCGAACTCACGGACCGCGAGATCGTGACCTGGCTGAAGTCGGATGCTTAACCGACTGCACCACCCAGGTGCCCCTGATCTCTATATTTTTTAACTTGTTGAGGGCTGATTTGTGTCTCAGTATGTGATCTATACTGGAAAATATTCCACGTGCTCTTGAGAAGAATGTGTATTCCACTGCTTTAGGATGAAATGTCCTGAATATATCTGTTAAGTCCATCTGGTCCAGTGTGTCATTCAAAGCCTCTGTTTCCTTATTTTCTGTTTAGATGATCTGTCCATTGTTGTAAGTGCGGTGTTGAAGTCCCCTACTATTATGGTATTATTATCAAGGAGTTTCTTTGTGTTTGTGATTAATTGATTTATATATTTGGGTGTTCCACACTGGGGCATAAATGTTCACAATTGTTAGATCTTCTTGGTGAATAGACCCCTTACTTATGATATAATGCCCTTCTTCATCTCTTGTTGCAGTCTTTATTTTTTATTTTTATTTTTTTAATGTTTATTTATTTCTGAGGCAGAGAGAGACAGAGCATGAGTGGGGGAGGGTCAGAGAGAGAGGGAGACACAGAACCAGAAGCAGGCTCCAGGCTCCGAGCTGGCAGCACAGAGCCCGACGCGGGGCTCGAACTCACAAACTGTGAGATCATGACCTGAGCCGAAGTTGGTCACTCAACCAACTGAGCCACCCAGGCGCCCCTACAGTCTTTATTTTAAAAGCTAGATTGTCTGATATAAGTATGGCTACTCTCATTTCTTTTGGCGACCATTAACATGATAGATGGTTCTCCATCCCCTTACTTTCGATCTGAAGGTATCTTTAGGTCTAAAACGGGTCTCTTGTAAACAGTATATAGATCAATTTCATTTTCTTATCCATTCTGTTAACCTATGTCTTTTGATTGGAGCATTTAGTCCACTGACATTTAGAGTGAGTACTGAAAGATATGAATTTGTTGTCATTGTGTTGCCTGTAGAGTTGGAGTTTCTGGTGGTGTTCTCTGGTCCTTTATAGTCTTTGCTGCTTTTTGTCTTTTTTGTTTTTTTCTCCCCTTAGAGAGTTTCCCTTAAAATTTCTTGCAGGTCTGGTTTGGTGGTCAAGAACTCCTTTAGTTTTTGTTTGTCTGGGAAACTCTATCTCTCCCATTTTGAATGACAGCCTTGCTGGATAAATAATTCTTGGCTATGTATTTTCTGATTCAGCACGTTGAATATATCCTGCCAGGCCTTTCTGGCCTGCCAAGTTTCTGTGGATAGGTCTTCTGCAAACCTGATCTGTCTTCCCTTATAGGTTAAGGACTTTTTTCCCTTGCTACTTTCATAATTCTTTCGTTGTCTGTGTATTTTGTGAATTTGACTATGATATGCCTCGTTGATTGTTGGTTTTTGTTGAATCTAAAGGGAGTTCTCTGTGCTTCTTGGATTTCTATGTGTCTGTGTCTTTCCCCAGGTTAGGAAAGTTTTCCTCTATGATTTGCTCACGTAAACCTTCTACCATTTTTTCTATCTCTTCATTTTCTGGGACTCCTATGATTCAGATGTTATTCCTTTTTTTTAAATTATTTTTTTAATGTTTATTTATTTATTTACTTATTTAGAGACAGAGCATGAGTTGGGGATGGGGAGAGAGGGAGACACAGAATCTGAAACAGGCTCCAGGCTCTGAGCTGTCAGCACAGAGCCCGATGCAGGGCTCGAACTCACGGACTGCGAGATCATGACCTGAGCCGAAGTCGGACACTCAACTGACTGAGCCACCCAGGCGCTCTGTGATGTTATTCCTTTTTAATGAATCACTGATTTCTCTATTTCTTGTATCACGTTCTTTTGCTTTAGTTTCCCTCTCTTTTTCTGCTTCATTATTCTCCATAATTCTGTTTTCTGTATCACTGGTTTGCTGCGCTGCTTCATCCATCCTTGCCGCCATGGCATCCATTCGAGATTACATCTCAATTACAACATTTTAAATTTCATTCTGCTTAGATTTTACCTCTTTTATCTCCGCAGAAAGGGATTCTATGCTTTTTTTTTCAACCCCAGATAGTATTCTTATTATCATGATTCTAAATTCTACTTCAGACATCTTGCTTATATCTGTGTTGATTGAGTCCCTGGCTATCATTTCTTCCTGTTCTTTCTTTTGAGGTGAATTCCTTCATTTTGTCATTTTGGAGGAAGAAAAATAACTAATAAAATAAAATTTAAGGATTAAAAAGATTAAGAACAACAAAAAAATCAAATAAAGGGAGCTAGATCCTAGGTATATTTTGGTCTGGTTGTTGAAAGAAGCTTGACTGAATAGAGAAGAAAAGGGAAAGAAAAGAAAAGAAAAAAAAGAAACCATTTAATTTTTTAAAATGTATACAATAAAATAGAATAAAATGAATTGAAGAAGGTAAAATAGAAAAAATAAATTTATGAAAAATAAAAACATACAGTAAAATTTTTAAAATTTATGTATATATAAAGACAAAAAATAAAAAATAAAATTTTATCTTTCTGTATCCAAGAATAAGAAAAGAAAAAAAAATACAATGAATAGATGGACTAGTGAACAGAATGAAATCCAAATGAAATTACATCCAGTTTCCCCCAGAAGTCAAAGTATGAAACACTTAATAGTCTGTACACTAAGCAGGTGGAGAGATGTGTAGTGGTCCTCTACAGCTTGGTTGGTGCAGTTGGATGGAGCTTGGTGTAATGGCTCCATTCTCCTCTAGGTGGTGCTGCTTAGCTCACGGGGTGGATCAGTGTGGCGACCCAGCACATGTGTGCGCCTGTGTGCGCCTTTGCAGGAGAGGTGAAAATGGCGTCACCCAGCTTCCCAGTCTCTGGCTTGGGTTCTCTACGTGCTCACCAACCAGCAATTAAGCACCCTTCCTTTGTCTCTGGCTTCCATCTACTCCCTACTTCTACACTGTCCACATTCAAGCCATCAGCCTGCGGGCAGCACCTCCCTCCTGAATTTTTATCTCAGATGGTGCTGTATTTCCAAACCCCTCACTTTTGAGGGCCCTGTAGCTTGGACCCACTCCAGTCCTCTGGGGGAAGGTCTCACCAGTCAATGGCTGGGTGCTGGCTTGCCCCCAGGAACATTCCTGCAATCACACCGCTGAAGAGGCTCAGAGATTGTGGCTGGGTGTCAGCTTGCCCCAGAATAAGTTTGTGCGATTGCATAGTGGCAGCAGTTCAGGGAATATGGTAAATCACAACATACAACCAGTGCCAGGTTTCACCACAGGCTGGCATGTTCCAGTACCAGCAATCATATTCTCTGGGGTCTCTTGGGACCTTTGCCTGTGGGGAGGCCAGATGGCTTTTACTAAATGCCCTCCTAGCAGGGGAACTGCTTCTCCTGTGTGGCTCAGAGACCCCTCAGACCTTGCTGCCTGCTCCTGAGGATTCACCCTTCCCACCAGAGCACCGCCAGATGCTGCAGAATTTCTGATGCTGCTCTCGGCTGTTTAGAGTCCTAATGGTATTGAAATCCTCTCCTCCTTTTTCCCTTTCTTGTTCAGTCACTTGTGGTGTTTCCACTGTCTTTCTCTCCAGCTACTTTTGGGGGGCAAAAGTACTTTTCCTGTACTCTACCTCATTTCTCTGTCCTCTCTTTGCAAATACAGCTCCCCACCCTCCATGGCTTCCCTCTCCCCCATTTCACCTCTTCGTGCTGCAGAATCAACTTCATCCAAACTCTTGTTAATATTGCTATTTTGACTCCTTCCCCTGAATCATGAAGTTTTCTATATGGCATCTAGAATATGGGGCACCTGGGTGACTCAGTCGGTGGAGCATCCAACTTTGGCTCAGGTAATGGGTTTGAGCCCCTCATCAGCTTTGTGCTGACAACTCAGAGCCTGGAACCTGCTTCAGATTTTGTGTATGTCTCTCTCTGGCCCTCCCACTTGCACGCTATCTCAAAAAAATATTAATAAACATTAAATTTTTCTTTAATTTGGGCTTTTTTTCCCTCCTGATAATTTGTCTCATGTCAATTTGATTTTTAGATCAGATAGAAGAACCTTGAATGGTAAAGGAAACATTTCCTGCACCACTGTTGGCATAATCAGCAAGATAAACTTTAACTGGTTGGACACCCCTGCAGCTGAGAGATTCTGGGACCTCTGACAAACATCCAGAAGGTTGTAATCCTTATGATGTCAGCCTGTGGATCTAATGGAAGCAAGAGTCATGAGAGTGTCTTTTCTCTCACTTACTAAATTTAGATCAGCAAGAGAAAATATTTGTGGAAATAGTTCCTTGGGCTTAGGGACTCCGTAAAGTTTGGCAGAGTACTCTTGGTTTGATTCATCCATTTCCTCCCAAACATGGTTACCATTGTGATTTGTGTATTTGTCATAAATACACATGGGGGTGGGGAAGGGGGGACACAGGTATATGGAATCTAGATACCTGATGTTCAAGCCAGCCTCACAGAATGGCAAGTTCACAGTTGTCATCAACCTATTTAGATAAACTTTGCTGTGGGTCCCCTATGTGAAAAGAGATGTGTTTTCTTTCATCTTGTTCTGTGTCCTAAGAGCTTGCTTTTATGACCAATGAGAATACTCCCTCTGGTCTCTGCCATTTAGAGCTACACCTACCTGGGTTCTACTTGGTGTCCTGTCAAATAGACTAAGTAGACTAAGGTTCTAAGATAAGCAGTTACAAGCAGCAGCACTTTGTCTGGCTATACCCGTTCTCAGGGGAATTTGGGATAAGAGGTTCACAGCACATAAAGGGGACTTGCCTTTATCATTTCAACCTTTGTTGTTTGTTAGTGCTGGAAAAACCCCATTCCAGTAGTGCCTGCCTGGTATTATGGATGAGCAAGACTATGACTGGAAGTGTCTCAAATTTGGGGCAGACCATAGACACCATTTTCAACACACTATCCTCACTGCCTGTGTAACTGATGGGGGGATCAAAGGCAAAGGGAGCAAATTAAATTTCCTTACAGCTTACAGCCCATTGACAAGTTCTTGAGACAGGCAGAGTGACCCTCCTCTAGGAACTCAACTGCCTCGATGTTAATGCTTTGCTAAGGGCAAAAGACAACATGACTTAACATTATCCTGACCTCCAAGATCCTATAAGTCTCCTTTTTTAATATTTATTTATTTTTGACAGAGAGAGACAGAGCATGAGCGGGGAAGGGGCAGAGAGAGAGGGAGACACAGAATCCGAAGCAGGCTCCAGGCTCCGAGCTGTCAGCACAGAGCCTGATGCGGGGCTCGAACTCACAGACCAAGAGATCATGACCTAAGCCAAAGTCGGATGCTCAACCGACTGAGCCATCCAGGCACCCCATGACACCACTATTTTAAAATCAAAGTCAGAAAGTGTCAGTCCTGATTCTGAATACAGACTTTTACAGAATACAAAAAACAGCCACAGCCTTGAAGTAAGAAAATCCTTACAGCTTGCCTTTAAAAATTACAGTGCCACTTCTAAGGAGTTTTTTTTTGCTTGATTCTGTCAAGGAGTGCAAGAAGCCCCATATCCCCTTGTGAGAGACCTGGGTGGATGCCCTTGAGAGGTCTTTGGTGAAAACAGGTCCCTGGGCAGGTGACATTCCCCTTTTACAGACATTCTTCAAAGCCTTTGTCATTTCTAATTCTCTTTAAAGCTCAGTAAAGGAAGGACGACCATGCCTGCAAAGTGGCCAGATGGTAAGTTCTGGGCTTGTCCAAGATTTTGTGGGGTGCCCCTGGCCAACCTTGATTACCGTTAGGGTTAAGGATAGCAATTAGGGGTTAGGGACTAGGGTTTAGGGGTTAGTGTGAGGGCTAGGGGTAGGGTTAGGATTTAGTGTCAGGGCTAGGTTTAGAGTTAGGATTAGGGTTAAGGTTAGGTCCCGGGATGTAACAGGGGCCAAACCAGCCCCAGTGCAGTGATCTCCTTGGATGGCTGAGTTGAGTCCACCTGTTAGGGTGCATGATTGGATAGGGTTTGGGTTAAGAGAACTGCCAATTTTGTGTTCCAGGCTTAGGTTTGTTCTGGATCCCCTTGTGCTGCGGTATCTGTGCTGTGAGAATGTCACAGCGATTTTGTTTTTTGGTGAATAATCCTTAGCCAGTCATGGACCCAAATACCATTTTTTCCTCAGAGCTAGGATGTGGGCCACCTTAGGGAAAGAGGCTTGACTAGGGTGAAGATAAGTTCTCAGGAGTTGTCAGGGGCCGAAACACCAGCACTGTAGTGATTTCCCTTGAGGTTTGAGTTGAGGGCATGTGTTAGGTTTTGAGTCAGGCTTCGGGGTTAGGTTTAGGAGCCAGACCATGGGTTGTCCCAGGCTTAGGTTTGGGCTCAAGATCCCTTGCTGCAGCTCCATCTCAGCCTTGAAAATGTCATGGCCAAATTCTGAGTTCCTTGCTGAAATGTTCTGCACTGGTTCTGGCCCCAACTCTGTTCTTATCTCAGACTTCAAATCTGGGCCCCCTTTAGAGCAAGAGCCATGGCTAGGGTTAGGATTAGGGTCAAGGAGGAGACAGGGACCAAACCACCATAGGACAGTGATCTCCCTGGATTGCTGAGTTGAGGGCATGCGTTAGATGCAAGTCAGGCTTAGGGTTTGAGTTCATGGACTGGATGATTGTGTGGGCCAGGGTTAGGTTTGACCTCAGGATCCTCTTCTGTAGCAGCATCCCAGCCCTGAAAATATCATTGTGAATGTCTGAGTTCCTTGCTGAATAACTCTGTATAGCTCATGGTCCCCAAATCTGTTCTTTCCTCAGACCTAGGAGGTGGAACTCCCTTAGGGGCAAGCCAGGCTAGGGTTAGGATTAGGTCCCAGGAGGCATCATGGACTGGACCACCAGCATTGCAGTGATCTCCCTGGAGTGCTGAGTTGAGGACATGTGTTACGGTCAGGTTAGGGTTAGGGTTTGGGCTCGAGAGGCAGACGATGTGGTGGGCCAGGATGAGGTTTGGGCTCAAGATCTGCTTGTGCAGCTCTATCCCTGCTGTGGCAATGTCATAGTGATTTTCTGGGTTCCTTGCTGAATAATCCTGTGCTGGTCATGGTCCACCAGTCTGTTCTTTTCTCAGATCGAGGAAGTGGGCCTCCTTAGGGAAAGAGCCTTGGCTAGAGTTAGGGTTAGGTCTGGGGAAATGTCAGGGGCTGAACTGATACCAGTTCAGTGATCTCCACAGAGAACTGAGTTGAGGGCACTTGTTAGAGTGTGGGACTGGCTTAGGGTTTGGGTTCAGGGAATTGGTGATGGTGTGTTCCAGGCTTAGGTTTTGTGCAGCTCCATTCTGACCCTGGAAATGTTATGGCGAACTCCTGGGATCTTCGCTGAAGAAGGCTACACCACTTATGGGCCACAAATCCATTCTTTTCTCAGACCTTTGATGTGGGCCCCCTGATGGCCAGAGCCAAGGCTAGTGTTATGGTTAAGTCCCTGGAGGTGTCAGAGGCCAAACCACCAGCACTGTGGTGATCTTTCTGGAGGGCTGTGTTGAAGGTGTATGTTAGGGTGTGAGTGAGGGTTAGGGGGTGGGTTCAGGAGCCAGATGATGGGGTGGTCCAGGTTAGGTTTGGGCTTAGGATGCCCTCCTGCAGCTCTATCCCAGCCTTGGAAATATCATGGCAAAATTCTGTGTTCCTCGCTGAAATGTTCTGTGCCAGTCCTCACCCTAAATCTTTTCTTATTTCAGACCTCATAGCTGGGCCCTTTAAGTTCAGAGGCCTGATGATTTGTGGGCCAGGGTTAGGTTTGGCCTCAAGATCCACTTCTGCAGTGCCATTCCAGCCCTGAAAATATGGTAAACTTCTGAGTTCCTCACTGAATTATTCTATGCAGGTCATGGGCCCCAAATCTGTTCTTTACTCAGAACTTAAAGGTGGAACAGGCCTGAATAAGGAAGCAGGTTCTGCCTTGGGGTGGGGAGTTCAGACAGGACCATACCCCAGCCCACATTTTCACCTCAAGGGGCCTGGCTAAGCCTCGTCTGGACCCATGACCTCAGACACCATGAGATGTTAAACGTGCCTTGTTTCAAGCCGCCCAATTCACTGTAATGTTGTTTTTGCCAGGATCACTGATGCCAGTGTCTTCCTATGTCTGAGCACACTTACACCCTTCTCTTTGAAAGGCACCTGTGCCTCTGGGAGGTGGTGCCACACCAACGGACTGGTCCCTGTGAGCCACACAGAGACAGTCGCCGTGATTTCTCTGTTGCTCACAGCAGCTGAGAACGTTCATTGAAGATCTGTGCATGTGTTTGCAGGGATGACCCAACACAAGCTCTGTCATGGGCATGAATCTGCACAATTCAGGTACACAAAGTACCACACTGCCTTCCCAAAGGGGCATCGTGGTGAGTAGAGTGTCAAGTAGAGTAAAGATGCCAAGAACAGAAAGGATTTTACTGCCTCCACTCTGACCGGGGTCTGTAGTCTCTAATTGACTAATTGTTCTAGCCACCCCTGAGCTCCAGCAAGAGACCCCAAAGGCAAAGCATCCCTTGCTGGAACTAACACTACACCCTCAACCAGCAAGGACTGCCCTGAGCTGGCAAGACCCTGCCTGGGACTGACCCCACGACAATGAGGGGCCTAACCTCAGTGTCCCCTTACATGCACCCACCAGCCTCCCTGGCCCCCTGTGCATACCCAGTGCCCACCTGCACCCACCCTCGTCCCCCATACACACACCCACCTGTTCCCCTGTGTGTACCTATATGGCTCTCCTGCATGCACCAAACTGCCCCCTGCCCACACCCACCTGCTTCCTGCCATGGACGCATCTGTACCCCAGCACACACCCACCCACCTTCACTCTTTCTGTAGGAACCCACCCACTTCCCTGCCCCCTGCATGCACTCAACATGCCTTTACTCCACCTGCACACAGACACATGCCCATCTGCACGGACCCACTCTTCCTGCTGTTCCCCTACATGCACCATCATCCCCCATGCACCCACTCACCCGTCCTCCTCCTGCACGCACCCACCTGCCCCTCTACATGTGCCAACCTGCTCCCCTGGCCCCCTGAATGCACCAACTCACTCCCTTTCCCCTATGCATGCCCCACCTGCCCCCCCCGTATGCACCTACTTACACCCCTCTGGAACCAACCTGCCCCTTTGCCCCCCTGCATGCACCCACTGCCTCCCTGTACATGCCCAAATGGTCCCCCTACATGCACCACCTACCTGCTCATGCACCCACCTGCACCCTTGCTCCCTGCATGTACCCATGGGCCCCTCTGCATGCACCCACCCACCTTCACTCCCTCCTGCACACACCCTGGGGCCTCTGTTTCAACTTCCCTTAGATAAACCTGGATGTGTTTTCAGCTCTTGGGTAATAGTCCCTGAGACGTTGGTTCACTATCTTCCTGGTGTCATCATCACTGAAATGAATTACATTCCTGTGTCACTCCCACTCTTCTCTCTGCCTCTGGATTCTGTCATCATCAAGTGGCCATACCCAGTCTGTTTGGGGCCCCTGGAGCTGGTGCTCTTGTATCCCATGCCCTGGTTACAGGACGCAGCAGTTGGAGGAAAGAGACAAGGCCAAGTGCTCCTGAGGAGACCCGGTACATCTGCAGGAAAATCCCAGGGCACCCCCTCCCAGGGAAGAAGGGGTGCCCAAGCTTGCAGCAGGTGCAGCCAAGGCCCTGATGCCCTGACAGGCTTCACGACATGACTGGAGTCTGGGGAAGCTCTCATCCAAGTTGGAACATGAAGAGGAGAGTTTCTCTCCACATCTTTCTGGATTCAGGTTCACGTTGCTGGAGGTTTATCTCCAGGAAGAGACCATGAGTGGAACTTCTGACTTGTCCTATAATGTTGTCCCTAGAGGAATGGTCTGCATGGGAGACAAGATGATTCTTCCATATGGCTGTAGGCAGGTGTGGGGTCTCCAGGCTGGCACTGCTCTGCCCTCAGTGGTGTCCCTACTCTGCTCCTGTCCTGCCTTCTCCGGGTAGCTATGAAACAAGCAGGGAAATGGAAGAGCAGGTGAAACTTTGGAAGAGGCCATGTCCCCTTAGATGCTCAGGACTGTCAGACCTGATGTTCACACAATTGCTACTGTGAGTATGGTCAGAGGAAACACCCACGGACATAAAAGGGCTGTTGGCATGAGTCATTACTAACAATCACAGCGTCTGCAGTTTCATGGCCTGAAATGGGTCCTCTTGAGACACACCAATGTGTCTAATGGCCCCCATTGCCCATAAACACTCACAGCAGCTGGGAAGGCACCATTCCCACCTGATGGATTGTGCCAGTATCTGTTGGACCCACCTGCTCAGAGCAGCCCAGGTGGCAGGGATCCAATTGCAGACTGGCTGTCCCTGCCTGGTACAGCACCTGCTCTCTAGAATCTTCCTTGTCTCTGTGTTTCTCATCCCTTTCCCTCTGCCTTTTTGTCCCCTGTCCCTAACTTCCTGCTGAGTATTCTTACAAGCCAGCAGTTCAGCTTAGGGGAAATTGGGTGGCCAAGAGAGGCTCACCACACTCAATGAATTTCAAAAACATTCTGGTTATTACCTTCCAGGCCAAAAGACTATCCATTTCCCTGGGTGCATCCTGGCTCTTTGCTGGAAATGAGGGCACTGTTTAAATCTTCATTATTTTAAAATAACAAGTATTGGTTGGGATGTGGAGAAAAAGGAACCCTCATGCACTCTTGGTGGGAATGCAAACTAGTACAGCTACCTTGGAGAACAGTACAGAGTTTCCTCAAAAAGTTAAAAGTAGAACCACCCAATGGTCTATAATTCCACTCCTGGGTATTTACCCAAAGGAAAGGAAATCACTGTCTGGAAGAGACCTCTGCACCCTCACATTCATAGCAGCATTTTTCATAATGGTCAAGTCATGGAAACAGGTTAAGTGTCAATCCAATGAGTGATGCCTATACAAAGGAATATTGCTCAGCTGTAAAAAAGAATGGGCAGATCTGGAGGACGTTATGCTGAGTGAAATAAGCCAGACACACAAGAAAAGGCTGTGTGGTCTCACTTACATGTGGAATCTGAAGAAAAGATAGAAGCCAAGCACAGAATGACCTGGGGTAGGGACACGTTGATTGTGGGGCGCACTGTGGCAGTGATGCAGGAGGAAGCCTGGAGACCTGGTGCCCAGCATGGTGACCAGCTGACAGCCCTGTACTGAATGTGTGTGACTTCAGATGCTGTGACCACACACAGATGGTGACTGAGTGGGGAGAAGACGGGTCCAGAGCTTGGCTCCAGCCATCATGTCACTGGTACATGTGCCTCAAATCACTGTGCCAAACATCCTTAATAGATGCAGTTATCACTAAAATGTTTTAAGTTTTAAAAGTAAAATAAAACAACCAACCTGTGTGGAGATTTTAGGGGCACAGGTGCAAAG
This sequence comes from Acinonyx jubatus, assembly GCF_027475565.1. NCBI lineage: Eukaryota > Metazoa > Chordata > Mammalia > Carnivora > Felidae > Acinonyx > Acinonyx jubatus. Next base: position 150,533 of record NC_069392.1, on the reverse strand, counting down.
TCCAAACATCAGGTCCATGAGAATGTGTCTCCAGTGCTCACTTCGATACCTAAGGTGTCCCAAACCATTGGTGCCACTGCCTGCCCTCCAGGGACTCCAGGTTGCCAGGTAGATGTGGGTCAACAAAAGGGGCAGGACTTGCACCTCTTAGGACTGAAGCCACCTGTGAGCCTCTGTGTGCTAAACTGGGGTGACGGGAAGGAGCAGACACCCTCATCCTGTCCATCCCGGACATCCACCTGTGGTGGACCAGATGTGCTGCTGATTCTGCCTCAGGAGGTGTGTCACTTGTGCCGGTCTTTACACTGGCCTCCTCAGATGGGAGGTGGCCCAGGGGAACCCCCCTGGTCCCCTGTTGTGTGGGGAAACTGGAATTCGAGACCCCTTGTGAGGAGATCCTGGGGATATCCCAATATGTGCAGAGCCCCTGGCACCCCACTCAGGCCTGCTGGGGCCCAGAGATATCAGTGGGGGCCCCACTTGCCACATACAGAATTGTGCAAAACAATACATGCCTGTTGCTTCCATAAGGGCATTTCTGTGGTTTGGATACACTGATAGGTGACCCCGGCAAAGTCCAGCTCAGTGTTTTGAGCTCAGCTGCCTTCAGTAGCATACATCCCTCTGGTTCTCTTGCTAGCCCTGCCCTCCCAAGAGAAGCTTCTAGATGCTGGGTGGGCAGACAGAAGATGGATGGCCTGAAAATGGGTCTGCTCTCTTTGCTCCAACAGGCCCCTGGACCTCCAACAGCCCAAGATGATTCTCTGTGCAGCAGCCTCAGCAGCCACCTGAGATGCAACGCAATGTCCCTGGTCAGCAGGGGCGGCCACCCTACTCCACAGTGATCCAGCCCAGAGCCCCTCAGTGCAGTGACCAAGACCCGGGCTGCAGAGGCTGGGCTGTGGCACACAGGTCAGGCCCTGTCTCTCTCAGTCTCTGTCTCTGTCTCTATCTCTCCATGTCGTCCCTCTACTGGGTGCTCTCAGAAGCCAGCTTGTCACATGGACACTACCCACGCGGGTGTCCCAAGACAAGTGGGCACAGCTGCACAGCCACTTTGGTGGGAACCTCAGGAGTCCACCTGGGGAGCTGTGGGGGATCCAGGAAGAAGACCCAAATTGCCCCCTCCTGTTCCACCCCAGACACACTGCCTGGCTGGATCCTCCCTTGCCTGCACGTGGACTCCACAATCCTCAGGGGTGGCAGGCAGCTTCCCACCTCTCTTCCATCTGGAGGTGGCACCCTCCCTGCAGCTCCCTTGCACCTGCTCTGTCTGCTGACAAATGATGTTTACAGAATGAAGGATGAAAAACACATCAGTTCAGTCTGGTTGGACAGGAATACATATGTCCATGTGAAGTAACAACCACTCAGGCTGAGATTTGGTAAAGCTATTTCCAAACAAGAAGTTTGGGCTACAAATATTAGAAAGCCCATCTCAGAGGGGCTCTTACGGTAATGGCATTTAGTGGTATCACAGAAGACATAGTCAGAGCTGGGGCCAGAGCTGAATGATATCTCTAGGCAGGAATGTCCTGACCTTCTGTTTCCATTCCCAGCACAAGGATCTTTGGCCCTCATGCTACAAAATAGTTACCAAATAGCTACCAGAGCTCCAGGCATGACACCAACATCCCACACCAGAAGGAAGGGGCTGGGGGAAAAGCTGATGGGGTCTCTAGCAGATATTTTTTTTCCTTTCTTTTTTGCCTCGCAGAGTCCCACTCACCCCCTGGAACAATAGGTGGCAAAGGAAAGGGGCGTTATTGCTGTGACCATGGGTGCCCCTGGGTTCTTGTACTCTCATGTTTTCCTCCCGCCTCCCCCAGGATGTCAAAGGCACTGCTAACCCACTCAGCATGTCTGGGGAAAAAGTGTCCCAATCCAGGCCCACGTCCCTGCAAGTCTGTCTCCTCTTGAGTCTGTCTCATAATTGGTCCCTTCCTGGCCAGCTCTCTGATGCCTTCAGACCTTTAAAAATAATTGGTGCATCTTTTCCCTTGTGTTCAGCAGAAAGATTGGATTGAATTTCCTAGTGTAACATTGCAAGTCCACAAATCAAATCTTACAATTTTGAATACTGGGGGTATGTTTTGAGGGTAAAAACACTAAAGTGAAGAGATAATAAGGTTTGGCTAGTAATTACACATTAACAAGTATGTTTAATTAGTAAATATAAGTGGAAATTAGTAAATACATGTAATCTGAGTTAATGCCCCAGATTGATCTAATAATTCATGCCCCACATTGGTCTAAGAATTCATTCGCCTATTCAACAAAAATCTTAAAAAAATGTTTTAATGTGTATTTATTTTTGAGAGAGAGAGAGAGAGAGACTGAGTGCAAGTGGGGGAGGGGCAGAGAGAGGGAGACACAGAATCGGAAGCAGGCTCCAGACTCTGAGGTGTCAGCACAGAGTCCGACATGGGACTCAAACCAACAAACTGCGCGATCATGACTTGAGCTGCAGTCGGACGCTTAACTGCTTAACTGACTGAGCCACCCAGGCTCCCCTCAACAAAAATCTTTAAGTACTCACTGTGAAACAGGTACTGCTCAAGGGGTTTAGAACTTGTTAGGGAGCAAAACAGTGGAGGACCCTTCCCTTTCAGGGGTGTGCCCTTGCATGGTCTCCTTGACAAACACCCTCTGTCTTTTCCCCAAGGCACAGATTGACCATGCACTCTGAGGCACTCTAGGCAAAGGCCAGAGTGCAGGTGTTCTAGAGAGGGACAGAAAGATGGAGTTGGGTGGGGGTAGAAAGAAGCAAGCAGGGCAGGGGCCATGGGCAGAGTCCCGCTGTGGTTCTTCCTCCCACATTGGTGAGGAGGGTCCCTACCCCATCTCTTTTCCCCGCTAGTTAATAGAGTAATGTGTCCCAGGTGCCGTGAGCCTGGCTGACATGGGGCACAGCCCCAGTCCTGTCCCACAGCCCCATTGAGAGCTTTCACTTGGTGAGGTCACATGCGAGGTGTTTGCTCATCAACACAGTGTCCTGAGGATTTGTAGGAACAAAGCTATTGTCCTCAGTAACTCTTGACTTTTCTCATTCTGAGGATGCTAATGCCTTAGCAGACTACAGTCGTTTCCTCTGGTCACCTGTGCAGGGGAAAGCAAAGGCCTCGTGATTGGCCAGGAGTTGGGAAGGAGGTTTTCCAGTCACTGGGGAGGTCGGGGTCAGCTGATTACCCTCATGACCCCCCACACCCCACATCCCAGCTCAGAGAGTGTCTTTCTGTGAGCCCAGTGGGCACCAGCCTCACCTTGTGCTATAGTCCCTGCCCTCTCCTTCGGGAAGTCTCCCTTCCCTTACCCTGCCACCTACTGTACCTGTGTGCTGAACACTCTTTTTGGAAAGCTAAGACTTGACACACTCAGAGACAGAAAATGATGCCAGCTTCCTGCAGAGATGATGCCCCTCCTACTACTACTGGCCTAAGTTCAGTTACAGGGATCGCGATGTTCTGTGGGACTCTGAGATGTACTGGGAGCTAGCCTACAGGCATAGAGGAGCCCCAGACTGCCCAGGAGGGTCCACACCAAAGTTTGAGCTATGATACTCCCCACCTACCTTTGCCCATCTGGGATATGCTGCCTTTAGGTGCCGCAGAACCTGGTGGAAAAGCTGAGTCCAGTGTTACAGGCAGCTTCCTGGGGGCCAAGCCCCATCCAGGTGCTCACCAACTTGTTTGCTTTGTGCTGCCTGATCCCACCTTTTATGTTTTCTCATCTTTTCTAGCTGTCTTCAGGAGGACAAGCAATTTAACATACCAAGGCATCTGACATGAGAGGAGAAGCTATTTTCTTCATTGGAAAAATATTTCAGATGATATGAATCATACACAGTAAAATTGAAAACAGACCAAAGTGGGTTTTGCTGTTGCCAAAACCCACTTCTACAGGTAATGACTGCTAGTCAGTGAACTTTCTCTCAGAACCTGTCCTTCTGTGTATACACATATGGGTTTGCGGTCACCAGCACCATACCCTGATGTGTTTCTGGTGACATTGACACATAGCCACTCTCACATCAGAGACAAAGCCACCTGTGGCCCCATGGGGACATCACACAGCTCTGGGACTAGTCTTTTGCTGGTGGAAGTTCTTCATATTCCCCTTTTTCCTGCTTTGTGAACAATGAACACTGTATGTACATTATTGGCAAATGTGCAGGCATTTCTTCTGAAAATTATTCTAGAAATGAATTTACTGGACCCATGTGTGTGTGCATTGTGAATTTTGATAGGTACTTCACACAGTTAAATTTTACTCCTAAAAGCTGCACTGGAATATGAAAGTTCCCATTTCCCCATTCTCACCATCTCGGGCTAGTGACAATACTGATTTGTTTTTTTTTAATATTTTATTCATTTTTGAGAGACAGAGACAGAGCTTGAGTGGGGGAGTGTCAGAGAGAGAGGGAGACACAGAATCTGAAGCAGGCTCCAGGCTCTGAGCTGTGAGTGAGCCCAGAGCCTGATGAGGGGCTCGAACTCATAGACCGTGAAATCGTGACCTGAGCCAAAGTTGGATGCTTGGCCAACTAAGCCACCCAGGTGCTAATTTTTTTTTTTCTAATTTGATTAAATGCTAGAACACATTGTATGGGTGGCTTTTCATGGCCGCAGTCAAGTCATGACCAAGATGTTTGTTGATCATTTGGATTTTTTTGGTTAATTGCTATTCATATCCTCTTCCCAGTTTCCAACCAGTGTTTCAGCCATCACAGATTTGTAAATGCTCCATGTGTCTTATGAATGCTCATTTCTGTGACATAATGCTGCCTTTGCCGATGGTCCCGGAGGAGATGCGTTCATTAACCTAATGACAAAAACTATCAGCTGCCAGGTCAACAGTTATATCCCTGCCCACCCATATATCCCAAATGTTATTTTATTTATAATACCTTATTTTCTGGGTTAACACAATTTTAATTTTATCTCCTGCCAGCCCCAGAAGATGAAGTAAGATTGGTTGAAGACCATGGGGCAGGCTTTCACTCCACAAACCTGGAGAAGCAGAGAAGCCCAGGCCTGTTTCTGACCCACAGGAGAGAAACATGGCTCTGTGACAAGGAGGGAGGCCTCAGAGAAGACCCTTATGCACCCCTTTCCATTTGGTGGGCCTTCAAGGCCTTGATGCAGAGGGAGACTCCTGTGCAGTTAAACGTGATGGTTGGAGCATCTTCTGGCAGGAAATTGTAAATTGTTCACCGTGTCTGCTGCTGTTCCCAGGATTTCACTCTTAGCTGAACACATCGTGGCCTGAGAGGCCTGTGTCACCTTGTGGGAGGCTGAGCAGGGCTGCGAGTACCCATTAGTGTCTATCCTGGCTGGGGTCATCTGTCCCTGATACTCAGGTCCTCCATGTCTCCAACCCTGACATTAATGTTTCCTCTTCTCCCAGGGCCTGGCCAGAGGATTTCCATCCCTGAGCACTGGACCAGGAATGTTCCCAGCACAGGGACTCTGGCAGGGAGAATCTGTGTCTGTATGGTCCCCTGCACTTGCTGAGGAGATTGGCCAGCAGTGGGCTGCCTTCAGGTGTCCATCCCAGGAAAGGCAATGCTTGCAGCAACTGCCTGGCCTGGTTCCATCTGAGGCATCAGTGGTTCCTGTGAACACGAGCAGAACCTGGAGCTGTCATCCACGTGTGGCCCATGACAGTGGCAGCTTTGTGATACCCTGTGCCATGTCCAGTCTCCACATTGGTGAGTGTATGCCTGAGCAGCAGGTCAGCCTGGGGCAGGGACCATGGTTCCCAGGGCCCCTCCAGCAGCACTTTCAGAGCAGAGCTCGCACTTTTTAGACCCTCTGAGTGGGGGGAGTCACAGTCCTGGTCCCAGAGATCCTGGAAGTCTGCCTAAACTCCTGAGACTCAGCTTTCTCACCTGTAAAATGGGAGTGTGGTTCCCACCTTTTGGGGGTAGGGGAAGAATGAAGGAGATCACATTGTAAATGACTAGTGTAGTGGAGGAACTTAGTGATATCATCATGATGTGCTTTTCAGGGGGCATTGAAATGTGATGGAGAACAGGGAGGAGTTGTGATAAATATCAAGCATCTTGGCTCAGGCAAGGGGGCTCAGGGTCCTGTGTCTGCTGCTGAGATGAAGTCCCTGCATCCCATGGGTGCTCCATCCCAAGGTCGCCTGGGAAGGGTGGGCTGCAGGGCCCTGAGGGGGGCACAGCGGCTGGGCAGCTGAGGTGAGCCGGTTGTCACATTGTGGAAGGGAGCATGACGGGCTTGTGGGCCTTGGGACCTGGGGTCTGGGGGTGGGGAAGGAGACAGAGATAGCAAGGAAAGAGTGGGGGAGCCCATGGGGGATGGGGCAGGGTCTGTGCAGAGTGCTGAGCCTATGCAGGTGGGCTGGGAACCTATCTGCTAGCTATCAGATGCACATAGAAGCCACGTTACTCAGAACCATGGGGCCCAGGTGGGGTCCAGGGTTGGAGGACCCTGCTAGTGTGTACAGAGGGTGCAGCCAGAAAGTCCCTCAGGACACATAGCCTGGGGGCAGAGAGGGAGAGTCTTTCATCCTGTAAGAAGTATCCTGTAACCCTCTACCTGCCTGCTCAGGGTGTTTCTTCCAAGACACACAGGGAAAGACACGCCGCGAATAGGAAGTCGTCCTTCTCTTTTGCTTGGACCTTTTACATATGCAGCTGATGAGCACTTGTGAAGAAAGCACATGGGTTGGGGAATGTGGTCTGGCTTAGCTCTGCTGCTGAGGTCCTGAAGGCTCGCACAAAGCACAGAACTGTTGTGATTCAGGACAGATCTGTGCCCATGTGCCTCCCCATCATCAAATGAGCTGGGCATGCACACATCTCACTAGGCCAGTCAAGTCCTCTGTCTCCACATTAACTACATCACCGTCATGCATGGGCACACAACTGCATCCACATGGTTTTTATAGATGCTGGGGAAGTGATGGCCATGCATTTGAAAGAAGGGTACCAAACTTAAGTCGGGGTTTTCTCCATCTGGCCTCATGACAAGTTATGTTTCACGTACTTTGGGAGCTGCCTGCATTCTCCCTGGAAGGAAGCAGGTATCTTAGTCTGGGTTCCTCCAAAAGTAGGAGGTTTTTTTTGGAAGACAACTCCAGGAGGCACAAGTGGGGGGAAAGACGCAGCGGGGAAGGGAGAACAGCCACAAAAGGTGCATTCCTGGTCACTATTGTGGGTGGTGGGGTTCAGTCCCATGGGGTCCCTCTGAGACCCCAGAGGACACCCAGAATGTCCTCCGTACATGACAGGGTGGGCATGCCCCAGTAATGCAGATGCCCCTGCACTTCCAGGGTGCCCCTGCCTGAGGGGACATCCCCTCCATGCTGGAAGGGAGCCCCAGCAAGGGAGCCAGGATGCTGCCCACCCACTGCAGTTGCAGAGCTCAGGTGGGTCATGGGAATTTGGAGTGAGGCACCAACAGCATAAGCTCACAGATTATATTTAAAAAACGAAGCATCAGGTCAGTGATCTTTGGAAACAGGCCATTTGTTTTAAGTATGTGAATAATTGGCCCAGTCTTGTCTCCCACATTGCCGCAGTAGAGGCATTGGTTAGCTTACACTACCCTCCCTGGTAGGAACTGGGCTGGCATGCTTCCAGGTGTCTGTTGGACCAGCATCAGGGCACCAGGCTGTCTGGGGACATGGATTCCAAGAGAAAAGGGAGCAACAGCACCCACATGTATGAGATGGAAAAGACACCCTCCACACAGGAAAAAAAGACAACTTTAGAAAAAAGAAGTGGCAGCACCTCCCTTGCCTTCCTGGGTTGGCGGGTATGAAGCCCAGTTTCTAGGTCCTAGAGGGTGAGGACGGACTTTCAGTTGTCTTTTGAAGACAGTTACACATGGCAGGATCGTCACTGGTCCCTTCCCTGGAAATCCCTACAATGACCATAAAGGTTGGAAAGAGATAAACCTGTGGACGACCAACAAAGGACTGGTATCTAGATGCGTGAAGAGCTCTGACAAACCAACAAGAGAAGACATCCCAGCAGAAAAATGGGCAGAATATTTGGGTGGTCACACAGTATGTGGTGCACATGGCATGTCCACACTGTGGGATGCTGTGCAGCCATCAGAGTGAACAAACCCAGCTGTGCCCATTACCACCTGGGAGAACTACACACCACAATGTTGAGGGTAGGAGCCAGAGCTGGGGACAGAAATCAGCCGCAGGCCACATGAAGTTCTGTGCCCATGCTGTGCCACTGTGGGTAAACTGAGGCTCATTCTCAGAAGTGACGCTGCGGGAATGGTGCAGGAGTCTGCTCGTTCTCCTTGCAGGCCTGGGGCTTTTTAAATTCGTGTATCTCTCATCTTGGTAAAAATAAACAGTAATTAAAAAAACCCTCTAAAAATCAACTCAGGGAGTCAACAGAGGGAGTACAGAATGCTCGAGTCAGGCGGGCCGAATGGCTGGAGGATCCCAGCAGGACTCGTGAGGCCCCAACCCACAGGAGACCAAGGGGAGGGCAGGGTTGGCGGCTGGGTGCTGGGGCAGCCCATCCTCCCAGCTTGCTACTGCCGCACTCATGACATGAGGCACTTCACCGCCCGCATGTGACACGTGCTTCTGACCCATTCGCCCTGCCTCGTTCATAGACCTCGTGTGAGCATATGACCAAGATACGCAGAGATGCATATGTTGGTAAAGGTGGCCCTGGGGTTTGAGGGCACAAGGTTTACACAAGAGGAAGGGGAACACTGACTCTCCCCAACAGGTGGGCACACTCACACATGTTCACACATATACACGCATAGGCACATGTGCACATATACAGACTTGCACACAATGCAACATACAAGAACACACAGGTGTGCACACACATTTGTATATTGCATGGACACATGTACGTGCAAACACACATACCCAGCTGCACCATACATATGCTCTAAGGGGCAACGGGTGCTGAGCGGTGGCAGTGGCCCACTGCAGAGCTAGGAGCAGTGGTGACACACTGGCAGATCCAGATCCCACACTGGTGGTCACTCTATGGCAAGGACTGTCTTTCAAGGACATCAGTCCTCCCAAGACCACTGAGGGGGCAACTGAGGCTCCTGGAACTGACCTATCAGGTCCGGCAGCCACACAGGGTGAGGGATCAGTATGGAGTGTTCCTAGTCTTCTCCCACCTGGCCTCAGGCCCCTGACATGCATTCCATGGGGTCAATGCCCACGCCTGTGGCCACTGGTGCAAGGGGAGGAACAAGAGGGCCAGGAGCCCACGGAGCCTTGGAGGGAAGAGTATGAGGGCACTGCCTCCAGGTACTGCACTATCCTGCCCCAACCCCCCGACTTTCTGCCCCACGTGGGGTAACTCACCTCCACCCATGCCTCTTCCACTTTGAAGAGCCATACAGACTGGGCCTTCAGGGGAGAAAGTGTTGTCACTACCAGTCCCTCCCTCTGCTGATGACCTGTAGACACCAAGTGGTCCTGACACCTTCTCTGCTCCTCGGGGAAGGCTGTACTCCCCCACACCAACATCCCCAGAACATACCCCAAAAATCTAGGCTCGGGTTACCCCCCATGCACCCCTGGGAGCATCCCCAGTTGGTGGAACCACGGTCAAAAAGGTCCTGTGCCTGGTCACTCAGCTCCCCACCAAGAATCTCTGACCGCTGGGCACCCTGCCCCTCCAGGGGCTCAGCTCCGCCTCTGGGAATGCTGACGGGGAGTCTGCACCACAGACCCACTGGCCACCCAGTTGCCCCCTTGGAGGGACCTCATTGTCCAGCCTGACCCCCTTGCAGCAAAGACAGCATCACACTGTCTGCAGATCCGGGAACCAGAAATGGCAGACATTCAGCAACTTGCCAAGAGACAAGTGGGCTCCCTGCCCAGCTCTTCCTGCTAAGCCCACCATCAGCCCCCAGAGACAGGGCAGGCAGTTTGGCAGGTGGTGATGTTCAGTCTGGCCTTGACTTATTGTGAGGAACACCATTTCACCTCATCCTACAGGTGAATCTCAGGTCCTCACTCTGGGATGGCATAAATGCTGTGTAGCAACATTAAACCCAGAGAGACCTGACTGCTGGTGCCTGCAGCCTGGGCCCAGCAGACAGTGTGCACATCACTGTGGGGCAGGCATGGCTGTAGAAGAGCAGGTGCACAGGGGAGCGGCAGAGATGGGGGGGGCATGAGCAGGTGAAGATCGTCTCTGTGCACCTGCCATGTTCAGGGAGCCTTGGATTCTGAGGGTGAGGAGGAACATCAGATCTCTGCTTCCCAGAGCTTCAAGTCTAGGAAAGAAAAGGCAATGCTCAGAGGAGGGTGGAAGGAGCAGAAAGCATGTGCCTCACGGCCCATATGGTCAAGCATCGTCTTTCAAGGTGTTTTGCCTCCTGGGGACTTGCAGCCACTGCAGGGAGCGTCCCTGCCACTGGGGACCTGCAGCTAAACTCAATGCCCTGGACATCTCAGTGTTCTCTGTTGGCTGCATTTAACAAGAGAGGCCCCTCTTGTTCCAAATGGCCCTGCCCCAGTAATGACAGTATGTCATTATATTTGGAATTTATGGATCAAGGTGAAAACCAGGTGTCCATATGGGCACCCTCAGCATGTGGGTTTTGAGTCAGCTTTGAGACACAACCTGCTGCAGGTTCTAGGTACCAGGGAAAAATGTGGATTTTAAGACTTAAGGCACAAAGCACAAGTGTGTGCTACTGGAAGGGCAGGGACCACACGTTAATTCCCAGCACAGTGTGCACTATGATAAAGAGAATATGGCCAGGGGACCAGCTCCAGGGAACCTGGTTGTTACACCTAACCCAGCACATGCTGCTTTCCATCCTGGCCACAAATGGTGTGTGCTCACAACCTAAGGATCTGGCCCCTTTTTTTGGGTCTGAAGACAGGAAACAAGGAATATCTGGTTTATTACTCACTGCCCCACAGAGGCTTGTCTGCCACTCACAAAGTGGGACCTGTTCTATGGCTTTTTTTTCCAGTTTGGGACTGACTACCGACAATCACCCATCACCACTAATGAGTATACAGGGCAGAGACATCCTTTGGCCAAGGCCAAGGCCCATATGGCGGCCTCAGCTCCCCAACATTGGGGGTTGGCAGACAGTCTCCATGGAGGGTCCAGTCCTCCGGGAAACACGCATGGCTTGTAGGTGTGAGGCTGGTGGGAGCTCAGAAATGCCCAAGTAATGGGGCTGCAGTAACCCTGCCATGTGGATATGACACTAGGCTGACCTTTTCTCCAGGTACTCCCCTCTCCCTCAGATCTCAGACCTCCTCAGAAGCCTGTAGTTTTTGTGGTTCTTTGAAGTCGGGACTCGATGGTGTCCTTGTGGCCACTGTCACAACCTCCTGCCTGCTGTGCTGAGGGACAACCTATTGGCCATTTGGAGCTCCCTGGGCAGGTGGGCATGGGTGTCCCTGGGGGCTCATGGTCTGCACCCCGGGCAGGAGCTCCTCATATCCCCAAGACTGCCCAGAGCATGAGAGGGGCTTGGCCATGACACCAGTGCAGCTCCCCAGAAAAAAAAAAAATGTTCCCATTACCAATGGGACAACCATCAACAACGTGTCAAAGCTCGGAGTCCATTGTGATCCATGGCAGTTGTACTTGTCATATAGTATGAAGATTCCAACTTTTCCTCCAAAGAGATAATGAAGACTTTTACTCTCTTGGTGAGGGTTCTGTGCTGATTTCCACCCCAACCCCAGTAAAACTCAGACACACCCAGGGTTCTACATACAGACACAGAAACACACACACACGCACACCCTAAGCACCCATCGCGCTCATCCCAGGCACATGCCTCCCATGGTGTGAGCAATAGTGTGCAGGCCATGTCCCATCGGGAAAACACAGGATCTTCAGGAACTGCTCCTGTGGGCTGGAGCATCACTGATGTGCTCCCTGTAACCACTTCCTGGAGGAGGGGAGGGGGTTGGCCCTGGTTGGGGGGGGGGTGAGTAACCATGTGGATGCTGGGAATAGGACAGACACTGACCTGACCCAGGGCTGGGTGCTGGGGACTCCAGAGCCTGAGACCCTGCTGGGATAGAGTTAGGGTTAAGGTTAGGGTTAGGGTTAGAGGGTTAGGGTTAGGATTAGGGTTAGACAGTTAGGGTTAGGGTTAGAGTTAGAGTTCTTAAATTTTTTTTTTTTAACGTTTATTTATTTTTGAGACAGAGAGAGACAGAGCACGAATGGGGGAGGGTCAGAGAGAGAGGGATACACAGAATCTGAAACAGGCTCCAGGCTCTGAGCTGTCAGCACAGAGCCCGACGCGGGGCTCGAACTCACAGACTGCGAGATCATGACCTGAGTCGAAGTCTGCTGCTTAACCGACTGAGCCACCCAGGCGCCCCTAGAGTTAGAGTTCTTATGGTTCTTGTCAGGATTAGACTTTTCGTTTGAAAGCCAGAGTACTCTGTGGGCAACTCTACAGTTAGGCCTCTGGAATTATCTGGAGCAGCTGCATCCGAGCTTTGTAAATGATATGTTGCTGTTCTATTTTGTATACGAATGATCCTGCATCTCTTCTGGACCCCATATACGTGGAGTTGTCAGACTTTTGAAGTGTGTCCCCATGGGGAGAGAACCTTGGCTCGGGTTATGGTTTAGTCCAGGCACGTTGCCAGTGCCATGGAGACACCAGTCTCATGAATTCCATGCAGGGCTGAGGTAAGGGCACATGTGTGGGTGGGTGTGTGTTGTAGAGTTAGTGTGAGAGATAGGGTGAAGGTTAGGTTGATGGTTAGGGTTAGGGTTAGGTCACAGGACTCTAGGCACTGAACCCACAGTAGTGCATTTGTGTCTCCAATGGGATGAGTGGAAAGCAAAAGGGAGGTTGCCGGTCAGGATTAGTCATTGGGTTCCAAGGATAGACCTGTATATGGGCCACTATTCGTGTAGGCCACAGGAATCCTCTCAAGCAGTTGTAGCCAGGCCTTGGAAATGACATGGTGATCTTTCAGGTTCTGTGCTGACTCTTTCTGCACCACCTTTGAACCCCATGTGTGTGGTGTTGTCAGACTTTGGTATTGGGTCCCCATGGGGAGAGAGCCTTAGCTAGGGTTGTGGTTCGGTCGAGAGCCATTGCCAGGGCCTAAGCGACTCCAGTCGTGATCTCCCTCGTGATCTCCCTTGTGATCTTCCTCAAGGGCTGAAGTGACAGTCCATGCGATGGTGCGGGTTCATGCGATGGTTAGGGTTAGGGTTAGGGTTAGGGTTAGGGTTAGAGTTAGAGTTAGGGTTAGGGTTAGGGTAGGGTTATAGTTAGGGTTACATTTAGGTCTCAGGAGACTGCAGGCACTGAAACCACAGCAGTGCAGTTGTCTCCCCAAAGGGCTGAGTGGAGTGCACATGGGAGGGTGGTTGTCAGGTTTAGTATTTGGGTTCCAATGCCTGATAACTTTATGGGCCATTGGTCATGGAGGCCTTAGGAATCCTCTCGTGAAGCTGCAGCCGTACCTTGGAAACGACATGGTGATGTTCCAGGTCCTATATGGAATGATCCTCCACCACTTCTGGACCCCACATGTCTGGTGTTGTCAGACTTTGGTATTGTGTCCCTATGGGGAGGAAACCTTAACTAGGGTTAGGGTTCGGACCAGGGATATTGCCAGGGCCAAAGCGACTCCAGTGTTGTGATCTCCCACAAGGGTGAACTGATGGCCCATGTAGGGCTGCTGGTGAAGTTTACGGTTAGGATTAGGGATAGGGTAAGGTTTTGGTTGACGGCTATGGCTAGGATTATGTTGAGGGTTAGGGTGAGGTCCCAGGAGGCTCTAGGCACTGATGTCACAGCGAGGGTTTGGTTCAGGTGCAGGGTGAGTGTTAAAGATGAGGTGAGGTTTAGGTTCAGGTGTATACTAAGGTCACTGTTAAGATTAGGGTTTGGACACTAGGCTCCTGGAGATCTACCCCTGGTAGGGCAGTGGTCTTCCCGCAGGGCTGAGTGGAGGGCTCTTGTGAGTGTCCCAGTCAGGCTGAGTTTGGGTGCCAGGGCCACTCCTCAGGCCTTATCAAGTCCCCTCTGAAGCTCCTTCTTGTCTTTGGAAATGACCTGGTGATGTTCTACTTTCCTTGCCAAGTAATCCTCCTCCGCCTCTGGGCCCCATGTCCGTTGTGTCCTCGGATTTAGGAATTGGGTCCCCATTGGGAGAAATCTTTAGCCAAGGTTAAGGTTTGGTCCAGGGACATTGCCAAGGCCAAAGCGACACCAGTGCCATAATCACCCTGGAGGGCTGAATGAGGGTCCATGCACGGGTGCGGGTCAGGTGTAGGTTTGGGTTTAGAGTTGGGGTGAGTTTCAGGTTGAGCGGTATGCTGAGTGTCACGGTTGAGGTTAGGGTTAAGTCCCAGGAAGCTCCAAGTGCTGAAACTCCAGCATGGTTGTGGTCTCCCTGGAGGATTGAGTGTAGGCCTCATCGGAACGGGCTGTTCAGGCTTAGTCTTTGTGTGCCAGGGCCAGCCTCGTGTGTGTGCCATCTTCAGTTGGGCCTCAGGATCCCCCTTGTGCAGCTCCATGCAGGCACTGGAAATGTCATGATGATGTTCCACGTTCCATGCCGAGTAATCCTGCACCTCTTTGGGCTCTTTGTTTGTGGTGTTCTCAGAGATAGGAATTAGGTCCCCAACCAGAGAGATCCTTAACTAGGGTTAATGTTCGGTCCAGGGGCTTCACCAGTGCTGAAGTGGCATCATTCCTGTGTGTCATGAACGTTGGGTTAGGGTTTGGGTTTGGGTTTGGTGTTAGGGGTTAGGGTTACTGTTAGGGTTGGTGTTAGGGGTTAGCATTAGGGATTAGAGTTAGGTTTATGCATTAGGGTTGGGTTTAGGGTTTGGTTAGTGTTTACGGTTATGATTAGGGGTTAGGGTTTGGAGTGAGAGTTAGGTTTAGGTGTTAGGTTTGGGCTTGGGTTAGGCTTAGGTTTAGGGTTAGGGCTTGGGTTTGACAGTTAGGGTTATGGTTAGAGTGTTAGTGTTCAGGGTAGGGTTAGGGATAGGTGTTAGCATTAGTGTTAGGGTTTGCTTTAGGGTTTAGGTTAAGGTTAGGTCTAGGTCTAGGACTTCAGTTAGGGTTAGGGGTTAAGGGTTTGGATTAGGGGTTAGTAGTAGGGTTAGTATTAGAGTGTTATGGTTAGGGTTAGGGTTAGTTTTATGTTTATAGTTATGGTTAGCGGGTAGAGTTAGAGCATTAGGGTTAGGGTTTTAGGGTTACAGTTAGGGTTAGGGTTAAGGTTAAGGTTATTTCCGGTTATGTTTGCCCTTATGGTTAGTTAGGTTTAGGGGTAGGGGCTGGGGCAGGAGCAGGGGCAGGGTGTAGTATTAGGGTTATGGATCGGGTTAGGTGTTAGTTTTATATGTTGTGATTTGGGTTGGGGTTAGGATTAGGGCTAGTGCAAGGACTAAGTCAAGCTGGCACCCCCACTTTGAGCGGGAAGTTGTTCATGTGTGGACACCACCCACCTTCCAGGGATTTCATTCATGCTATGGCCCCAGGATCTGCACTGGAAGTTGTTCTTGCCTCGCCCATTCCAGCTTTGCTCTGGAGTATTTCACACCGTCACCTCTTGGTATGTAAGATTTCACGTACCACCCCATCCCTTTTTGGTGCATTGGGTGCGTTCACACATACGACCCTCCTCGCCCTCTGCATGCGACGGTATCACCCATGGGCCTCGCCACTCCTTAGATTCAGATTACTGATGCCAGTATTAAATCATGAATGTCTCTTTTCACTTTCACAGCTGAAAAAGCAGGGGTTTCCTAAGGTAAGGTTTATGGTTAGGATTAATATTAGGTGTCAATGTAAGGTTTAGGTCATGGTCGCAATCCCCCTTGGTGTGGGAAGGCTTCACGAATGTGTCCCATCTGCTCCCCATTATCCACGATGTAGCAGTGATATTCCTTTCAATTCAGATGTTTTCTCTGGCACCTGGGTGTCTCATTGGGTTCAGCATCCCACTTCGTCTTGGGTCATGGTCTCTCGGTTTCTGGTTTTGAGCCCTGGGTGGCTTCTGTGCTGATGGCTCTGAATCTGGAGGCTGCTTCAGATACTGTCTGTGTCTCTCTCTGCCCATGCCCCACTTGTATTCTTTGTCTCTTTCAAAAATTAATGTACCTAAAAGCATTTTCAGTCAGATATTTCCTGGATGCTTCTTTTCACTTTCATTGCTGAAGAAGCAGGCGTCTGTCTCGTCCATTGTTCTTTTGTTATCTTTGGCATAGCTGACGACATATAGGACATTTCCCCAACCAGCATCGGGGATGTGCAGCATTTCTTCTACCAGCTGGACACCTCTCATCCACTGTGACACTGCATTCCTCTAGCGCATCCCACATGCTTCCAGAAACTGGACTGTAACTGTGGATGGTAGCACTGTCCCATAGTCTTCTGATGGTATTTCAGGAGGTTCTTCATTCGCATCTTTGGTTACCTGAGTGTCTTCTGACATCTCTCATGTTTCCACTAGGCCGCTGCTATGACACCCGACAGGAACCCAAAGCAGAGAGGGATTCAGGAGCAGACCAGCTACTGCTTGGCTCCCACAAATGGTCACCTTGGAACTCTTTATGGAAGAGGACAAAACACCACCACCACCATCGTTTCATAACCCTGCAGCGAATGTGGAGACAACAACCACCCACCCCCAAAAGGAAACTCCAGCAGGGTACATGTATCGAACCTATGGTGTTGGTCAAGTATTTTGGATCAATAAGTGAGGTTGTACTTTTGACTGGTAAGTGTAAATCTAAATCCCTTGGAGGGGATATTATTCTCTGAGGTCACCCCAACCTAAATTGTTGGCTCATGGGGAGATGTGTTGTCTCTATTTGTTGTATTGATGTAGTCTCTTTAGGCCAGTGAATTAAAGCTCCATAAGGTCTTGTCCTATTCCCGCCTCTTCATGGGAAGGTCCATTTCACCGATTGGAAGAGACAGTAAAACCCTCGTGTGGCCATTCATATGAATCACTATTTAGGGAACAAGTGATTATGCTACCTTTGCACGATCAGGATACCATGGTCGTTTCATGAATGTCCCTCGGCAGGCAGGGCCTCTAATACTACAAATACTAGAGGTGATTTTATTGGTAAACAGGCAGGGTTTGTGTTCGCTGAGTTCCTTTTACTTCTGTTCATCTTTCCTTGATTGCCTATCTGTGTTGGGCCAACAATTGGTTTGATATTGACTTTACAGTTAGGTTATTTTTATCTTATGGTTAACTATCCATGGTTATCTGCTCTGATAGAAGCTTATGCAAGGACAAATATTTCTTGTTGCACATACTAGCATTATCACTTCTAGTGTGAAATTCACCCGGTCATAACTTAGGGGTTGGTTGTCCTTTTTTCGTATTCAGATCTTAAGATCATATGCCAGTGCCTGAGCCCTACTATGATCGCTCATCGCCACAGCCCTAACAACCACCCACAGTACGCGAATCATATTTTTCGCCCTTCTAGAACAGCCTGATACACCCACTTGGTGATGCAGGGGTGTAATGCTCGAACCCCTCATCGGCGATGGATGGGTGTCATGCTAGCGCTCCCCCATCGGCAAGGGAGTAGTGATGCCACTACTAAATCTGACGTTTCCTGAATAGCTTTCATCACTGTCAGAGCTGAAGAAGCAGTCATATGTTACAGTTAGGGTTAGGGTTAGGATTAGGGTTAGAGTTAGGGGTTAGGATAAAGGTTAGGTCACATTTACACCCCCCGCCCCTTAGGTGTGGGAGGGAGGCACTCATGCACCTTGCCACCCCTCAGCATGGGAGGGGGTCATCCATGTGCCAGCCCCCCCTCAGTGAGGGAGTAGTGATGCCACTATTAAATCTGACGTTTCATGAGTGGGTCTTTTCCCTTTCATGGCTGAAGAAGCAGCATCTCTTATGATGAGGGCTAGGGTTTGGATTACCCTGAGGATTAGGGTAAGGGTTAGGTCATGCTTGCACCTCCCGTTTTGGCAAGGGAGGAAGGTCACACCTGACCCCCGCCACCCTCCTTGTGGAAGAGTGTTCAGGCATGCACCCTGCCTTCCCTCCACAAGGGAGTAGTGATGCCACTATTTAATGTGTTGTTTTATGAATGGCTCTTTTCACTTTCACAGCTGAAGAAGCAGGCATTTCTTAAGGTAAGGGTTATGGTTAGGATTGCTGTTCATGGTTAGGGTAAGGGATAGGCCATGCCTGCACCCTCCCTTGGGTGGTGCACGCCCCACCCCCCATCTTGGGGGGGTGTTCACCAATAGGACCCGGCCCCCTTCAGGGGGGGAGGGTGTTGACGTGTGCACCTGCACCCCTCTGGTGTGTGAGGGTGTTCATCCATTGGCACCACGATCCTAGGCGAGGGAGGGTGTTTGCCCATGCGCCCTGCCCTCCTTGGCGCGGGAGGGTGTTCACGCATGTGCACAGTCCCCCCTCGGCCTGGGAGGGTGTTCAGGTATGTGCAGGAACCCGCCCTCTGGAGTGGGAGGTGGTTCACGCATGTGCCCTGTCCCCCTGAGGCACTGGAGGGGGTCACCAGTGCACAGTGCCACCACTCAGCAAGGGAGTAGTGATGCCACTAGTAAATCTGACGTTTCATGGACGGCTGTTTTCACTTTCACAGTTGAAGAATCATGCATCTTTTAAGGTAAGGGGTAGGGTTTGCATTACAGTTAGGGGTTAAGGTAAGGGTTAGGTCATGCTTGCTCCCCCCTTCAGCACGGGAAATTTTCACGCATTACCCCACTATCGTCAGCACAGGAGAGTGTTCACCCTTTTGCCCTGCCCCCCCAGAGTGGTAAAATATTGAAGCATGTGCTCTGCTCCACTTCCGCTGGGTAGGACTTTCATGCATGCATAGAATAGATCCCTCCTTTGGGACAGACTGTTCACACATGTGCACCACCACCCCTCGGTGCGGGAGGGTGTTCACTCATGGGCACACCCCACTCCTGCAGGGGAGATGTCTCATGCATGTGTCTTGCCCACCTCAGCATGGGAGGGTTTTTACGCATGCGCACAGCCCCCCCCCCCTTGCTGTGGGGGGAGGAGGTCACCCATGCAGAGCGCCATCCTTCAATGAGGGAATAGTAATGCCACTATTAAATGTGACGTTTCATGAATGGTTCTTTTCACTTTCACAGCTGAAGTAGCAGACAACTCTTAAGGTAAGGGTTAGGGTTAGCCTTACCATTAACGGTTAGGGTAAGGGTTAAGTCATGCTTCCAAACCCCCTGTCACCAGAATGTATTCACGCAATAGCACCGCCCCTCAGAGCGGGAGAATATTCACGCATGTGCCCCGCCCCCTTCGGCGTGGGAGGGTGTTCACACATGTGCCCCATCCCTTCCGCTTGGAAGTGTGTTCACTCATTCGCACATTTGCGCAACCCCCCACCACAAGGTGAGGGAGGACGTTGGCACATGTGCCCTGTCTCCCTCGGCATGGGAGGTGGTTCACACATGCTCCTCACCTCTTTG
Source organism: Acinonyx jubatus (assembly GCF_027475565.1). Classification (NCBI taxonomy): domain Eukaryota; kingdom Metazoa; phylum Chordata; class Mammalia; order Carnivora; family Felidae; genus Acinonyx; species Acinonyx jubatus. Next base: position 131,082 of record NC_069392.1, on the reverse strand, counting down.
GGGAGGGAGGGTGTCACCCATGAACAGCGCCACCCCTCGGAGAGGGAGTAGCGTTGCCACTATTAGATGTGACATTTCATCAATGATTCTTTTCACTTTCACAGCTGAAAGCACGCATCACTTAAGGTAAGGGTTAGGGTTAGCATTACATTTAGGGTTTAGGGTAAGGGTTCAGTCATGCTTGCTCCCCCTCTCTGCATGAGAGGTGTTTCACTCATGCTCCCTGCCCCCCTCAGCACGTGAGGGTGTTCACGGATGAGTACAGTCCTCCCTCCAGGTGGAAGGGTGTTCTCACGCACAACCCTCCTTGGTGACTGAGGGCGTTTGCGCATGCACCCTGCCCCACTAGCCCGGGAGTTTGTTCTCGTGTATGTAAGGCCCCCCCCTCCTGGCAGTAGGGTGTTCACCCATGTGCACCCCCCCCCTTGGCATGGGAAGGTGTTGACCTATGTGCCTTGACACCTCAGCATGGGAGAATATTCACGCATCTTCCCTGCCCCCCTCTGTGCAGGAGGGTGTTCATGCATGCATACAGCCCCCAGTGGGTGAGGGACGGTATTCACACATGCGCACAACAACCCCTCCATGAGGGAGGGCGTACACTCATGCGCCATGCATCCCTCAGCAAGGGAGATGGTTCAAGCATGCGCCCCATACCCACTTTGGCACGGGAGGGTGTTGACCTATGCACCTCGCCCCCTCAGCGCTGGAGGGTGTTCATAGATATACACAGCCCCCCTCCTGGCAGAAGTGTGTTCATGCTTGCGAACAACCCCGGCTAGGGGAGGGATGGCATTCGCTCATGTGCCCTGCCCCATACCACAGGGGGCTGTTCACACATGTGCACAGCTCTCCCTAAAGGTGGAAGGGTGTTCATGCATGCACAAAACTCCTCCTCTGCGAGGTAGGGCGTTTCCACATGCGCACAGCCCCCCACAGCCAGGGAAGACATTCATGCATGCTCCCTGCCCCCTGCCGCAGGAGGCTGTACAGGCATGCGCATAGCCCCGCCCCAACTGGCGGGTGTTCACGCATGCGCACAGCCCCCCTCAATGAGGGAAGGCATTTGCACATGCACCCCCCTCCCCTGGGCAAGGAAGTGTGTTCAGGCATGCACAGAACCACCACTTCAGTAAGGGAGGTCGTTCACGCATGCGCCCTGCCCCACTTAGCACAGGAGGTGGTTCAGGCTTCCGCCTGGCCCCCCTGTCAGCATGTGAGTGGGTCACCCATGCACAGCCCCACTCCTCAGGGAGGAAGTAGTGATGTCACTATTAAATGTGATGTTTCATGAATGGTTCTTTCCACTTTCACAGCTGAAGAAACACGTATCTCTTAAGGTTATGTTTAGGGTTAACATTACCATCAGGGTAGGGTAAGGGTTTCATCAAGCTTCCCCCCCAGGCACGGATTTCCAAGCATTAGCGTGTCCCCCTTTGGCACGGGAGTGTGTTCACCCATGTGACTGACTGCACTTTGGCACAGGAGGGTGTCGACTTACGCGCCTCACCCCCATATTGCAGGAGGCTATTCACGCATGTGCACTGCCACCCCTAGGGATAGAAGGGTGTTCACACATGTGCACAAACCCTCTCATTGTGGGATGGTGTTCGCGCATGTGCCCAGCCGTCTCCACAAGGGAGATGGTTCTCATATGCACCACGCCCCCTTGTCGTGGCAGGGTGTTCACGCATGCAAACAAGCCCCACTCTATGAGGGGGTTGTTTTTGCATGTGTCCCCGCAACTCTGCAGCGAGGGAGGGCGTTGATGTATGCTCCCCGCTCTCCTCTCCAGGATGGTGTTCACGCAAGTGCAAAGCCCCCCCCCCTTCCCCGGCGGAAGGGTGTTCAGGCATGCCCACAGCCCTCACTCTGTGAGGTAGACCATTTGTACAGGTGCACAACCCTCCCTCAGCGAAGGAGAGCGTTGGCGCTTGGCCCCACTCACCTCGGCGGGAAGGGTGTTCACACATGCACAGAACCCCCCTTGGCGATGGAGGGCGTTCAAACATGAGCCCCACCCCGCTTGATGCTAGAAGTGGTCAGGATTCTGCTTTGCCTCTGGTTGGTGTGTGAGATGGCCACCCATGCACAGTGCCACCCTTCAGGGAGAGAGTAGTGATGTCACTATTAACTGTGAAGTTTCATGAATGGTTCTTTTCACTTTCGCAGCTGAAGAAACACGCATCTCTTAAGGTAAGGGTTAGGGTTGGCACTGCCATAAGGGGTAGGGTAAGGCTTAGGTCATAGTTCCTCCCCCCTGGGTACGGAAGGTTTTCAAACATTAGCGCACCCCCCCCTGCCTTTGGACAGGAGGGGGTTCACACATGCACCCTTCCACGTCAAGGGAGGGGGTCACCTTTGCGCCATTGTCTCTGCAATGGAGGGGTGTCACTCATGTGCTCTCTCCACCTCGGCGTGGGAGGGGGTCATGCATGTGCCCCTTCTGCACCCCTCCATCGGCGATGTAGTGTTGATGTTCCTTTTAGGTCAGACGTATTTTGCGCTGCCTCTGCTGCTCAGTGGATTAAGTGTTCCACTTCGGTTCAGGTCATGGTCTCGTGGTTTGTGGGTTCGAACCCTGGCTTCACCTCTGTGCTTATGGCTCTGAACATGGAGACTGCTTCAAATGCTGTGTCTCACTCTCTCTCTGCCCCTTCCCCACGTGTGTTCTGTCTCTCTCTCTCTCTCTCAAAAAAAAAAAAAAAAATGAGGCTAAAAACATTTGAAAACATCTCCATCAATGTACTTGTCTTCTTGTCCTCTTCCCTCCTCTTCATGGGAAGGTCCATTTCACTGATTAGAAGAGACAGTAAAACCCTCGTGTGGCCATTCATATGAATCACTATTTAGGGAACAAGTGATTATGCTACCTTTGCACGATCAGGATACCATGGTCGTTTCATGAATGTCCCTCGGCAGGCAGGGCCTCTAATACTACAAATGCTAGAGGTGATTTTATTGGTAAACAGGCAGGGTTTGTGTTCGCTGAGTTCCTTTTACTTCTGTTCATCTTTCCTTGATTGCCTATCTGTGTTGGGTCAACAATTGGTTTGATATTGACTTTACAGTTAGGTTATTTTTATCTTATGGTTAACTATCCATGGTTATCTGCTCTGATAGAGCTTATGCAAGGACAAATATTTCTTGTTGCACATACTAGCATTATTGCTTCTATTGTGAAATTCACCCAGTCTTAACTTAGGAGTTGGTTGTCTAATTTTGGTATTCAGATCTTAAGATCATATACCAGTGCCTGAGCCCTACTTCGAAGGCTCATGGCCGCATCACTAACAGCCGCCTACAGTATGCGAATCATATTTTTCGACCTTCTAGGACAGCCTTGATACCCCTACATCGGCAATGCAGGGGTCTGACACTTGTAGCCCTCTGTGCCCCTTCATTGGCCATGTAGATTTGTCATGCCTGTGCCTCTTCCTGTGCCATGTAGGGGTGACCCACCTGTGCCCCTTCATGGGCTATGTAGGGGTGTGCCACCAGCACCCCTTCATGGCCACTATAGTGTTCTTACTGTCTGTGGCTTCAGGGACCCACCTGGGGTCTCCGGACATAACCCCATGGATAACGGGGAGCTTCTGTAGTCATGTCCCTCTGCATTACATCTCCCCACAAGACCCTCATCTCCAGATAAATATTACAGGATCAGGAACCACTTTTCTTTGCACTTTCTTCTTAGTGGAAACATCTTGCCTTTGCTTAGCATGGCTGCTTTGCCCTCTCCACCATCTCCTGGAGGTTCTCTTACCCTTGCATTGCTTTTCACTCACTGCTTTTGGGTGTGCTGTCTGCCTTCTGTCACAGTCCTGCACCAATGGTAATTTGTACCATGAGTGGCTGCAGGAAACCTCCTGGAACTGGGACTCTGGGACTGGACTGCTCTTCTCTCTGGTAGACATACAAGTAGCCTCCTTGATGGCAGAAGGGGACACTGGTCATTGGTGGTAAGAGGTGATTTCACATTTGCTACATTACCACTAGTGCTGGTGTGGAGTGATGGAAGACAGCACTCTGGAGGATTGTGGGTGGAGTTGTCACTGTGGCAATGGGGGGACAGTTACAGAGCCTGTCCGGGATCAGTTTTGGGTGTCTGGGGTATACGCAGGAAATAGGAGAGGTTGAAAGCAAGGGAAAAACATCAGAAAACATATGACCTCATGAGATGAGTATCTTGTGTTTGTTGCCAAGAGAAGCAGTTCCCCCTGTCTGAGGAAAATAGTCTTACTCCACCCCCAGGACCCCTAGAGAAAAGGTTTCAATGGCTTCACCTAAGACAATACTGTCATGACCGAGAGCAGTGATCTTCAGGCTCCACGTCTACCATCGGTGTTTACTTCCTGGAAATAGTGGGATCCAGTGTACTCCAAACGGAGGTGTGGGGTCAGGTCCATGCATGATTAGGTGCCCATGCAGGGGAGTTGCAGGGTATTACCACTTCACACTGGTAGGAGATGGGGGGATGAGTATGGGAGTGGGTTCAAAGAGTATTACACCAAAGAAGGTGACATACGATAGGCGAGACATGGATACACGGTTCTTCCTGCAGGAAATGTAATTTAATGTGTTGCCTGGAGAACTGGGAATGGTCATAATAATGACTCAATGGCTGCCTGCAGTCAACTAGGTTGAAATGCCAGAGCTTCCCTGACTTCGTCAGGGAAGGAAGACTCCAAAGTCCGAGGGAGATGGGAATGGGGGCCTGTTGTGCACACACCTGCTCTTTTACCACAAACTTGGTAGCTTATGAGAACAAAATCATGTTCTCCCAGAGTTCTGGAGGCCAGGGACCCGAAATTCGCTTCACTGAGACTAAGGTGTTAGCAGGGCTGTACTCCCTCTGGAGATCCCAGGGCTCCAGAGGACAGTGTATCCCTTCCCTCTAGTAGCTCCCAGTGACCACCAACCTCGCTTGGCTTGTGACCACATCACCCCAGTCTGTCTCCACGGACACAGTTTCTCCTCTTTTGTCAAGTCTCCCTTTGCCTGTCTAAGGATGCTCATGATTCCATCTAGAGCTCACGCAGACAACCCAGGACTCAAGATCCTTAACTAGATCCCATCGATGGGAGTTCGATCCAGGTATTAGGACTTGCTTTCTTTGGGCCACTGCCCAGACTAGTACAACATGTCCTTCCACAGGGAGACAGCCAAACCATGCTATCCCCATGTGGTGGTGCACTCACAGGTGAGAAGTGCCAGGGCACACACTGCTGACAGACACTGGAGCAGGACTGAATCTCCGGAGAATTATGCTCAGAGGGGAAAAGCGAATCCTAAAAAGGTCACATGCTTTTTGATTCCATTTGTATAATATTCTCGAGGTGACAAAATCATAGAAATGGAGAGCAGATGAGGGATTGCCAGGCATCACAGAGGTGATGGGTGCAGGAAGGAGGTGGGAGTGTCTGCTGTAGAGGACAACATGGGAGTCCCTATGGAGGGCTCAATGCTCTGTTTCTCCAGTGCATCAGTATTGAAATGCTGGCCATGATCCTTTTCTACAGGCAGAGGAGTGTACGGCATCTTTATCGTGTTTCCCAGTCACACACAGTCCCAGCAACCTCACAGCCGCCCATCTTGGTACATCTATCCTCACAGCTTGGCTGGTGTCCCGTTGCCACAGTTGAGTCGTGTTCCTAAGGGAGGAAGCTATCTCTCGCTAACATGGCTCCCACACCGCTTCCCTCTCTCCTGCACACCTGGAGTTTCCTCGGTTACACCCGGCCATCCTGTGTAACCGCAGCTGTTTCTCCCAGCCCACGGGGAGCAATCACTTCCCATCCAGCACCACCTGTTTGGTCTTCCTACACATAGCATTGCACGTGCCGGCGCCTGCAGACCTTCCCTTGTTTCTGTCAGCTGAGTCTGAATGGGCTTCCTCTCCCACTCGTCCCTAGTTCTCATCTCATTAATGAACGACACTCACATCGCTGAAGCTCACAGTAGTCTCAACATCCAGTATGTGGACTATGTGGCACCATTTTACAGACACACTTGATTACTCCCTTTCTTTAAAAATTACTTCCTTCCTCCTCCCACCGTCCAGGCCGCTGCTCACCAGTGTCTGTGTTGGTTGGTCCTCATCTTCTTCCTGCCCCCCATCTGCTTTCAGTCCACCCTTACTCTGGGGTGATCTCAGCCAGCCTCAGGCTTCTATCTACCAGCAGCTGGGGCCTCCAAGACTTTATGCCCTGCCCCCAGCTCTTCATGTCTCCAGACGCCTGACTCCAGCTGTGCACCACACAGGTGCTACCCTCCCCAGACTCTGCTACCTCCCAGAAGGTATCTCCTCTTCCCCTCCCCTTGTTTACTGGGCTGTGGCCACAACGGCCCCCTCCCTGCTCCCTGATCATGTCAGGCACATATTCCTGCTTCAGGTCTTTGCACTCACTTTTCCTCTCTCTGTCCGGAATTTTCTCCCACATGCTAACATGACATACTCCATCATTTCTGTCATATCTTTGCTCTGACATCACCTGCTCAGTGGAGTCTCTCCTAGCTCTCTATCTAAAACTGAAAACTGCTCCTTTTCCGACCTGAACACCCGATATCCCTTCCCCGCATTCTTTTTCTTCCTGGCCCTCGGCATCATCTGTTTTTCTTGCTTGCTTGCTGTCACCTGCTTCAGTCCCTGCCAGAATGTTGGCTCCATGGGGTCCAAAGACCAAAGTAGCTTTGTTTAAGACTGTTTCCTTAGGGCCCTGGAACAGTGCCTAACTCCTTCAAAGGCTCAAACACAATTCGCTGAGCAAGGAAATGTTGGGATTTCGTATTAGTTTGCTGGGTCCGCCATCACAAAGTACCACAGACTGGGTGGCTTAAGCAACAGAAATTGATTTATTTATTTTGTCACACTTTAAATCAATGTGTGGCCAGGGTGGGTCTCCTCTCTCCATGACTTGTGAACGACCTCCTTCCTGCTGCCTTCACGTGGTCTCCTTCTGTGTGTGTAGGTGTCCACTCTCTTCCTATAGGACACCAGTCATCAGATTAGGGTCCCTCCCCCCAGATGAGCTCATTCGACCTCCACTTTACCTTTCAAGATCTGGTATCCAAGTACAGTCCCATGGGTAGTTAGGATTTCAAAGTATGGATTTTGGGGGCAAATCCATTCCATAACAGGTTTCTGTCTGTTGTACCTAGTCACTACCTACATGTTTTTTTTTTTTCTGTATGCCCTTGTCCCCATTATTTGCTCACACAGTGCTAATCCCAGTTTGCCCTTAGCCCAAGTTATAACTCTATTTATTTGTATAGGCTCACATCTTCTCTCTACCTCTATACTCCAAGTTCCTGGCTGGCACTGGAATTACATCCTTAGCATGGGCATCATAACCTCCAGGTAGGTAAGTATGATTATTCTCATTTCGAAAATTGACAATCTGAAGCTCAAAAGAGAGTAGGTCATGTTTCTGAGATCACAGTACTAGTAAGTGCTGTCCTTTGGATAACGTTGTTCTCATGGGCTCCAAAGCCCACTTTCTTTCATCTACCACACTGTCCCCAAAATGCATGGGGAAAAGCCATATTTCAACCTGATATATTATAAGCAATGGTACCTGTAAAGCTGGTGTCACATTTCAGGAAATGGGATTAAGTTTAGTATCTGAGTAATTATACCCACAGGTTGAATTTGAATCTGACATCCTTTTATTTTTTACTGCTGCAATTTCTGTTATCCTTAATGATTATCTAAATGTATTCTTCCCTTTGCAAAATTTAGCCACTAAGAATACTAACAGAGTTTGTTTCCTTTGTAACATGTCGGAATTATACAATGAATTCATAATGTCAAGGCAATAGCTGTTATTTTATCCTAAAATATAGAGGAAAAAGTCATTGCCTTTGTTATAAGGGTTTACCATGTGTTCTTGATAACATGCCTGAGCTGTATTGGTGAAAAACCATCATAGACGTTGAAAGTCAGTTATTTATAGTTAAGAGAGTATCGTTCTCTCTTTGGGTGCAGCTGATTATTTGAAATAGAACTTAGGATTTTTCTGCATAGATTTTCTATTTCACATTCATGCAAGTTGTGCAATCATTAAATTGACAGGAAAGCAGCTGTTAATAGTTGTCATTTGGACATGTAGATGGAAATACTAAGGCTTGTGGTGTGACTCCTTACACGTGTTGAGCTCTGGCTTCATTTGGCATTTCCAAACCATTGCCCTGAGCTTATGGATGTTGATCAAGTGGCCATGTAATGGTTGTTTTAAACTGGCATCAGGGGTGTAGAGATGATTCTTAAGTTGTGTATGAGGAAGCTGTTGGTTTTCTCCTTCTATGTCTGTGTAGCTTCTAAAAGATAGAAAACTAGGGCATCTTATCGAAATTAATTTTGTTCAAAGTAAATGAACTTGTGAATGATCTAAAGGCTTAAATAATAGTCAATAGTTTTGGAGTCTGGTATTAATTTACTAATTTAAAATAGGTCTAGGGGCATCTGTGTGGCTTGGTTGGTTAAGCGTCTGACTTGGGCTCAGGTCATGATCTCACTGCTCATGACTTGGAGCTCCGTGTTGGGCTCTGTGCTGGAAGCTGGGAGCCTGGAGCCTGATTCAGATTCTGTGTCTCCCTCTCTCTGCCTCTCCCTGGCTCATGCTCTGTCTCTGTCTCTGTCTCTCTCTCTCTCAATATAAACTAAAACATAGGAAATAGGTCTAGAATAAATCTGTAGACAGTAACATACTTAGCATTACTGCTGATTAAAACAAAGAAATAGACTGAAACTCCAAGCATAAATTAGTGTTGTTTCCCTAAGAACCCATCATATATCAGGTTGATGAAGCTGAATAAAAGCATTAATCTTTTAGTAACTTGGAAGAGATAAGCATACTATCTTAGCTAGTAAGGTTTGGTATATATCATTGTTGTAGACCTATTTTCTTTAATGATCAAAAAATTAATTTGAGGTCCCTTTTATTTGGGTATTCAGGTTTAAGATAAGTGACCCAAGGCAAATGAATTAAGACCGTTTTAGAGCAGAGCTGGACTTAAAAAGCCAGAGACTGGAGTCATGATAAAGATAGTTTGAACATTCCATTTCATCAAAAAAAAAAAAAAAAAATACAGCTCCCGGATGACAATCATCATGTTGGAGGAGAGTTTCTGGGGTTCCCTCCACAAATGGTACATGATTTTGAGTCAAGGATACAGCCTCACTGACTGTACTTTTACTGAAATGATGGTTCAGATACCAAAAATGTTGTCTGTTGGAATTGTCTTTTGCAAAGCTGATATCCTTTCGGTTTTTGGCATGATTAATTTACTAAAGAGAAAACACTGTTTCCCTCTTTCTGAAGCATAATCCCATTTGTATTTAGAGTTATCACTGAAAATAGTATTTCTAGGGGCGCCTGGGTGGCTCAGTCGTTTAAGCGTCTGACTTAGGCTCAGGTCATGATCTCACAGTTCATGGGTTCAAGCCCCGCCTCGGGGTCTGTGCTGGTAGCTCAGATCTGGAGACTGTTTCAGATTCTGTGTCTCCCTCTCTCTCTGCCCCTCCTCCACTCACACTGTATCTGTCTCTCTCAAAAATAAAACATTAATAAAAATTAAAAAAAGTGCTTCTAAAAATGGTTAATAAATTGGAAGTCAACATAAATTTGCTTGTGAAGTTATCAAATGAAAACTGTTCCCAAAGCAGTTATTTTACATTTTATAGGAAAACTAATCTTTTATGTTCTTACTGCATTTATGTTATATCCTATTCATTTTTGTTTCATGCTATTTGTGTGTGTGTGTGTGTGTGTGTGTGTGTGTGTGTGTGTCTAAGTGAAATGTGCAATATTTGTCATTTAAAAAGCTTTACTAGTTTAGGCAAAGTCAGCCATAAACAAATGCAATACATTATGTCCAAAGTAATCATGCAGATTTTCCATCATGAGAAATAATTGGTTTATCTCAAATGAATTTTCTTTCCTCTTTTCTTTTTAACAAGCCAAGTCATAGGAGAATATTTTCTTTCTGCTAACCTTGAGGCAGGGCAAGAGCAGATTTGTGTCAGAGCACATTGTCCGTATTTATGAGAAACAGGGAAATTAAGAAAACCATTTAGTTACAAAGCTTAGTGGGGACTCGGAGTTTTCAACAATATTCTGTTGGGAAGCCTTTTATTTACTGGGTTAGTTTTATGTTTTAACTTTTACTTAATTTATTTTTTAAATTTACATCCAAGTTAGTTAGTAACAATGTAGATTCCTTAATGCCCGTTACCCATTTAGCACATCACCCCTCCCACAATCCCTCCAGTAACCCTCTGTTTGTTCTCCACATTTAAGAGTTTCTTATGTTTTTGTCTCCCTCCCTGTTTTTATATTATTTTTGCTTCCCTTCCCTTATGTTTTGTATCTTTAAGTCTTCATATGAGTGAAGTCCTATGATATTTGTCTTTCTCTGACTAATTTCACTTAGCATAATACCCTCTAGTTCCATCCACGTAGTTTCAAATGGCAAGATTTGATTGCTGAGTAATACTCGATTGTGTATGTATATATACATACATATATATGTGTATATATATGCTATATATATATATATATATATATATATATATATATATATACATGCCATATCTTCTTTATCCATTCATCCTTCGATGGACATTTGGGCTTTTTCCATACTTTAGCTATTGTTGATAGTGCGCTATAAACTTTGGGGTTCATGTGTCCCTTTGAAATAGCATATCTGTATCCCTTGGATAAATACCTAGTAGTGCAACTGCTGGGTTGTAGGGTAGTCCTCTTCATTTTCTGAGGAAGCTACCTACTGTTTTCCTGAGTGGCTTCACCAGTTTGCATTCCCACCAGCAGTGCAAGAGTTTCTCTTTCTCCGAATCCTTGCCAACATCTGTTGTGCCTGAGTTGTTAATATTACCCATTCTCGCAGGGGTGAGGGGGTATCTCATTGTGGTTTTGATTTGTATGTCCCTGATGATGAGTGATGAGCATTTTTTCATGTGTCAGTTGGCCATCTGGATGACTTCCTTGGAGAAGTGTTTGCTCATGTCTTTGCCCATTTCTTCACTGGATTACTTGTTTTTTTGGGGGGTTGAGTTTGATAGGTTCTTTATAGATTTTGAATACTAATCCTTTATCTCACATGTCATTTACAAATATCTTCTCCCATCCTGTTGGTTGCCTTTTAGTTTTGCTGATTGTATCCTTCACTGTGCAGAAGCTTTTTATTTTGATGAGGTCCTAATAGTTCATTTTTGTTTTTGTTTCCCTTGCCTCTGGAGACGTATTGAGTAAGAAGTTGTGGAGGCCAACAACAAAAAGGTTTTTGCCTGCTTTCTCCTCGAGGATTTTGATGGCTTCCTATCTTACATTTAGGTGTTTCATCCATTTTGAGTTTATTTTTGTGTGAGAAAATGGTCCAGGCTCATTCTTCTGCATATCACTGTCTGGTGTTCCTAGCACACGTGCTGAGGAGACTGTCTTTATTCCATTGGATATTCTCTCCTTCTTTGTCAAAGGTTAGGTGGTGATACATCTGTGGATCCATTTCTGTGTTCCTATTCTGTTCCATTGATCTGAGTGTCTGTTCTTGTGCCATAACCATACTGTCTTGATGATTGCAGCTTTGTAATACAGCTTGAAGTCTGGGATTGTGATGCCTCTACTTTGGTTTTCTTTTTCAAGATCTAGCTTTGGCTATTCAGGGTCTTTTCTGGTTCCATACAAATGGTAGGATTGTTCGTTGTAGCTCTGTGAAGAATGCTGGTGTTATTTGGTAGGTATTGCATTCAATATGTAGATTGCTTTGGGTACAATTGACATTTTAACAATATTTGTTCTTCCTATCAGGGGCATGGGATATGTTTCTTTTTTGTGTGTTTGTCATCTTCAATTTCTTTCATAAGCTTTCTATAGTTTTCAGTGTATACACTTTTCACCTCTTTGGTTAGATTTATTCCTAGGTATTTTATGGTTTTTGGTGCAATTGTAAATGGGATCGATTCCATGATTTCTCTTTCTGTTGCTTCATTGTTGGTGTATAGGAATGCAACTGACTTCTGTGCATTGATTTTATGTACTGCCACTTTGCTGAATTCATGGATCATTTCTAGCAGTTTTTTGGTGGACTATTTTGGGTTTTCCACATAGAGTTTCATGCCATCTACAAAGAGTGAATGTTTGAGCTCCTCCTGTCTGATTTGGATGCCTTTTATGTCTTTGTGTTGTCTTATTGCTGAGGCTAAGACTTCCAAAATCATGTTGAATAACAGTGGCGAGAGTGGACGTCCTTGTCTTGTTCCTGACCTTAGGAGGAAAGCTCTCAGTTTTTCCCCATTGACGATGATATTAGCGTCAGGTCTTTCATATATGGCTTTTATGATCTCGTGGTATGATCCTTCTATCCCTACTTTCTTGAGGGTATTTATCAAGAAAGCATGCTGTATTTTGTCAAATGCTTTCTCTGCATCTGTTGGGAATATCATGTGGTTCTTGTCCTTTCTTTTATTGATGTGATGAATCACATTGATTGTTTTGCAGATATTGAACCAGCCTTGCATTCCAGGTATAAATCCCACTTGGTCATGGTGAATAAATGTATTGTTAGATCTGGTTGGCTAATATCTTGTGGAAGATTTTCGCGTCCATGTTCATCATGAAAATTGGTCTATACTTCTCCTTTTTAGTGGGATCTTTGTCTGGTTTTGGAATTAAGGTAATGCTGGCTTCATAGGAAGAGTTTGGAAGTTTTCCTTCCATTTCTATTTTTGGGACAGCTTCAAGAGAATAGGTGTTAACTCTTCCTTAAATGTTTGGTAGAATTCCCCTGGAAAGCCATCTGGCCCTGGGCTCTTGTTTTTTTGGGAGATTTTTGATTACTAATTCAATTTCTTTACTGGTTATGGGTCTGTTCAAATTTTTTATTTCTTCCTGTTTCAGTTTTGGTAGTTTATATATTTCTAGGAATTTGTCTATTTCTTCCAGATTTCCCATTTTATTGGCATATATTTGCTGATAATATTCTCTTATTATTGTTTGTATTTCTGCTGTGTTGGTTGTGATCTCTCCTCTTCCATTCTTGATTTTATTTATTTGGGTCTTTTCCTTTTTCTTTTGATCCAACTGGCTAGTGGTTTATCAATTTTATTAATTATTTCAAAGAACCAGCTTCTGGTTTCATCGATCTGTTCTACTGTTTTTTGTTTTATGTAGGTTTTTTTGTTGTTTGTTTGTTTGTTTTTGTTTTCAGTTTTGATAGCATTGATTTTTGCTGTAATCTTTATCATTTCTTGTCTTCTGCTGGTTTTGGTTTTTATTTGTTGTTCTTCTTGTAGCTCTTCAAGGTATAAGGTTAGATTGTGTATCTGAGACCTTTCTTCCCTCTTTAGGAAGGGCTGGATTGCTATAAATTTCCTCCTATGACTATCTTTGCTGCATCCCAGAGGTTTTGAGCTGTGGTGTTATGATTTTCATTGGCTTCCATGTACTTTTTAATTTCCTCTTTAAATTCTTGGTTCACCCATTCATTCTTTTTTTAAAATTTTATTTTTTATTTTTTATTTTTTACAATTTACATCCAAATTAATTAGCATAAAGTGCAACATTGATTTCAGGAGTAGATTACTTAGTGCCCCTTACCAATTTAGCCCATCCCCCCTCCCACAACCCCTCCAGTAACCCTCTGTTTGTTCTCCATCTTTATGAGTCTCTTGTGTTTTGTCCCCCTCCCTGTTTTTTATTATTTTTGTTTCTCTTCCCTTATGTTTATCTCTTTTGTCTCTTAAAGTCCTCATATGAGTGAAGTCATATGATTTTTGTCTTGCACTGACTGACTAATTTCACCTAGCATAATACCCTCCAGTTCCATCCACGTAGTTCCAAATGGCAAGATTTCATTCTTTTTGATTGCTAAGTAATACTCCATTGTGTGTGTGTATGTGTATGTATGTGTGTATATATCGATTGTCATTTGGGCCCTTTCCATACTTTGGCTATTGTTGATAGTGCTGCTATAAACATGGGGGTGCATGTGTCCCTTCGAAACAGCACACCTGTATCCCTTGGATAAATGCCTAGTAGTGCAATTACTGGGTCGTAGGATAGTTCTCTTTGTAGTTTTTTGAGGAACCTCCATACTGTTTTCCAGAGTGGCTGCAACAGCTTGCTTTCCACCACTCATTCTTTAGTAGGATGTTCTTTAGTCTCCAAGTATTTGTTATGTTTCCAAATTTTTTCTTGTGGTTGATTTCAAGTTTCATGGTGTTGTGGTCTGAAAATATGCACGGTATGATCTTGATCTTTTTGTACTTGGTGAAAGCTGATCTCTGTCCCAGTATGTGATCTATTCTGCAGAACGTTCCATGTGCCCTGAAGAAGAATGTATATTCTGCTGCTTTAGGATGAAATGTTCTGAATATATCTGTTAAGTCCATCTGGTCCAGTGTCTCACTCAAAACCATTGTTTGTTGATTTTCTGTTTAGATGATCTTTCCATTGCTGTAATTGGGGTGTTGGAGTCCCATACTATTATGGTATTATTATCAATGAGCTTCTTTATATTTGTGATTAATTCATTTATATATTTGGGTGCTTTCACATTTGGAGCATAAATGTTTACAATTGTTAAGTCTTCTTGGTGGATAGACTCCCTTAATTATGATACAACATCCTTCTTCATCTCTTATTACAGTCTTTATTTTAAAGTCTAGATTGTCTGATATAAATAAGGCTACTCTGGCTTTCTTTGGCCAGAAACCATTAGCATGATAGATGGTTCTCCATCCCCTTACTTTCAATCGGAAGGTGTCTTTAGGTCTAATGTGGGTCCCTTGTAAACAGCATATAGATGGATCTTTTTTTTCCCCCACTCTGTTACCTGTGTCTTTTGATTGGAGCACTTAGTCCATTGACATTTAGAGTGAGTACTCAAAGATATGAGATTATTGCCATTATGTTTCTTGTAGAGTCAGAGTTTGTGGTGGTGTTTTCTTGTGCTTTCCAGTCTTTGGTGCTCTTGGCCTTTTTTTCATTTTTTCACCCCTCAGAGAATCCCCCTGAAATTTCTTGAGGGCTTGTTTAGTGGTCACGAGTTCCTTTAAGTTTTGTTTGTCTGGGAAACTTTTAATCTGTTCCTTTATTTTGAAAATTTTTTTTTTCAACGTTTATTTATTTTTGGGACAGAGAGAGACGGAGCATGAACGGGGGAGGAGCAGAGAGAGAGGGAGACACAGAATCGGAAACAAGCTCCAGGCTCTGAGCCATCAGCCCAGAGCCTGGCGCAGGGCTCGAACTCATGGACCGCGAGATTGTGACCTGGCTGAAGTCGGATGCTTAACCGACTGCACCACCCAGGCGCCCCTCTGTTCCTTTATTTTGAATGACAGCCTTGCTGGATAAGGAATTCTTGGCTGCATATTTTTCTGATTCAGCACATTGAATATATCTTGCCACTCCTTTCTGGCCTGCCAAGTTTCTGTGGATAGGTCTGCTGCAAACCGGATCTGTCTTTTCTTGTAGGTTAAGGACTTTTTTTCCCTTGCTGCATTCATGATTCTTTCCTTGCCTGAGTATTTTGTGAATTTGAATATGATATGCATTTTGATGGTGGGTTTGTGTTGAATCTTATGGGAGTCCTCTGTGCTTCCTAGATTTTGATATATGTGCCTTTCCCCAGGTAAGGAAAATTATCCATTATGATTTGCTGACATAACCCTTCTACCCCTTTTTCTCTCTCTTCATCTTCTGGGACTCCTAAGATTCTGATGTTGTTCCTTTTTAATGAGTCACTGATTTCTCTAATTGTTAACTAATGCTCCTTTGCCTTAGTGTTCCTCTTTTATTCTGCTTCAGTATTCTCCATGAGTTTGTCCTCTCTATCGCTGACTTCCTGCTCTGCCTTATCCATCCTTGCCGTTGTGGTATTCATTCGAGATTGCAGCTCAGTTATACCATTTTTTATTTCATCCTGACTAGCTTTTACTTCTTTTATCTCCACAGAGAGGGATTCTAACCTATTTTTTACCCCAGGCAGTATTCTTATTATCGTGATGCTAAATTCTGGGTTAGACATCTTGCTTGTTCCTGTGTTGATTACGTCCCTGGCTGTAATTTGTTCCTGCTGTTTCTTTTGGGGTGAATTCCTGTTTCGTCATTTTGAAGAAGAAAAGGAATTAATAAGGTAATAAATTAAAATTAAAAAATTAAAAACCACACACACACACACACACACACACACACAGAAATCAAATAAATGATGCTAGATCCTAGGTGTGTTTTTGTCTGGCTATTGAAAGGAGCTTGAGAGATTAGATTAAAAACAGGGGGGGAAAAGGAAAACGTTTGACAATTTGAGAAAATGAATACAATGAAATAAAATAAAATGAAATGAGGGATGTAAAATAGAATTTGAAAAAAAACTACAAAAAATTAAAAAATATAGCAGAAAAATACAGAAAAATATTTTTAATGAAAAGTGACAATAAAAATAAAAATTTCTCTTTCTGTATTCAAGAAAAAGAAAATAAATTAAAAAAAGAAAATTGAATAGATGGACCAGCGAACAGACTGAAATACGATTGAAATTACATTGCTTTCCCCTAGAAGTCAAACGATGAAGCACTTTGTAGTCCATAAACTAAGCAGGCGGAGAGATTTGTGGTGTTCCTGAAGAGTGAATTTGGCCCAGTTGGGTGGGGCTTAGTGTAATGGATCTGTTCTCTGCTAGATGGTGCTGCTTAGCTTACTGGGGTGGAATGTTGTGGCACTTGTTGGTGTGTATGCACATGCACGGGAATGGTGAAAATGGCATCACCCAGCTACCCAGTCTCTAGTATTGGAACTCTGTGCTCTCCTTGACCAGCAATTGCACACCCATCCTTTGTCTCTGGTTTATGTCTACTCCCCACTTTAACACTGTCCATTAACAAGCCTTCAGGTTTCCAGGCAGCACCTCCCTCCTGAGTTTTATCTCAGATGTGGCTGTGTTTCCTGACCCCTCACTTCTGAGGCACTGAGGGTTTGACCTGCTCAGATCTTCTGGGCGAGGGTCTCACTGAGCAATGGCCGGGGTCCATCTGCACCCAGGACCATACTGCTGCCAATGCCCAGATCTGAGGCTGGGTGCCAGCCCGCCCCAGAAAATGTTCACCCGATCCTGTAGCAGTGGCGTTTCAGGGATTATGGCAAATCACAACACCATCTGGCACCAGACTTCACCCTCAATGACCTTTTTCCAGCACCAGCAAATGTGGTTGTTCTCTGGGGTCTGCTGGGACCAGGTGGCCACACAGCCTCTACCAAATGTACTTCCAGCAGTGGAACCGCTTCTCCATGGGTGGCCTGAGGACCTCCCGGACCCCACTCTGCTCCTGGGGATTCACCCTTACCACCAGAACACTGCCAGGAATTGAGCTGTGGAGGTTCAGACTCTGTACTCCCTCTGTTTATAGAGTCTTAATGGAATTTAAGCCCCCTCCCTTTTCCCTTTATAGTTCAGTCCCTGTGATGGTTTCCACTTTTCCACTCTCTCTCTGGTTGCTTTGAAGGGGCTGCTTTTCCCATAATCTCCCCCCATCTCTGTCCTCTCTCTGCAAGCAAAAACAGCTTCCAGCCCTCTGTGGCTTCTCTCTTCCCCGTTCACCTATCTGCTCTGTGTACCTGCTGAGTTCTGTTGTTTAGGTTGTACAGATTGTGTTAATCTTCAAAGAAGTTTTCTAGGTGTGCAGGATGGTTCAGTGTTGATCTGGCTGTATTTCATGGATGTGAGACACAAAAAAACTTCCATGCTATTCTGCCATCTTGGCTCCTCCCCTCCTTGGTTAGGCTTATAGGGAAAACTATATATTTTTTTGGTCATAAGCATGAGTTTTAGATACAACAAAGCCCATATCTCCACTAAAAACTTTTAGCCCATCATGTTCTTACCGACCTCTCTGGCAAATCCAATTAAATTATGCCATTGCCCTGCTTGACAAACAGGATTAGCTTCCCTTTATCTTGTAGGTTGGAGGATAAAATCCTTAATAGGGTTTTTATACTGTTCAACAAACCTTCCAACTCTTCACTCTTGCCTCCTTTGTCCCTGTCTTTTCCAGCTGCTTGGTCTCATTGAAATTCCTAAGTGCTAATATTAAATGGGGGGTGGTGACGCCCTGTTATCCTACTGTGTTTCTCTGGTCCACTCACCTACATGACCGCTCCATAGCCTTCCTTCACTCCTCCAATCTATAATACATCAGTCTTTTAAAAAATTTTTTGATGTTTATTGATTATTTTTGAGAGAGAGAGAGAGAGGGAGAGAGAGAGAGAGAGAGCAAGCAAAGAGGGGCAAAGAGAGAGGAAGACACAGAACTTGAAGCAGGATCCATGCTCTGGGCTATCAGCACAGAGCCTGACACAGGGCATGAACCCACAAACCGTGAGATCATGACCTGAGCCAAAGTCGGTTGCTTAACCAACTGAGCCACACAGGTGTCCCTCTAATACATCAGTCTTGATCATTCGTCTCAGCTGATTCCTTTGTTCTCTATTCCACTGAAAAAGCAGAATTAGTTAGTGGGTATATCTTGCTGCTCCTAGAGAGGAATTGTCCATGCTCTTGTCTGAGGCCAGAGCCTCCAGCTTTACATTAGATCCCATTAGATTCACGACCTTCAATTCCTTCCCCCTTCCTTAGGATGTTGGCAAATCTCACCTCCTTGGCATGGTCAATTTTCCCCTCTTGACTGAATCATCCCCCAAAGCATATAAACATGTTATTGCTTTTCCCCTAAGAAAAATATTCCTCTCCTTATCCCATTGGTCATTCTTAGATACCATTCCATGTTTCTGTACCCCTTTCTCTGCCGAAACCAGAGATACATTATTTTTTCCAGTTTCTCTCATCCATGACCTCTAGAAGCTACTCAAATTATGTTTCTTTTTTTCAACATCACCAAAGACCTCCATATTGCTAAGTCCCTTGGGCAATACTAGACTTCTTTCTTTATTCTTAGTCTTCATCTTACTTGACCTATCAGTAATATTTAGATCAATGCAAGTGTTCACTGTTATGGACTGAATGTTTATGTCCTACCCTAAATTTATATGTTAAAACTCTACTCCCCAATATGATGGTATTAGGAGGTGGGACGTTTGGGGAGTAATTAGGATTAGGTGCAGTCATGAGGATGATGTACTTAGGGATGGGATTAGCGGCCTTGAAATGAGTCATGAGAGAGCCTGACTCCTTTCTCTGCTTTTGCCACATGAGGATACAAAGAGAAATCTGCACCCCAGAAGAGAGCTCTCACCAGAACCTGATAAAGATACTCCTTGATCTTGGACTTCTAGACTCCAGAACATTGAGAAATAAGTTTGTATTGTTTATAAGCCACCCATGTGTGGTATTCTATTATATTAATCAGAACTGACTAAGACACTCTCCTTGATACAGCGTCATCACTTAGCTTGCAATATACCACATTGATCAAGTCTCTTCAACCTCAGTGTTTTCTTTGCTGGTTCCTGTTGTCTCCCCAAACCCTAAATATTGGAGGCTCCCCATCTCAATCCTTACATCTCTTCTTTTCGCTGTTATCACTCTCTTAAATAACTTTTCCCCTGATGATCCTTAAATTTAAATCACCAGCCCAGACCTCCCCCTGAACTCCCATCTCCTATTTCTCCACTTGATGTCCTTGCTTGTATGTCTAACAAACGTCTCAAACACATTATATTGAAAACAAAAATCATGATCCTCTTACAACCTTCTCATTCCACAGTCCTCTTTCCATAGTGAATATAAATTCTGGGGCACCTGGGTGGCTCAGTCAATTAGGCGTCCGACTTCAGCTCAGGTCATGATCTCGTGGTTGTGAGTTCAAGCCCCATGTTGGGCTCTGTGCTGACAGCTCAGAGCCTGGAACCTGCTTTGGAGTCTGTGTCTCCATCTCTCTGCATCTCCCACTTGCACTCTCTCTCTCTCTTTCTGTCTCTTTCTCAAAACTAAATAAGCATTAAAAATTTTAAAAAGTATATCAATTCTATTTTTCCATGTGTTGAGTTTTAATATCTTGGAGTTTTTTTGACTCCGCACTTTGTTTTATACCCTACCTTTATATCCAGTACCTGTCAGTAGGTACTGTTTGCCATACCTTTAAAATATATCTAAATCAGACCCCTTTTCATCCTGTCCGAAATGACCACCCTGGTCCAAGCTACCATCATTCTTCATCTAAAGTATTGTAGCTGCCTTCTCATTTTTATCCTGCTTTATCCCTCTTTGACTCATAATTTTGTTATTATTATTTTAACCCAGAAGCCAAAATCTCCTTTAAAAACTGAAGTATGACTATGTGATTCTTCCACTCACAATTCTGCATTGTCTTCCAGATCTCTCAGAGTAAACCCCAAAGACATTACCCTGTGGCCTACGAGATCTTATATTATCTGCCCCCATCCTTGCTAGTCTTTGACCTGAGATGCTTGACCTGATTTTTTTTCTTGCTTTATTGAGATATAATTGACAACATTATGTAGGTTCAAGATGTACAATGTGATGATTTGGTACACATATATATTGTGAAACATATATTACCATAGTAAGGTTGGTCAACACATCCAACACCTCACATTGTTACCTGTTGTGTATGTGCAGTTGGGGGTGGTAAAAATACTTACTCTATTAGCAACTCTCATGTACACAGTACAGTATTGTTAACCATTGTCTCCATGTGGCACCATCCCCAGAACTTACTCATCTTATACTTGAAGGTTTGTGCACTTTGACCAACATCTTTCCATCCCTAGCCCTTGGAAATCACCAATTTGCTCTTGGTTTCTATGAGTGAATATGACTTTTTTAGATTCATAAATAAGTGGTATTATATAAGACTCATCTTTCTGTGTCTGACTTATTTCACTTACCACAATGCTCTCAAGGTCCATCCATGTTGTCACATATGAGAGGATTTCCTTTTTTATGGCTGAAGAATATTTCATTATATATGTGATACTCATATTACATATCATATATCCATATGATATATCATATATATAAATATATATAAATCACACATATACACACACATATACACACACACATCACATCTTCTTTATCCATTCATATCTTGGCTATTTTGAGTGATACTGCAGTGAACATGTAGGGGTGTATATCTCTTTGAGGTAGTGATTTTGTTTCCTAAGAGAATAAACAGATTTGGTTGTACATCCAGAGTGGGTTTGCTGGATCATATGGTAGTTCTATTTTTTTAACTTTGTTTGTTTGTTTATGCCATCTCTACACCCAGTGTGGGACTCAAACTCATGACCCTGAGATCAAGAGTTGGATGCTCCACTGACTGAGTCAGCTAAGTGCGCTGGTAGTTCTATTTTCAATATTTGGAGGATCCTCCATACTGTTTGCCATAGTGGACATACTAATTTATATTATTACCAGCAGTGCACAAAAGTTTCCTTTTCTGTACATTCTCACCAACACTTGTTATCGCTTGTCTTTTTTTATAATAAGAATCCTAACAGGTGTGAGACAATATCTCATTATGATTTTGATTTGCACTTTCTTGATGTTAGTGATGTGGAGCACCTTTCATGTGCATGTAGGCCATTGTGTGTCTTGTGTGTCTTTGGAAACATCTTGGGAAAATGTCTATAAGTTCTTTGCCCATTTTTAAATTGGATTATTTGTGGGTTCTGCTATTGAGTGATAGGAGTTCTTTATATATTTTGGATATTAACCCCTAATTGGACATATGATTTGCAAATATTTCCTCTCATTCTGTAGGTTCACATTTGATTTTGTTGACAATTTCCTTTGCTGTGAGATGCTTCTTAGTTTCATGTAGTTCCACTTTTTTATTTAATTTTTATTGCTTTTGCTTTTGGTGTCACATCCAAAAAATGTTGTCAAGACCAATATTAAGGGGCTTTTCCTGTTGGTTTTCTTCTAGGAGTTTTACAGTTTCATGTACAACATTTAAGTACTTTGAGTTAATTTTTGTGACTAGTATAAAATGTGAGTTCAATTTCATCCTTCTGCATGTAGCTAGTCAGTTTTCCAGCACCATTTATGAGAGAGACTATCTTTTACCCATTGTATATTCTTGCATTCTTTGTTATAAATTGATTGACCACATATGCATGGGTTTATTTTTGGGCTCTTTATCCTGTTGGTCTATGTGTCTTTTTTTAATGCCAGTACCATAATGTTTTGATTGCTGTAACTTTGTGATACAATTTTAATCAGGAAGCATGATGTCTCTAGCTTTATATACCTCCTCAAACTGATTTGGCTATTTGGAATCTTTTGTGGTTCCATACTGTTACGGAACCAGACTGGAAGGCTGGAGGAAAAACCAAGCGGCACTTGGAGATCTTGGTGGATTGGAGATTTATTTAACACCGGCGGGCTCAGAGGAGACTGTTTCTCCAAAAATCTGAGTGCTGAATGCCAGTGGGGAGGGTAATTTATAGGCATCAGCTTCCACACCTGTGGGGGCTTTCCCGTGAGCAGCAAACAAAGGAAGAAAAACACAGAGGAGGGGTCTCCAAGCCAGAGACCAGAGTCTGTTTTAGCCCCATCGGCCATCTTTGGCATACTTTATTCACTTCCACAACAATACAAATTTTAGAGCTGTTTTTTTTCTACTTACGTGAAAATGCCATTGGAACCTTGATAGAGATCGCATTGACATACAGATGGCTTCAGGTACTATGGATATTTCAATGATATTAATTCTTCTGATCCATGAACATAGGATATATTTTCATTTGTTTCTGTCTTCATTAATTTTTATCAAAGTTTTATAAGTTTCCGTGTACAGCTCACTGTCTCCAGAAATGTGGGTGTTACTGGGTCCTATAGAATATGTAGATCCTTCAAATGACCCCAGTCTTATTCGTGTTGTGGCCCCTGTGGCCTATAGAGGAAATGGGGGGAAATTTCCTCTTATGCCTAATATAGAGACAGGTGTAGTTGGGGAAACCCACACAAAGGAACTCAAGTTGCTATTGAACCCAGTACTGACACCATCTAGATGGAAACAAGAACAAGCTAAGCAGTCACTGGGCTGAACTCAGAGGGGTTTCACTGGTGATCACTCATGAGCTCTAGTAATTAACCCTTTGCACTGACAGGTAGACTGTTCTAAAGAGATTAACCTAGAATTTAGACACTGGGAAGCCAAAGAGCAGATTATCATAAGTAAGCCCTGTGTGGATATGGTATCAGGACATTTGGGCTCACCTGCAAGAGCCTGACGTGATCCTCACTGTTTTCCAAGTCCTGGCTCATAAAGCACTGGTTGGTAGAAAGGAAAAATGGAATATTAAAGCATCGGATTAAGTTATTAACGGGGGAAACCACCTTGGTCCGGTGTACTAATGTGCTGTCACAGGCTTTAATGCATTTGAATGATCAAACATTATGGTCCGTGGCTCCATATGCCAGACTGGGGACTCCTGCTGAGCCACCCAATACTATAAAGGTATAGAAGTCTAGGGAGATAAGTTATGGCCCCCACTCTCACTGTGGATTAATATGCTATGCTGCTGAGAACACCAAAATGTGTTATCTACTGGAATTTGCCATGGGATGTCCCATAGGATAGGTGAGTTACTTTGTACCCCTGGGTGAGGGGGGTCTACTCAATCTCTACTGGGATCCTGTTGTTCTGCTGAAAGTCAGACTTGTGGAAATTCACTATACCTGTAATGGAGCATACCACATCGAAAGAGGGGGAGAACATGGGGGTCCTGGTCTGGCATATTCTGCCCCAGTCTATCTCCTCATGGCTGACAGTGCTGCATCCCCTTGCCAACATGTATGGCATGCACAACTTAAGTCCTAAAGCTGCTGGTGTCTCTCTCCTTCAAAGCCATAATGCACTGACAACCCCTGGCAATCAGGAGGCTGATCCCTAGCCTGGGTATAAGCCCTAGCAACTGACTCTGCAGTACATACAGCAGATTAAGTGCAACTACTGTAGAGCCTTGGAATGGATGGAATGGCATATTGCCAGGATTTGCCCTTAAAATACAGTGACTTGGTAAATGTAGGAACAGCATGTACTATCTTTCTTTCTTTCTTTCTTTCTTTCTTTCTTTCTTTCTTTTTCTTTCTTTTCTGGTGGAGGCTTTGTGATTTCTCTATATAATAAGATCATGTAATTTGCAAATGGGTGATTTTACTTCTTCCTTCCTGATTTGTAAGTTTTTTATTTCTTTTTCTTGCCTGATTGTTGTGGTAGGACTTCCAATACTACGTTGAATAGAAGTGGTGAGAGTGGACACCCTTGTCTTGCTCCTGATCTTATAGCAAAAGCTTTCAGCTTTGACTACTGAATGTGATATTCAGTGTGGGCTTGTCATAAATGGCCTTTATTATGTGGAAGTAATCTCCTTTTATACAAAACTTATTGAGAGTTTTGAATTTTAAGTTCTTTTGCATCTAAGTCCTCCAAGTCCCTGGGCAAGTGCTCAAATGTGGCCTGGGTAAGAAAACACTGACATCAGCAGCCAAGGTGACCTTGTGTTGTGCTTTTATTCTGTGAATGAACTGGCACTAAATGCTCTCCCTCCATAATTCTTCCTAATCCCATTGGAGAAGACTCTGGGGCCAGATTCTCCCTTCTGGTTCCAAGATCCCTGGGTGACTCCTTATGCCCATACAAAAACTAGGACAAAGAGGTCAGGGGGGACACTCCTGTGGCCCAGTTGTCCATCTCTGCCAGGCTTTCCCATGCCCTGATGGAGGTTAAAGCCAGGGCCAGAGCTATTGAGGTGGATGGGGAAGCTGGAAAGAACCGAAAGCAGCCCAGGTTGGTGATTCCACTTGTTTGCAAGATCGTGGCTCACTGCTCCATCCACCATCCCATGGATCTGCTGCCTTTTCTGCCCCTGGATGCTGCTACTGCTTCCAGACCCCAGCCTGCACCAGCACAGGTGAGTGAGGGTTCTGCCCTTTGGGGACTCATGAGTCCTGTAGGACTCCCCCAGCTCTTTCCAGGGGTTCCAAGTCCTGCATTCCTTCCATGGTGCCCAGGAGCGCTGTTCCTCAGCCCTTCATAGGGGCTCCAACTCATGCACCTCTCTCAGGAACCAGGAATCCCTCAGCCTTGCCAGGGGTCCAGAGGCCCCCCCCCTCACGTTACAACCTCCTCCTGCCACCTGCAGCTCTCCCAGCTGCTGGCCTGTGATCCTGAGCTGACCCTTCATTCCGTCCATCCTTGGGGACTGAGATTAAATCACAAGGGGGGATATGGGAGGATGAGAGAAAAATGGGTAGAGGGAGCTGAGCCTGAGGTTGGAGGAAGAGCATATTGTCTCTTGCTCACCCACCCCAGGAGTCAATCTTGAAGTGTCCCCTCTGCAGCTGCTCATTTCTGAGGTGCACAGAAGTACACATGCACAGAGAAAGAAACAGACACCACAAACACAGAGACACACAGGCATGGAACTATGCACAGCCTCCTCTGGGGACTCAGGTATGGGGCTCGTGGACAGACTCACACATAGACCCACACTGCAGACATAGACATCCTGAGAGGAACTCTCTCTCTCTTGTAATGCCCCCGATTTTGAATCCGGGAGACCACCAAGGAGCTGATACCGATGCAAATGCACGAGGGTTTATTTGCAAGCTCGAGCTTGGGCCCAAGTATACCCGACACAGCGGAGCAGGGACTTGGACCCTAGGTTAAGAGACATAGCAGTTTTATAGGGGCCAGTGGCCAATGAGATTGTAACACACACAGAAATTTGCATAGTCATGTCAGTCCACACGCAGGTGGCCAATTCAATTACAATTTACCCTATAGTAACTGTTTGAACTAGCCTATCACTCTGGTCAGAATTGGC
Organism: Acinonyx jubatus; assembly: GCF_027475565.1. NCBI lineage: Eukaryota > Metazoa > Chordata > Mammalia > Carnivora > Felidae > Acinonyx > Acinonyx jubatus. Next base: position 105,250 of record NC_069392.1, on the reverse strand, counting down.
GCGCAAGTTTGGCGGGCAAAAGGTGGGGTTTACATTCTTTGGCAGTTAGGGGTTCCGCACTCCTATGTGAGCCGGTTTCCAGTAAGGGTGTGCTCAGTGGCTTGACTAGGGTGGGGGAGTGTCTTAAGCAATAAGTAGGTCAAGTGGGGGTTATACATGAGATGGTGGGTGTAGCACAAAATGGAGTTAGTCTTGCTCTGCTTGTCCAGGGGTAGGGGATTTTTGTTAAATTCCTTGGGTCCCTCTGTCTCTCTCTCTCTCTCTCTCTCTCTCACACACACACACACGCACACACACTCAGGGATACATGCGTTCAGGGGCATGTGCAACCCTCCCGTGAAACACACCCTACACACACTGGACACACAGAAAACACACACACACACACACACACACACACACACACAGAGTCATGGATCAGAAACACCCAAAGTGAGAGCAAATTCACACATGCAACCAATACACACACAGACATGTAACACAGATACACACAGATACTCCCACAGGGACACATGTACCCAAAAAATACAGACAGTACAGTCACAGATACAGAGATTTACACAGTGGATATATGCTCATTCAGAAACACAGACACAGATACACATGCATACAGACCAACAACAGAGAAAAATGATGAGGGAGCATAAGGCAAGCTGCCAGGCCTCAACCCCGCGCCCCCACCCCCAGGTGGGATATGTATGATATCCCCTGGGCACTCCTGACTGCCCAAGAACAAAGGAAAAGGAAAAAACAAATTGTTAACTGATGGAGATCATAGTCTTGCAAGGCCTGTCTCCATCTATTTACAAGTATCTTAGTAAATCACAAGAAAAAGGCAATCTTATTAATAGACTAACCTCCAGAAATCTATGGACTTGCTTTCCTAGAACCCCAACATCATCCCTCTATAGTGATGTAGGAAACAAAGGCAGAAGGAAATTGCAGAGAGAATGAAATTTCCTTATATCCTGCAGCCCATTGACAGATACTGCAGATTAAACTTTCTCCAGGAACTCCCTTTGTCTTGATGTTTATGCTTTGCTAGAGGGCAAACAACCCTAGTTTGACAATAGATAGGCCTCCAGTATCCTGGGAGTCTTCTTTAGCATACAAAAGTCTCATTGGAAACTTCCCAGGACTTGACCTCCCCCCAGCTCCATATATAACTAGTCTGTCCTCACGGTGCCTGGCCAGCTCTTTGGCCAAGAGTCCTGTCCCAGAGCTTTAATAAAATCACCTTTTTGCACCAAAGATGACTTCAAGAATTCTTTCTTGGTCATCAGCTCCAGACACTATGAACCCCACTGTCACCCAAAACCTCATCACCTTGTCAGAAAACATGAAAACAACCAAATAACAGGAAATTCATGTCCACAGTCAATATACCCACAGACACAGAACTCAGACTCACAGGTCTCAGACTCACAGGTGCATAATGTAGGTTTCTCTCTCTCTCTCTCTCTCTCCCTCTCCCTCTCCCTCTCCCTCTCTCTCTCCAGGACAGCTCTAGCACTCCAGTACAGGCCATTACAAGAAGAAGGGGTGCACAGACCCTGGCATGACCTGTCCCACCTAAGTTGTCATGGAAGGGGGTGTTTTCCTGGTTCCAAGTCTGGGCTGGACATCTGCCCCATGTCAGTGCTTTATGGAGGGTTGTGCCCAGGCCTGGATTCTAGACAGTGGCCAGGGTAGGGTGGCCACAGGGACAAGGGCACAAGGTAGAGACAGGGTACACTTAGAGTGGGGTTGTTGCATGGGGCCAGGTCAAGTGAGGGAGACAGGCGAGCCCCTCCAGAATCCTTGGGTGTGTCAAAGTGGGCTGCGCCCTCTCCCACAACAATAATAGTACTAATGGCATCATCAGAACTAGTATATGATAGCATTTTCATCACCACAGAGATGAATGACTGTCAGCCTGAGGTGCAGGAGCCAGGCTGTGACCTTGCCCTCTGGTTTGGCCTCAGCTCTGTACAGGCTGACCTGGAGCAAAGCTGGGCTATGGGGCCAAGCATCTTTGTGGCCTCTGTTCTCTCTTGAGTCTCCAGGCCCCAGCTTCCCACTCTCCCAACATCCCTTCCCAGACCCAAGTCAGCAGTGAACCTTTTCTCAGCCTGGGTCCAGCCTTACCCTTGAGGGCTCTGAGCCTGACTCCCCATCTGGGTAAGGGGTTAGAGATGGTCCTGCTGCTGGGTCCTGAGCTGTCTGCAAAGGCAAAGGCTTGGCATAGGCCTGAAACTGGAGGGAACTGTGGTTTTCACCTTTGTTGCCTTTAACAGCTGTGCAACTTTTAAGGCACCAGACTGGGAAGACACATGCCCCAGGGAGGTGATGACGCTGATATCCACTAGTGCTCAGCACGTGGCTTCCTCTTGTCCTTAGCACAGTTCTGGACACAGCCCAGGCTCACATGGCTGGTAAGCAGCACACTGGATCTCAAACTCTAGGCTCCTGGCCCTGCCCCCAGGTGCAATGAAAGGCTCCCCAGATGGAAGGCTGACAGTGGCTTTGGGGACACCTCCATGAATGATCTCACTTGTTCAAGGCCACCAAAATTCTGTTCACTGCCTCTTCTTTCCCTGGTCCCTGCTCCAGTTATAATCAGGGTGACCCTGGCCACCCTTCATGGAATTCCCTAGGCCCCCTTATAGTCAGGACCTCTCTCCCATTCACTTTTGGGCCTGTCTGACTCCACCCCCTTTGTAGTTGGCCTCTCCTTGTATAACCAGGACAGCCCAACACTGGGGCTCTTTAGGCAGGCAGCAGGATCTAAAGGGAATGTTAACCCTATTGGTTTTTCACTCCTGTTTTGTATTGGTTTTGGTTTTCGTTGTTTTGTATGGCTTCTTTATACTTAGGTTGGAGACCTTGCTTTGCTATTTTAGCAGTACCAGAGTGGTTCCCGTTACAACTAACTTACATAAAAATAAAAGTGAAGGGATTTAGAACAATGATTTTCAGATAGGTAATCATTGAGTCAATCATGTAGAGAAACTATTTAGGAAGCTCAGCTCAGGACAGAGCCCAGGAGAGATGATCACAGAAGGTTTGTCTAGTCCCCTGGGTCCCTGGACCCTGCCCACCTGCTTGGCCCTCCCCGCCCAGCACACCTGGTGCTGCCAACAATCTGGGTGTTGTCGTGGGTCCCCCAGGAGAGAAGCTGATGAACTATTTCTCTTAAAATGCTGTCATTCCTGGAGATTGCAGGAGATCCCTATTGAGTCAGCTGGATTTCTTCTCTGATGCCCCCCCCCCCCCCCCCACGTAAGGTTCATAATGTACAGCCCATGCCAATAGGTAGGAAGGTCACACAGAAAAGTGACAGATCTACCACTGTTTGTGGTGTTAAAATGTCTAGGTCAGTTAGAGATGACTTGGGGACCAGACAGTCTTCTCCCACCAATATTCCAGGATATTGCAGGCCAGGAGACATTTTGGATTACAATTTTATCATGCTTCTATCATTGAGGTCAATTATAGCTCTGTTTCTTTGGGATTTCTTGACTCATATTCTACTTCTAGAGGAACTTCTCAATTTCTAAACATATGGGAATTTCTAGTTACCTCTTTATTAGTGATTTCTAGCACATTCTATTACCAAACCATGCTTTGTGTGATTTCCTTCCTCTCAAATTATTTCATTCCTTTGAAATTTCCCTTATGGCCATAATAAATAGGGTGAATGTTTGTAACTGTATCCTCTGTGCCTAAAGTGAATGTGTCCTCTGCAATGTTATGTCCATGTGTACACATAAATGGATATAGCTGTGGGATTCAGATGGTTTGCTATCAAGATCTCTGTCTTATGGATGTTCTATCTGCTTTGACTTAGTGAGAGAAGGTTAAACCTTCCTTCCTGTCTGCTTGCGTATTTGATTTTTCTTGCAGTTCTGTCCTCCTTGGCTTTCTTGATTGTTCAGCTATTGGCCATGGGAGATGGGAATTCAGAAAGGAAGGAGAGAGCACTTAGAAGAGCTGACAGGGAGCTGGGTTAGCAGGGCCCAGAAACCAGAAGGTCAGCCAAGTTTCCAGAGAGGAACTGTAGTTGGGATGGCACGTGGTGGTGTACCAGGTGGGAAGTGGCTTTTTAAAAGTGAGGTCACATGGGATGTCTATATTTCTCTACCAGGGCTGAGGGCAGCTGGTTGGTTGAGAGAGAGTATAAAGGTTCCGGTTGCTAAGGCAACACCACTGCTAACATACTAACCTGTCTGAACCCTCCTCCCTACCCTCTTGTACTTGATCTGATCCTGGTACTGTCTCTGACCCCCTTCTTCTCCTGACACTCCCCATCCCTAAACCCACCCCATTTTTATACTCCTGCATCCCCAATTACCACCCTCCCCCCTTTCCCACCCCTCTCCACTCCTCCCTTGCCCACCTACACCCCCATGTCCACCTCCTGCCTGGAACCCTAGAGTCCCCTTAAAGGACAGGCACAGGAAGGTGCAGAGGCTATGTTTCTAGCTCCTTGTGCTTGGGTGTCACGGTTGCTCAAACACAAATGTGAGTGAACATGGGACATTGGTGGATTCTTCCTTCCTATTGGGTTCTTTCACACTGTGTTTAAACAACAGCTTTTCTCTGGGGCTTTTGATGGGAACTTCAAAAGAACTTCATTTCTTCCTGAAAACTGAGAACCACAGGGCAGGTTTCTCCACCAGCCTGAAGTGATTGTGGCCACAGCTATCCACATCCTGTCTGTGCTGCTTGGTCCAAAAAGAGCAATGTTGACAGGATGTAAACCTGAACATAGTAGGTTTATAGTGTCAAGAAGGAAGGATTTGTGAAGATACTAAAAGCTATTGAGCTGACTGACTGAACTAGGTGTTTCTATGATCTGTGAATTATTTCATTAAAGTTGTTTTAAAAATGTCAAAAACTCTTATTTAATAGGAACTATGGGTATGGGACTGGTTCCGGGAAGCCCTGTTAAGATCCTCCTTCAACTTTGTAAGCCTAGGGTCCATCTTATATGTAGTTCATTTTCCTATCAGCACATTGTTCATATTTGTGAAGTTTGGTAGCCCTGGGAACAGTGATAACTGGATTGGTGTTAGTACTAGAGTGTTAAAAAGTGAAATGTCTTCGGGCTCTGTGCTTCCTAGTTTGTTGACTTTTAGCAACTTCTGAGTCATCCCTTTGCCTCTGGTCTTGGAAGCTGCCCCCAGGGACTCTGTGTCCAACAGTGTTGTTGGGAGCCTCATAAGCCCAGCAGAAACTAAGTGACTGCATCTTGCTTGGACATTTATGATAGCAAATCACTAGGAGCAGCATGACCAGGAAGTGAATAAATTGTTGTCCTTTCTTTAGCTAAGTATGTGCAGAGTGTTGATTTACTCAAAACAAGAAGGGTTTTGAATGTCCTTAGGATTGTCCAAATAAAATGAAATACCTGATTCCCAGTGTGACTAATCAAAACTCGTACCCCTAAAGAGTGAGAGAGACAGACAGGGAACACCATAGAGATAAGTAGATTTTCTTAGATTGGCATGTACCAGATCCTTAGAGCGGGACCTGAAAAGTCCCAGTAGTCAGGAATAACCCTAGCACTGAGGCAGAATCATTCCACACGAATGCCTCCAATCTAAATAGAATCAATTCTATTTCTTTTGAGACTGTGAAGGAGGAAAATTCTTGATCGTCCTTATTAGAATTTTCCCCCTCTACCTAGGGTGCCTCTCACAGATTGGTTCAGCTCTCGCTCCCTACCTCATCTCTAAATTCTTCCACCAACTAACTTGTCTTGCATTTCCCACCTCCACCCACTCATGGCCGTTGACTGTGAGAACCTAGTGTTATTGGCCCCATCGGATCTAATCTAGTTCATTGTCAACTACCGATATCAGCAGCCAGACAGCTGCCAAAGCCACCGAGTGCCCACAGCTGAAGATGTTTTACCTTCATTACAAGATGGCCTGTGTCTTTGGTGCCTTTGAGCCCCATGACCAACCATTGTGATGACAGCTACTGCTTTCTTTCAGACAGTGGCTAGACAAAGACAGTGTATACTTCCCACCATTACACATTTTTATGACCTCATCTCTGAGAGCTGAAGTCGAAAATGTTATAGATTTCAGAGGCTACTTTCTAGACATGTTCATTTGCACAAAATTAAGCTTGGTATGTGAATTGGTGTGAATTGTATTGTGAGTGTTTTGCTCTGAAAGTGCTTCTAAGTCCAGTTTTTTGCAGAATAATATGTGTTCTGTTTTTTTGGTGACCATATCCCAGAATTTTGTATTCTTTTATTTACTTTTTATTTTTTTAAAATTTGTTTAATGTTTATTTATTTTTGAGAGAAAGAGAGCATGAGCAGGGGAGGGACAGAAAGAGGAGACACAGAATGTGAAGCAGGCTCCAGGCTCTGAGCTGTCAACACATGCCTGATGCGGGGCTCGAACTCACGGACTGCGAGATCATGACCTGAGCCAAAGTCAGTTGCTTAACCAACTAAGCCACCCAGGTGCCCCTGTGTTCTTTTAGAGATCAATTTTCAGAGTTGCTGTTGATTGATTTTGGCACAATACCACGAGATAGAAACATGAATTCCTTTCACTGGCTATTTAGAGATGTGTGTTCAGGTAACTTAAAATCCACAGATATTATCAAAATACACAAGATCACCTGATTATGCAAATCTTTTTGTACCTCAGAAATCTGACATTTTGAGCTGTGATTCAGAATCAAAGTGAACATTGAAATAAAATATCAAAAAGTGAACCATAATGTGTAATTCCTCCTCTTGGAAAAATAATCCCATATTATTATAATAGCAGTTGCCCGTCTCTCTCAGATATATCTGTATCTGTAAACATCTTTCTCTAGAACAATCTCATTTGTATCTATAGTAAATTTTGTGTTTTTACTTTCTTCCATTCTTTCATGAATTTTGGGCATAGTTTGGAGATATTCCAAAGGATTTTATCCAGGTACTTTGTGAATGTACAATAGAAGTCATTGACTTCTTATCTACTATAAATTTGCATTTTCTTAATTTTCCTATTTTACATTGGCTTCTAAATTCTTACTATTAAAATACAGTTGCAATATGTTTGTCAGCAAAATAAAACTTCTCAGTGTTGCCTATTACATCTTTCCTACAGCTTCAGTGTCATATACTTTGTATAGAATAACAATACCTTTTTAAAGAATACAATTCGTTGATATTTGACATAGGTAAGCAGCAATGAAACCATGACCACGGTAAGATAGCAAACACAGTCATCACCCTCGTAAGTTTGTTACCACTCCTTTGTAAGCCATCTGTCCTCTTGTTCTTCCATGAGAAGACATTTGAGAGGTGTTCTTATTATCCTCCCAGAGGCTGGTAGAGGGTTTATAAAGATGATTCTTTATGACATATATTGTAAACATCTTTAAGATTCCTCATCATCTCGAATATTATTTCAGCCTGTCCATACTGGCCTGACCATTTCCCTCTTGGCTCTGATGTGTTTGAAATTCTCTGGAAACATAACATTATTACTGCCTCTATGGGAACTTATGCTTGTCTGATTTACCTCCAGTGAACTGTTTTTGCTGTGAGTATACTAAAGTACCTTTAGATAGACTTGTAATCATAAGTAATCAGAAAATTTTATATAGCTGGACCTTTTATATGCACTCAATATTACCAATTTCCCTCTAATACGTTCAATTTTCATTATCATTTAGACTAAATATGTTAAAATTTCTGTAGAAATGTCTCCTTTGACCTATATGGACTTTTTAAAAAAATTCAACTATGATTAACATACAGTGCAATATCATTTTCAGGTGTTCCATATGACTCAGTGATTTCATGCATTTCTCGTGCTCATGACAAGTGTACTCTTGATCTACTTTACCTCTTTCCGCCATCTCCCCACCCAACACCCCTCGAATCTGTGTGTTTTTGAGAAGGTTGTTTAATCTCTTTTTTTTTTTTTTTGGTCATTGTTCAACTAAGAACTTTTTGTTCTTGATGTCTAGTTTGAGTCATTTGTGGTGTGAGAACATACTTCCTATGATTTTGTTTACTTTGTTCAGATCTCCCTGTGACGTCTCAAGTACCTGCCATAATTTTACAATGTCTTTAGGGAATGACTCTGGTCAAGGAGGCACTTTTTGCACTTTCTGGAAATGTTTGTTTTCATTTCTGTTGTTGCTTGTGTGTTTTCTCTAGTCATCTCCCACTTCCTTTCTGATTTGAAAACCTTTGTTGTTGGTGATGTGGGAAAAATCATAGGACCTGATTTGACAGAATTGTTAGTTCAGGAAATAGCCAACTGCAGGAGACATTTCTCCTGTGTTTCTGGTGAGTCAGAGGCATCTTTTAGTCCAAAGATTTTACCTTTACTTTTGTTTTGTCTGAATCTCTGAAATATTTGTGATCCTGGACTTTATTATGGCTATTGGACTAGACAAAAAAGAATTGCAAGTAAATGGTGCATTGGTTATTAAATTAAAACAAGCCTGCCATTTCCATTATTGAAGGTGAGTAGTTTGGTATCTGTTTCATAGAATGGAAACAGAGCTTTTGGTCAAAAATAAGATGTCTACTTTAATTCTCTTCTGTGGAAATGGTTGTTGAAATATCAGCAAGTAGAAAGGAAAGTCTTTCTATAGGTTATTCTACTTCTAAGTTTTTAGTATGTTAGGCCATGGCTACACTAGGCACAGCACCTCCTGTCTGCTGTTAACAACCATCTACCCATCTGCCCGGTGCCTGGATTTTATTTTATGTTGACCCAAACCCCAAACACTGTATATCTTCAAAATCCCCCTTTCCCCCTCACATCCACAAGTTAATGTTCCTAGTTTGTTTGTCTCTTTGTGCATACCCATCACGTTTGCAAGCCTTCTGATCTGAATAAATATGAGGCAAGGACCTTATTTGGGGCTCTTGTCTTTTTTCTGGACATTAGTCATCTCTCATTTGAATCCTGCATCTGCTCTTTTGCTGACCAAAAGAGAACTTTAGACTTAGAGTCTATGACACACCCCTATGTTTACTGCAGCATTATTTACAATAGCCAAATTGTGGAAGCAGTCCAAGTGTCCATCCATAGATAAGTGGATGAAGAAGAGGTGATATATACATTAACACACACACACACACACACACACACACACACACACGAATATTACTCAGCCAAAAAAGGAATGAAATCTTGCCATGTGCAACAACATGGATTGATAGAGAGGATATAATGCTAATTGAAAGATAAATACCATATGATTTCACTCATGTGTGGAATCTAAGAAACAGAACAAATGAGCAAAGGGGGGAAAAAGAGAGAGACGAAGCAAGAAACAGATTCCTAACTTTAGAGAACAAAGTGATGGTTACCAGAGGGGAGGTGGGTGGCGGGATGGGAGAAATAGGTGATGGGTATTAAAGAGTACACTTACCAGGATGAGCCCTGAGTAATGTACAGCATTGTTGAATCCCGATATGTGCACCTGAATCAAATATAACACTGTATGTTAATTATACTAGAATTGCAACACTTACAAAAATAATTTATTTTGCTGAACCACCCTTTATTATAATGCCACATTGGATTATGATTTTGACATTGTTGTCACGAGCTATACTTTTATAAAAAATATTGTTTCTACATCAAATTTAATTTTCTTTATCCCTCTTCTAGGTAGAATCGAGTATACGAAGGTAAGATTTCAGGCTTCTATTTTCCTTGTAATCTATTGTTTTTAAATCTCTTTTTAAAGGAATAAAAAGCCTGACGTGTGGCTCGATCTCACAAATCATGAGATCATGACCTGAGGCACAATCAAGAGTTTATGCTCAACCGACTGAGCCACCCAGGTGACTTTTAATCTTTTCTTAATACAGCTGTTCACTGTGGTTTCTAATTCAGCTAGAAATAAAGACATTTACTTATCAGGTCTAGTTTGCCCCTTAACTCTTTACAGTGACTTTTCCTTGTTTGCATCCTAAGTGACAACACAGATTGAGTTGCCACCAACTGAGACAGGTGACCAAGTAGAGGAAAAAATCAGACGATTAGAGAGAAGCGGATGAGTTTAACTCTTGTCAGAAATGTTTAAGAATCCAGTGGCAGGAGTATTTTGGTGTGACCTGCCTACTGGGGGAAATGTACAGATTAAGGTACTATCTGAGCCTGTCAAGAAGCTAAAGGCTTAGAGAAGAGGTCAGATATTGCCAGGCCACGTGTGTGTCACTAGAGAGGTTTAAACATGTGTTATGAGTCCTGGGTGGAGAGACCCTCTAATGTCAGTGGAGAGTGAGTGGAAGTGAACAAGATGCCAAATGGGGCTAATGGATTGTGCATGGGCTTCATGGACTGTGCTGATTAAGTGACCCAGCACATAGTGGGCCCTCAAGTGCTGGTGTTGCTATGAGGAATACAGCACTGCTGGTATAGAGAAGGGTGACCTCAGGGCAGCAGAGCTCTCACATTGTACAAATAGAAGGTAAGCTTGCAGCTTAGGACCAAACAATAGAATTCAATGCCTGTCAGAAGATTCTGGAGTACTGGGCCCTGTTCTAGGTGCTTTCCATGTGCTATCCACGTCTAAGGTGAGTGTTTCCTGCATGCATGGTGTTTACCAGTAATGCAGGTGGTAAGGTTTGCATCTTGGGCTTTCACCCTCTTGTGATTTGGGGAGATGAGGAGTTATCCAGGGTTCTAGCTACTAAGTAGCAAAGCTGAGATTTTACCCAAGTGTGTTTGATTCCAAGGCCACATGCACCTGAGCATCCCACCCTGGTTCCCATGGACGGGACCCTGTGGAGCAGCAGAAAGACATTGGAGGCCTCCCAAACGAGTGACATTTAGAATAATTTCTCTCTCAGTATTTGTTTAAATGTTTATTTATTTTGAGAAAGAGAGTCTGTGCATGAGTGGTAGAGGGGCAGAGAGAGAAGGAGAGAGAGAATCTTAAGCAGCCTCCATGCTTTCAGTATAGAGCCTCACATGGGCTCAATCTCACTGACTGTGAGATCATGACCTGGGCCAAAATCAACTGATCACGCACCCAGGAGCCCGACTCTCTTGTTATAGTTTTTGTTATTGTTGTTTTTATTGTTATGTATGTATGTATGTATGTATCCATTTATTTAAAAGATATATTTATTTTTGAGAGGGATGAGGGTGCAAGTGAGGAGGGGGCAGAGGGAGACGAGGACAGAAGATCCCAAGCAGGCTCTGTGTTCACAGCAGCGAGCCTGATATGGGCTGGAACTGGTGAGCTGTAAGATGATGACCTGTACTGAAGTTGGATCTCAACTGACTGAGCCACCCAAGAATCCCTTTCTTTATTTTTAAAGTGTGAGTGAAAGTGGGGGAGAACCTGGAAGAAATTAGGTAGGTTATTTTTTCTTTTTAACTTTTGTTTTTAAAGTAATTGCACTGATTTGTTTATTTGATAATGAAAGACAGGCTATAAGTATGTACGATACTTGATTTTTCTCCATTTCTCCTGTGGTGATGTCAGAGCAATTTGAACTGTTCATATATTCTAAGAAGAATGTCGCTTAATGATGGCATATTAGGGGACACCTGGGTGACTCAGTCATTTGTTTATCTGAATTTTGATTTTGGCTCAGGAAATGATCACAGGGTCATGGGATCGAGCTCTGCCTTAGACTCCGCGCTGAGCCTGGAATATGCTTAAGATTCTCTCTCTCCTGACTCTTCACCCACTCATGTATTCTCTATCTCTAAAAGAAGAGAGAGAGAGAGAGAGAGAGAGAGAGAGAGAAAGGAGAGAAAGGAGAGAAAGAGAGAAAGGAAAATAAAATGCCACTAACTAAAACTTACTTTCTTCAGGGACCACAGTAATGCTAAAATGTTATATGTGACCAAAGTGGCAGATCATGTGCCTTTTCTGTTGACACAATGGGCAATTTGATTTTACTGGTTTTGGTACTAATCTTAAGAGATTGCCCTTTTATCTTTTTGGTTAAGTTAGATAAAATTTCTGAGAAGATTAAGTACTACATGAAGGAAAATGCAAAACGTGTAGAAAAAAAATCTATTTGTGAACAGCAGTTACAACCACTCCCCCCCCCTTTTTTTTCATTTTCATGATTTCACCTGGAATTGTGTTCACTTATGGTTCACTGATTTTGCCATCTCCTCTTTCATCCTGATGTCCATTTCATTCCATTCTCTACCAGGCTAAATTCAAAGCAATCATCACATATGTAAAATACCACATCCTTTATTTCTGTAATTACTTACCCACAAGAGATAGGTTTTTATGTCAGCGTAATTAATATTTTTGAATTCTGAATCCTTTATTACATATTTGTGTAGATCAATGGAGCAAAGAAATGTGCTCAAGAAACCATGTGGCAAAATAATCTTCCCTCTTATGAAGCACATAGACGTAAGATAAAAATCCCTTCTTTGTCCTGCGGCGCCTGGGTGGCTCAGTTGGTTAAACATCCAACTCTTGGTTTCAGCTCGGGTCATGATCTCATGGTTCATGAGGTTGAGCCCTGATCAGGCTCCATGTTGATGGTGGGGAGCCTGCTTGGGATTCTCTCCCTCTGTCTCTGTCTGCCCTTCCCCTGCTCGCTCTGTCTCTCTCTCAAAAAACAAATTTAAAAAAGTATTAAAATCCCTTCTTTTAGGGATGTCCTTTAAAAATGGCAGTAAAAGTAAGGAGTAAGTATTCCTGATGACTATGAAGAATAACCGTGAGACACTTGAGCACACTAATGAATTTTTTAATGACATCATTCCAAGTGTGCACGCTTTGTTGCAATCTGAGAGAAATCAGAATATCAAGAATCGGGGCTTCCTGAGTTACCATAATTTGATGCTTGAGCCCTTTTGGTCATTGGGTGATTTGAGCCCCTCAACCTTCCATGCTGTTCACTGCTGTTTCAAGCAGGAACACCACAGTACCTCTTTTAGGTAGGAGTGAGGCAGAATTTGTTTTCATAACCCTGGCTTAATTTTTTATATCATTCAGTGCTGCCAGGAGAGAGCACTAGAGGTTTCTTGCCATGTTGAACAGTTGTGTTCCACTTAATTCAGAGAATTTTGAAAGTGAATCTGGTGACAATATTTCTCTTCTGTAAAGAAAAACCATTCATTGAGCTGCTTGGCTTGAAAGATTTTACACTTTCTTCACTTTTTCATTGTCATCCAGTCACAGTTCCATTGTCTCGAAACCAAGATAGTTGCTCTGAAACACTGACACCTTCCACCGTTCTCTTCATCCTTTATTTCTGTATGTGTCTGGCTTTTCTCTTTGGCCCAAACTGGATCGACTGTTTTTAATGATACAGGGACTGACTGTGGGGTATGCTCTGTTGAAAATGCTTCTTTGTGACACATTGTCCAGTGTTTGTTTGGAAAGCCTAGCACACATTTTGTTTCTATATTATTTGCAAATCAGGGAAAGGAAAAATCTACAAAGAACTTGAAAGGTGCTATTTTAGTAAACACTTCAGAAGTTTCAGAAGTAAATTCCCTCTATTTCCTACAGGATTTCCATTGTACACTTTAGCTTTGAAGAAAAACAAATCTTTCATGTCTTAGAATATTCGATTTATATGTTATCTACTGAGTGATCTTCTTTTTGGGAAGAAGTCATGAATGAGAATGTTTTGCTCAGGTTCACCTCTCCCTTAATGAAGTTGATACCAGCGAAGTGAAATCGAAGTTTGAAAAACAGCCTCTGCAGAAAGAAAATTCTCAGCTTAAGATTCCAAAGAATCAGGTAACAAAATTTACTATCAAATGTTATATAAATCAGAGAACTGAACATCATTACTTTCTTTTTAAGTTTCTCTTCTTTAACTGTGATAAAATACATGCATTAGAAAGTTTCCCATCGTAAACATTTAAGTGTACATTTTAGTATTGGTAAGTACGTTCGCTATACTGTACGTTCTTCTATAGTCATTCCACCTTTCTCAAATCTGTCTTAAAGTCAGGAGATACTACTGCACGCAACAAGGATTTGATGCAGGGAGACTTGACGTCTAATAGTGTAACCTGGAATAGGTGTTACTTTAGGGGGGAGAAAACCGCACTTGGTAGAATGAGTTTGCTCTGGAAAGTAAAAAGGGGCTTCCTGCCTTGGGAATCTTGTCCTTTATCCTCTCCCCCCTCATGGCTGCACTCGTGGGAGAAGGTGTGCACACTCAAGTAAATTGTTTTATGCTTGACAGGCAGCAAAAGGGAACTGGGGGACTACTGTGACGCACTTAGGTGTGTGAAAGGGGCAAAGGACGCCAAATGGGACACGCTGAAGAAAAATGTAGATGTTCGTGTTGGAATGTGTGGACAAAGACAGAAGCTCACAGAAGAGTAAGACTTTCAGGAGTTAATTGTTACAAACACTGTTGTAAGGACGAATGTGTCAGACAGTGGGGATAATTTGCTTTCTTTGAGCACATTTAACACCAACCATACTTTTACCGTAGTAACCAGTAAAGAATTGTGTTTCTCCCTTCTGCCTTGATTTCTGTGATCTGCACCTTCCTTCCCTTTGTGGAAACCTCAGGTTCATTTTCATTGTCCTTTACATTTCAGCCCCATCGTAGTGACATATGTATGTATATTTTTGGTCAAACTCTAGACATTGGGTAGGAAATATTGGGAGGAGAATTCAGGTGTACTGTGATGGTATCTTGTTGAAGATGAGATGGGAGTTTATGTCTGATAGGAGATCAGGGGTGCTGGCACTACTGAAACCTGTGAACTCAGTTTTCCTTCCTTTCCCTCTTTCCCTTCCCTTCCCTTCCCCTCCCTTCCCTTCCTATCCCATCCCTTCCCCTCCCCACATTCCTTTTCCAGGAGACAATACTCTGAAGGTGGGCAATTCACATGATTTTCTTTTTGTCAGTGTATTTTGCATTCTTCTCAACTGGTGTCTTTGAGGCAGGTGGCAGGAGTTCTCTTGTGAACTGTAGATATGTCCAGTAGGCCATTGTACAATTTAATGACACCACGTCCAAGAAAGATGTCTCCATGGCAATGTCATGGCCTGAGCCTTGATTGAAATTTCAGGGCTCTTGGGAGAAATCAGACAAGTCAGAAACCCCTGCGTCATCCTTATGTGTTTAGTTGTGATGAGTTGGCCAGGCTTGGTTTTGTACGTTGAAAAGAAATATGCTTATGCCATCCCAATCACAAGAGCCTGAGACTGGGAGGGCACTTAGTGCATCTCATGTGAGCTTTTTATATTTATGTGATGTATTGATGAGTAGGAATAGAGAGCTGTGAAGAGAAACTCAGAGTTGCCAAAGACTTGCCAGCACGCTGGAGTTTGAGTTTGTTTAGTCCCTTAATTGGGGGGGGGGCATCAATGCTTCCCCCTGGTTGTGTTTGTGGATCTGTGCCCTTATGGGGAAGGGGACAGGGGACATTTGAGTCCTGCATTCAGGTTTCAGGGAGGGAAGAAAGGCAGAATTTTACATGGGCTACCAGGTAATGTATGTTTCTTTCCCCTCGTAGGAAGCTGGGACTGAAAGAATGGGAGCAGGTGGAAGGGGAGAAGCAGCTGTCAGCCACAGAGGAGAAAGTGAAATTCACTGCAGAAGAGCTTCGGAACTACAAGTGAGTTCAGCTCCTACCAGCAGCTCACACAACAGCCATTGTATTACTTTGAAACTTTGTACAGTGTTTAGAGCCAAGTAACACACAAATATACACATTCAGGAGACATTCATTTCTATGGAGACTTCAAGAGAGATGTGACATTTTCCAGATGTTAAGTTAAAAATATTAATCTAAACAAGTTAAGTCACTGAGGATTTCCTGATCCGCAATGCTGGCCAGACTATGTGGAAATGTGGTTCCTGAACATGTTTCTGGAGGTGCTGGAAATGATTACAAACCTCAGGAAGCAGTTTGGTGGAGGATGAATCACATTGACAAGTATGACCATCCCATTTTAGAGACCCACTTGTTGTAACCATGAGAACTATGATAAGGGTACAAGGAAAAGAGATTTGAACTTTACAATGAAAGATCCTCATTATAGAATTAGGGAGCTGTCACCACAGGTAAGGAGACCGTGTCAATGTGGAGCCCCACAGGCATTAAATAATAAATCCAAGATGATGTAGCGATGGCTTTGAGCTTTCTGTACTCTCCTCCTCATGTGAAATGTGTCTTATATGATTGGGTCGTGTGTATGAGAATTCAGTTCTTGTGATGGGAACCTGGGCCAATTAACATCACGCTCAACATGGTGCTTCATCTGATGATAGCCATTGCACGCCCAGGAGAAGAGTAGAAGAAACACAAGAACAGCTGCAGCAGTCAGAGCTCACCTTCGGACACCAGGTAGCCCGCACTCTGCCTAGCAGTTCCTGAGTGCTTCAGCACCTAACGCAGATGATTATATCGGGACACTGAATGTCTCCACAGGGGTTTTATTGATGTGCTGACTCTTTCAGACTGCTCTTTGTGAGAAGGCATTTCAGGACAGCTGGGTAAGAATGTTTTTCTCTCCTCCTCTTGTGCGCACACTGCCACAGCTAAACATGGATGTGTTTCTCTCTTGAGCTCGGGGCTCATGATCTGGAGAGGGCAGTGGCGGAGCAGAGCAGGGAGGTCACCTACCTGAAACGCAGGTACAGGATTTTGACATATTTCTTTTTCTTTTAAGGGCGCTGTGAATTTTTAAAATTTTTTAAATTTTAGAATTTTTAAAATTCTAAACCATTTGGTGTCCAGTGGAGGCTTGGGTGTGGTAACTCTTAGTGAAACAGATTCATCTCGATCTTTAAGACTGGAAGTCATCCAACGACAGAGGCTTCCAGAGGAATTCATGAGGCACAAACCAATGGCACGAGGACCTGACAAGGAGATACCTCCATGGAAAGGTACGGAGCATATTGTGAAATGCAGTAGCTTAACTTCTGCAGCAACATCCGCACAATCGGCTTCTTGTTCCAGTGGGTGTAATTGTTTGCTCTCATGAAAACAGTCCCAGGTGGTTATAGAGGGCACAGGTTGTCTCACAGTGGTGACAGGACACTAGTTCCCTCAGATGCCCCAGCCAGCAGGGCTCTTTGGGTTTGTGCCTTGTGAGTGGTGAAGCTCACGCCCCTCCACTGACTGTGGGCCCCCCTGAAACCTCCCAGTTACACTTAACAGGAGAGTGGGTGCTAGAACGATCATGGGTCAGCGCCCCTTCCACCTTGAGACAATGTAGAAGGCTGTTTCTTTTGTTTCACATGAATAACGTGAACAATAGCATGGATTGGAGGCTGTATGTCCTGATGAGCTTTCTTGATTTGGCTTTTGGATAAATGCCCATAGAAAATATGCTTTGTCTAAAGAAAGCAGACATTTCTTCCTCTGTTTAGAGGTTCCTTTATTCTTTAATTTTTTGTGTGTGTTGTGAACTATAGTACTCCATTAGCAAAGTAAATCCTTATGAAATTTCACTCCTCTAATGTTATTTTATTACATTGAATATTACAATGAATCTTTACAGTTCATTACACATAGAATTAATCTTTCGCTTCCTCATTACTATAGTATTAGTCTCTTTAAGGCAATTTCTTTTCATGAATACTTACATAATCCCTTGTCAGATACATAAGGCAGATGATATATACAGTAAACCACTTGAAAAATCCCACCCATGCCTTGTGGAAAAGGACAGTGTGCTGTTGATGCTGACGTTTACTGACATTATCCTAACTAAGCCACTCATATTTTAAATTTTAATCTGTGATAAATTGTTATTTCCCATGATGTGTTTTAGGAAACCCTTGTTTTAGTGTTGATTTCCAATGAATTGAGCCCTGACCTGTCCGCAGTTGTTGATCATCGACTATTCAAACAAAGCCTTCTGGTGCCTTCCTCAAGGCTCCCTTGAGTCCCAAGGGGTCATCACCTGTACCATGTGGAAAACCCTCTGTTTCTGGTAAGGGACCTGATTGTAGGAAGCAGTGCACGATGGTGGAGGAAGGCACGGAGGTTTTTTTTTTTTTTTCCACCCAGTCTATGCAAATCAGAATAAACCTCCATCCCTTCTTTGCTCTCTATCAAATGCAGAACCTGGTGCAGCTTCTGCAAGGAACAAGAATTCTGTCCCTACTATGGACACAGAGAAGGTCAAGGGAAATAATGTGACCATTTTTAGTTGTCACTCTCTCTCTGGAATCTTTTGTCTCTTTATACAACACTCTCTCCTAGTTTTGTCTCTAGGTTGTGTGTTCTGAGATATATCTTCGGTGTTGTTTACTTTACAAACAGTAAAAGTCTTTCCCAAGAGCCTACAGGTCTCTCTCTTCTTAGCTTGTTTGTCATCTTTGGTGGTGCCTCCAGCAGCCATAAGTGTTTAGAGGCTGAGGACCACAGGGCAGTCACTGTGTGTTTGTGGAAATAACATGAGGAGGATGACATCTCACTCCACACTTACATCTCCTGTCCTGGATCACTTTTTCTAGACCTCCTTTCATGGGAATATTCCTGAAAACTGAAACAGTATTATTGTTGTTATTTTACTCATTTTCCATCTAGAGTTAGTCATTAACCTGTTTAGAACATTCATTGTGATCCCCACTAACTGAAAAACATGAAAAGCTCTACTTTCTGAGATGTGCTTAGCAATTTTGAATGCTCTTATTCAAAGGTTATTTTTCCCCTAAAATTTACAGTACATCAGTTTTCCCATTTCTTTTGGGAATGTGCTTTTGCAGAGTCACTACAGCTGTTCGAGTAGTAAAAATATTATGAATTCTCAGGGAAGACATATTTGCAGTAGAACACTGTTCTGGTAGAACAGTGAGGAACCCTGCATTAATCCAGATGTTGTGGACTTTTCCCACCTACCAGCTACCTCACAGTAGCACCAATCCAGGAGGGAGCTGGGGTGAAACTTATGATGTCCTTTATTCCTCCCAGTGTTTTCTCTTTTTTTATTTTAATTTTTTGCAAGGTTTGTTTATTTTTTTGGCAGGAGAGAGAGAGACAGAACAAAAGTGAGAATGGGGCAGAGAGAAAGAGAGAGAGAGAGAGAGAGGGAGACACAGAATCCAAAGCAGTCTCCAGGCTCTGAGCTCTCAGCCCAGAACCTGATGAGAGGCTCAAACTCACAACCCATGAGATCACGACCTGAGCCGAAGTCAGACACTTAACCGACTGAGCCACCCAGGTGCTCCTCTTCCCACTGTTTCCTTAGTGAGGGATGGGCAGGGCAGAGGTCGATGACATGATACCCTTTCCTCCCTCACCACCAAGGCAGGGTTGGTTCTGGCTATTTCCAGGCATCTGGCTCTTTCCAGGTCCTCAGCCCATGCATTCTGCCCTTGAGCCCCTGATGCCTGCAGGGCCCTCTGTCCTCCCAGGTTGTGGAGGCAACCAGCTCTCCAGCAACTTTGAGGTCATGGCTGGGCCACCAAGGGCTCAAGTTGTGGTTGTCCACATGCTTCCCAGGAGTGGCTTGGAACAGCAATGCTGCAGTAAATGTCAGCATTAGCAGCTTCTGTAAATAGGATTCTCATACACTGCGATCAGGGCCTGGGCTAAAACATGATAGGAGAGAGGGGGACACAGGACTTGTGGTGCCCTGCTTCATGGACAGGGCTGCACAGAGCGGAAGGATGAGGGCCTGGGGAGAGGCAGAGAAAGAGACAGGCAGGGAGAGAAACACTGAGTCAGTGATGGGGGAATTGGACATGTCTGAGAGAGTGAGAGGAAGAAACAGGGAGACAGGAGTAGAGAGAAGTAGAGACAAAGAGGAGGCAAGGAGGAAAGGATGGAGCTGGTCACAGTGTGTGGAGGGGGTGATGGGCCACGCAGGAGGGGCTCTGTGACTATGCTCTTAGTGTTAGAGGGAAAAAGCGTAGGAAACCTGGGCATGACAGTTCCCTGAGTGCAAGGCTCCAACCTCACTGGGACAACCTCTGTATAGGCCATTGCCCCCGGGAAGATGTGTGCCCCTCATTTTGTCTGGCATGTTGGGACCCAGTCTCAGGATCAGTCATGGAGAGAAATGGCTTGAGGCAGAGTGTGCAGCTCGTTAGCAGGTAAAGTCCAGAGTGTGCCCCATGGGGAGGTAACCATCATCTGTCTTCCCCACTGCCCCCAGTCTCTGCTCCATTTCCCCTTGCTTGAGCACAACCTTCTTTATGTTCCAAAACCAGGCATCAGGCTTTGGGCTGTCCTCCAAGTCTGCAGCCAGGAACTTGGAAAGATGGATTATTGATCTCAACCGAAAGTATTTGAGAATAAGGTCCGTATTCTCCTTCTTGAACTGTGACGGAACCAGGCTGGAATGCTGGTGGAAAAACCAAGGGGCATTCGGAGATCTTGGTGGATTGGAGATTTATTTAACACTTGCCGGCTCAGGGGAGACCATACTCCAAAGATCTGAGCCCCAAATGCGAGCGGGAAGGGTAATTTATAGTTATCAGCCTCCATATTTGTTGGGGAGGGGGGGGTTGGTTTTCGAGCGTGCAGCAAACAAAGGAAGAACCTGGAGGAGGGGTCTCTAAGTTAGAGACCAGAGTCTGTTTTAGTCCAATCAGCCACCTTTGGTGTACTTTATCCACTTCTCCAACTTTCCCCACTTTGATGCCTGTAAGAAAAAAGTTTTAGTAGGCATCACCTTTCAATTTTACAGGTTGGTACTCTCAGAAGGCTAAGATATGTGCAGTAGTTTGGCAAGGAACAGTGTTTCAATAAAATGTACCATGGCATTCAGTATACAGGGGTCAATGGATACAAGTAAAATTATGGAGAGGAAGGGCCTGGCCAGGGCAGGAACCAGAATGCCCAATCTGTGAGATCCCATCCTTTCCATTGATTGATATTTTCCTGTTGTCTATGTTGAATTCTTTCCTTGAGTTCCTTAACCTTAGTTGTAACTATTCCTGACTGGTTTATGAAATAGCAACATTCCTCCCCCAGAAAGATGCAAATCCCTCCCCTTTCTGATGAAAGGAGGTCGAGGGCTCACCTATTTGGGAGGGTCATTGCCACCAGAGAGTTTATTTGGCTTTGTAAGGCTACCAGCGAGTTTGCCACATGCTCCATGTCTTCATTTAACTCTTGAGATAGTCTATGGTATAGTCCTACGGATGAACCTATGCCCCCTCTTGCAGTTCCTATTCCCGTAGCAATTCTTGCTCCTATCAGAACGGGTAGCAGGATTGCCGGTTTAGCCCAGGACTTGGGGCCAAAGGCTGTTAGGAGCTGATCTTCAGTGTACCTGGATATCTCTGGGGTTAGGAAGATGGAATAGCATATCTGAGTCCAGTTAGCCTCTAAGCATGAGTAGGCTGAATTAGAACATAGATAGAACACCCTAGTGGTTGAATATAGGGTTATATTCTTCTTTAAGGTTATATTTCTTCCGTATAGAGAGGTACCATTCATACCTTCAGGGACTGTACAGATTAGATTGTTGGCATTTGTGAGACAGAGCTCAGTGGCCAGGGGTCCAATTAAGACAGAGGTGTTGGTTTTGAGATTTTCAGGAGCTTCCCAGGTCAAAGGGAGAGGAGTGGCTAAGTAAGCCCTCCAGCTGAGGGGCAAGCACATCCAGCAAGTTTGGGTGTGATTACCTATTTTATGGAGGACTTCTAGAGTAGTGTCAGTCCAATGTTGGAGTGGGGAATTGGTAAGCATCTGATTGGAGGCTGAAAGTCTCAAACCCTGGTAGGCTGCCAGGGAGTGGTCACCTTTATGGCTTATATCACCCTGTCCTGAGTATCCTTTATAACCTTTTGAAGGGCTCTGTCTTGCATCCCTTACCCGTCCAAGATCCCCCATTGAGGAAGATAAGTGTAGCAAGATTGCTTAACCTTGTGGAAGCCCTTGTTTCAGCATGGGTTCCTGACATTTTGGGTTATCTCTATGGTCCAATACTTAGTTTTTGGGGCACCGGGCGACTGACAGAGAGTGTCTGTTTTTCCCACATAGCAATCTTTGTGGAGGAAAGTGAAGGGTGAAGGCACAGAATGCCCTCGACTCACTTATTGTTATATAACAATCCTGGGGGCAAAGTGGGTAAGCGGCAATTGTGAGGGTGAGAGACGTTATCATAATATATAGGCAATACTTAATAATCCTCCCATCCAGAGGAGGTTTGTGAGATCCAGCATGCATCTTTTGTCCCATGTCCAGTTTGTTGGTACAGTTGCTATTAGCCCAACAGTAAGAAGTAAGATCAGGGCTATGACACCAGTAAGGGGAAAGGGCTGGCAGAGTTGCATCCAAACCCCTGGGCTCAGTCCACATGTTGATTCCTGAAGCTTCTGCCATGCGCAGGCCAGCCAGCTTCCGGGGTGTGGCTGGAGCAGGGCTGGAGGTCTCAGGGGCCAGTGTCTTTTTGAGGGTCAGTTTAAGTGGGTTGACTGGATCTGGATCACTTTGCCAGGTTGAGGGTTCCTCTGAGTTGGCCTTCTTAGCTCTGGAGTGATGGACTCATGGGGTGATACCTGAAACTGAATTCTCTATTTGGTTGTATGTCTGTAAAGTCCACCTCCAAGTCTTCAAAAGGGGCGGGTTTCTGGTAACTGTCAGATCAGGTTTAGGGAAGATATGGTTTACATATTAGGAGATCCATCCTGTTTTCCAGTTGTTTAAATAATCATATACCCATGGGGTCTTATTATTATCTCCATAGTATAACAAGCACAGAAGATTGCCTATATATGAAACACTGACAATTTTCTGGAGTTTACCTCAAGTTGTCTAGTTTAGGCAAACAACAAACATTTAAAGACAATCAGAACTAGAATTTAACATCCATAACGGTGCATTGTTGAAACCTAGTTCTTCTCTCTAGCCCCCCCCCCCCCCTTCCAGAGATAGCCAAATTGAGACCAATGCATTTGTAGAACAAATCCAGTCTTAACAAATCTGGCCTAATTCTTTACATAAGCTCAGCAAGAATAGCGATTGATCATGAGGATCTTTTAAAGTTTGCTTTGCGGGAACTTTTATAAGGAATCTCTGGGTTGAGCTTTTAGTAACCTCTCCAGGTCAGAAGCCAAGCCAAATACTTGCCATCAGATAGGCCTGCAATACCTGTAGAATTGGAAGAATTCCTCTTCATGAGGTCCCCAAGATATCCTGAGGTTCCTGCACCTGCCAGGAAGTGACCTTCTTTACTCACCTGGTGAGGCTACTGGGAACTCTGTAAGCAAGGCACCAAGCCAACATTTCCAAGGGACTTTATGGCTCCATGTTTTATAAAGCCAACCCTAATTCCTTAAAGCTGTCTGGTCATATCTGAGTCTATGAATGTCATCCTCAAATATGATATTCCAGTCAAAGCCTTGGTAAAATAACCAGTATTTCCAAATGGTGACCTGTTATAAGATGAACAGATTCTTACTGAACTTATGCAAACAATTGTAATTGCCATGAAAGAAAGAATACTCATTGAGAGATTTTGAATTTCAGGGGAATTATGTAGAGAGAAAAGATAAATACTTCAGTTTACAAATGAATAGTTTATGACATTTTTGTATATCATAGATATCTTAAGATACAGTTTCCTTAATCTGGTAGAGGAAACATTAGGGAACCAGGAATATTTTCAAGAATCACAAAACTATAATCTTCCTTAGTTCAATTAATCCCATGTTCTTAATTCTTGTTCAATTTGAATACAGCTTTTTAGTTCTGGACACTTTTACCCATTTTAGTATCAATCTTAAAGATGTAGAATACCTGTATTTATCCCTAAAGTCCTTTTTATAAATCTCCTTGAAGAAGAAACACGTTTTGTGAGAGAAAAAGAACAATTATAAGTGGCACAATCTCAGAAATAGACATTGTTAAAGATCTAATGAGAGTTCATTATGATGCAATTGGCAAAGAAATTCGTTTATTTCTGTAACACATAACATCTCAAGTAATCAGAATATTAAGTGATCACCTTATTTAAAAACATTAAAGTTTTAAGAATTGCATGTATTCGGGCAGTTATAGCACTTACCCCTGCAATACAATCTAAGGTTTACCATTGTATGACAGAGCTTTTCCAAGTAACTTAACATCCCAAATAAACGGGCCTAATTGGTCAAGAAGACTTCATTTACCATTTAAATCCTGAGAAGTTTGTTAAAACCCCAGAAGTCATAAGTATATCCTAAATAGGATTACAGACCATTACCATTACAAAAATCTTACCATTGTATATATTCAACCAAAGTGGCAATAAAAGATCCCAAAGGTGAATGTATAGCATTATACAGTTGTTATCAAAACCTAGCTCCTTTAACATTCAGAAGTTTTAACTAAGTAATCAAAGACCTGATAGAAATGAGGCCTAAAACTTTGATTTTCCCAGAGGATAAACCTTTGTTTGCATTGTCGTATCAAGAGCAGACCAACAGTTCAAGAAAACTTTGTCATTTGAGCAGAGAGAAAAGCAGGATTTCAACCTTTTACTATTGTACTTTTAAAATTCCATTCATCTCAACCTTCTATAACATTCTTTTGCTTCTAAATTTTGTCCCAAAGCCATTTCTTTCCAAATAACCAGTCTCATTTAGGACAAAATTATTTTCTTCTACCCTCAACAAAACTGTATTTCCATTCCTTATAGCTTTCTTGTATACCTCCTATTTTCCTACATATAGAGTTGCTTTCTTTATTTTCATCAGTCTTAAGTACATTTAGCAGAATTTTAACTCTTAGGAAACCACAGTCTCCAATTGAGGACTTAGTAATCAATTGAGAGGTATTTATAGCAGAATTTTTTTAGATGGTAAATTCATGAACCAATTAAGTACAAAGCATGTTTTCCAATAGGTCTGAATAGGCTTAAATTCTCAGCAATAAAAAGCTAAAAACACAAACCTATGTTCAGTAATCAAAGCTTTAGCATTCCATCCTATTTGGAAAGTTTCAGGTTACCAAGGACCTTGAAAGTTATTTTGACAATTACCCATGAAAACCTTGAGACAGACAAAATTAACTATCATTAACAAATTGCAACAGAGATAACATGAGCTTATTTGACCTTTGCCGATAACTTTAAAGACAGGTCCAATAAACTTAAATTAGTTTAAACAGCGAGTATGTTTCACCTGCATCCACCTAAAATCAATAAAATTTTCCCCATTGTCAGTTTTCATTTGGGGTGCCAGTGGAGATATCTGAAATGAGTGGTCCAAGGAGGGTGCACTTTGCTCCTGGACTTGGAGGGTGGGAGGAGGAACCAATGGTGCCTGAGACACTGAGGAGGGTATAGGACCACACCCAAGTTGGTGCAGAAACATGAGGGGGAGGGGAAGGTAGAAGAAGCAACTGCTTGGGGATATTCCTTAAAGTCCCTGTCCCGAGGTAGATTAACCACAGTTGGCTCCAATTATAGCCTTTAACCTGGGAAATGGGGGAGAATCCCTCACATCTATTAAGCAGAAGAACAGGGAGAGAGTCAGTGTCCCCTTTTAGTCAGGTTCTATCTTGGCTAGACCAATAAGGTCCCCTTCTTGAGGTTCCTCCTGATATCCATTGGGTTTTGGGACTTTCCCTGGTTGGGACACTTATTCTTTCTAATGTCCTTTCCCCTTGCAGTAGTTTCATTGACCCCCCTTGCTAAGGAGCTTCTGGGCCTCCCCCTTTGCTGCTGGGCATGTTTATGGCCTTCGCAGTCCCCTGCTGTGATCCCCTTGAGAGCCTCTTGATATCAGCGGATGTGGACCGGCATCTGGAGAATGCCTGCACCTGGCCAAGGGCGCAATCTGGCTGCAGGGCCTTGTGGGGGAGGGTTCTCTGGCTTGGAAGGGGAGGAGAAATGGGTGGCTGTGGAGGCAGGCCCCTGCCTGTGGCAGTCACAGCAGTGGCAGCAGTGGCAGCAGCGAGTCTGCTGGGGGTGGAGTTTCAAGCTCAGGGGAGGGGGAAGGGAGCATAAAGAGTCATGAAGAGGCGGACATTAGGGGAGCAGTCTGTTGCTTCTTTGGCTCCCTGGGTGAGTCTCCGGATAACACGGCTAAAACCTTTGCCTGGCTCTCCTTGTTCCACCCTGACCCCACAAGGCTCCCATGAGGCAGAGTCACAAAGACAGAGAGACAGGGGCGCCCCTTCCAATGAGGAGACCAGCCAGATGCCTGCCTGGCTATGTCCTGAAGAAACCCAGGAACCCAGGTCCCAGACCTGGGACACACGATCAGAAACCATTCTGATATCACCACAGACTGAGTGCCAGGCATCATGGAATTGCAGACAGGCCCCCTCAGCCTCCATGGGCCCCTGTGGACCCCAAGGGTGCCTGTCGGTGGAGCCACAGAATTGAACTCTGCAGGCAAACTAGACCGAATTGCACATTCACATTCACATATACACCAGAGGTTATTACATTCCCTACCATAGAATCCCTACCTGTGAGACTTCTGAAGTCTCGGGGAGTGATCAGGTCCCCCTTCCACTCTTGCAAGTGGGCCTGACTAGATTTGGCCCCAGCCTTACCGGTTCCAACACTCGGGTCCAGGACCTCACCTGCCAAGTCTCCTCGAGTCTGGTGGGAATGGCGGAGAGGTGCTGGCCTGAATGGGACATAGAAGGAGACTGCCGAAATTTAGGCAGGTTGCTCACTCTACCTTGTGATCCCTCATTTCAACACCGCCTCGCTGTTCTCCCATACCGGTGGCAACAATGAGCCAGCGTGGTTGGGTTTCCTGGTCAGGGAACCAAATTTGTTATGGAACCAGGCTGGAACGCTGGTGGAAAAGCCAAGTGGCACTCAGAGCTCATGGTGGATTGGAGATTTATTTAACACCAGTGGGCTCAGAGGAGACTGTATTTCTCCAAAGATCTGAGCCCTGAGTGCCAGCAGGAAGGGTAATTTATAGTTATCAGCCTCCATATTTGTGTGTGTGTGTGTGGGGTGGTTTTCAAATGTGCAGCAAAGGAAGAAGAACCCAGAGGAGGGGTCTCTAAGCTAGAGACCAGAGTTTGTTTTAGTCCAATCAGCCATCTTCAGTGTACTTTCTCCACTTCTCCAACAGAACTAGTTATGTGCAACATGATAGTGCATTGCTATTCTTACATCTACTGCTGATCTCTGGATTTTGGATTGTAAGTGAGCAGTTTAAAACACCACCATCTTCTCTTACATGAAAAGAGAAACCTATGTCTTCACCCAGCCTTCCTCTGATTGTGAAGACATGGCAATTAGTTGAAGGCACAATCATCTACCTATGAGTCTGATGGAAATTATTTCATCCATCTTCAACCCTAAAGCACTTTTCATTGAAAATATTACCCATATGGAGGCAGGAAATTCATAACAGATGTGTAGCTCCCTCTAGGTATGCATTCTGACCTTGTCCCATTTGTGTCATCAAACACATTACTGACAACATGAAAAATAAGCTCTCAACATCAAGATGGTGACATAGAGAATGTGGCATAAAAGGAATTTCATATGTTCTCAATTAGAAATAAAGTTTAATGGTGAAGGAGAAACTTAAAGTATTGTCAAATTTTATTGACATACAGTATTCACACCATGTTGTATTAGTTTCAGGCATATATCACACTGATTCCGTGTGTATACATTATGCTCTCCATACACCTAGACAAGCGTAGCTATCATGTGAAAGCATGCAACACTTTCTTACAGGATTGACTATATTCCATAATCTGTACCTTGTATACCAATGATATATTCATTCCATAGCTGGAACCTGTATCTCTTTCTCAAGGGTGTCAATTTTTTATTCAACCCAAGTATTTTCGTGGTAAACACCACTGCCTGTGGTTCATTCAGCATGTGTCAATTTGCAGTCTGTATTTCTGGGAATGCTGCTTAAAGCATTACAAATTATATCATTATATCAATAAATTCGGTTTCATTCTTCATTCAGTAAAAAGGAGAAGGAAAAGATTTCTTTGTGTCCCAGGCCCCGTCACTAAGACCCTTCCCAATCTGGAGGACAGGCTTCACTGGACCAGCTACATCCTCAGTACCTCCAGCTGAGCGGCCATGGCCTTGAACATTGCAGGAATTCCCACAGCGGCCAGCAGAGGGCGCGCACACAGCACGCGAGGGAGGGGCCGGTCCTCTGCAGGCGCAGCGATGGCCATAGAAGGCTCCCATTAGGCTTTTCTGATCCAGGGTGCCTCAGAGCTGGAAAGGCTTCCTTGCTCCTGAGGACCCAGTGCCTCTGAGTGTGGACAAAGAGCCAGAGCTGGGTATCCAGCAGGCTCCGCCCCCAGGCCTGGGGGAGACTCTGGAGGCTTCCCAGCCACTTGGTGTCTCCTCAGTGGTGGGGCTGAGTACTGGGGAGGGGTGCTGGGCAGCTTCCAGGAAGCGCTGGATGGTCAGGGAGCAGCACAGTCCCTTGCATTCTCAGGGCTGTTCCGTGGTTTTTTCCTCATTTCCCCTGCCGGTATGTGAAGAAGATGTATTTCATTCAAGGCTCTGTGGACTCAGGGGGTCCTGCGATGCCACGTCAGAGAGGCTGGGGTTGGTTTGTTCCACGTTCAGGCTTGTTTTTGGGGAGAAACCCTGTCACAAATTCGGAGGAACAGGAGCCACATTCAGTTGGGAAGTAAAGACACCAAATGTTGACTCTCAGGACCTTCTACAAGAATCAGCTGGGACCCACTCTCCGAGTCCTGCTGGAACCAGAGCCAGAGGTAAAAACACAATGTACCCTCCACATCATACATGCTTTTTATAATTTTCAGTGGGTATTTTTCCCCCAACAATGTTGTCGCTGAAAACAACTGAAAACCTGACAGGTACCTTGTGTCAGGCACCTCCCGTTATTTGAATGTTCAATATTATTCCTGCGTCAGAATTTGTTACAGTTATCCTTTCTTGTCTTCGTTGGAAGAAAACTCATCAATAATATCTTAAAAACATACTATTTACCCTATGTCTTTTTCAGTTGATATTTGGCATGTTTTCTAATTTCTCATGAACTCGTGAAAAACTGAAATACTTTTAAATTGATTGCAGTTTTTACTAAAAGCTGATTCACGCCATCCCTCTGAGACTGCTGCTGGTCAAAGAACTTACCAAGGCCACTTCTCACTGTGGGCAAGATTGTACTAAGCAAGCATTGTGAATCAATTTTAGAAGAAAAAGCCTGAGGATAGTGTGTCTTTATGAAAACTGATGCTTACATCCCCTGTCTGATACATTTCCACTTTTTTTTTTGCCCATTTTTCTTTTTTTTTTTTTTTTTTTTTGCCCATTTTCTCATTCAGAGATTCGTAGACCTGCCTCAGTTTTACATTCACCACCCATTTTATGCTGGTGGACTATTTTTTGAATATGTTGTTGGATTCTGTTTGCTAAATCTTGGTTGAGGACATTTGCATCTGTGTGCATGAACGATATGGACCTGTAGTTTTGTTTTTTCGTGGTGTCTTTATCTGGTTTTGGTATCAGGGTAATGCTGGCCTCATAGAATTAATTTGGGTATTTTCCTTCCTGTTCTGTTTTCTGGAATAATTTGACAAGTATAGGTATCAACATTTCTTCAGATGTTTCATAGTATGTGCTTGTGAAGTCGTCTGGTCCTGGACTGTTGTCTGTTAGGTGATTTTTAATTACTGAGTCTGTCTCCTTGTTAGTAAACCATCTGTTCAAATTTTCAATTTCATTCTGCTTCAGTCTTGGTAGGTTACATGTTTCTAGGATTTGATTTGTATAATCCAGTTTGTCCAGCTTGTTGGCATATAGTTTCTCATAATATTCTCTTACAAGGGTTTGTATTTCTGTGGTGTTGGTTGTTCTTCTCTGTCATTGTTGTTTATATGCGTCGTTTGTGTTTTGTGATTAGTCTGGTTAGGGCTTATCAATTTCATTGTTCTTTTCATGGAAGCAGCTCCTAATTTCATTTACTTTGTTCTACTGTAGTTTTAATTTCTATATCGTTTATTTCTCCGCTGCTTTTAATTATTTTCTTCATTCTGCTGTTTGGGGGTTTTGTTTTTTGTCCTTTGTCTGGCTTTTATAGCTATAAGGTTATGGAGTTTACTTCAGGGTTTTTTTTTTTTTTTTTCCTGAGGCAGACCTGTATTTCTATAAGCTTCCCTGTTAGAACCAGTTTTCCTGCTTTACAAAAGTTTGGATTGTTGTGTTTTCATTTTTAATTGTTTCCATGTCGTTTTGGATTTCTTCTTTGATTTCTTGGTTGGCCCATTGATTGTTTAGGAGCATGTTATTTAACTTCCATGTTTTTGTGCCTTTTCCAGATTTTTTTTTCTGGTTGTAGACTTCTACTTTCATAGCATTGTGGTCTGAAAAGACACATGGTATGATGTCGATCGGTTTGATTTTGTTTTGGCTTGTTTTATGACCTAATATTTTATCGAGTGTGGGGAATGTTCCATGTGCACCTGAAAAGAATGTGTATTGTGCTGTTTTAGGATGGAATGTCCTAAATGTATCCATTAAGTCCACCCGGTCTACTCTATCATTCAAAGTCACTACTTCCTTGTTGATTTTCTGATGGAATGACCTCTCCATTGATGTCATTGGGGTGTTAAAGTGCCCTACTATGATTGTATGACTATGAATTCTTTACTTTAGTTTTTGACAGTTTTGGGTATTTGGATGGTCTCAGGTTGAGCGCATATCTGTTTACAATTGTTCTATCTTTTTTTGGATTGCACCTTTTATTATTATAGTGTCCTTCTTTGTCTCATTACAGTTTTATTTTAAAATCTATTTTGTCTGATATAGGTATGGCTACTGCAGTTTTCTTTTGATACTTCAGTTCTATAATTAGTCTCTTGTAGGTAGAAGATATATGGGTCCTATATTTTTATTCATTCTATCACCCAGTGCCTTTTATTATTAAGAGAGAGAGCACAGGCATGGGAGGACGGAGTAGGGGGGAATGGAGGGAGAGAGAGAGAGAGAGGGAAGGAGAGAATGAGAATGAGAATGAATCTTAAACAAGTTCATGTTCAGTGCAGAGCCCAACTGGGGCTCAATCCCATGATCTTGGGATCACAGTCTGAGCCGAAATCAAGAGTCGAAATCTCAAGTGATTGAGCCATTCATGTACCTCTGTCACCCAGTGCCTTTGATTTGAGCATTTATTCTGTTTCCATTCAAAGTAATTGATAGACATGTACTTGTCCTTTTATCACTTGATGTTGGTTGTTTCTGAATCTTTCTGGTCCTTTCTTCTCTTTCTCTTTTTTATGGTTTGCTGGGTTTCTTTAGTAGCACATTTGAAATTGCTTGCCTTTATACTCTGCATATGTATTAGTGGTGTTTGATTTGTGGTTATTATTAGGTTTGTACCTAACCACTTCTGCATGTAGAAGTCTATATTAAGTTGATAGTTGTTTAAGTTTGAACCAGTTCTTTACTCCTCTCCTCCCCGTGTTGTAGATATGTAGTGTCATATTTCAAAATCTTTCATATCGTGAATACATTGACTAATGTTTTATTTTATTGCTTTTGCGTTTCACACTTTAATACTGTCACTTTAGGTGTTTCTTTTCCACTTAAAGAGTCCCCTTTTAACATTTCTTGCAGAGGTGGTTTGTTGGTTGTGAACTCGCTTAGTATTTATTTGGTAACCTCTTGATCTCTTCTTCCATCTGAATGATAGTTTGCTGGATGGACTCTCTTTGGCTTCAGATGTTTTCCATTCAGCACCTTTACGATACCATGCTGCTCACTTACAGTTTCAAAGTTTCTTTTGAAAAACATCCATTGATAACCTTATGGGTTTCCCTTGTAGATAACTGTCAACTTTTGCTTTCCTGCTGTTAAAATTTTTCTTTATCATGACATTTTGCATTTTAATTACTATATGACTTGGTGTGGATCTGCTTCTGTTGAATATATTGGGGGTTCTTTGTGCCTCCTGCTTCTGGATCTGTTTCTTTCTCTGCATTAGGGAATTTTTCATCTATTGTGTCTTCGAATAAATTTTCTGGTTCTTTTTCTTAGAGTTCTGAGAATCAGAGATAGGACAGGAAAGACCTGTTGAAGGTTCTCTGATGAATCACTGGATTTTCATGCGTGGAGGATAGATTTGGGACTCAAATGAACAACCTACCTTTAGCTTCAAAGAACTAGAAAACAAAAACAGTCTACGTCCAATGTTCTCAGAAGGGAGAAAGTAATACATATGAGAGTGGAAACCAATGAAACTGAGACCATGAAATCAATAGAAAATATGAAGAAGACCAACAGTGGGTTTTCTGAAGAGTGAAACAAAATTGACAAGACTGTACATAGACTATGCTAAGACAGAGAGAGGACTCAAATCAAAAGAACTATAAATAAAAGAGAAGACATTACACCTGATACCACAGAAACATAAAGGATACAAAGAGGCGACTATGGCCAAATTAGATGCCAGCAAACCGACTACCTAGAAGAAATGGATAAGCTTTTAGAAACATACAACCTACCAAGACTGTATCAGGAAGAAATAGAAGGTTTGCACAGACCCATTAAAGGAAGACTGTATCAATACAAGAAGATAACCAATGCAAGTAAATTGAATCAGTAATCGAAATTCTCTCAGGGAAAAAAAGCCCAGGACCAGGTGGATTCACTGGTGAATTTGACCAAACGTTTGTAGAAGAAACTAAGAGCAGTCCTCTCGCTGATTAAAAAGGAATGAACACCACCAAACTCATTTCATGGGACTGGAATTGCCCATCTAGGAAGCCAGAAAAGGATACTACCTGAACAGAAAACTATAGGCCAGTATCCCCATGATGAATATAGATGAAAACTTCCCAATAATATACAGGCAAACCAAATTAAGCATCACATTAAAAGGATCATTGACCGTGATGAAGGGTTTTTTTCCCCTGTAAAGGAAGGATGTTTCAGAAATGCAAATCAATAAATGTGACCCCTCACATAATTGAGTGAAAGAAAAATGAACCAGTAACCAGACTCTTAACTATAAATAGCAAACAGAGGGTTACTAGAAGGGAGGTGGACAGGGGGATGGGTTAAATGGGTGATGGGCTAAGGAGGGCGCTAGTAGTAACACTGGGTGTTGTATGTAAGTGATGGATGACTACATTCTATACCTGAAACTAATATTACAGTGTATGTTAACCAACTGGAATTTAAATAAAAACTTGAAAAAATAAATACTAAAGAAATACATAAATAAATTTAAATTAAAATAAATAAATACATTTTAAAAATTAAAAAGAAAGCTCATGGGATGATGTCAATAGACACGGAAAAATGTTCTGAGAAAAATTTGGTATCCATTTGTGCTAAAAATCTCTTTAAAATTCTGTGTAGGAGGAACAAATCTCAACATAAGAAAGGCCATGTATGTGAAGCCCACAGCTAATATCATACTCAGTAGTGAAATTGTGAAAGATTTTCCACTAAGATCAGGCACAAGACAAGGATGTCCTAGATATGTGAAGGGGATTGGGTGATACAGGCTTCTGGTTATGGAATGAATAAATCACAGAAAGAAGATGTTGTATAGGGAGCATAGAGAATGGTACTGGAATAGCGATGCATGGTGACAGATGATAGCTACACCTGGGTTAGCAGAATGTATACACTTGTCCAATCACTATGTTGTTCATCTGAAACTAATGTAACATAGTGTTACATTCCCAAATAAAATTATTTTTTAAAAAAAATAAGGTAAAGGAATGAAATAAAAAGTTTAATGTAAAAGAACCTGTTAATATCTAATCAAGAAATGCAGTAAAGTTCCAAAATAGAAAGTCACCATATCAAATTATGTAGCATTCCTATACACTAACCAAATTATCTAAAAAGAAGTAAAGAAAACAATCCCACTTACAATAGCATCAAAAACAATAAAATATATAGGAATAAATTTAGCCAAGGAAGTGAAAGATCTCTCTACAGAAAACTAGAAAACCTGCGTGGAGAAATGGAAGATATTCAATTTAGGTGAAAGAAACAGGAGAACACACAAGTCAGTGAAAAGCCATCCCATGTCCATCTTTGGAGGAATTAATATAGATAAAATGTCCGTACTACCCAAAGCCATCTAGAGATTCAGTGCAATCTCTATCAAAACTCCAATGCAATTTTTATGCAATTAGAAAAACATATCCTAAAATGTATTTGGAACCACAAAAAGGCCCCAAGTAGCCAATGCAAGAAAGAACAAAACAAGAGGCATCACACCTCTTGATTTCAAACTGCATTCTAACACAAAGAAATCAGTTATGTCACTGGCATAAGCACACACATAAGACAATGGAACCGAAATTGAGAGCCCAAACTAAATCCATGCATGCACAGTCAACTAGTGTTTGACAAGGGAGTCAAGAATACACAGTGGAGAAGAGTAGTCTCTTGGATAACTGGTGCTGGGAAAATCAGATATTCACATGTATAAGAATAAAGCTTAGCACCTTACGTTACAGCACTCCAAAAATTAACTTGAAATGGATTCAAGATGTAAATGAATGATAAGAAACAAAATTCTCATCATTTCAGCTCTTATGCCAAGACAGAGCTGTTGAGGTGGTGAAGGGCTGGGTAGAGAGTAGTCCTGGAAATAATAGCCTGTGTGTGTGGAACAGACTTTCTTTAGTAGTCTGGAATTATCCCTGTGATCCTTTAAGACTAGCCACTTCCATCCTTACATTTGTAGACACAGCTAGTACCATGCATGCTGCCAGCAATGCACTGCTTTGTCTCCTCAAACTCCTAGAAGCTCTAGGTGGGACCCAGTGGGAAGGGTGGAGTTTTGTGGCACTGATGCTGCCCTGTTGAAACCAGGTGGAGGGGAAAGAGACAGGTACCATTCCAGCTTCACTGGGGTTCAGGTATATTAGTGTTGGTGTTGGTGTTGGATTTTTCAGCTTTTACCCTAACACGTCTCAAACGTTTAATTTCTGTCCTGCAGGTCAACGTGTCTTCCAGAACATTTCCTCCTTTCCCAGAAGTGCCCTCCATGTCATAACCCGTGGGCTGTCCTTTATCACCATCTGTGGGCTTTGGGCCACCCCATCTTCTCCAAACTGGGGTCCTCTGGGACCTCACCCTCCACCTCCACCATCTGGAAAGATGATCTGAACAGTATGAGTTGACTTATAAAACACGTTTTGTCTTTTACTTGTTATGTGTTTGGAGAAATTGCAGTGATGGCACCACAGGGCTTTCAGGTCAGCCTGAGTGAGGACGTTGTAACGTTCTTCAAGTTTCTCAGGACATGCAAGAAATGGGCAGTCATTTCCACATAGTGAGCTGGGCAACACGTGTCTCTGATAGAGAAGGAAAGAGGCCTTATACATGCTGACAGACATAGCACTCCCTAGGATGTAGGTTGTACAGAGACCATGTGCTGGGCTCTCTGAAGGATGAGACACACCCCTCACTTTATTTCTAGCTAGTTGAGACCTGAGCTGTTCACAGCTGCTTGATTAGTTATAAAAACACCTGAACCAGGGGCCTGTAAACCTTCCTCAAGAGACAGGATCAGATCTCACTCTTGTCTTCGAGGGTCACCCGAGGCATCTGAAAAACTCTCTGCCCCTGGTAAGGGACCTGAGAGTGTGAATGAGTTGAATATAATGAAACATGTGGTGGATGGTTTGTTTTTCTTCCACACAGTCTATGCAAGTCAGAATTAACCTCCATCCACCTCCAGCCTTTATGAGACCCAGAATGTGGTGCAGCTCCCATGGGCAATATCAGTTGTGTCTCTACCAAGGATGCAGAGAAAGACAAGGCAAATTCTGTTGCCCATTTCAGTTGCAATGCTTTCTGGAAACTTTTATCTGGCCTTGTCTGGTTTTCTTTTTCCTCTGGTGTCTTTACTGTTTGATTTACATCCTCACAAGCCTCCAGGCTTCTCCAGTTTAAGATCATCATATTAGCTAGTGCCTCTGGAAGCCACAAGTGCATGGAGGCTGAGGACCTCGTCTCTCTCTCTTTGTGTTTGTGGAAATAACTTGAGGAGGATGACACTTCACTGCAGCCTCAAGTCTTCTGGAGCATCTGACTCTTTCCACACCTTCTTTACATGGGATTATCCTTATTATTTTCATTTTTTTCTATTTCAGTGTAGGCGATGAATTTGTTCAGAATGTCTGTGATGAGCCTCGTGACTGGAAAAGACGAAAACCCTTTCCAATTTTATATTGTGTGCTTTGTGCAGTGCTGAGTGTTCTTAGATAAATTTCAGAATTCATTATTGATCTTTCTGTGTTGGTAAATGTGTGATAGAGAATTTCTTCAGTTGTCCCCTAGGTGGAAATACTCTGAATTTTCAGAAGTGGCACGTGTAATAAAAAATGTACGTGGAACTGCAGTCGTGAAGGGAGAGAATCAGTGATTACCTGGGCCAGTGATTACCTGGCCAGTGATTACCTGGGCCAGTAGGGCCAGTACATCACAGAGTTCTTCAGTTGTGTTTATATGAGCAAGTTCTCTTCTGTCGTGGGAGCAGTTGTAACTGGTACTTTGTCTCATGATATCTCATGGGGGTTTTACACCTGAAATCGAGACATGTTTCTGTTCATTCTTTTATGTAGAATTTCTACCTCCCTTTTTCAATGGGACAAAATAGCTCTGCAACTCATATTATATTTAAAAGCTGAATTACCTGTGAATTAAGATAAATGTGCTTGAGACCAATGAATGGGCACAGGTAACGCGTTTCTCTCAGAAAACACATTTTCAGGCCCCCTGCAGGACTCCAGGAATCCCCATCTCCTCAGAGGTCTCTGTGGCCTTGCACAGAAGATGTCTTTGTCAGGGAGGGAAGCAGAGTGAGGACAGGCATGGGATGGCAGGTTGAGCTTTGACCCTGGGGTGGCCCTGAATCTCTGTGTAGTGCTGGGCTTTTCTCTAATTCCTTCATGTTCTGTCTGTTCTCAATGTGCAAATAAAAAGTGCAGATCTGGTAGAAGAGAACACCAGAGGGATCCTGGACACAGATGCCTGCCTCTCTGGAATACGCTCCTTTATTAGACTGGCATTACTGCCATCAATCTTCTAGAATAAGACTCCTTGGCTTTCTGCATTTATAAACATGGGCAGTGACGTGTGGTGACAGTAGTTTTTCCTTATGGCATCTGGTACCTTCCGGCTGTAGGTGGGACCTTGTGGGAGGGTAGAGTTTTCTGGCACTGATGCTACGTTCTGCTAGAACCCATGAATGAAAAAGGCTCCAGGTGCTGACACCTGCTTCATTGTGTTTCAGCCTCTGTGGGCGTTCTGCTTCTGTCTGTCATACCAACATACCTGTCACTTCTGTTCTGTAGGTCCCTATGGATGTAAGAGGACCTCCTCTTTTACCAGGTCCATCCTGCAGGCCCTTCCCCACACATCCCCTTTATCACTGTTCATGGACTCTGTAAGCCACCACCAGCTCCTTAGTGTCCTCAGTGACCTCCACCTTGACTATTTGTAAGATTATCTGAACAGTATGAGTTTACATGTTCAGCATGTTCATCTTCTGTCTTGTTGAGTCTTTGAGAAGATGTAGAGATGGCCTCACAGGCTTTGCAATGTAAGGGTGCTGCTGGCTGAGGATACTGTTAAGATTCCTCAAGTTTCTCAGGACATACATATGTTGGGCTGTGTCATTTTCCATTACTGAGCTGGGCTGCAGGTGTCTCTTGTGGAGAAGGAATGAGCCTTTTCATAGAAAAGCAGGCGTATCAGTTCTGTAGACGTGCCATGTACAGAGTCCATGTTCCTGGCTCTGTGAGAGATGAGGCACATCCCCCTCAGGGGCTTCAAGTGTCCTAACCTGCAGAGAGTAACATGCATTAAATGACACAGAGCTTCTGATCAACAATAGTGGAAGCTCCAGTAATGGGTCCTCAAGTACAAAAAATGGAGACAGGAATCTCATGGGAATGAATTGGAGGAAGAGCTGAGATGGTGCAGAGGGAGGAGCTGAGATGGTGAGATGGTGTTGGACTCAGTGAGATGGAGTTGGAGGCCATTTCTGGCAGGCCTCACAACCTGGGCAGGGATAGTGAGCGCAGTGTGAAGTCCACACAGAGCTGCTGCATGGGTTCAAGGATAGTTCATGCAGGTATCATCTCTGAAATGTCATTGTGGCCAAAGTGCACCTAGTTCATTATCTAAATAAAGACTGTTGTTTCCCTTGGTTTTCTGAAGGTTCTGGATCCGTGTGAAAGAATGTCCTGGAGATTTTTAGTTTAACTTGGTTCTTATGGGATGCTTGTCTGCCTAAGTTTGTGTGCCTCTGTGAGACTAAATGTGATGAAAGGTTGTAGATTAGCTGTGTGGCTTTCTTGGCTTTCAGCCTGAGTCGGACTCTTAGCGGGGAATTCAGAGTCGACCAGGAAATGCCCCTGCTGGACTCTTGTCACCGCACCCCTGAACCTACTGTCACTATCCTGCATGAAGGTTTGCATCTCTGAAACTTCCCTCACAATTTCCGGAGGCTTTGCCTGTGATCCTGCTGTCTCAGCCCTAATGCCAGCTCTCAGTGGGGCCATCTCAGAGTCTCAGCTTTGTAACCTGAGAAGCAGGGACGATGTTGGTCTCTGAGGTCACTGTGATGGAGAGGTGGTTAAGCACATAAGGAATCTGTAAAATGTATGGGAATAGTGGGCATTCACCCTTCTCAGTGTGGAAATGAATGTATCTGCACACAGATCATCAACAGATGTTCATTCAATTTCATGAAACTAAGGGTATAATGCCTGAGACTGGGAGATTGGCAATTCCTGTTTCAAAGATACAACAAAGACCCCTGTGTTTTTTCTATTAAAATTCAGGTCCTACTTTACAAAGAAGGAAAAGATAAGTATGAAAACGAGAATTCAGGGATCTACATCTAAGATCTGAGGTAGACACACAAATGCAACCACACAAATATGTGCTCATCCAAGGCCACAGATGTATTGTAGAAGACAAAATGCACAGAGGAGAACAGAAGATCCCTTTGCAATAACTCAAAATCACTTTGACATAGAGGGTAATCAGTTTGAAATTTGAAGAGGACACTGAACCATTACAAACCAGCTGTGGTTATTATATATTTGGAGATGGTGTCTAATCTGCCTCTTGTAGTCTTAATGCTTTCCCTGCCCACCCCGTCCCCTCCACTTTGTCTTTCCTAATGTCCCCTAATACACTTGTCACAGTTGTGTTTCTGTGTCAGCGTCTGCTTCCAGGAAAATTGACACTCATTCCACATCAAGTGTACACTTTGGGTTCCTGTATATGCAGTTAACCAACAGGTAGAACGTACAGTATTGCTGGAAGAAGACAGATCATTCTTTGGGGTTGTATTGTCTGGAAGGGACCTATAGTTCCATCGAGGAGTTGGATACATCCTTTAGGGAGCTCTGGTGGTGGTGGTTAATTCTGTACATAGATACACATGAACACATGGCGCATGTGCCAGTTGATGGGGTTTGTGCTGATGAGCAGGGCAGGTATCTGTCTCCAGGAAAGGGTATATTCTGTTGGTGAGGAATGGATTCAGAAGACCAGCAAGGAGGCCCTGAATTAATTCAGCTATTGTGCCCTTGTGCACCTTACCAGCCCCCAATAGCACCAATCCAGGTGGCCTCCAAGGGGGCAAATGGCGCAATTTTTGTGGTGAGTCACATGATGTCCCATAAAGCTCCCCCCCTTTTGCCATATTGAGGCATGGGCAGGGCAGAGGTCCGTGGTCTGAGATAGGTTCTTTCGACACCACCCAGGAGAGTTGGGTGTAAGCATATGGCTCCTTCTACATAGGCCAATCCAATCCACTTTGCCCCAGGGACCCTGGACCCAGTGAGCCCCTTTTTCCTCCCAGCTTAGGGAAGCATCCATCCCTCCAGAAGCTTTTGGGTCATGGCTTGGCCACCAAGGGTAAATGTCTGGCTGTCCACATGCTGCCAGCATTGCTATAGCAAATGTCAATATGGGCAGCTGCTGTACAGGGGATTCTCCTCCATTGTGATCAGGGCCTGGGACAAAACATGACAGGAGAGAGCACAGTGCCCTGTGCTCCTGGACAGGGCTGCATGCTCAGAACAGATAGCCTGAAGACTGGGGAGAGGTGGAGAAGAGACAGGTAAGGAGAGAGACACTGGATGAGTGATAGGGGAGTTGGGCAAGTAGAGAGTGAAAGGAAAAATAGAGAGAGATATGGTTAGAGAGAAAGAGAGACAAAGAGGAAGTACAAGGAGGAAAGTAGAGACCTGGTCCAGGTAGGTGGACGGGATGAGACTGGTCAGGGGAGAGGGGATGTATGAAGTGGCTCTGAGTGCTGGGGCAGAAAGGGCTGGTATCATGGGCATCAGAGTTCCGTGACTCCAAGACTCCAACATCCCTGGGGCCAAGCTTTGCAGAGGCCATTGCATTTGAAAAGATGGGTATCCCTCATTTCTCCTGGAATTGTGGGACTCAGCCTCATGTTCTGTCATGGAGAGGGATGTCTTGAGGGAGAGTGTGCTGCTCTTTGGCAGGCAAACTCCAGAGCCTGCCCTGTGGGGAAGTGACCTGGAGCCATCTCCCTCACTGCAGGCCCGGTTGGATTTCCCTCCTCCCCCCACCATCTGGCCTTCCTCATGTTCTGAACCCAGGCATCAGGCATTGTGTTGCTCCAGGTCCTGCAGTCTGGACCTGGCAGAGGTGGACTGCTGATATTGATAAAAAAATATTTGACAATAAGGTCCATATTCTCCCTCTGAAACTAGCTGTGTGCATCAAAATAGTGGGTTGCTATCCTCCTGTCTACAACCAATCTGAGGATTCCAGAAGGCAGGTGAATCCTTTAAAATACCATAGTCTTCTCTTACATCAAATTCAAAGACATTTTCTTGTCCCAGCTTTCTTTTAATTCTGAAGAGATGGCAATTAGTAATTGAAGGCATAATGGTCCTATTGGAAATTGACCTATATGACTGATGGACATGATTGAATCCATCTGTATCGCTAAAGCACATTTCATTGGAAATATTAGCCAAGGATACATACCGTGAATTCATAACAGATGTATAGCTCCCTGTAAGTTGCATTCTGACCTTGTAACATATGTGTCATCAAAGATATTATTAGTGACTTTTCAGATAAGCTCTCAACATCAAGATGTTGAGAATCGGTATAAATGAATTTCACAGATTCTAATTAGAATGATTTTCATTTTTTTTCTTTTTTTGAGAGTGCCCAAGCTGGAAAGAGGGGAGAGAGCAGGAGACACTGAATCTGAGGCAGGCTTCAGGCTCTGAGCTGTCAGGACACAGCCTGACGCGGGGCTCAAACTGAGGGACTGCAAGATCATGACCTGAGTGGAAGTCGGACGCTTAACTGACTAAGTCACCCAAGTGACCCAGGAATGATAGTTTATTGGCAAAGAAGGAGAAATTAAAGATAACGTAAAGGATGTCGACTTTTAATTGAAATATTCTTCACACATTTGTTGTATTAGTTTTAGGCATACATTGTAGTCATTCCATATGTCTATAAATTATGTTGTACTTAAGCACAAATGTAACTATCATGTGAAAGCATGCAACAGTATTATTACAGGATTGACTCTATTCCATTGGCTGTACCTTGTATCCCTAGGACTCATTCATTCCATAGCTGGAAGCCGGTCTCTCTCTCTCAAAGTTGTCAATTCTTTATCTAACCTATATACTTTGGTGGTAAACACAATTACCTCTTGTTCAGCATGTGTAAATTGGCGGCCTATTTTTCTTTGAACATTGCTTAAAGCATGACAAATGATGTCATTACGTTAATAAATTCGGTTTAATTCTTCACTCACAAGAAAGGAGAAGGAAAAGATTTCTTTGTGTCCCAGGCCCTGTCACTAAGACCCTTCCCAATGTGGAGAACAGGCTGAGTTGCCCAGAGCACCTTTGGTCCCTCAGCTGAGCGGCCAGGGCCTTCAACATTGCAGGAATTCCCATGGTGGCCAGCAGAGAGAGCTTGAGCACCACAGACCTGGAGGGGCGGGTTCCTCTGCCTGGGCAGTGATGGCCAGCAGAGGGCGCACCATCGGCTTTTCTGACCCAGGGCATCTCAGAGCCCGAAGGGCTTCTGTTGCTTCCAGAGGACTCAGGGCCTCTGCTCCTGTCTGAGTATAGAGAGCAGAGCTGCGTTTCCAGTGGGTTCTGCCACCTGCCCCAGGGGAGACCTTGGGAGCTTTGCAGCAACTTGGCATCTCCTGAGTCGCCAGAGAGAAGCTGCCACGTTGTACTGAGTGCTAAGGAGGGGGCGCTGGGTGGCTTCCCTGGGCAAGCTGGTTGCTGAGCTGCACAGGCCCTTGCATTTTCTGGGCTGTTCCCGTGTTTTATTCCTCCCCTTCCCGGACAGTATTTGAACGAGACGTATTTTACTAAAGGACTCGTGGATTGCGGGGTCCTACAACATCACCTCATCGATGCAGTTGATGGTTTGTTCCAGATTCAGGCTTGTTTCCGGGAAGAAACCCTGACAGAAATTCAAAAGAACGGGAGCTGCATTCAGTTAGGACGTGAATACATGAAATGCTTGTCTCAGGACCTCCTAGAAGAATGAGCTGGGACCCACTTTCCGAGTCCTGCGGGAACCAGAGACTGAGGTAAGGGCACAAACTGTCCCCCACATCATACACGCTTTAAAAAAAATTT
Organism: Acinonyx jubatus; assembly: GCF_027475565.1. Classification (NCBI taxonomy): domain Eukaryota; kingdom Metazoa; phylum Chordata; class Mammalia; order Carnivora; family Felidae; genus Acinonyx; species Acinonyx jubatus. Next base: position 62,786 of record NC_069392.1, on the reverse strand, counting down.
AATGGTTATTCTTTCAACCTAGTGAAGTGATTGAAAAGTACAGAAAACCTGGTAGGTCCCTGTTATTAACCTTATGTTATCTTTTAATTTAGATTCCAGTGAGTAAAGCTACAGTGTAATATTGGTTTCAGGTGTACAATATAGAGCAACACTTCCACACGTCACCCGGTGCTCATCCCAGGTGCACTTCTTAATCCCCAGCAGCTGTTTCACTCATTCCCCCACCTCGCTGTGGAAGCCCTCAGTTTGTTTCCTAGTTAAGAGTCTGTTTGTTTGTCACTGTCTCCTCCCCCCGCCTTGTTTTGTTTTATTTCCATTTGTTAGTGAAATCATCTGGTATTTGTCTTTCTCTGACAGGCTTATTTCACCCAGCATAACATTCTCTCTCTCCATGCACCTCGTGGCAAATGACAAGATTTCATGTTTTTATGGCTAAATAATATTACATTCCATATACTACATCTCAATTTATTCATCAGTTGATGGATGCTTGGGCAGTTTCCGTAATTTGGCGGTTGTAGAAAATGCTGCTGTAAACATTAGTGTGCATGTATCCCTTTGAATAATTATTTTTGTATTCTTTGTGTAAATACCTCGTAGTGAAATTGCTGGATCGTAAGGTAGTTCTATTTCCAGGTTTCTTTTTTTTTTTTTTGACGAATCTCCATGATGTTTTCCAGAGTGGCTGCACCAGTTTGCATTCCTACCCAGAGTGCAAGAGGGTTCCTCTTTCCCCACATCCTTGGCAACACCTGCTGTTTCATCATTCATTGATTTTAGTCATTCTGACAGATGTCATGTGTTATCTCATTGTACTTTTGAATTGTATTTCCCTGAAAATCAGTATTGTTGAGTATCTTTCCATGTGTCTCTTGGCTATGTGTATGTCTTCCTTGGGAAAATGTCTATTCGTGTCTTCTGCCCATTTGTAATTGGATTTCTCATTTTTTGGGTGCTGTATAACTTTATATATTTTGGACACTAACCCTTTATCAGATGTCGTTTGCAAATATCATTCTCTAGGTGTTTTAGGTTTGTTGATAATTTCCTTGGTGACGGAAGCTTTTTACTTTTACAAAGTCCCATTATTTTTGCTTGTGTTTCCCTTACCTCAGGAGATATATCTACAAAGACGTTTGTACAGGCAATGTCAAATAAGATACTACCCTTGTTATCCTCTGGGATTTTTATGGTTTCAGGTTTCACATATAGGTCTTTATCCATGTTGGATTTATTTTTGTGTATGTTGTAAGAAAGTGGTCCGTTGTTTTTGTTTTATTTTGCAGGTTGCTGTCCAGTTTTTCCAAAACCATATGTTGAGGAGACTTTTTTTTAAGTTTACATATTTATTTTTGAGAGAGAGAGAGAGAGTATGCAGAAGAGGGGCAGAGAGAAATGGAGACAGAGAATCCCACGCATGCTCTGCACTGCCCTGAAATCATGACCTGAGCTGAATCCACAATCACACGCTTTGGTGAATGAGCCATCCATCTGTCCCAAGACTATCTTTTTTTTCCATTGGATATTCTTTCCTGCTTTGTTGAGAATTAATTGACCATATAGGTGTGAGTTCATTTCCGGGTTTCCATTCTATTGATCACTGCGTCTGTGTTTTGTTGTTGTTGTTGTTTTGCCAGTACCATACTGTTCTGATCAGTACAGCTTTGTAATATAACCTAAAGTCTGGAATTGTGATATCTCCAGCTTTGCTTTTCTTCTTCAAGTTTGTTTTGGCTGTTGGGGACTTTTGTCATTCCATACGAATTTTGGGATTATTTGTTCTAGTTCTGTGACAAATGTTTTTGTTAGTGTGATAGGGATTTCATTACATGTGTAGATTGTTTTGAGGAGTGTAGACATTTTAACAGTATTTTGTTCTTCCCATCCATGAACATGAAATGTATTTCCTTTTCTTTGTGTCCTCTTCCATTTCTTTCATCAGTGTTTCATAGCCTTTAGAGTACAGGTCTTTCACCTCTTTGGTTAGGTATATTCCTGGTAAATACCTTGAGGTATTTGTGAAGCTGTCAATGGGATTGATCCCTTACTTTCTCTTTCTGTTAACTCATTATTCATCTATAGAAATGCAATACATTTATGTACCTTGATTTCTGTATATTGTGACTTGTCGAATTCATATATCAATTCTATCAATTTTTAAGGGAGTCTTTCTTTCATGTTTTTTATAGAGAGCATCATGTCAGTTCCAAATAGCGAAAGTACTACTTCTTGTCGATTTGGATGCCTCTTATTTCTTTTTGTTGTCTGATTTCTGTGGTTAGGGTTTTCCGTACTATGAGGAATAGCAATGGTGAGAGGGGTCCTCCCTGTCTTGTCCCTGACCTTGGAGGAAAAACTTCCCATTTTCCCCATTGAGGATGAGAGTAGCTGTGGGTTTTTCCTAGATGACCTTTATTATGTACAGGTAGGTTGAGTCTCAATGTACTTTGCTGAGGGTTTTTATCAAGAATGGGTGTGACATTTTGTCAAATGCTTTTCCTGCATCTGCGGAAAGCATCATATTGTTCTTATCCTTTCTTCTGTTACTGTGGTGCATCATGTTGATTGATCTGTGAATGTGGAACCACTCTTGCAGCCCAGGAATATATCCCACTTGATTATGGTAAATGATTCTATTAATGTATTGTTGACTTTAATTTGAATGTATTTAATGAGAATTTCGGCATACATACTCATCAGGCTATTGGTATGCAGTTTTATTTAAAAATTTTTTTAACATTTTTAAAATGTTTATTTCTTTCCTTAGATAGAGTACATAAAAGTGAGGGAGGGGCAGAGAGGGAGAGAGAGAATCCTGGCCATGCCCCACACTGTCATGGCAGGGTCCAACGTGGGACTCGAACCCATGCACCGCAAGATAATGTCCTAATCTGAAATTAAGAGTTGGACAGTAAACCGACCGAGTCACACAGGTGCCGCTGCAGTTTTAGGTTTTAGTGGAGGCTTCATCTGGTTTTGGAGCAGGGTAATGATGGCCTCATAAGATGAATTTGTAAGTTTTCCTTCTTTTTTATTTTTTGTAATAATTCGAGGAGAATACATATTACCTCTTCCTTGAATGGATGGTAGAATTCATCAATGAAGCCATCTGGCCCTGAACTCTTGTGTTGGGGAGGTTTTTTTTAATTACTGATTTGATTGCTTTCTGTTTTCAGATTTTAGATACCTTCCTGTTTCAGTTTTGGTATTTTGTGTGTTTCTAGGAATGTGTCCATTTTTCTCAGAGTGTTCAATTTGTTGCATATAGTTTTTCATAATATTATCTTCTAATTATATTTTTGTGGTGTTGACTGTATTTCCTCCTTTCTTATTTGTGATTTTATTTATTTGAGTCATTTCTGTCTTCTTTGTGAAAAGTCTGACTAGGAGGTTTTCAAGTTGATTACTGCTTTCAGAGAACCAGCCCCTGGTTTCATTGATTTGGTCTAGTGTCTTTTTGGTTTCTATATTCCTTATTTCTGCCTTAATCTCTATTATTTCCTTCCTTCTGCCGTTCTTTTTCTCATTCCTTTAGTTGTAAGTCAGGATTGTTTGAGATTTTTCTTGCTCTTTAAGGTAGGCTTGTATTGCTATATACTTCCATCGTAGACTGCTTTTGCCGCATTCCAAAGGTTTTTTACCAGTGTATTTTCATTTTCATTTTCATTTGTTTCAGTGTATTTTCTCATTGATTTCCTGTTTGACCCATTCATTTAGTAGCATGTTATTTAACCTCCCTTTAGTTGTGGCCTTCCCGCCCCCCCTTTTTTGTGGTTGACTTCAAGTTTCCTAGTTTGTGGTCAGAAAAGATGCTTGGTCTGATCTCTGTCTTTGGGTACCTCTTGAGGCCTGATTTGTGACCTAGAATGTGATCAATTCTGGAAAATGCCCCATGTGCGCTTGAAAAGAATGTGTACTCTGCCATTTTAGTATGGAGTGTTCGGAATATATCTGTTAAACCCATCTGGTCCTGTGTGTCATTCAAATTGATTATTTCCTTGTTGATTTTCTGTTTATAGGTTCTGTCCATTGATGTGAGTGATGTGTTAAAGTCCTCTACTATCGTTATATTATTATAAATGTGTTCCTTTATGGTTGTTGTTAAATGTTTTATATACTTGGTGATCGCATGTTAGATGCATCAAAATTTACAATCATTGGATATTCTTGTTTAGCTGTCCCCTTTAGTATGAGATAGTGTCCGTCTTCATCCCTTGTTATAGCCTTATTTATTTATTTTTAAAATTTAATTCTTAGTTGACATACAGTGCATTCTCAGATTCAGGAGTAGAATTCGGTGATTCATCCCTTACATGCAACACCCAGTGCTCATCACAAGTGCTCTCCTTAATATTCGTCTCCCATCTAGCCTAGTGCTGACCCATCTCCCTCCATCAACCTTCAGTTTTTTCTCTAACATTAAGAGACTCATGTGGTTTGTTACCACTCTTCTTTTTTCCTGCCCCCTTCCCATGTTTTCATCTGTTTTGTTTCTTCAATTCCACATGAGTGAAATCATATATTTGTCTTTCTCTGATTGACATATTCCACTTAGCATAATACATTCTAGCTCCTTTGACATCATTGCAAATGGCAAGATTTCATTCTTCTTGAAGCTGAGTTATATTTCATTGTATATGCGTATGTATGTATATATGGACATACACATATGTACATATGTACATGTGCGTATACATACGTACACACACACACACACCACAACTTCTTTATACCTTCATCAGTTGACGGATACTTGGGCTTTCTCCATAGTTTGGCTACTGTTGATAATTCTGCTATAAATATTGGGTGCATGCAATGTCACTATTAGGTATTTAACAAAAGGGTACCAAAATACAGTCTCAGTTTTAAAGTTTATTTTGCCTGATATAAGTATTGCTACTGGCTTTCTTTTGACATTATTGGCATGATAAATGTTTCTTCATTCCCTCACTTTAAATCTGCAGGTGACTTAAGTCCAAATAAGGCTTTGTAGGCAGCATCTAGATAGGTCTTCTTTTTGTTTGTTTGTCCATTCTGACACCCTATCCAATGTCTTTTGATTGGAGCATTTTGCACCAGCATTGCAAAAGGGTTCTCTTTCCCTGAATCCTTGCCAACATCTGCCATTTCCTGAGATGTTAACTTTAGCCATTCTGATAGGTGTTAGGGGATATCTCATTGTGGTTTCGATTTGTATTTCAGTGATGACGAGTGAGATTGAGCATCTTTTCATGTGACCAATCTGGATGTCATCTTTGTTAAAGTGTCTCTTCATGTCTTTTGCCCATTTCTTCACTGGGTTATTTGGTTTTTGGGTGTTGAGTGTGATAAGTTCTTTATAGATTTTGGATACTAACCCTTTATCTGATATGTCACCTGCAAATATCTTCTCCCATTCAATTCAGTTGCCTTTTAGTTTTGCTGATTGTGTCCTCTGCTGTGCAGAAGCTTTTTATCTTGAGGACTGAATAGTTCATTTTGGTTTTTATTGCCCTTGCTTCTGGAGACATGACAAGCAAAAGTTGCTGCAGCCAGGATCAAGGAGGTAGATTGCCTGTTTTCTTCTCTAGGATTTTGATGGTTCCTGTCTTACATTTATATCTTTCATCCATTTTGAAATGTGTGTGTGTGTGTGTGTGTGTGGTTTAAGAAGAGTGTCCAGGTTCATTCTTCTCACTGTCCAGTTTTCCCAGTGCCATTTTCTGAAGAGACTCTTTTTTTCCATTGGATATTCTTTCCTGTGTTGTCAAAGATTACTCAGCCATATGTTTGAGGGTCCATTTATGGGTTCCTTATTTCATTCCATTGATGTCTGTGTCCGTTTATGTGCCTGTACCATACTGTCTTGATGATTGTGGCTTTCTAATACACCATAAAGTCCAGAATTGTAATGTCTCCAGCTTTGTTTTCTTTTTCAACATGACTTTGTCTATTTGGGGTCTTTTCTGGCTCCTTACAAATTTTAGGGTTGTTTGTTCTAGCTCTGTGAAGAATGCTGGTATTATTTTGATAGGGATTGCATTGAATGTGTCGATTGCTTTGGGTAGTATTGGCATTTTAGCAATATTTGTTCTTCTAATCCATGAGCATGGGATGCTTTTCCATTTCTTTGTGTTTCTTCAATTTCTTTCATAGACGTTGTATGGTTTGTTCCTTTATTTTTTTAATGCGTGTTTTTTTTTTTTTGAGAGAGAGAGAGAGAGAGAGAGAGAGAGAGAAAGAGAGAGCGCATGAGCAGGGGAGGGGCAGAAAGAGAGAGAGAGGGAGACACAGATTCTGAAACAGGCTCCAGGGTCCAAGCTGTCAGCGCAGAGCCCATCGTGGGACTTGAACCCACAAATGCGGGATCATGACCTGAGCCGAAGTCAGCGCTTAACTGACTGAGCCACCCAGGAGCCCCTCTATTGTTTTAAGTGTACTGATCTTTTACCTCTTTGGTTAGGTTTATCTCTGGGTATTTTATGGTTTTCAGTGCAGTTGTAAAGTACATCAGAAATCCTTGATTTCTCTCTGCTGACTCATTATTGGTGTATAGAAATGCAATCAACTTCTGTATATTGATTTTATATCCTGATACTTTCCTGAATTCCTGTATCAGTCCTAGCAGTTTTTTGGTGGAGTCTTTTGGATTTTCCATGGAAAGTATCATGTCTGCGAAGAGGGAAAGTTTGACCCCTCCTTGCCAATTTGGACACCTTGTATTTCTTTTTGTTGTCTTATTGCTGAAGCTAGGACTTCCAACAGTTTGTTGAATAACAGTGGTGAGAGTGGACATCCCAGTTGTGTTCCTGACCAGAGGGGGAAAGCTCTCAGTTTTTCCTCATTGAAGATGATATTAGCTGTGGAACTTTCTATCTGCACATACTGATATTGAGGCAAAATCCTTCTATCCCTCCTTTCATGAGGGTTTTTTTTTTCATCAAGAAAGGATGCTGCCTTTTGTCAAATGCTTTTTCTGCATCTGTTGAGAGGATCATGTGGCTGTTATCCTTTCTTTTATCATTGTGATGTATCGCATCAGTTGATTTGCAGATACTGAATCGGTTGTGCATCCCAGGAATAAATCCAATTCATTGTGGTGAATAATTATTATTATGTATTGTTGGATCCCATTTGCTAATTTTTGTTGAGAATTTTTGCATCCAGGTTCACCAGGGAAATTGGTCTGTAGTTCTCATTTTTAGTGGGGTTTTTGTCCAGTTTGGACTCAAGGCCATGCTGGCCTCATAGGGTGAGTTTGGAAGTGTTCCTTCCATTTCTCTGGCCATGACCTTATCTTGCTCTTTCATTTGGGATGCATTCCTCTTCTCTTGGTGTTTTGGCTATTTGCCTTCTCTGTGTTACAAAAGCTCATTATGCTACCTGCCTGTGAGATGAATGGGTTTATGAAGAGGAGGTCATCTAGTGTCCAGGACCTGGCACACCAGGGAGTGTCTGTGGTGTGTGTTGCATGCACTGTTTTGTGTTATGGCTGCACTATCCTTCAGGCCAGTTGTATGGACAATGTATGGTCCTTGGCCAGAATGTGCTGAGTTTTGTCTAGGTCGGCTCCGATCTGCTTCTTGAATGAGACTTGAAACGACTGCCACTCGAAGTGAAGCTCTGCAGAACTGTCCGGTCAAGAGAGGTGGTCATGGGCTTCCGCTGGTCTTCTGGGGAAGGGGACACCTCCATTGGGACTGAGGCAAGCCTGATTGACCTAGAAAGCCAGTCTCGCCAGAGCACAGGATGGTGGGGTTTGTGTAAGCGGCTTAGGCAGCCAGTGTGGAGATGACCTTGTTTCCGGCAGATGGCTCTGTGTTTATGCTGTGGGGAAGAGGAGGAAAATGGCGCCACCCAGCTCCTCTGTCCTAGCTCCTTTGTCCCCTCGTTGTGAACACTGCCTCTCAGGGATGCTCTCCGTGATGAGTGTATAATCTCCCCACTGTGTGCACCAGGCGATGCACAGATCACTGTTTCCATGCCATCTGCATGCAAGTAGTTTGCTTCCTTCTCTCAAGGATTAGGCCAGTGCCCTCATGGCTGTATCCCAGCCAATCCTGCTAAATTTTGAAACTCCACATTCTCGGGGTACCTGGATGGCTTGGTTAAGTGTCTGACTCTTGATCCTGGCTCAGATCATGACCTCATGGTCGTGGGCTTCTCTCTCTCCCTCTATTCCTGCCCCTCCCTTGCATGTGCTCTCTTTCTGTCTCTCTGAAAATAAATAAACTTAAAACAAATTTAGTGGCATGGAATACCTTATTTAGGCAAGATTGCCTCCTTGAGGGGAATGGCAGGGATCTATCAGTTAAATTTCCAGCACTGACTAGGAAATTCTTTGCTGATTGGTTAAAGGTTACATTCCTGCAGGAATGAAATTAGGTTAATGACATGGGGCCTTTACATAAGTAACTCCATGATGGTCCTGTGGGTTTTCTTAACATTCGAAACCCAAATTTTTACACATCCATTTTTTATTAAAAATATAGCCCTAAATAATATGTTAGCCATCTACTGCTGTCCTGATGATCATATCCTGTGAAACTGTGACCATCTCCTAATCATAGATGAAGATCAACTCTGTGGCTCTAAGATCTTTGTGGCTCTAAGCTACTTTGATCTATGTTACTAAGGTCTTTGTGAGTCTAGGTTACTGCTGGCCTTTTGAAATCTTTGACCCAGGGACCCCCAGCCAGGTTGCTGAGCCATCACTTAGGCACAGAAGCACCCTTTCCAAGTCACCTCTTCCTAAAGCGTTGTCTTTCCCTCTTATACTTCTGGGTCTTACCCTTTTGCAGATCACATGCTGTGATGGACACCCCCTCATGCAAACCTGTCAAAGTGGACCAGAGAAGGCTGCTTGCCTGTGACTGCCACTTCATGGTCACATATTTTCCTTCTGAAACCCCTTGAACACACTATCGTTCTTCCAGCCTTTGAATATCTCTTTGATTTGGAAATATTTCATTCTCTTGATTTCCTGCTAAAAATATGCGTGAAAATATTAAAGCAAGGATTCTTTACAATAAGTGAGCCAGTCACAATGATCCATCTGTCCGTGTGTACATTTTTTTTTTTGACAACGTTCAGGCATGATGTGAAGTACATTCTGTAAAATCTGAGTATCATTCATTATCTAGGATGACCACCTTTATGGAAAGCCGTTCAATGACATGCTCGTTCAAGATCAGAAAAACACTTAATTTACATACCACATAATACAGTGGTATATACATATGTTATTATCTTAAAATATGTAAAATAGATGTTTCTATGAATTGTATATCACACATTCAGTTTTCTGCACCATGAATTCTATTATTTAAATTAAATAATATTAAGAACAACAAGAATAGGTACATGTCCATCACTAGTAACTAATACTAGAACTAGTCATAAAATATTATGTGTTGAAAACATAAAACCATGATTACTAATAATCTTTTCATTTGTGATAGGCTTCTAGTTACCAAAAAAATTGGGAAGATAGTACTGACTCTCAACATACATCAGACTGTTTCCTGACTGTTGATGTCCTATGAGTTGATACATGTTCACAATCAATATCCTGAAGAGATATGGTAGTATTAACTAAAGTTTATATTTGTATTCAGATTGCTTTGGTTTTAACCTCTTCTGTCCCAGACTTATCCCAGCTGGCACATTACAGTCATCCTGTCTCCTTAGGCTCCACTTGGCCATGACAATTTTTAGATTTTTCCATATTTTTCACAAGGTGCAAAGTTTTGAGGGTACGTTTGTAGAATGTATTTTGTAGAATGATCCTTGGTTGGGATATGTCTAACGTTTGTTCAGATGCTTAGGCCAGAGTTACTGTGTTTTGGAGCAGAAGATCCAGAGGCATAATGCCATCCATAATTATCACTTCACATAAAGGTTGTTCACTCTGAAGATTGGGGTCTTTTGTGGTTCCGTACAAATTTTAGGACTGTTCTAGTTCTATGAAAAATGTTGTTGCTATTTTGATGGCGATTGCATTAATTGTGCCAATTGCTTTGGGAACTATAGACATTTTCATGAAATTTGTACTTCTGATCCATGAGTATGGAATATCCTTCCATTTCTTTGTGTCATCTTGTATTTCTTTCATCACTATTTTATAGTTTTCAGAGTACAGGTCGCTCACCACTTTGGTTAGATTTATTCATAGATATCTTATTATTTGGTGTACAACTGTAAATGCGACTGTTTTCTTAATTTCTCTTTCTACTGCTTCATTATTGTTGTCTAGAAATGCAACAGATTTCTGTACAATGATTTTGTTTCCTGTGACATTGCTGAATTCATTTATCAGTTCTAGCAGTTATTGGGTGGACTCTTTAGGGTTTTCTATATATAGTGTCATGTAATCTGCAAAATGTGAAGGTTTCACTTCTTCCAGACTTAGATTTGTTTTAATTTAATTTAATTTAATTTAATTTAATTTAAATTAAATTAAATTAAATTTTACTTTACTTTGTTTTGTTTCATTTCTTTTCGTTTCGTTTATCTGCTGGCTGTGGCTTGGACTTCCAGTACTATGTTTATTGAAAGTGGCAAGAGCTGGGGCACCTGGGTGGCGCAGTCGGTTAAGCGTCCGACTTCAGCCAGGTCATGATCTCGCAGTCCGTGAGTTTGAGCCCCGCGTCAGGCTCTGGGCTGATGGCTCAGAGCCTGGAGCCTGTTTCCGATTCTGTGTCTCCCTCTCTCTCTGCCCCTCCCCCGTTCATGCTCTGTCTCTCTCTGTCCCCAAAAAAATAAATAAACGTTGAAAAAAGAAATTTAAAAAAGTGGCAAGAGTAAACATCCTTGTCTTCTTCCTGATCTTATAGGAAGAGCTCTCAGATTTTCTCCATTAAGGTTGATTATAGTTGCGGGGTTTTCATAGAAAACCTTTATTACATTGATGTATGTTCCCTGTAAACCTACTTTAGGGGGTTATAATCATGAATGGATGTTGTACTATGTCAAATGCTTTTTCTTCACGTATTGAAATGACCGTATGGTTCTTTTCTTTTAACGTTCATTAATTTTGAGAAAGCATGAGCAGGGGAGGGGCAGAGAGAGAGTGGGAGACACAGAGTTCGATGGAGGCTCTTGGTTCTGAGCTTTCAGCACAGAGTCCAATGTGGGACTTGAACTCACGAATCATGAGGTCATGACCTGAGCTCATGTCGGACTGTTAAAGGATTGAGCCACCCAGGTGCCCCGATCAGATGGTTCTTATCCTTTCTCCTGTTGATATATTGTATCACATTGATTGATTTGAGAATATTGAACCATGCTTGCAGCTTGGGAATAAGTCCCACTTAATTGTGGGATATATTTACAGTTGTTATAGCTTCTTTTTGGATTGTACCCTTTACTGGTATATAGTGTCCTCCTCTGTTTCTTGTTATGTACTTTTTTTTTAAGTGTATTTTTTCTGATACAAGTATTGCTACTCCAGCTTTTGGTTTTTCATCCGTTCTTATACCCTACGTCTCTAGATTGGAGTATTCATTCCATTTACCTTCAAAGAAATGATTGATATGTATGTATGTATTGCCATTTTTTTTACCTGTTTTCTTGTGGTTTATAATGATTTTGTCCAATCCTTTCTTGTCTGTCTTTCATGTTTTGCTTATTTTCTTTAGTGATGTATTTTAATTTCTTTATCTTTATTCTTAGCATATTTGTGACTGGTTTTTGATATATGGTTACTGCTGGGTGTTTATATAACCTTTTCTGCATTTAGCAGTTTGTATTAAGCTGATGGTCATTTACCTTTGCACCCATTATTTTCTCCTCGCTAGGTTTTTGGTAGATGTTATTATATTTCAAATCCATTTCTCTGAGTTCCTTAACTGATTTTTTACAGAAATATTCATGTTTTACTTTATTTGTGTCTTTTACCTCTATACTGTCACTGTTGGTCTTTCCTTTCCATTCAGAGTTCATCTAATATTTCTTGCAGGACTGGTTTAGTGGTACAAACACCTTTAGTTTTTGTTTGGGAAACTCTGTGTCTCCTTCCATTCTGAATGATAGCCTTGCTGGATAGAGTATTCTTGGCTGCTGATTTTTCCATTCAGTACTTTGAATATGTGATGTCACTCGCTTCTGGCTTGCCAAGTTTCTGTTCAGAAATATGGTAGCTAGCCTTATGGGTCTTCCCTTCTAAGTGAGGGTCTCTTTGTCTTACTGCTTTTAAGAGTTTTTCTTTATTGTCACTGTAATTTGCAAGTGTGCTTACAATATGTCTGGGTGTTGGCCTGATTTTGTTGATTTTGATGTGAATTCTCTAGTCTCCCAGATGTGGATGTTTGCTTCCCTCCCCGAATTACAGAAGTTTTCAGCTATTGTTTCCACAAATAAATTTTCTGCCCCCTTTTCTCTTTCTTCCGGGACTCCTACAATATGAATATTATTATGTTTGCTGTAGTCACTGAGTTCACTTAGTCTCATCTCACGTTGCAGAATTCTGTTTTTTCTTTTTGGTTCAGTGTGATTAATTTCCATTACTCAGTCTCCGAGGTCACTGGTTTGTTGGTTTGCTTCTTCCATCCCTCTGTTCGTTCTAGCAAGCCTGTTTCTCCTTTATTGTGTCCTCAATGTCTACTGTATTATTTCTTATCTCTAGTCAGGGGTCTCACTCTTCTACTCATTTCGCAATTATAATGAGTATCCTTATGATCATTGCTTTAAATTCTGTATCAGGTATGTTACTTATATCTCTTTGGCTTAGATCTCTGGCTATGGCTCTGACTAGGACTTCATTGTGGATAAACATCTCTGTGTGTCCATTTTGTCTGTCTCTCTGGCTCTATTTCTCTGTGTTAAGAAAGTCATCTGTGCCTTCTGCTCATGAAACTAATAACGTTATGAAGAAGAGGTCCTAGAGACCTCAGTAGTGAATGTCTCCATTTATAGGAGCTGGACCTTCAGGAGGATATCGTATGGGTATTGCTCACTTCCTGCTGTTGTGTCTGGGTTACTTTTCCTTTCAGTGCAGGTGTCTGCACTGATTGCGTGCCTGTTGTGGGCTGTGCTTGCTCTCAGTGGTGTTAGTGGGACACAGGCCAGCTGTGGGGTGTTATGCCCACTGGGTAACTTGGGAGCAGGCAGGAGTGTTAGCAAAATTGCACAGGGCTACTAGTCCTATGCTAGATTTCCTGATGTCCTTTGGTGGGTGGGGACTGTGGACCAGCGGTGGAAACTAGGGGCTTGAGGATATGCACAGAGCATGTCTGTGCTTGGGGACATGTGGCTGGGTGAGACAGATGAGGGTGCCTGGATTTGCACAGCTGGGTGAGGTGCAGATGTACACAGCATGCTGTGGCAGCTATGCATGCAGCTTGTCGGGCAGTGTGCCCTTGTGGTTTTAAGAATGTTTGGCCTGAGACCAGCAGGCTTGGTGTCATGAGTCCCCCAGTGAACCCTTGGGACTGGCGCACTGCTAATGGGTTAGGTAGCAAGTGTCTGTGCAGCCTCACCCTCTGGTGGGTGCTTCTATGCTTATTCTGGGAGGCTGGGGGAGAAGAATGGTGGGTGTGAGCTCCCTCATTGTTGGAGAAGTCCTCCAACACACTCAGGAATCAGCATGAGTAGATCTGTCTCCTGTTGCCTCCACATTGTGTAAAATGCCATGTTTACATTGTCTGTCTACACAGGCTGGGACCTGGCTATCACTCATCCTCCTGGATCACCCAGTGCTGGGTCAGCTGACCTCCAAACCTCCAGGATCTAAACTCAAGGGAATTCAGCCCCTCTAGGTTTTAATGCCAAATGTTATAGAGATTAGTCTTCTTTGTCTCAGCTCCCTGGCGTGAGGGCTCACTTTCTCTGCCCATTCTGCAGGCAGCCAGCCTCCACCTTTCTGACCTTCCTAACCTTTCTGATGCAGCTTCTCTCTATTTAGGTGTGGAGTTTGTTCTGCCAGTCTTTGGATCGCTCTCTGGTTCACGGACTTGGATGTGGATATTATGTCATTGAAAACACGGGACAGGGTGAGCTCAGGGTCCTCTTACTCTGCTATTAATAATTTTTTAAATGTCTTGTTCTTTTGGATTGTTGAGACACGGGCAGACAGACTCATATCACACATGCACTTCAGGATTAGAAAGGAACTTCACCACATTTGCTTCTATTATTTTATGTTTTGAAACTCTCTTTAATGAGGTATAATTACATATAACAAATAGCCTCAAGTTAAAGAGTATAATTTGATGAGACATGAGGGTACCGGACCATGGGTGCAGCACCATGAAATGATATGGTTTCTCCCTAAACCTTCCATCACGATCCCTTTGTGTCTAATTCTAATGTTACTTTTGAAGTAAGGACTACTTTTTTTTTCATGTTTTCAGATATTGCCCAGGTGTCTGAAAGCCTGCATTGAGGTATCTCCTTTTCCGATAGTCTATATTCCCATAAGTATTACATTCGGTCTACCTTTGGACTTTTGCTTCTATTGTGTCTCTATGTATGTCCACATACTTTTGTTGTACTACTTTAATGATGAGGTCCTCATCATCACTTTAATTTTCACTAAATGGTATGAGCTGCAGTTCCACTTATGACAGAATGCACAGGCTTCCTGTGTTAGGTATTCAAAAGCAAGGCAGATATCCTGAGTACTTGAGCTGAGAATGTCACCCTGTCTTTTTGCCAGCCATCTTCCCTTCCCTGGGAGACAAGAATCTCCTTTTGTTCACACAGAAATTGGGTGAAGTCAGTAGAAAACATTCCCTTCTCTCCTCTTCCCTTTATCTCTCAAACTCCTCGTTGCTACCTTCTGCCTTTCCCTTTCTCTGACTCAATACCCCAGGCCCACTGTTCCTCTCCAGCCACGATCAGGGCATCCTCCAGTTTCTGGCCTCTGCCCTGTCCATCCCTCAGTGAGAAATCTGGAGGAGGATTATGCAGTTCACAGGATTGATCAAGAAATATGTGATCCTCAGAGCCCTCCTGCACAAGGTTTCTGTCTGTGGAGACATGGCACCCTGGGTGAGGATCTGACTCCATGTGTGGCCTCATCACTCATCTCCCACAGTCACTGCTGGTCCCTGATCCTTACCCACCATTAGAAATCAGCCATATGCTAGGGTCAGGTACCTGTCTATCTGACCCCAAGCACCAGGAGACAGTGAATATTTCTAAAATAAATGAGCACAAGCATCCCATGCATCTAGATATAGGAAGTTACCATCACCCCAGAAAACTCTCTCGGTCTCCTCTGCAAAAAGGGCAATCTTGCTACTATCCTCCATCACCGCATTTTCTGCTAGTTACCTGTATGTACAGGAACCTCACTGTGTGCATTCGATGGGGGGGGGGGTGAGAGTAGGTCCTCCTAGAAGCAGACACTGAAACAGAGACATAACAGTGAAAGTAGTGTTAAGGGATACTAAGAAGGACAAAGTGGAGAGCACAGGGTGGGCAGAGAAAGCATGCAGGCAGATCTGACACAGTTTTAAGATATATAATCACCATACTCTGTCACCTCACACAGTCCTCTTCAAATTTCAAAATAGTTGTATAAGGCAGTGAGATATACGAGATTTGGGGTTATTTCCCTATGGTCTTATGTTTTCCTACACGCATTCCCTCTTCAGTAGTTAATCTGTGGCCTCAGATGAACAGTTTAGTGTGTGGATGCATCTGCAAGTCTATATGTAATGGAATATGATTGTCTTCAGATCTCAGATGTAGAACTGTGATATACACATTCTCGTAATTATCTTTTTCTTTCTTTGTCTGGTAGGGCCTGAATTTTAATAGAATAAGCGTGTCTTTGTCTTATTGTTTGAAGTGGCGATTCCCAGTCCCTGGGCTGAGGTGTTAACAGTTTTAGTTTAATGAACTTCTGTGACCATCTTTTTTTGATGATCATTTGTGTGGAGATATCTTAATTGAAACTGTGAGAAGGGTGAGTGGACAGTTCCCAGACATTTTGCAGATGCATTCTGTATTCAATGTATTCTTTTCATTATGTCCTTAGAAACAAATATTACCCCTGTTTCACAGATAACACAGCTCAGGCTCTGTGTAGGTCCCACTGAGAATTGGTATTCTGGCTGAGACCGCAGGAACACAGGCAAATCCTTGGGATATTGTGAGAGAAGTTTAAGGAGATAGATGCAAAGCTGTAGTCAGGTTATGTCAGGGGTCCAGCAGGGGTGGCATCTGGCCAGCCCTGAATTCTAGGTTGACTGAGGCTGAAGCCCAAAGCAGGCACTCAGCTGATCTAGATCCTGTCTTCACTTTTAGTCTCACTGAGGGATAAGAACTTAGGCAGACAAGCATTTCCTTAAGACCAAGTTAAATTTCCTATATATCCAGGGCATTTTTTCACCCATAAATATCCAGAACCTTCAGACAATGCAGGGAGACACCAACCCTTTTAGATGATCACCTAGGTGCACTTTGACAAATATGACATTTCAGAGAGGAACCCTGAATTGTGCACTGGGAATGATCCCACATAGCAGCTCCGTGTGGAACTCATGCTCCCTTCTCAGGCTTTGGTCAGGAATGGCCTGCAACTGCATCTGACTGACCCCAGCACCCTCCCCTCTGCACCTCCTCAAACCCTGCTTATTATCCTCAAATTCCCTTCTATTCCTGTGTGATTCAAATTTCCCCCACTCCTTCACTGGTGTTTCCATTATGGTGACCACAAGGTCTGTGTCATATAATGCATGTGCCCCATTTCACATAGGACACCTGAGGCACCTACACTTAGGGGTGCATCTCATCCTTCACAGAACTCAAAACATCGTGTCTCTAAAATATGCACCAGTACTCCTGATATATCTGACTTTGTGTAAAAATCCTCTTCCTTTTTGACAAGAGAAACCTACAGGTGACCTAATTACAGGAAAATGACATGGTCCATGTACATATGTCCTGAGAAACTTGAGATATGTTACACTGTCCTCAGGCAGTTTTTCAGGTGAATTGCCATGCCCTCACAACCATCTCTACATTTTTCACAACAAGTCTTTAACGAAGCAGATTAATATGCTTTATAAATCCCTCATCCAGTTCCAGTCATCTTACCAAATGGTGGAAGTGGAGAAGGGGAGGTGGGTCATAGCTCATGATTGGTGATGAAGGACGGTCCATGAGGTTGGGTCAGGGTTAGGGTTAGGGGTTAGGGTTAGCAGTTAGGGTTACGGTAGATTATAGGGATTATGTTTCGGGGTTAGCGTTAGGGGTCAGGGATAGAGGGTTACGGTCAGGGTTAGAAGATCATTGTCAGCGTCAGCGTCAGGTGTTAAATGTTAGGGTTTAGGGTTTGGTGTTAGGGGTTAGGATTTAGGTGTTAGTGGTTGGGGTTAGTGTTTAGGGTTAGGATGAGGGTAAGGGTATAGAGTTGGGTTAGGGTGTAGGGTTTAGGGTTCATGGTTAGTGTATAGGGTTTAACGTTAAGGTTAGGGATGTGGTTAGGGTTGGGATTAGGGTTAGGGATAGGGTAATGGTTAGATTTTAGGGTGAGGGTTTCGGGATATAGGTTAAAGGTTAGGGTTAGGAGATTGGGGTTAATGTTTGGGTTGGGGTTAGGGGTTTATGGGTTAGGGTTAGGTTAGGTTTAGAGTTAGTTCAGGAGGCTCCAGGCCCTCAATACACAGCAGTGGATTTGTTTCCCCAAAGGTCTGAGTGGAGTGTATAGAGAGTGTGCCGGAAAGGATTAGTCTTGGGTCCCAAGGTCAGACAAATGTATTGGCCACACTTGCGGTAGGCCTAAGGAATCCTCTGTTGCAGGTGTAGTCGCGCTTTGGAAATGATATTGTGATGTTCCAAGTTCCATGCCGAGAATTTCTGCACCGATTCAAGACCCGGCGTGCAGGCCGTTTTCTGACGTTGCAATTCGGTTATCATGTGGAGAAGGCCTTAAGAAGTTACAGGTTTCAGTCCAGGGAGGTAACCAAGGCTGAAGCAACTGCAGATTTGTGATCTCCGTTCAGGGCTGAAGAGAGGGTCCATGCAAAACATGGTTCAGGGGGAGCGATAGGATTTGAGATAGGTTTAGGGTTATATTCAGGGTTCTGTTTAGGGTTAGGGTTAGGGATAGGACCCAGGAGATTCCAGGTACTGGGCAGTTGTCTCCCCGAAGGGCTGACTTGAGGGCCCAAGAGAGGGTGCTGGTCAGGATCAGTCTTTGGCTGCCAAGGCCACACACGTCGATGGGCCCCTGGTCGTGGAGGTTTCAGGAATCCTCTCGCGCAGCTGCGGCTAGGCCTGGGAAAAGATATGGTGAGCTTCTAGGTACCATGCCGAGTCAGCCTGCATCTGTTCTGGACCCCAGGCGAGTGGTGTTTTCAGACTTTACTATTGGGTCCCCATGGGGAGAGAGCCTTTGCTAGGGTTAGGTTTCTGTTCAGGGACGTCGCCAGGGCTGAAGCGACTCCGGTCTCGTGATCTCCCTTGAGGGTTGAAGTGAGGGCCCATGCGACAGGGTGGCTCAAGTGTAGGGTTAGGGTTCGAGGCTGGCTTCGGTTTCGGTGGAGGGTCCCGATTCGGGGTAGGTTTAGGGTTAGGGTTAGGTCCCAGGAGGGTCCAGGCGCCGAACCCACAGCAGGGCAGTGGTCTCCCTGAAGGGTGAGTTGAGGGCACAAGGGATGGTGCCGGTCAGGATCAGTCTTTGGCTTCCAAGGCCACAAAAGTCGATGGGCCCCTGGTCGGGGAGGTCTCAGGAATCCTCTCGGCAGCTGTAGCCGGGGTTGGGAAACGACATGGTGAGCTTCCAGGTTCCATGCCGTGTTAGTCTGGGCCGCTTCTGGACCCCAGGCGTGTGGTGTTGTCAGACTGTGGTTTGGGTCACCATGGGTAGAGAGCCTAAGCTAGTGTTAGGGTTTGGTCCAGGGATGTCGCCAGGGCCGAAGCGACTCCGGTATTGTGATTTACTTCAAGGACTGAAGTGAGGGGACATGCCACAGGGTGGCTCAAGTGTAGGGTAAGGGTTCGAGACTGGCTTTGGTGGAGGGTCCCAATTAGGGGTAGGGTTAGGGTTAGGGCCCAGGAGGCTCCAGGTGCTGAACCTACAGCAGGGCAGTGTTCTCCCCAAAGGGGTGAGTGGAGGCACAAGGGAGGGTGCCAGTCAGGATCAGTCTTTGGCTGCCAAGGCCACACACATCGATGGGCCCATGGTCAGGAAGGCCTCAGGAATCCTCTCGGGCAGATGCAGCCGGGCCTGGGAAACAAAATGGTGAGCTCCTGGTTCCTTGCCGAGTGAGCCTGTACTGCTTCTGGACCCCAGGCTCATGGTGTTGTCAGAATTTGGTATTGGGTCCCCATGGGGAGAGAGCCTTAGCTAGGGTTAGGGTTCGGTTCAGGGACGTCGCCAGGGCTGAAGCGACTCCGGGCTCCTAATCTCCCTCGAGGGCTGAAGTGAGGGCCAGTGCGAGGGGGCGGCTCAAGTGTAGGGTTAGTTTTTGAGACTGGTTTCAATTTTGGTGGAGGGTCAGGATCAGTCTTTGGCTACCAAGGCCACACTCGTCGATGGGCCCCTGGTCGGGAGGCCTCAGGAATCCTCTCTGGCAGCTGCAGCTGGGTTTGGGAATTGACATGGTGAGCTTCCAGGTTCCATGCCAACTGAGCCTGCACCACTTCTGGACCCCAGTCGCGTGGTGTTGTCAGAGTTTGCTATTGGGTCCCCCATGGTTAGAGAGCCTTTGCTAGGGTTAGGGTTCAGTCCAGGTACGTCGCCAGGGCTGAAGCGACTCCAGTCTCCTGAGCTCCCTCGAGGTCTGAAGTGAGGGCCCATGCGACAGGGCAGCTCAAGTGCAGGGTTAAGGTTCGAGGCCAACTTCGGTTTCGGTGGAGGGTCCTGGTTCGGGGAAGGTTTAGGGTTACGGTTAGGTAAGGTTTAGGTCAGGAGGCTCCAGGAGCTGAACCCACAGCAGGGCAGTGGTCTCCCTGAAGGGCTGAGTTGAGGGCACAAGGGATATGTCGGTCAGGATCCGTCTTTGGCTGCCAAGGCCACACAGGTCGACGCTCCCCTGGTCGGGGAGGCCTCAGGAATCCTCTTGGGCAGCTGCAGCCGGGCCTTGGAAATGACATGGTGAGCTTCCAGGTTCCATGCCGAGTGAGCCTGCACCGCTTCTGGACCACAGGTGGGTGGTGTTGTCAGACTTTGGTATTGGGTCCCCATGGGGAGAGAGCCTTAACTAGGGTTAGGGTTAAGTCCAGGGACATCGCCAGGGACAAAGCAACTCCAGTCTCGTGATCTCCCTCGAGGGCTGAAGTCAGGGCCCATGTGATGGTGCGGCTCAAATGTAGGCTTAGTGTTCGAGGCCCGCTTAGGTTTCGGTGGAGTGTCCCGTTTCAGGGTAGGGTTAGGGTTAGGGTTATGTCCCAGGAGGCTCCAGGCACCAAACCCACAGCAGGGCAGTGGTATCCCTGAAGGGCTGAGTTGAGGGCACAAGGGATGTTGCCGGTCAGGATCAGTCTTTGGCTGCCAAAGCCACACACGTCGATGGGCCCCTGGTCGGGGAGTCCTCAGGAATCCTCTCGGGCAGCTGCAGCCATGTCTGGGAAAGACATGGTGAGCTTCCAGGTACCTTGCCGAGTCTGTCTGCAGCTCTTCTCGACCCCAGGCGTGTGGTGTTTTCAGACTTTAGTATTGGGTCCCCATGGGGAGAGAGCTTTAGCTAGGGTTAGGTTTCTGTCCAGGGACGTCACCAGGGCCGAAGCGACTCCGGTCTCGTGATCTCCTTCGAGGGCTGAAGTGAGGGCCCATGCGATGGGGTGGCTCATGTGTAAGGTTAGGGTGTGAGGCTGGCTTCGGTTTCAGTGGAGGGTCCCGGTTCGGGGTAGGTGAGTGTTAGGGTTAGCTCCCAGGAGGCTCCAGGCGCCGAACCCACAGCAGGGCAGTGGTCTCCCCCTAAGGCTTAGTTGAGGGCACAAGGGAGGGTGCCAGTCAGGGTCAGTCTTTGGCTGCCAAGGCCACACAGGTCGACGGTCCCCTGGTCGGGGAGGCCTCAGGAATCCTCTCAGGCAGCTTCAGCCGGGCCTGGGAAACGACATGGTGAACTTCCAGGTTCTATGCCGAGTGAGCCTGCACTGCTTCTGGACCCAAGGTGCATGGTGTTTTCAGGCTTTGCTATTGGGTCCGCATGCGAAGAGAGGCTTAACTAGGGTTAGTGTTCGGTCCAGGGACGTCGCCAGGGCTGAAGTGACTCTGGTCTCATGATCTCCCTCAAGGGCTGAAGTGAGGGCCCATGCGATGGGGCAGCTCAAGTGTAGGATTATTGTTCCAGGCCAGCTTCGTTTTCGGTGGAAGGTCCTGGTTTGGGGTAGGGTTAGGGTTAGGTTTAGGTTCCAGGAGGCTCCAGACGCCAAACCCACAGCAGGGCACTGGTCTCCCTGAAGGGCTGAATTGAGGGCACAAGGGAGGCTGCTGGTCAGGATCAGTCTTTGGCTGCCAGGCCACACACGTCAATGGGCCCCTGTTCGGGGAGGCCTCAGGAATCCTCTCATGCAGCTGTAGTGGGCCTGGGAAACGACATCGTGAGCTTCCAGGTTCCATGCCGAGTGAGCCTGCACCGCTTTTGGACCCCAGGCGCGTGGTGTTGTCAGACTTTGCTATTGGGTCCCCATGGTGAGAGAGCCTTTGCTAGGGTTAGGGTTCAGTCCAGCGGCGTCGGCAGGGCTGACGCGACTCCGGTCTCGTGATCTCCCTCGGGGGCTGAAGTGAGGGCCCATGCGATGGGGCAGCTCAAGTGGAGGGTTAGGTTTTGTGGCCGCTTAGGTTTCGTTCGAGGGGTCCATTTTGGGGTAGGGTTAGGGTTAGGTCCCAGGAGGCTCCAGGCGCCCAACCCACAGCAGGGCAGTGGTCTCCCCAAAGGGCTGAGTTGATGGCACAAGGGATGGTGCCAGTCAGGATCAGTCTTTGGCTTCCAAGGCCACACAAGTCGTTGGGCCCCTGGTCGGGGAGGTCTCAGGAATCCTTTCGACAGCTGCATCTGGGCCTGGGAAATGATATGGTGTGCTTCCAGGTTCCATGCCGAGTGAGCCTGCACTGCTTCTGGATCCCAGGCACGTGGTGTTGTCAGACTGTGGTATTGGGTCACCATGGTTAGAGAGCCTAAGCTAGGGTTAGGGTTCAGTCCAAGGACGTCGCCATGGCCGAAGCGACTCTGGTCTCGTGATTTCCTTAGAGGGCTTAAGTGAGGGGACATGGGACGGGGCGGCTCAAGTGTAGGGTTAGGGTTCAAGGCTGGCTTAGGTTTTGATGGAGGACCCCGTTTCGGCGGTAGGGTTAGGGTAGGTGCCAGGAGGCTCCAAGCGCCAAACCCACAGGAGAGCAATGGTCTCCCCGAAGGGTTGTGTTGAGGGCACAAGGGAGGATGCCGTTTAGGATCAGTCTTTGGTTCCAAGGCCTCACAAGTCGATGGGCCCCTGGTAGGGGAGGCCTCAGTATCCTCTCGGGCAGCTAACCCGGGCCTGGGAAACGACGTGGTGAGCTTCCAGGTTCCATGCCGAGTAAGTCTGTACCGTTTCTGGACCCTAGGTGCGTGGCGTTGTCACTTGAATATTGTGTCCCCATGGGGAGAGATCATTAGCTAGGGTTAGGGTTCAGTCCAGGGATGTCGCCAGGGCTGAAGTGACTCCGGTCTCGTGATCTCCCTCGAGGCTGAAGTGAGAGCCCATGCGACGGGGCAGCTCAAGTGTAGGGTTAGGGTTCGAGTCCGGCTTTGGATTCCTTGGAGGTGTCTGGTTGGGTGTAGGTTTAGGGTTAGGGTTAGGTCCCAGGAGTTTCCAGGCGCCAAACCCACAGCAAGGCAATGGTCTCCCCATAAGGCTTATTTGAGGGCACAAGGGAGGGTGCTGGTCAGGGTCAGTCTTTGGCAGCCAAGGCCACACAAGTCTATGGGCCCCTGGTCGGGGAGTCCTCAGAAATCCGGCAGCTGCAGCTGGGCTTGGGAAACGACATAGGTAAGCTTTCAGGTTCCATGCCACGTGAGCCTGCACCACTTCTTGACCTCAGGCACATGCTGTTTTAAGACTTTGGTATTGGTTCCCCATGGGGAGAGAGCCTTAGCTAGAGTTAGGGTCGGTCCAGGGACGTCCCTAGAGCCGAAGCGACTCTGGTCTTGTGATCTCCCTCGAAGGCTGAAGTGAGGGCCCATGCGACGGGGCGGCTCAAGTGTATGATTAGGGTTCGAGGCCGGCTTAGGTTTCAGTGGAGGGTCCCGGTTCAAGGTAGGATTAGGGTTAGGGTTAGGTTCCAGGAGGCTCCAGTCCCCATGCCCACAGTATGGCAGCAGTCTCCCCGAAGGGCTGAGTTGAGGGCAGAAGGGTGCGTGCCGGTCATGATCAGTCTTTGGCTGGCAAGGCCACACAAGTCAATGGGCCCCTGGTCGGGGAGGCCTCAGGAATCACTTCGGGCAGCTGCAGCCGGGCATGGGACACAACATCGTGAGTGTCCAGGTTCCATGTGGAGTGAGTCTGCACCGCTCCTCGACCCCAGGCACGTGGTGTTGTCAGATTTTGGTATTGGATTAGTGTTAGTGTTAGTGTTAGGGTTTGGTTTGGGTTTAGATCCCAGGTGGCACCAGGCGCTGAACCCTCAGCAGTGCAGGGTTCTCTCCGAAGGGGAAATTGGATATTCACGTGTATAAGAATAAAGCTTAACACCTTATTTTATATCACCCCAAGAATTAACTTGAAATGGATTAACGATGTAAATGATGGTATGGAAACAAAATTCTTCCTCATCGTTTCAGCTCTTACTATGCCAAGACGGAGCTGTTGAGGTGGTGAATATCTGGGTGGAGAGTAGTCCTGGACATAGAAGACTGTGTGTGTGGAACAGACTGTCTTTAGTAGTGTGGAATTATCCCTCTGGTGCTTTAATACTAGCCACTTCCTTCCCTAATTTGTAGACACAGATAGTATCATGCTGCTAGCAATGCACTGCTTTGTCTCCTCCAACTCCTAGAAATTCTAGGTGGGACCCCTTGAGAAGGGTGCAGTTTAGTGGCACTGATGCTGCCCTGTTGAAACCAGGTGGAGAGGAAGGAGACAGGTACCATTCTGGCTTCATTGGGGTTCAGGTATGTTAGTGTTTGTGTTGGTGTTGTTGTTGGATTTTTCACCTTTTACCCTACCAAATCTCAAAAGTTTAATTTCTGTCCTGCAGGTCCACGTGGTTTCCAGGATATTTCCTCCTTTCCCAGAAGTGCCCTCCATGTGATACCCCGTGAGCTGACTTTTATCACCACCCATGGGCTTTGGGACACCCCCACATTCTCCAAACTGGGGTCCTCTGGGACCTCACCTTCCTCCTCCACCATGTGGAAAGATGATATGACCAGTATAAGTTGACTTATAAAACACGTTGTGTCTTTTACTTGTTATGTGTTTGGAGGAGATGCAGTGATGGCACCACAGGGCTTTCAAGTCAGCCTGAGTGAGGACGTTGTAATGTTCTTCAAGTTTCTCAGGACATGCATGAAATGGGCAGTCATTTCCACGTAGTGATCTGGGCAACACATGTCTCTGATAGAGAAGGAGAGAGGCCTTATACATGCTGACAGACATAGCACACCCTAGGATGTAGCTGGTACAGAGACCATGTGCTGGGCTCTCTGAGGGATGAAACACCCCCCTAACATACTTTCTAGCGAGTTGAGACCTGAGCTGTTCACAGCTGCTTGATTAGTTATAAAAAAACCTGAACCAGGGCCCTGTAAACCTTCCTCAAGAGACAGGATCAGATCTCCCTCTTGTCCTCAAGGGTCACCGGAGGCACATGAAAAACGCTCTGTCCCTGGTAAGGGACCTGAGAGTGTGAATGAGTTGAATATAATGAAACGTGGTGGATGGTTTGTTTTTCTTCCACACAGTCTATGCAAATCAGAATCAACCTCCATCCACGTCCATCCTTTATGAGACCTAAGACGTGATGCAGCTCCCATGGGCAATATCAGTGGTGTCTCTACCAAGGATGCAGAGAAAGACAAGGTAAATTCTGTTGCCAGTTTCAGTTGCAATACTTTCTGGAAACTTTTATCTGGCCTTGTCTGGTTTTCTTTTTCCTCTGGTGTCTTTACTGTTTGATTTACATCCTCACAAGCCTCCAGGCTTCTCCAGTGTAACATCATCATGTTAGCTAGTGCCTCTGGATGCCACAAGTGCATGGAGGCTGAGGACCACGTGGCTCTCACTTAGTGTTTGTGGAAATAACTTGAGGAGGATGACACTTCACTGCAGCCTCAAGTCTTCTGGAGGATCTGACTCCTTCCACACCTTCTTTACACAGGATTACCCTGATTATTTTCATTTTTTCCTATTTCAGTGTAGGCCATGAATTTGTTCAGAATGTCTTCTATGAGCCTTGTGACTGGAATAGATAAAAACTCCAACATTATATTGTGTGCTGTGTGCAGTGCTGAGGTTTCTTAGAAAAATTTCATAATTCATTACTGGTTCTTCTGTGTTGGTAAATGTACGATAGAGAATTTCTCCAGTTGTCCCCTAGATGGAAATACTCTGAATTTTCAGAAGTGGCACGTGTAATAAAAAATGTACGTGGAACTGCAGTCGTGAAGGGAGAGAATCAGTGATTACCTGCAGGGCCAGCACATCACAGAGTTCTTCAGTTGTGTTTATATGAGCAGGTTCTCTTGTGTCCCGGGAGCAGCTGTAATTGGTACTTTGTCTCATGATCCCTTATGGGAGTTTTACACCTGAAATTGAGACATGTTTGTGTTCATTCTTTTATGTAGAATTTCTACCTCCTTTTTACAATGGCACAAAATAGCTCTGCAACTCGTATTGTATTTAAAAGCTGAATTACGTGTGAATTAAGATAAACATACTTGAGACCAATGAATATTCAGAGGTAATGTGTTTCCCTCAGAAAACACATTTTCAGGTCCCCTGCTTGACTCCAGGAATCCCCATCTCCTCAGAGGTCTCTGTGGCCTTGCACAGAAGATGTCTTTGTCAGGGAGGGAAGCAGAGTGAGGACAGGCATGGGATGGCAGGTAGATCTTTGACCTTGGGGTGGCCCTGGATCTCTGTGTGGTTCTGGTCATTTCTTTCATTCCTTCATGTTCTGTCTGTTCTCAATGTGCAAAGAAAAAGTCTGCAGATCTGGTGGAAGAGGACACCAGAGGGATCCTGGACACAGATGCCTGCCTCTCTGGAATACTTTCCTTTATTAGACTGGCATTAATGCCATCAATCTTCTAGAATAGGACTCCTTGGCTTTCTGAATTTATAAACATGTGCAGTGATGTTTGGAGACAGTAGTTTCTCCTTGCGGCATCTGGTACTTTCAGGCTATAGGTGGGACCTCATGAAGGGTAGAGTTTTCTGACACTGATGCTCTGTTCTACTAGAACCCATGAATGAACGAGGGGCCAGGTGCTGACACCTGCTTCATTGTGTTTCAGCTCCTGTGGGCGTTCTGCTTCTGTCTGTCATACCAACACAGCTGTCACTTCTGTTCTGTAGGTCCCTATGTTTGCAAGAGGACCTCCTTCTTTCCCAGGTCCACCCTGCAGAGATACAATTTTCACTGTTCATGGGCTCTATGGGCTACCTCCAGCTCCTTGATGGTGGGACAGGACCCACCACCTCCACCTTGACTATTTGTGAGATGAACTGAGCTGTATGAGTTGACATGTTCAGCATGTTCAGCTTCTATGTTGTTGAGTCTTTGAGAAGACGTAGAGATGGCCTCACACGCTTTGTAATGCAAGGGTGCTGCTGGATGAGGACACTGTTAAGATTCCTCAAGTTTCTCAGGACATACATATGTTGGGCTGTGTCATTTCCATTATTGAGCTGGGCTGAATATATCCTTTGTGGAGAAGGAAAGAGTCTTTTAATAGAAAAGCAGGCATATCAGTTCTGCAGATGTGCCTTGCACACAGTCCATGTCCCTGGCTGTGTGAGAGATAAGGCAAACCCTTACCATCAGGGGCTTCAACTGTCCTAATGGGGAGAGAGTCACATGCGTTAAATTACATGGAGCTTCTGGTCTACAATAATGGCAGCTCCATTAATGGGTCCTCAAGTACAAGAGACAGAGACATGAAACTCATGGAAATGAATTGGAGACTGTGCATGAGAAGGAAGAGCTGAGATGGTACAGAGAGGAGGGTGTTGGACTCAGTGAGATGGAGTTGGAGGCCATTTGTGGCAGGGCCCACAACCTGGGCAGGGATAGTGAGCGCAGAGTGGCATCCACACAGAGCTACTGTATGGGTTCAAGGATAGTTCATGCAGGTATCATCTCTGAAATGTCATTGTGGCCAAAGTGCACCTATTTCATTATCTAAATAAAGACTGTTGTTTCCCTTGGAGGTTCTCCTGAAGGTTCTGGATCCTTGTGAAAGAATGCCCTGGAGATTTGTATTTTACCTTGGTTCTTATGGGATGCTTGTCTGCCTAAGTTTGTGTGCCTCTGTGAGACTAACTGTGATGAAAGGTTGTAGATTAGCTGTGTGGCTTCCTTGGCCTTCAGCCTGAATCAGACTCTTAGCAGGGAAATCAGGGTTGGCCAGGAAACGCCCCTGCTGGAATCTTGTCACCGCACCCCTGAACCTACTGTCACCATCCTGCATGAAAGTTTACATCTTTGAAACTTCCCTCACAATTTCCAGAGGCACTGCCTGTGATCCTTCTGTCTCAGCCCTAATGCCAGCTCTCAGTGGGGCCATCTCAGAGCCTCAGCATTGTAATCTGAGAAGCAGGAACAATGTTGGTCTCTGAGGTCAGTGCGATGAAGAGGTGGTTAAGCACATAAGGAATTTGTAAAATGTATGGGATGAGTGGGCATTCACCCTTCTCAGGGTGGAAATGAATGTATCCGCACACAGAAGATCATCAACAGATATTCATTCAGTTTCATGAAACTAAGGGTATAATGCCTGAGGTTGGGAGATTGGCAATTCCTGTTTCAAAAGATACAACAAAGACCCCTGTGTCTTTTCTATTAAAATTCAGGTCCTACTTTACAAAGAAGGAAAAGATAAGTATGAGAATGTGTATATTCAGGCATCTACATCTAAGATCTGAGGTAGACATACAAATGCAGCCACACAAATATGTGCTCATCCAAGGCCACAGATATATTGTAGAAGACAAAATGCATAGAGGAGAACAGAGGATCCCGTTGCAATAACTCAAAATCACTTTGATGTAGAGGGCAATCCGTTTGAAATCTGAAGAGGACACTGAACCATTACAAACCAGCTATGGTTATTATATATTTAGAGATGGTGTCTAATCTGCCCCTCGGCCTGAATGCTTTCCCTGCCCACCCCGTCCCCTCCACTTTGTCTTTCCTAATGTCCCCTAATACACTTGTCACAGTTGTGTTTCTGTGTCAACGTCTGCTTCCAGGAAAATCAACACTCATTCCCCATCAAGTGTACACTTTGGGGTTCCTGTATATGCAGTTAGCCAACACATAGTATGTACGGGATTGGTGGAAGAAGATAGATCATCCTTTGGGGTTGTGATGCCTGGAAGGGACCTATAGTTCCATCTGAGGAGTTGGATACATCCTTTAGGGAGATCTGGTGGTGGTTGTTATATCTGTAGATAGATACTCATGAGCACATGGCGTGCGTGCTAGTTGATGGGGTTCATGCTGTGAGGAGGGCAGGTATCTGTCTCCAGGAAAGGGTCTCTTCCGATGGTGAGGAATGGATTCAGGAGACCGATAAGGAGGCCCTGCGTTAACTCAGCTCTTGTGCCCTTGTGCACCTTACCAGCTTCCCCCAATAGCACCAATCTAGGTGGCCTCAAGGGGGCAAATGGTGCAGCTTTTGTGGTGAGTCGCAAATGATGTCCCCCATGATGTCCCACAAAACTTCCCCTGTTGCCTTATTGAGGGATGGGGAGGGCAGAACTCCATGGTCTGAGATAGGTTCCTTGGACACCACCCAGGAGAGTTGTGGGTAAGCATATGGCTCCTTCTACATCGGCCAAGCCAATCCACTTTGCCCCAGGCACCCTGAAACCTCTGAGCCCATTTTTCCTCCCAGCTTAGGGAAGCAGCCAGCCCTCCAGAAGCTTTTGGGTCATGGATTAGCCACCATGGTAAATGTCTGCCTGTCCACATGCTGCCAGCATTGCTCTAGCAAATGTCAACATGAACAGCTGCTGTACAGGGGATTCTCCCCCATTGTGATCAGGGCCTGGGACAAAACAAGACACGAGAGAGGGAGAGACAGGAGTGCCCTGTGCTCCTGGACAGGGCTGCATGCACAGAGCAGATATCTTGAAGCCTGGGGAGAGGTGGAGAAAGAGACAGGCAGGGAGAGAGACACTGAATTTGTGATAGGGGAATTGGGCAAGTCCTAGAGAGTGAAAGGAAGAAATAGAGAGAGATGTGGTTAGAGAGAAACAGAGACAAAGAGGAAGTACAAGGAGAAAGTAGAAACCTGGTCCAGGAATGTGGATGGGGTGAGATGGGCCAGGGGAGAGGGGATGTAAGAAGTGTCTCTGAGTGCTGGGGCAGAAATGGCAGGTATCATGGGCATCAATGTTGTGTGACTCCAAGACTCCAACATCCCTGGGTCCAAGCTTTGCAGAGGCTATTGCATTTGAAAAGATGGGTATCCCCCATTTCTCCTGGAATTGTGGGGGCACAGCCTCATGTTCTGTCATGGAGAGGGATGTCTTGAGGGAGAGTGTGCTGCTCTTTGGCCGGTAAACACTAGAGCCGCCCTGTGGGGAGGGGACCCGGAACCATCTCCCTCACTGCCCCAGGCCCTGTTGGATTTCCCCGCCGCTCCCTACCAGCTGGTCTTCCTCATGTTCTGAACCCAGGCATCAGGCATTTTGTTGCCCCCAGGTCCGGCAGTCTGGACCTGGCAGAGGTGAACTGCTGATATTGATAAAAAGTATTTGACAAGAAGGTCCATATTCTCCCTCTGGAACTAGCAGTGTGCATCAAGATCGTGGGTTTTTATCCTCCCGTCCACTGCGAAACTGAGGATGCCAGATGGTAGGTGAACCCTTTAAAACACGATAGTCTTCTCTTACATCAAATTCAAAGACATTTTCTTGTCCCAGCTTTCTTTTAATTTTGAAGAGATGACAATTAGTAATTGAAGGCATAATGGTCCTATTGGAATTTGACCCATATGACTGATGGACATTATTTCATAAATCTGTATCACTAAAGCACATTTCATTGGAAATATTAGCCATGGATACATACAGTAAATTCATAACAGATGTGTAGCTCCCTGTAAGTTGCATGCTGACCCTGTCACATACGTGTCATCAAAGATATTATTAGTGACTATTCAGATAAGCTCTCAACATCAAAATGGTGATGTTAGAGAATCTAGTATAAATGGAATTTCACAGATTCTAAATTAGGAATGATTTTTTAAAATTTATAATGTTTCTGTATTTATTTTTTGGAGAGAGCCTGAGGGAGGGAGGGAGGGGGGAGAGAGCAGGAGACACCAAATCTGAGGCAAGCTCCAGGCTCTGAGCTGTCAGGACAGAACCTGACTCAGGGCTCCATCTCATGGACTGCAAGATCATGACCCGAGGGGAAGTTGGACGCTTAACTGACTAAGCCACCCAAGTGACCCAGGAATGATAGTTTATTGGCAAAAAAAAAAAAAAAAGGTAAATTAAAGATAGCGTAAAGGATGTCAACTTTTCATTGAAATATTCTTCTCACATATATTGTATTAGTTTTAGGCATACATTGTAGTCATTCCATATGTCTATAAATTATGTTGTACTTCAGCACAAGTGTAGCAATCCTGTGAAAGCATGCAACAATATTATTACAGGATTGACTCTATTCCATTGGCTGTCTCTTGTATCCCTAGGACTCATTCATTCCATAGCTGGAAGCAGTTATCTCTCTCAAAGGTGTCAATTCTTTATCTAACCTAAATACTCTGGTGGTAAACAGAATTAACTTTTGCTCAGCATGTGTAAATTGGCGGTCTATATTTCCGTGGACATTGCTTAAAACATTACAAATGATGTCATTATGTTAATAAATTCGGTTTCATTCTTCACTCAAAAAAAAAAAAAAAAAGGAGAAGGAAAAGATTTCTTTGTGTCCCAGGCCCTGTCACTAAGACCCTTCCCAATGTGGAGAACAGGCTGAGTTGCCCAGAGCACCTTCAGTCCCTCAGCTGAGCGACCAGGGCCTTCAACATTGCAGGAATTCCTATGGTGGCCAGCAGAGAGAGCTCAAGCACCACAGACCCGGAGGGGCGGGCTCCTCTGCCTAGGCATTGATGGCCAGCAGAGGGCGCACCATCGGCTTTTCTGACCCAGGGCACTTCAGAGCAGGAAGGGCTGCTTTTGCTCCCAGAGGACACAGGGCCTCTACCGCTGTCTCAGGACAGAGAGCAGAGCTGTGTTTCCAGCGGGTTCTGCCGCCCGCCCCAGGGGAGACCTTGGGAGCTTTGCAGCAACTTGGCATCTCCTGAGTCGCCAGAGAGATTTTGTCTTATTGTACTGAGTGTTGAGGAGTGGGTGCTGGGTGGCTTCCCTGGGCAAGCTGGTTGCTGAGCTGCACAGGCCCTTGCATTTTCTGGGCTGTTCCCGTGTTTCATTCCTCCCCTTCCCGGACAGTATTTGCACAAGACATTGCAGGGTCCCACGACATCACCTCATTGATGCAGTCAATGGTTTGTTCCAGATTCAGGCTTGTTTCCGGGAAGAAACCCTGACAGAAATTCAGAAGAACGGGAGCTGCATTCCATTAGGACTTGAATACACGAAATGTTCGTCTCAGGACCTTCTAGAAGAATGAGCTGGGACCCACTTTCCGAGTCCTGCTGGAACCAGAGACCGAGGTAAGGGCACAAACTGTCCCCCACATCATACATGCTTTTAAAAAAAATTTATGGTTATTTTTCCAACCTAATGAAGAGATTTAAAACTGCAGAAAACCTGGTAGGTAGGTGTCTTAACCTTATGTTATCTTTTACTTTAAATTGCACTTAGTAAACATACAGTGTAATATTAGTTTCAGTGTACAATATAGAGCAACACTTCCACGCGTCACCTGGTGCTCATCCCAGGTGCACTTCTTAATCCCCAGCAGCTGTTTCACCCATTCCCCCACCTCACTGTGGAACCCCTCAGTTTGTTTTCTAGTTAAGAGTCTGTTTGTCACTGCCTCCTCCCCCCCTCTTTGTTGTGTTTCATTTCCATATGTTAGTGAAATCATCTGCTATTTGTGTTTCTCTGACAGGCTTATTTCACCCAGCATAACATTCTCTCGCTCCATCCACCTCGTGGAAAATGACTAGATTTCATGTTTTTATGGCTAAATAATATTACATTCCATATACTACATCTCAGTTTAGTCATCAGTTGATGGATGCTTGGGCAGTTTCTGTAATTTGGCTGTTGTAGAAAATGCTGCTGTAAACTCATGGTGCATGTATCCCTTTGAAGAATTATTTTTGTATTCTTTGTGTAAATACCTCGTAGTGAAATTGCTGGATCGTAACATAGTTCTATTTCCATTTTTTTTTTGACGAATATCCATGATGTTTTCCAGAGTAGCTGCACCAGTTTGCATTCCTTCCCACAATGCAAGAGGGTTTCTCTTTCCCCACATCCTTGCGAACACCTGCTGTTTCATCATTCATTGATTTTAGTCATTCTCACAGATGTGACGTGTTATCTCATTGTACTTTTGAATTGTATTTCCCTGAAGATGAGTAATGCTGAGCATCTTTTCATGTGTCTCTTGGCTATGTTTATGTCTCCTTGGGAAAATGTCCATTCATGTCATCTGCCCATTTTTAATTGGATTTCTCATTTTTTGGGTGCTGAATAACTTTATATATTTTGGACAGTAACTCTTTATCAGATGTCATTTACAAATATTCTGTAGGTATTTTAGTTTTGTTGATTATTTCCTTTGTGACACAAGCTTTTTATTTTTATGAAGTCCCATATTTTCGCTTGTGTTTCCCTTACCTCAGGAGATATATCTGCGAAGATGTTTGTACAGCCAATGTCAAATAAGATACTGCCTGTGTTAGGTATCCTCTGGGATTTTTATGGTTTCAGGTTTCACATATAGTTCTTTATTCATGTTGGATTTATTTTTGTGTATGTTGTAAGAAAGTGGTCCATTTGTGTTTTTGTTTTGTTTTGCAGGTTGCTGTCTAGTTTTTCCAAAACCACATGTTGAGGATACTTTTTTTAAGTTTAGGTATTTATTTTTGAGAGAGAGAGAGAGAGAGAGAACATGCAGAAGAGGGACAGAGAGAAATGGAGATAGAGAATCCCACGCATGCTCTGCACTGCCCTGAGATCATGATGTGAGCTGAATCCACAATCACATGCTTTGGAGCCACACATGTGTCCCAAGAGTATCTTTTTTTTCCCATTGGATATCCTTTCCTGCTTTGTTGAGAATTAATTGACCATATATATATGAGTTCATGTCTGGGTTTCCATTGTATTGGTCTCTGCATCTGTGTTTTTGTTGTTGTTGTTGGTTGCCAGTACCATACTCTTCTGTTCAGTACAGCTTTGTAATATAACCTAAAGTCTAGAAGCGTGATGTCTTCAGCTTTAGTTTTGGTCTTCAATTTCTTTTGGCTGTTTGGGGTCTTTGTCATTCCATACATATTTTGGGATTATTTTTTCTTGTTCTGTGACAAATGTTTTGTTTGTGTGATAGGGATTTCATTACATGTGTAGATTGTTTTGTGGAGTGTAGACCTTTTAACAGTATTTTGTTCTTCCTATCCATGAACATGAAATGTATTTCCTTTTCTTTGTGTCCTCTTCCATTTCTTTCATCAGTGTTTCATAGCCTTTAGAGTACAGATCTTTTACCTCTTTGGTTAGGTTTATTCCAGGTATCTTGGGGTATTTGGTGCACCTGTCAATGGGATTGATCCCTTACTTTCTCTTTCTGTTAATTCATTATTTGTCTACAGAAATGCAATAGATTTATGTACATTGATTTCTGTATATTTTGATTTGTTGAATTCATATATCAATTCTAACAATTTTTTGGGAGTCTTTCAGGCTTTCTGTAGAGAGCATCATGTCAGTTCCAAATAGTGAAAGTTCTATTTCTTCCTTGCCAATTTGGATGCCTCTTATTTCTTTTTGTTGTCTGATTGCTGTGGCTATAACTTCCAGTACTATGTGGAATAACAGCGGTGAGAGTGATCATCCCTGTCTTGTCCCTGACCTTGGAGGGAAAAGTTTCCATTTTTCCCATTGAGGATGAGATGAGCTGTGGTTTTTTCATAGATGACCTTTATTATATGCAGGTAGGTTGAGTCCCAATATACTTGCTAGGGGGTTTTATCGTAAATGGATGTGACATTTTGTCAAATCGTTTTCCTGCATGTCTTGAAAGCATCATATTGTTCTTATACTTTCTTCTATTACTGTGGTGTATCATGTTGATTGATCTGTGAATGTGGAACCACCCTTGCAGCCCGGGAATATATCCCACTTGATTATGGTAAATGATTCTATTAATGTATTATTGACTTTAATTTTAAGGTATTTTGATGTGAATTTATGCATACATACTCATCGGGGTATTGGTCTGTAGTTTTATTTAAAAATTTTTTAACATACTTAAAATATTTATTTACTTAGAGACACAGAGTACATAAAAGTGAGGGAGGGGCAGAGAGACAGGGAGAGGGAGAATCCTGGCCATGCCCCACACTGTCAGCACAGGGTCCAACGTGGGACTCGAACCCATGCGCTGCAAGATAATGTCCTAATCCAAAATTAAGATTTGGACACTAAACCCATCGAGCCACACAGGAGCCCCGGCAGTTTTCGGTTTTAGTGGAGGCTTTAACTGGTTTTGGTATCAGGGTAATGATGGCCTCATAAGATGAATTTGTAAGTTTTCCTTCTTTTTTTATTTTTTTGTAATAATTCGAGAAGAATACATATTATCTCTTCCTTAAATGGATGGTAGAATTCATTAGTGAAGCCATCTGGCCCTGAACTCTTGTGTTGGGGGGAGATTTTTTTATTACTGATTTGATTTCTTTCTGTTTTCAGATTTTATGTATCTTCCCATTTTAGTTTTGGTAGTTTGTGTGTTTCTAGGAATTGTTCCATTTTTCTCAGAGTGTCCAATTTTTTGCATATAGATTTTCATAATATTATCTTCTAACTGTATTTTTGTGGTGTTGACTGTTATTTCTCCTGTGTTATTTGTGATTTTATTTATTTGAGTCTTTTCCTTATTCTTTGTGAAAACTCTGCCTAGGAGGTTTTCATGTTGATTACTGTTTTCAAGGAACCATCCCCTGGTTTCATTGATTTGGTCTAGTGTCTTTTTGGTTTCTATATTCCTTATTTCTGCCTTAATCTCTATTATTTCCTTCCTTCGGCTGTTCTTCTCATTCCTTTAGTTATAAGTTAGGATTGTTTGGGATTTTTCTTGCTCTTTATGGTAGGCTTGTACTGCTATATACTTCCATCATAGACTGCTTCTGCCGCATTCCAAATATTTTACCAGTGTATTTTCATTTTCATTAGTTTCAGTGTATTTTGTCATTGATTTCCTGTTTGACCCATTCATTTGGTAGCATGTTATTTAACCTCCCTTTATTTGTGGCCTTTCCCCCTTTGTGTGTGTGTGTGTGTGTGGCGCGCGCGCACACGTGGTTAACTTCAAGTTTCTTAGCTTTGTGGTCAGAAAAAATGCTTGGTCTGATCTCTGTCTTTGGGTACCTGTTGAGGCCTGATTTGTGACCTAGAATGTGATCAATTATGGAGAATGCCCCATGTGCACTTGAAAAGAATGTGTACTCTGTCATTTTAGTTTGGAGTGCTCTGAATATATCTGGTAAACCCATCTGGTCCAGTGTATCATTCAAAGCCATTGTTTCCTTGTTGATTTTCTGTTTACAGGTTCTGTCCATCGATGTGAGTTATGTGTTAAAGTCCTCTACTATCGTCATATTATTATAAATGAGTTCTTTTATGGTTGTTGTTAAATGTTTTATATACTTGGTGGTTGCATGTTGGGGACATCAAAATTTACAATCATTGGATCTTCTTTGGTTGTCCCCTTTAGTGTGAGATAGTGTTCGTCTTCATCTCTTGTTACAGCTTTATTTATTTTTAAAATTTAAGTCTTAGTTGACATACAGTGCATTCTCAGATTCTTGAGTAGAATTCAGTGATTCATGCCTTACATACAACACCCAGTGCTCATCACAATAAGTGCTCTTAATACAGGTCCCCCATCTAGCCCAGAGCTGACCCATCTCCTTCCATAACCTTCACATTTTTTTCTCTATCATTAAGAGACACATGTGGTTTGTTACCACTCTTCTCGTTTCCTGCCCCCTTCCCATGTTTTCATCTGTTTTGTTTCTTCAATTCCACATGAGTGAAATCATATATTTGTCTTTCTCTGATTGACATATTTCACTTAGCATAACACATTCTAGATCCATCCACATCATTGCAAATGGCAGGATTTCATTCTTTTTGAAGCTGAGACATATTTGATTGTATATACATATGTATGTATGTATATATGAACACACACACACACATGCGTATACATGAATACACAGACACACACATACACAGACCCCACAACTTCTTTATACCTTCATCACTTGATGGATACTTGGGCTTTCTCCATAATTTAGCTACTGTTGATAAAGCTGCTATAAATATTGGGTGCATGCAATTTTACTACTAGGTATTGACCTAAAGGGTACCAAACTACAGTCTCGATTTTAAAGTTTTTTTTGCCCGATAAAAGTATTGGTACTGGGTTTCTTTCGATATTATTGGCATGATAAATGTTTTTTCATTCCCTCAATTTAAATCTGCAGGTGACTTAAGTCCAAATAAGGCTTTGCAGGCAGCACCTAGATAGGCCTTGTTTTTTTTGTTTATTTATTTATTTTTTTGTCCATTCTGACCCCCTATCCATGTCTTTTGATTGGAGCATTTAGTCGATTTACATTAGAGTAATTATTGATAGGTATATATTTAGTGCCCTACTAATTGTTTTACCATCGTATCTTGATGTTTTCTCTGATCCTTTCTTGTCTGTAATAATTTTGGTCTTTCATTTCCACTAAAATAGCCCGATTTAAATATTCTTTTCTTTTGACTGGTAGTATATTTCTTTACTTATTTTTAATATTTCTTCTTTTTTAAAATTTAAGCCCAAGTTAGTTACCTTATAGTGGAATACAGTTTCAGGATTAGAATTTAGTGATCCGTCAATTACAAAATATATCCAGTACTCATCCCAAGTGCTATCTCTAATGCCCATCACCCATTTAGCCCATACCCCTATTCAGTAACCCTCCAGGAACCCTGAGCTTCTTCCCTCTATTTAACGGTGCCTTATTGTTTGACTCCATCTCTGTTTGTATCTTATTTTTGCTTTCCTTTCACTATGTTCTTCAGTGTTATGAATTCTCTCATCTGTGGAATTTAATATGATGTGTGTCTTTCTCTGACATATTTTGCTTATCATAATAAAGTCCAGTTCACTCCACGTTGTTGAAAATAGCAAGATTTCACTCCTTTTGATCGCCGTGTAATATTCCATTGTACGAATATACATCTTCGTTATCCATTCATCTGTCAATGGTCATTTGGCCTCTTTGCATAATGTAGCTATTGTTGCTGCTATAAACATAGGAGTGTGTGTGCCACTTCGAGTCAGCGTTAGTGTATCCTTTGTATAAATACCTAGTAGTGCAATTGCTGGGTCCTAGTGCAGTTCTATTTTTGGTTTTTGTAACGAATCTCCATACTGTTTTCCAGAGTGGCTACACCATTTTACATTCCCACCAGCATTGCGAAAGCTTTCCCTTTGCATCCTTGCCAACATCTGTCGTTTCCTGAGATGTTAATTTTAGCCATTCTGATAGGCGTGAGGGGATATCTCATTGTGGTTTTGATGTGTATTTCACTTATGAGGAATGAGGTTGAGCATCTTTTCACTTGTGACCAATCTGGATGTCCTGTTTGTTAAAGTGTCTCTTCATGTCTTTTGCCCATTTATTCTCTGGATTATTTGGTTTTTGGGTGTTGAGTGTGATAAGTTCTTGATAGATTTTGGATACTAACCCTTTATCTGATATGTCACCTGCAAATATCTTCTCCCATTCCATTAAGTTGCCTTTTAGTTTTCCTGATTGTGTCCTCTGCTGTGCAGAAGCTTTTTATCTTGAAGTCCCAATAGTTTATTTTGGTTTTATTGCCCTTGCTTCTGGAGAAATGACAAGCAAGAAGTTGTTGCAGTCAGGATCAAAGAGGTAGGTTGCCTGTTTTCTCCTCTAGGATTTTGATGGTTTCATGTCTTACATTTATATCTTTCATCCATTTTGAGGTGTGTGTGTGTGTGTGTGTGTGTGTGTGTGAGAGAGAGAGAGAGAGAGAGAGAGAGAGAGAGAGGGAGAGGGAGAGGGAGGGAGAGAAGTTTAAGAACATAGTCCAGGTTCATACTTCTCACTGTCCAGTTTTCCCAGTACCATTTGCTGAAGAGACTCTTCTTTTTCCTTTGGATATTCTTTCCTGCTTTGTGAAAGATTTTTCAGGCATATGTTTGAGGCTCCATTTCTGGGTCCTTTGATCTATGTGTCTGTTCTTGTGCCTGTACCATACTGTCTTGATTGCAGCTTTCTAATACACCATAAAGTCCAGAATTGTAATGTCTCCATCTTTGTTTTTCTTTTTCAATATTACTTTGGCTCTTTGGGATTTTTTCTGGTTCCATACAATTTTAGAATTGTTGTCTCTAGCTCCGTTTAAAATGCTGGTGTTATTTTGATAGGAATTGCATTGAATTTGTCGATTGCTTTGGGTAGTATTGACATTTTAACAATATTTGTTCTAATCCATGTGCATGGGATTTTTTTTTCATTTCTTTGTGTCTTCTTCAACTTCTTTTATAGACGTTGTATGGTTTGTTCTTTTAATTTTTTAAATGTTTATTTATATTTGAGAGAGTGAGCGAGCAAGTGAGAGTGCATGAGCAGGGGAGGGGCAGAGAGAGAGGGAGACACAGACTCTGAGGCAGGCTCCAGACTGAGCTGTCAGCACAGAGCCCGTCGAGGGACTCAATCCCACAAATGCAGGATCATGTCCAGAACCAAGGACGGCACTGAACCGACTGAGCCACTCAGGAGACCCTCTATTGTTTTAACTGTACTGATCTTTTCCCTCTTTGGTTGGGTTTATCCCTGGGTATTTTATGGTTTTCAGTGCAGTTGTAAATGACATCAATTCCTTGATTTCTCTGTTGATTCATTACTGGTGTATAGAAATGCAATCAACTTCTGCATATTGATTTTATATTCTGATACTTTCCTCAATTCCTGTATCAATCCTAGAAGTTTTTTGGTGGAGTTGTTTGGATTTTCCACGGAGAGTATCGTGTCTGTGAGCAGGGAAAGATTGACTCCTCCTTGCCAACTTGGACACCTTGTATTCTTTTTGAGGTCTGATTGCTGAAGCTAGGACTTCCAACAGTATGGTGAATAACAGTGCTGAGAGTGGACATCCCTGTTGTGTTCCTGACCTTAGGGGGAAAACTCTCAGTTTTTCACCATTGAAGATGATATTAGCTGTGGGACTTTCATATCTGGATATTCTCATGTTGAGGCATGATACTTCTATCCCTCCTTTCATGAGGTTTTTTTTTTCCCACCAAGAAAGGATGCTGCTGCATTTTGCCAAACGTTTATTCTGCATCTATGGAGAGGACCATGTGGTTGTTACCCTTTCTTTTATCAATGTGATGTATCATATCAGTTGATTTGCAGATATTGAATCTATTGTGCATCCCAGGAATAAAATCCACCTCATTGTCCTGAATAATCCTTTTTATGTATTGTTGGATCCGGTTTGCTACTTTTGTTAAGAATTTTTGCATCCAGGTTCATCAGGGAAATTGGTCTGTAGTTTTCCTTTCTGGGGTCTTTGTCCAGTTTGGACTCAAGGCCATGCCAGCCTCACAGAATGAGTTTGGAAGTGTTCCTTCCATTTCTCTGGCCATGACCTTATCTTGTTCTTTCATTTGGGATGCATTCCTCTTGTCTTGGCATTTTGGTTGAGTATTTGCCTTCTCTGTTACCAAAGCTCATTATGTTACCTGCCTCTGGGATGAATGGCTTTATGAAGAGGAGATCATCTAGTGTTCAGGGCATGGCACATCACGGAGTGTCTGTGGTGTGTATTGCATGCACTGTTTTGTGTTCTGGCTGCACTATCCTTCAAGCCAGTTGTATGAGCAATGTATGGTCCTTGGCCAGAATGTGGTGAGACTTATCTAGGTCTGTTCCCATCTGCTTGTTAAATGAGACTTGAAATGATTGTGACTAGAAGTGAAGCCCTGCATAACTGTCTGGTCAAGAGAGGTGGTATGGTCATGGGCTTCCCCTGGTCTTCTGGGGAATGGGTCAGCTCCATTGTGACTGAAGCAAGATTGAATGACCTTGAAGGCCAGTCTCACCAGAACACAGGAAGTTGGGGTTGTCGTAAGCAGCTTAGGCACCCAGTGTGGGGATTGCCTTGGTTCCAGCAGATGGCTCTGTGGTTTTTTTTGCCTGGGGGGTGTGCAGAGCAGGGTAATGGCACCACGCAGCTCCTCTGTCCTAGCTCTTTGTCCCCTCATTGTGAACACTGCTTCTCAGGGATGCTCTCCACGATGAGTGTATAATCTCCCCCACTGTGTGCACCAGGAGTTGTACAGATCACTGATTCAATGCCATCTGCCTGCACGTTGTTGGCTGCCTTCTCTTCAGGAGTAAGCGAGTGCCCTCATGGCTGTATCCCAGCCAAGCATGCTAACCTTTGAAACTACACATTCTCGGGGTGCCTAGATGGCTTGGTTAAGGTTTCTGACATTTGATACTGGCTCAGATCATGACCTCTTGGTGGGATTCTCTCTTTCCCTGTTGTCTTGCCCCTCCTTTGCATGTGCTCTCTGTCTCTAACTTGAATAAACTTAAAAAAAAAATAGTGGCATGGAATACCTTATTTAGGCAAGACTGCCTCTCTGAGGGGAATGGCAGGGATCTATCAGTTAAATTTCCAGCACTGACTAGGAAATTCTTTGCTGACTGGTTAAAGGTTACATTCCTGCAGGAATGAAATTAGGTGTAGTGACATGTGGGCCTTAACGTAAGTAACTCCATGATGGGCCTGTGATTTTTCTTAACATTCCAAACCCAAATTTTTGCACATACATTTTTTCATTAAATGTATAGCCCTAAATAATATTTTAGCCATCTACTGCCGGCCCAAAGATCATATCCTATGAAACTGTGACCATCTCCTAATCATACGTGAAGATCAACTCTGTGGCTCTAAGATCTTTGTGGCTCTAAGTTACTTTGATCTATGTTGCTAAGATCTTTGTGAGTCTAGGTTACTGCTGGCCTTTTGAAGTCTTTGACCCAGGGACCCCCAGCCAGGTTGCTGACCCATCACTTAGGCACAGAAGCACCCTTTTCAAGTCACCCCACCCTAAAGCGTTGTCTTTCCCTCTTGTACTTCTGGGACTTACCCTTTGACAAGTCACATATCCTCATGCAAACATGTCAGTGTGGACCAGAGAAAGCTGCTTGCCTGTGACTCCCCCTTCATGGTCACATCTTATCCTTCTGAAACCCCTTGAACTCCCTATAGTTCTTCCAGTCTTTGAATATCTCTTTGTTTTGGAAATATTTGATTCTCTTGTATTCCTGCTAAAAATATACGTGAAAATATTAAAGCAAGGGTTGTTTACAATAATTGAGCCAGTCACAATGCTTCATCTGGCCGCGTGTATTTTTATTTTTGACAATGTTCAGGCATGATGTGATGTACATCCTGTAAAATCTGAGTATCATTCATTATCTAGCATAACCACCTTTATGGAAAGCCATTCAATGACATGCTCGTTCAAGATCAGAAAAACACTTAATTTACATACCACATAATAGAGTGGTATATACATACGTTATTATCTTAAAATATGTAAAGTAGATGTTTCTATGAAGTGTTTATCATGCATTCAGTTTTCTGTACCATGAATGCTATTATTTAAATTAAACAATAGTAAGAACAAGAATAGGTACATGTACATCACTAGTAACTAATACTGGAACTAGTTATATACTCTTATGTGTAGAAAAACCATGATTACTAATAATCTATTCTTTCATGATGGGTTTCTAGTTACCAAAAAAAATTGGGAACATAATACTGAGTATCCACATACATCAGACTGTTTTCTCACTATTGATGTCATAATGGTTGGTACATGATCACAATCAATGTATCAAAGAGATATGGTAGTATGAAGTAAAGTTTGTATTTGTATTCAGATTGCTTCGGGTTTAACCTCTCCTAGCCCAGACTCATCCCAGCTGGCACATTACAGTCATCCTGTCTCCCTAGGCTCCACTTGGCCATGACAATTTTTAGATTTTTCCATATGTTTCATAAGGTGCAAAGTTTTGAGGGTATGTTTGTAGAATGTATTTTGTAGAATGATCCTTGGTTGGGATATGTCTAACGTTTGTTCAAATGCTTAAGCCAGAGTTAATGTGTTTTGGAGCAGAAGATCCAGAGTCATAGTGCCATCCATAATTATCACTTCACATAAAGATTTTTTACTCTGAAGATTGGGGTCTTTTTTGGTTCCATACAAATTTTAGGACTGTTGTCATTCTGTGAAAACTGCTGTCGGTAATTTGATGGAAATTCCATTAATTCTGTCAATTGCTTTGGGAAGTATAGACATTTTCACTATATTTGTACTTCTGATCCGTGAGTATGGAATGTCCTTCCATTTCTTTGTGTCATCTTGAATTTCTTTCATCACTGTTTTATACTTTTCTGAGTATAGGTCACTCACCACTTTGGTTAGATTTATTCATAGATAACTTATTTTTGGTGTATGACTGTAAATGGGACTGTTTTCTTAATGTCTCTTTCTACTGCTTCTATATTGTCTACAAATGCAACAGATTTCTGTACAATGACGTTGTATCCTGTGACATTGCTGAATTCATTTATCAGTTCTAGCAGTTATTGGGTGGACTCTTTAGGGTTTTCTATATATAGTGTCATGTAATCTGCAAATAGTTTCATTTCGTTTGTCTGCTGGCTGTGGCTAGGACTTCCAGTAATTTGTGTACTAAAAGTGGTAAGAGTAAACATCCTCGTCTTCTTCCTGACCTTACAGGAAAAGCTCTCAGATTTTCCCCATTAAGGTTGATTATAACTGCAGGGTTTTCATAGATAACCTTTATGACGTTAATGTATGTTTCCTGTAAACCTACTTTAGGGGGTTACATGCATGAACGGATGTTGTACTTTGTCAAATGTTCCTTTCTGCATGTATTGAAATGACTGTATGCTTCTTTTCTTTTAACATTTATTAATTTTGAGAGAGACAGAGCGTGAGCAGGGGAGGGGCAGAGAGAGAGGGAGACATAGAATTCGAAGGAGGCTCTTGGATCTGAGCTTTCAGCACAGAGTCTGACGCGGGACTTGAACTCAGGAATCATGAAGTCATGACCTGAGCTGATTTCAGACTGTTAAATGATAAGCCACCCAGATTCCCTGATCATCTGGTTCTTATCCTTTCTCCTGTTGATGTATTGTATCACATTGATTGATTTGCGAATATTGAACCACCTTTGTAGCTTGGGAATAAATCCCACTTAATTGTGGGATATATTTACAGTTGTTATATCTTCTTTTTGGATTGTACAATTTACTGTTATATACTGTCCTCCTCTGTCTCGTTATGTACTTTTTTGAGTGTATTTTTTCTGATACAAGTATTGCTACCCCAGCTTTCTTTTGACATTCATTTGTGTGATGTTTCTCTATCCTATCATTCTTGAGGTATAAAGTGGGTCACTTGTAGGCATCTGAATCTGTTTTGTTT
This sequence comes from Acinonyx jubatus, assembly GCF_027475565.1. NCBI lineage: Eukaryota > Metazoa > Chordata > Mammalia > Carnivora > Felidae > Acinonyx > Acinonyx jubatus. The sequence continues at coordinate 18,931 of NC_069392.1, read as the reverse complement.
TTTCAACCATTCTTAGACCCTACCTCTCTAGATTGGAACATTCACTCCATTTCCCTTCAAAATTGATTGACATGTATATATGTATTGCCATTTTATTGCCTGTTTTGTTGTGGTTTCTAATGATTTTCTCTAATCCTTTCTTGCCTTTCTTTCATGTATTGCTTATTTTCTTTAGTGATAATATTTTGATTTTTTATCTCTATTATTAGCATATTTATGACTGGTTTTAGGATATGGCTACTGTTAGGTGTTTATATAACCTCTTCTGCATTTAGCAGTTTGTATTAAGTTGATAGTCATTTACCTTTGAACCCATTACTTTCTCCTCCCTAGGTTTTTGGTAGATATTATATTTCATTTTTTTTTCAATATATGAAATTTATTGTCAAATTGGTTTCCATACAACACCCAGTGCTCATCCCAAAAGGTGCCCTCCTCAATACCCATCACCCACCCTCTGGTCCCTCCCACCCCCCATCAACCCTCAGTTTGTTCTCAGTTTTTAAGAGTCTCTTATGCTTTGGCTCTCTCCCACTCTAACCTCTTTTTTTTTTTCTTCCCCTGATGTTATTATATTTCAAATCCATTTCTCTGAGTACTTTAACTGATTTTTTTTCCAGAAATGTTCATTTTTTACTTGAATTGTGTCTTCTACCTCTATACTGTCACTGTTGGTCTCTCATTTCCACTCAAAGAATCCCTCTTAATATTTCTTGCAGGACTGGTTTAGTGGTACAAACTCCTTTAGTTTTTGTTTGGGGAAGTCTGTGTCTCCTTTATCCTGAATGATAGCCTTGCTGAATATTCTTGGCTGCTGATTTTTCCATTCAGCACTTTGAATATGTGATGTCACTCACTTCTGGCTTGCCAAGTTTCTGTTCAGAAATATGTAGCTAGCCTTATGGGTCTTCCCTTCTAAGTTAAGGACTGTTTTGCTGCTTTTATGAGTTTTTCTTTATTCTCACCCTAATTTGTAAGTTTGCTTACAGTAGGCTTGTGTGTTGGCCTGATTTTGATGGGAGTTCTCTAGTCTCCTGGATGTGGATGTTTGTTTCCCTCCCCCAATTAGGGAAGTTTTCAGCTATTGTTTCCACAAATACATTTTCTTCCCCATTTTCTCTTCCTTCTGGGACTCCTACGATATGAATACTATTATCTTTCCTGTAGTTACTGAGTTCCCTTAGTCTCATCTCACATTGCAGAATTCTGTTCTCTCTCTTTGGTTCAGTGTGATTAATTTCCATTACTCAGTCTTCGAGGTCACTAGTTTGTTCGGCTGCTTCTTCCATCCCTCTGTTCATTCCAGCAAGCATGTTTCTCCTTTATTGTGTCCTCAGTGTCTAACTATATCTTATCTCTGTCAGGGGTCTCACTCTTCTACTCATTTCACAACTCCAATGAGTATCCTTATGATCATTGCTTTGAATTCTGTATCAGGTATGTTATTTATATCTCTTTGGATTAGATCTCTGGCTGTGGCTTTGACTTGGTCTTTCGTTGTAGATAAACATCTCTGTGTGTCCATTTTGTTTGTCTCTCTGGCTCTATTTCTCTGCGTTAAGAAAGTCAGCTGTGCCTTCTGGTCTTGAAATTAATGCCGTTATGAAAAAGAGGTCCTGGAGTCCTCAGAAGTGCACGTTTCCATTTATAGGACTTGGACCTTCAGAAGGATATCGTATGGGTATTGCTCACTCCCTGCTGTTGTGTCTGGGTTACTTTTCCTTTCAGTGCAGGGGTCTGCACAGATTACGTGCCTGTTGTGGGCTGTGCTTGCTCTCAGTGGTGTCAGCGGGACCCAGGCAGTCCAGCTGGGTCAAGAATCAGCATGAATACATGTGTCTCCTGTGGCCGAAGCATTGTGTAAAATGCCATGTTTACATTGTCTCTCTACACAGGCAGGGACCTGGCTATCACTCATCCTCCTGGATCACCCAGTGCTGGGTCAGCTGACCTCCAAATACCAGGATCTAAACTCAAGAGAATTCAGCCCCCCCCCTGGGTTTTAATGCCAAATGTTATGGAGATTAGTCTTCCCTGTGTCAGCTCCTTGGTGTGAGGGCTCACTTCCTCTGCTCCTTCTGCAGGCAGCCAGCTCCCACCTTCCTAACCTTCCTGATGCAGCTTCTCTCTATTTAGGTGTGGAGTTTGTTGTGCCATTCTTGGATCCCTCTCCTGTTCAAGGACTTGGATGTGGAAGTTATGTAGTTGAAAATATGGGGCAGGGTGAGCTCAGGGTCTGCTTAGTCTGCTATTATTAATTTTTAAATGTCTTATTATTTTGGATTTTTGAGACATGGGCAGACAGACTCATCTCACCCATGCACTTCAGGATTAGAAAGGAACGTTCCCACATTTGCTTCTAGTATTTTGTGCTTTGAAACTGTCTTTAATGAGGTATAATTTACATATAACAAAGAGCCTTAAATTAAAGGGTATAATTTGATGAGACTTGATCTCATGGATACAGCACCATGAAGTCATATGGTTGCTCTCTAAACCTTAAATCATGATCCCTTTGTGTCTAGTGCTAATGTTGCTTTTGAAGTAAGGACTTTTTTTTTTTTTTACGTTTTCAGATATTGCCCAGGTGTCTGAAGGCCTGCACTAGGGTACCTACCTCCTTTTCGGATAGACTGTATTCCCGTAAGTATTGCAGTCATTCTACCTTTGGACTTTATCCTGTGTTGTATCTTTCAGTCTATTCACTTAATTTTGTTGCAGTACTTTAATGCTGAGGGATGCATAATTGGATTGATTTTCACTAAATGGTATGAGCTGCAGTTCCAATCATGACAGAAAGCACGTGCTTCCTGTGTTAGGTACTCAAGAGTAAGGCAGATACCCTGGGCACTTGAGCTGAGTATGTCACTCTTTTTGCCAGCCCTCTTCCCTCCCCTGGGAGACAAGGGTCTCGTTTTGGTCACACAGAAATGTAGGTGAAGTCAGCAGAGAAGGGTCCCTTCTCTTCTCTTCCGTTTGTCTCTCAAACTCCCTGTCACTACCTTCTGCCTGTCCCTTTCCCTGACTCAATCCCCCAGGCCCACTGCTCCACTCTAGCCATGATCAGGGTGTCCTCCAGCTGCTGGCCTCTGCTCTGGCCATCGCTCAGTGAGGAAACTACAGGAGGATTATGTAGTTCATGGGTCTGATCAAGAAATCTCTGCTCCTCAGAGTCCTCCTACACGCGGTGCTGTCTGTGGATACCTGGCATCCTGGGTTAGGGTCTGACCCTCACTCCTCTCTTCAGTCACTGCTGGTCCCTCATCCTTCTCTACCATTAGAACTCAGCCATTTCCTAAGGACAGATACCTGTCTGACCCCAAGGCACCACGGAGTCAGGGAATATTTCCAAAATAATTGAGCATAAGCACCCCATCAATGTAGATATAGGAAGTTCCCATCACCCCGGAAAACTCCCTCAGACTCCCCGGCAGAAAGGGTGATCTTGCTTCTATCCTCCATCACCACCATTTCTGGCACTTTGTTACCTCTGTGTACAGGAACCCCACTGTGTGCACTCAATGGGGAGTGAGAGTAGATGGACCTAGAAGCAGACGCTGACACAGAGACAAAATGATGAAAGGTAGATTAGGGGACAGTAGGAAGGACAAAGTGGAGGGGACAGGATGGGCAGGGAAAGAATTCAGGTAGATCTGACACCTTCTTAAAATGTATATATATTCACCATAGTCTGTCACCGTGCACAGTCCTGTTCAAATTTCAAAAGAGTTGTCCTATAAGGCAAAGAGATTTTGGTTTATTTCCCTCTGATCTTATGTTTTCCTACATGCATTCTGTCTTCTGTAGTTTATCTGCGGCTGTGGCCTCAGATGAACACTTTAGTGTGTGGCTGCATCTGTGAGATTATGTGTAATAGAAAATGATTGTCTTCAGATCTAGGTCTCTGAATGTACACATTCTCATAATTATCTTTTCTTTCATTGTGTGGCAGGGCCTGAATTCTAATAGAAAAATGAGGGACATTGTCTTCTTTTTTAAAACAGTGATTCCCACCCTGGGCTGAGTTGTTAACAGTCTTAGTTTAATGAACTCCCATGACCATCTTTTTTGGAGGATCATTGTGTGGAGATATCTTAATTGAAACTGTGAGAATCGTGAGGGGACACTTCCCAGAGATTTTGCAGACGCTTTATGCACTGAATGTCTTCTTTTTCTCTTGTTCTTAGAAACAAATATTACCCCTGTTTTCCCAGATAACACAGCTGAGGCTCTGTGTAGGTCCCACTGAGAACTGGTATTAGGGCTGAGACAGCAGGAACACAGGCAAAGCGTCATAATATTGTGAGAGAAGTTTGAGGAGATGCAAAGCTGTAGTCAGGGTGATGACAGGGGTCCAGCAGTGGTGGCATCTGGCCAGCCCTGAATTGTAGGATGACTCAGCTGATCTAGACCCTGTCTCCACTTTTAGTCTCACTGAGGGATATGAACTTGGGCATACAGCATTTTCATAAGACCAAGTTAAATTCCCCATATCTCCAGGGCTCTTTTCCCCCCACAAATATCCAGAACCTTCAGGAAAATCCAGGGAGACAAGGATCTTTTTAGGTGATTACCTGCGTGCACTTTGGCAACACACATTTTGGAGATGAACGCTGCATTGTGCACTGAGAGCGATCCCACATAGCAGCTCCGTATGGACCTCACACTCCCTGCTTAGGCCGTGGCCAGGAATGACCTCCAGCTGCATCTCACTGACCCCAACACCCTCCCCTCTGCACCACCTCAAACTCTGCTTACTGTGCTCAACTTCCCTTTTATTCCTGTATGATTCAAGGCTCCCCTGGTTTTGCACTGGATCCTTCACTGGTGTTTCCATTTTGGTGATCACATGGTCTGCATCGTTTAATGAATGTCCCTCTTTCACACAGGACACCTGATGCTCTAAAAGTTAGGGGTGCACCTCATTCATTACAGAACCCAAAACATTGTGTCTCCATCATATGCACCAGTACCGCTGATACATCTGCTTTTGTGTAAAAAATCCTCTTTCATTTGACAAGAGAAACGTATAGCTCACTGTATTACAGGGACATGACACTGCCCATTGTATGTATGTCCTGAGAAACTTGAGACATGCTACAGTGTTCTCAGTTTGTAGTTGGATTGCCAAGACTCACAACCGTCTCTACATCATTGCCACAAAGTCAATCATGAAGAACATGAATATACTTTACCAGCCACTCATCCAGTTCAGGTCATCTTAACAAATAGAGTAGGTGGAGGAGGGGGATGTGGCCTCTAGCCCATGACTGGTGGTGAAGGGTGGTCCATGGGGTACAGCCTGCAAGGCAATCCTGGGAAAGGACCAGGACTCTTGCATACAAAATAGCCTGTGGAAAAGAGAGGTATGTTCATAGGACAGAACAGAGCACCAACACCAGCAAAAAGCAGAAACCCAAAGAAGCAGTGCTCATATCCTACTAGTTTCCCCACCACCAGGTTCCAAGAGGGCAGCATCAGCGCCAAAATCTCTACCCATACTTTGGGTTCCACTTACAGCTTTGAGGTGAGGAATGGATGTGATTGGGATAAACACGTGTCCCCACGTGTCTGGAAATGTAGAAATAGCAAGGGCCCTTTTCCTAGAAGATTTATAGGCTGAATACTAAATTAACAAAGTAGCATATTCCAGATAGGAAGGCAACTATGTCCAGGGTCACACTCCACCCTTCATCCCCTCCACCACAGAGGCTGTTTATTGTGTCTGTGAAGAATTACAGAATGAGAAGGAATGACAAAGCCAGTGTCCACACATGGAATCATAGCCCTCGTGGCTCAAAGTTCTGCCTCTAAGCCCCTGCCTGTGTCCAAACTACTGTCCTGACAATGGGGTCTCCTCCTCTCTGGAAGTGCTATCCATGGGCACAGAGACATATGGGGAGATGGGAATCCTGAGGGCCTGTAGAGGACCTGGGAAAGCATGCTCTTAGAGAAACAGGTAGCCTATACATGTTAGTTGGGCTCAGCTAATTTATTTTACTTCGGAGGTACTTCTCAGCTTAAGTGCAGTACACTTTGCAGGGTAAGTGTGTCCTCTGGAAAAATGAGCTGAAATTCTAAAAGACAAAATTAACACAAATGCACTTTGATGTCTGGTGTAAGTTTCCATGTTTTAGCTGTACCTGTGACACAGGACACGAGAGAACGTGCTCATGTGAACACAAGTGAAGGACACCGTGGGGACTTGCCACACAGGTAATTTTGGATTTTTTCTCTTCACAACTTAAGTTTCAGTGCATGTTTTCTATCACAAATATGCCACCTCTTATAGTTCAGAGTGTTTGTGCCCAGGGCACACCTGAAGGGATTCTGGACAGCATGTTTACCAAAATGCTGATGGGTATGAAATTTACTTTGTCTAAGACCATTCTAAAGGACACATACAAAAATATAAGTTGGAGTGAAGGCAGTTCGCATTTTCAAATTGTAAGGATACCCACAGATTTTTCTAAGCACGTTAAAACCCTCAATAGAAGGAAACAGGAGAGGAAGAAACAGCAAGAGCAATGATTCCACATGGAGGAGATCCACAAAGAATGAGGCAAGGTAGGAGACTTCCAAGTGGAGTGTGGTGTCATCCTCCTTGATTTCTTCCAGGAACACATTAGAAAAGCCCTATGGTCCCCACCTTTAGGCACGCTTAGCTGCTCAAGTGACCACAAACAGATGCCAGCTGGGAAACAGGGAAGCCCGTAGACTCGGCGGTAAAGGTTTTGCATTTGGGGGAAAAAAAAAACACAACAAAAACAGCAGACATACCATACGACACACAAACCAGAGATAATGGCAGGAGAGTGTCCTGTACAGAAAGATGTGGCTGTCCGTAAAGACTTAGAACTGAAAATGGCCACAGCATTTACTTTGTGCTTCTTGGCAGTTTTGGCAGAGCCAGTGTCGATGTCACTCTTGGTTGTGACACCTACTTCTGGACCTGCAAAAAGCCCTAGAAGGGATGGAGGTTTATTCTGACTTAAGTAGACTGTTTGAAGGTCAAAAACAAAACAAAAAACCCTCCCCTCATACTTCTGACAACTTAAACTCTTTGCCCCAGTGAGATCCCAAATTACATGCACAGTGTGTCCCACATGCCTCCGGTGATACCCAAGAAGAACTTGAAGAACCATCCCTTATAACTTGATGAAGACTCCTAAAAGCCCTGACTCAGATGTATTCATCACTCATCAAACAACTATGGATGGCTGGGGGCACAACTAGATGGACATACGTTACATTGTGCCCCATGCCTCACAGATCCCAGCAAGTGGACTGTGTACAGGGCATTTCTGCTGAAGTGCTATGTCTGATTTTCTGCCTACAGCCCCATTCCTTTTCCACAAGAGACGCCTGTACCAACCCATGGTGGGGGAAAGGACAAAGATGAGATCCTGAGAAACTTGAGGAATATGGTAATGGCAGCAGACACATTCCTCTTGCATCACAATGGTCTGTGGTACCGCCTCTGCACCTTGGCCCAAGACCTAACAGCAACAAAATAAGGTGAGTGTGTTTTACAAGTCAACTCCTAGTGCTCAGATCATCTTACCAAGTGTTGCAGGTGGAGGGGTTCCGGGTGGCCTCAGGGCCACTAAGGTTCAGGAGGTGGACGTGCCTAATAATCCTTGGGGGTGGGGCGTCTCCAGGGTAGGGCATGCAGAATCGCCAGTTAACGGAGGAGGTCCCCAGGATCCAGACTGTCCTGCAGAACAGAAGTGACAGCTACATCCGTATGCCAGACAAGAGAACAAATACCAAAAGCAGCTGTAACCCAGAGAATGTGTCAGCACCTGCCACCTTCTCTACCACCAGGATCCAAGAGAGTAGCATCAGTACCTGAAAACTCTGTCCCTGCCACTGGATACCACCTACAGCTTGGGGTAGTAGAGGCAAGAGGTTAACCTACTGCCACCACACATCACTGCCCATGTCTGCGGAAGTGAAATGGCAAGGGTCCTGTCCTAGAGGGTTAATAGAAGTAATTACAGATTAATGAAGTAGCATTCTCCAGACAGGCAGCCATCCATGTCCAGGTTCACCCTGCATCCCTCCTCTCTGGCGACTCCAGATGCTCTGCTTTTGGTATATTAAGAACACAAAAGAATGAGTGGGAATACACGGCTCATATTCTGCTCATGGAATCACAGCCACTCCTGGCAAAACGTTCTGCAGCCGGACCCTCACTGTGCCTCCTCTGCTCCTCTCCCTGAGAAAGGAGTCTTCCCTCTTGAAGTGTTGTCAAAGGCCTCGGAGACCTCTGGGGAGTGGAGGATGCCTGGAATCTTGCAGGGGAAGGAGAGTCTTCTGTGAAGAATGAGTTACTTGTGGTGAATGTCTACAAAGCTCAGATGTGTTCATCTTAATTCATAGGGAATTCTGACTTTAAGCATACTACAGGGCACAGAGTAATTATGTGCAATGGAAAAAAAGAGGGAGAAATTCACATAACAGATTTCATGCAAGTGTTTTGGTATAAAACTGGTATGTGTCATGAGACTGTATCAGCTCTAACAGTGACTGGGGACACAACCAGAAACTGCTCATAGAAACACAACTGAAGGACACAGTGTTCAAATTGTTTTTACCTAAGGTATAGCTGGAGGATTCCAGACAAGTCATTTACCAACAAAGACGGAAAGGTGATGAGTGATGACGTTGGCTTTCTCTATGACCACTCTAAATGGCACAGGGCACATAATAAAAAGTTGGAGTCATGATGTCGTTTCTAACAGGTTCATCTCCTAGCCAGAATCAAGAAAGGAAGACACAGCAGCCACACTGTTCCCACAGAGGTGAGGTCTGGAAGGGATCACCCAGGCCGGGAGACCTCTGTTTGGAGTGTGCAGTCATCCTCCTCTCATTATTTCCTGAAACTCACGGAAAAACCTTAAGGTACTCAGTCTCTAAGCACTTTTGGCTTCTAAACTTACCACAGAAAGCTGACAGACTAAAAATTGAGAAGCCTGTGGGCTCCTGGGTTATGAGTGTGCATTTGGAAAAGAAAGAACAAACAGACATATCACACAACACGCAAAACGAGACAAGGCCGGGAGAGCGTGCTGTACATAAAGATGAGGGTTTCCCAAAAGAGTTACAACTGAGAATGGCCCTGGCATTTACCTTGTCTGCATTCTTGGTACAGTCAGAACCACTGTAACCCACAGAGGTTTCAGCAGTTTCTCCATCTACTAAAGACCCTAGAAGGGACAGAGGTTTATTCTGCTTTTAGAGGACTGTGCAGAATGAAAACAATCCCTCAACTCATTACTCAAATATCTTCAACTTTTCTCTACAGTCAGGTCCCTGGCCAGAGGCAGAGGGTATCCCAAATGCCTCAGGTGACCCCCTAGGATAAGGGGGAGAACTGTCCCCTCACCTTGATAAAGACCTCACGGTGCCCTAGTTCATGTTGTTTCATAATTAGTCACATAACTGGACAGGTCAGGCACAACTAGCAATTTAGAATTCACCAGTAAAACAGTTTTCTCAGTATACATCATGGGAAATCACGATTCCATTACAGATCAAGAATTAATCTGAGGATGCTTGGATTCGGCATCCGACTCTTAACTTTGGCTCAGGTCACGATCTCACAGCTTGTGAATTCAAGCCCAGCGTTGGGTTCCTCACTGATGGTGTGGCGCCTGCTTGGCATTCTGTCTATGCGTCTCTCAAAATAAATAAACTTAACAAAAAAGAATAACATTGAGAATACTGGTTTGGTGTATATCCTCAATGAGTCCTCAAGAAGGGTGCATTTCTTCAGGCTTCAGGCAAATTATTCAATCTCCCAGCTTATCTACAAGCTGCCTTACACATGAGAGCAGTTAGTATATAAGGAAAGACTAATTTGAGAAAAGGAAAACTGCGAGAAGTTAGCAGTGAAGCTGCAGAGTTGCACCGATACCATCAGAGGACTAAGCTAAGCTTTATGGAACTTGAATTGAGGGATGTATGGCTACAGTTCCCAAAACAAACAAAAAGAAAGACTGTTAAAACTAGTGAATAAATGACCTTCTCCTCAAATAAACTAAAGTCTTCACATTGTGTCCGGGTGGGAAGAAGGTTTCCAGGCTCTTCAGACAGGGGGATGCTAGAAGAGGTGGGAGGGTCACCGTCAGAAGAGGGGCATGAGCTCCACCAGTCACAGGGACAAGTGCCTCACTGTCTGTGGCACCAGAGGAGAACACCCTTCTGTTACCCCTTCAGACCACCTGCCGTCCTTAGTGCGTGTGATTCTTTCCAGACCACACGATGATCACACACAGGAATAGGCTGCACAGCAGAAATTAGACTGCGGCACATCACAACGTGCTCCTTACCTCTCCTTGGAGGGTTCTTGCAGTGATTGGTTTCTGCCTCGTGTATCCCTCAGGCAGCCTCTTTGCTTCCATCCCTTCCAGTCTTGGATACAGAAAAATAATGGACTTCTATAAGAGTTGCAACACCACATCGTCTACTAGACAACAAACAGTGCAGGCGTCATCCCTGGAAACACCCATAAAAAGGCAAGTCAAATGACCACACCTGTATTTCAAGTAAGCGACCTCCCTGCCCTGCTCCACCATCCCCCTGTCCCAAATCTGAGTCTTGATCTGGGGGAGAAAAAACACATCCATTTTCAGTCAGAAGGTGGTGCCAGACTGTGCACCAAACAAAGAGGAGGAAACAAGAAAACACTTACCTCGTTGTCCTGAGCATTCTTCTCATGAACTGCAAGCTGAAAAAGCCAACAACGAAAAGCCCGTGGTTAGGGATTCCAAGGGCCACTACACTCACCCACGTGAGGTGCTAAGGGTTCAGTATATCAGGCAGAATTCAGGTTACCTGGTATCTAAAGGTGAGCTCTGCCTGCTGCAGCTGTTCCCGTGTTTGTTCCATTTGTTGCCTGTGAGTTACAATTGCTCTTGTCAGATAAGGCCCAATATTGGGTATGATTTTAAATAAGCTGCCCAGGGGTGCCTGGGTGGCTCAGTCGGTTAAGCGTCCGACTTCAGCTCAGGTCACGATCTTGCGGTCCGTGAGTTCGAGCCCTGCGTCGGGCTCTGGGCTGATGGCTCAGAGCCTGGAGCCTGCTTCCGATTCTGTGTCTCCCTCTCTCTCGGCCCCTCCCCTGTTCATGCTCTGTCTCTCTCTGTCTCAAAAATAAATAAACGTTAAAAATTTTTTTTTAAATACGCTGCCCACGTTCCCAACAACCTCATATCTGTCCCCTGATACAATTTATTCTTACACATGAAACACTTTGCACATGATTATCAATGTACAGTAGGATCAAAGCTATTGTTACATCCTTTCCTTACTCATTATTCCATGCCTGTAGGGTTCAGAGTTCATAGAATTCCTTCCCATTTTCAATCTTTCTCTAACTCATCATGTGACAAATGTCTTTTATCATAAAGATCTATTCTTCTATAACTTATATCCTCACCATGTTTCCCAGGGTTGCAAAGACGAGGGCCATGAAATGGCACTACCACGTTGATGGGTATGATTCATTGTGCAACACACTGCTTTCCTACAGATTATGACAATTGACACCACCCCCAAGGAATGTTAGCATGGACAAAGTTTCCACACAGTCTGGCCACTACTTGAGATCTGCAAATGTTTAGAAATTAATTGTTTTATTCTTTCTAAACTTACCTTTTTTATCTGTTAATACTCTATGCATATGTTGACTTTAAACATTACAAAAAGATTAAAAACCAAAAAATGAACAGCGGTTTCACGAGCTGCTGGTAATTACTAGCTGAACTCACTTTTACTTGTTTATTTCTTCTGTAGCTATTTTCTTTTTTTTCCTAATGTTTATTTATTTTTGAGACAGAGAGAGAGTGAGCACATGCATGAGCAGGGGAGGGACAGAAAGAGATGTAACAGAACCTGAAACAGGCTCCAGGCTCTGACCTGTCAGCACAGAGCCTGACACAGGGCTCGAACTCCCGGACTGTGAAATTATGACCTGAGCTGAAGTTGGATGCTTAAACGACTGAGCCACCCAGGCTCCCCTTATGTAGCTATTTTCAAATTTTACCTGCAGCTGCCAGCTGATTCTTCTTTGCCGCCAGTTCACAGTGTCATTTTCAGCTTCCTAAGATGGGAAAGATACATACACAGTCAGGAACAAGATCCAGAAGTTCTCCCTTTTTACCTCCCAGCACTCTTGAAGGCCTATGCAAATATCCCTTCCCCCACTTCTCCCATAAATGCACAGACTGACAACCCAATCAGAGAAATCAAGTGAACACCCCATTTAAGTTCAAGAAAATTTAACTTCTGTCTGCTGCCACGTCTCTACTATTGGAACTGTCTTTCTAGTTCTCTTGTTTCCTCTCTTTTATCATAAAGTCATCAAATAACATTGTACTTTGTCCCTTCCCAGAGTTGGTCTTTTGTTTGATATGGTGAAGACTCATTTCATCAGTGAGTGAAAAACCATATCTGACCAACTGTACCCATTAGGATGAATCAGGGGATCATCACTAGTCTTACACCTCCGTGGGGAGCCCTGATTCTCAGTCTAAAAGTTGTACCATGACACAGGCAATCACCTGAAAGACGACCTTCCAGAATATGGTTTCACTAACATTGCAGCTCACTCCCAGACATCGCTAGAGTTCAGGACTGCAACCCTTGCCTCCACCTTCAAAAGGCCAATCTTAGAACAACATCATCTCCTGACATACAACCTGATATGAACTGTCACACAGTCTGGGTTTACTTCCAGGAAACAGATTTCAGGTGGAAAACTCTCAACTTCATGGAGCCAAATCTACTTTAACAAGACTCATTCCATTGATAGTGAAGGCAGCAAAAGGCAATGCTTGGCAAGCCTGGGTTGCTGTGTTTCCCTCAGACTATTTTCTTTGTGGTGTTGATTGAGATGGTTTCAACTTGACACTTGATGTACTCAAGAATCACATGCAAAATTGAAAATCTCTTAGAAAATGACACAAAAACACTAGACAGAGAAAGGCACATGCATTTCCTTCTGGCCTCTCAGGCAGTCCTTCAGCAAATGCTTTCTGGAGTGGTTGTAATGTAGTGGCTCTGTTGTAAGGTGTTGAAGATAGAGAGGTGGTCAGGGTGCTGTACCCACTCACAGAAAGAGCTTACGAGTTAACAAAAACAAGATGCCAGTGAGACAGAGCAAGCCCTAACCCCAACTGTGGGAAGGACGAACATAAAGGTGAGTCACCAGGGAAGAGAAGACTTCACTTTCCAACACGAGTGAGGGACTCTAAAGTCCCCCATCTCCTCCTGAGAACAAAAGGAAATACTGTACAAAGGAGGAAACATGTGACTGAATGCACCAAGTATCTGACAACCCCACAAAGACACACAAGACCAAGATGGAGAAGGAAGCCCAGGACAAAGCCAGCCTGGCAGTTGGACCCAAACTCCCTAGGACTCATCATTGATGTGGGGTGCATACATGTGAATGGCAAAGAAGCTGAACAACTTTATGGGCACAGACTTAGAAGTAAACAAGTGTAGTTCAGGGGAGGCCAGCAAAGATGAGCCCTAGTGAAGCTGCGGGCTTTGGCCAAGACTCAGAAAAGTTACACTTGAAAAATCAGGGGACAGGAGACAACTTGACTTTCTTAGGGATTGGGCCTGCAGTGAGCAATCTCACTGGCAGAATGGATGCAGGGATCCAGTACTGCTGGTACCCCTACCCACTTTCCAGAAAGCAACTTCCATTGTTTCTGCAGCAAGAGAATTCATTTTTTTCCCCACACATTTTTGACCCATGTCTTGTCCTGAACAAAAATGACCTAATTGCTGGGTGACAAAACAGTGTGATGCGATTGAAACCTATAGGACAGTGTACATGGATCCAGAGTGGATCCAGGTATTAACGTTATTAATGATGGTACCTTCCCTCTGCTGCCCCCAAAACATGACACAATGTGTGGCAAGCACTTAGGAGAAAGGAAAATGCAGGTTACGTTACAGAAAGCAAGGTAGGAAGGGAAGGTCCAATTCTACTGAATGCATGGGGCAAAAATACTCTGGACCCAGTTCCAAAAGAAATACAATTATCTCTACTGGCTGCCATGTTCTCCCATACAATACGGTCCTTGTGACAGTTCTCACATGAACATCTTACTTTTCTAAATTTTTTTTAACGTTTACTCATTTTTTGATAGAGACAGAGTGCGAGTTGGGTAGGGCCAGAGGAAGATATAGAATCCAAGCAAGCTCCAGACTCTGAACTGTCAACACAGAGCCCGACATGGGGCTTGAACTTATGGACTGTGAGATCATGACCTGAGCCGAATTTGGACGTTCAACCGACTGAGCCACCCAAGCGCCCCCATCTTACTTTTTTTGAGGCACTTTTCTTTGTTCATAGAACTCTTCCAGGTTATGTTCTTTCTCTTTCAGCTGTTTGACTTTTGCTTCCTTTGTGGCTTTCACAGACCTCAATGCATTACACTTGTCTTCCAGGGCGTTTTTATTTTCTGGAAAAAAAAAAAGGTGTTTGCTTGATAAACATGCACATGACTTGAGTCTTGATTTTGGTGAGACACAAAAAGCGCAAGAACCATGAAGGCATGAAAGTATTCTTTCCCTTACCAATGCAAAGTCATTGCCATCATATGGGGATTTCTCCCCAACAGAAAATATAACTTCTAGTTGACAGTTATTGGACCTCAAGGCTCTTAGCTCTACATCCTCGAATTCAACATTGGCACCTTGTGGTTAAGACAGATATGAGGAAAGACTTTCACGGAAAACTGATCACACAACAATTTGTACCTCACACAGCAAGATCGGGCATTGCAATCAACAAACACTTTAGAGGCATGAATATAACTAGAAGACAAAGATGATGGAAAATAGTTCCTGTCTAACAACTCATGGCTTTCTTAGTGGTATACATATGTATGTATGTATGTATGTATGTATGTATGTATGTATGTATGCCTGTTTATCCCCGTTCACGTTGGAAATTTACTATTCAGCATTCAGAGAGAAAGAGACTATTGAGCACCTGGGTGGCTCAGTTAGTTGAGCATCAGATTCTTGATTTTGGGTCAGGACATGATTGTAGGATCATGTGATCCAGACCCGTGTTGGGCTCCACACTGAGTGTGAATCCTGCTTAAGATTCTCTCTCTTTCCCTCTCCCCCACTTGCATGCCCCCTCACTAAAATTAAAAAAAAATCATAAAGCATAATTTAAACATATTTTTTAAAGGGAAAGGATTATACACTTTGGCTATCACCCTTTCTCTCTCAACTATATTTGGGTATTTTCTACATATCTTGGAGGGCAGAGTTGAATGATGTGATAATTACCTAGTTGTGAAAATAAAAGATAACTCCTAGTCCTTGAAATAGCAAATCTCATCTTGGCGGTCCTAGTAAAATTCCAGCTCATTGGTCAGAAAGAGTTTTGGCTCCTGGAGGCCCACTGTCTACTGTGGTAAATGGCAGGCAAATATGCTGTGCTCACTTCACCCAATGAACAAAAACCCTCCAAAGCCAAACTACGGTAAAACTCAGCAGCCAACTCTTAACCACTTCCTGATTCTTCACATTTCTTTCTCTCTCTCTGAGTTTGCAAGGTAGCAAGTGCACTTTGAACGGTGTCATTTAAAATTTCACTAAAGTGGGTGCCTGCGAGGCTCATTCAGTTAAGCATCTGACTTCAGCTCAGGTCGTCATCTCATGGTTTGTGAGTTTGAGCCCTGTGTCGGACTCTGTGCTGACAGCTCAGAGCCTGAGGCCTGCTTCGGATTCTGTGTCTCCCTCTCTCTCTGCCCCTGTCTCTCTCTCTCTAAAATAAATAAACATAAATAATTTTTTGTTTACTTGTACTCAACAAGTACAAAAAGATAGAGATCATACTGTACACAGTTTTAGACCCCAATGCTATGAAACTCGAAATCAACCACAAGAAAAAATCTGGAAAGATAACAAGTACTTGTAGACTAAAGAACATCCTACTGAACAATGAATAGTGGAATGCAAGCTGCTGCAGCCACTCTGGAAAACAGTACGGAGGCTCCTCAAAAAGCTAAAAAGAGAACTATCCTACGACACAGCAATTGCAATACTAGGCATTTATCTAAGGGATACAGGTGTGCTGTTTCGAAGGGACACATGCACCCCCATGATTATAGCACCACTATCAACAATAGCCAAAGTATGGAAAAAGCCCAAATGTCCATTGATGGATGAATGGATAAAGAAGATGTGGGGTATGTGTGTGTGTGTGTGTGTGTGTATGTGTGTCTGTGTGTCTGTGTGTGTGTGATGGAGTATTACTCAGCAATCAAAAAGAATGAAATCTTGCCATTTGCAAATACATGGGTGGAACTAGAGGGTATTATGCTAAGTGAAATTAGTAGTCAGAGAAAGACAAATATCATATGACTTCACTCATAGGAGGTCTTTGAGACACAAAAAAGATGAACATATAATGGAAGGGAAACAAAAAAAAACCAGGGAGGTGCACAAAAGAAGTGCACACATAAATATGGAGAACAAACAGTGGGTTACTGGAGGGGTTGTGGGGGTGATGGTCTAAATGGGTAAGGGGCACTAAGGAATCTACTCAGGAAATAACTGTTGCACTATATGGTAACTAATTTGGATGTAAATTGTAAATAATAAAAACTAAAATTAAAAAAAAAAGAATGAATGGGTGAACCAAGAAGTTAAAGGGAAAATTAAAAAGTACACGGAAGCCAATAAAACTGATAACACCACAGTCCAAAACCTCTGGGATGCAGCAAAGGTAGTCATAAGAGGAAGTTTAGCAATCCAGGCCTTCCTAAAGAGGGAAGAAAAGTCTCAGATACACACCTAAGCTTATACCGTAAGTAATGGAAAAAAAGATCATCAAATAAAAACCAAATCCAGCAGAAGACAAGAAATGATAAAGATTACAGCAAAACTCAATGCTTTCAAAACTGAAAACAAAAACGAAAACAAACAACAACCCCCCCCACACAAACATAAGAGATCAATGTAACCAGAAGCTAGTTCTTTGAAATAATTAATAAAATTAATAAACCACCAGCCAGTTGGATCAAAAAGAATAAGGAAAGGACCCAAATAAATAAATCAAGAATGAAAGAGGAGAGATCACAGCCAACACAGCAGAAATACAAAAAAGAATAAGAGAATATTATCAGCAATTATATACCAATAAAATGGACAATCTGGAAGAAATGGACAAATTCCTAGAAATATACAAACTATGAAAACTGAAAGAGGAAGAAATAAAAGATTTGAACAGACCCATAACCAGTAAAGAATTGAATTAGTAATCAACAATCTCCCCCCAAAAAAGAGCCCAGGGCCAGATGGCTCTCCAGGGGAATTCTACCAAACATTTAAGGAAGAGTTAACACCTATTCTCTTGAAGCTGTCCCAAAAATAGAAATGGAAAGAAAACATCCAAACTCTTCCTATGAGTCGGTATTACCTGGATTCCAAAACTAGACAAAGATCCCACTAAAAAGTAGAACTATAGACCAATTTTCATGATGAACATGGATGCAAAAATCTTTCACAAGATATTAGCCAACCAGATCCAATGATACATTTAAACTTTATTCACCACGTCCAAGTGGGATTTAACCTGGAATGCAAGGCTGGATCGATATCCACAAAATAATCAATGTGATTCATCACATCAATAAAAGAAGGGACAAGAACCACATGATGCACTCAATAGATGCAGAGAAAGCATTTGACAAAATACAGCATCCTTTCTTGATAAAAGGATTCCACCAAAAAACTGTTAAATGATCCATGAATTCAGCAAAGTGGCAGGGTATAAAATTAATGCCCAGAAACTAGTTGCATTCTTGTACACAAAGAAGCAACAGAAAGAGAAATCACAGAATCGATCCCATTTACAGTTGCACCAAAACCCATAAAATACCTAGGAATAAATCTAACCAAAGAGATGAAAAATCTATACACTGAAATCTATAGAAAGATTATGAAAGAAATTGTGATGACAAACACACAAAAACGAAAAACATTCCATGCGCCTGGATAGGGAGAACAAATATTGTTGAAATGTCAATAGTACCCAAAGCAATCTACATATTCAACGCAATGCCTATCGAAATAACACCAGCATTCTCCACAGAGTTACAACAAACAATCCTTCAATTTGTATGGAACCAGAAAAGACCCCGAATAGCCAAAGCAATCTTGAAAAAGAAAACCTAAGCAGGAGGTATCACAATCCTGGTCTTCCAGCTGTATTACAAAGCTGTAATCATCAAGACAGTACGGTACTGGCACAAGAACACTCAGATCAATGGAAGAGAATAGGAACACAGAATTGGACCCACAGATGTATGGCCAACTAATCTTTGAACAAAAGAAAGAAGATCCAATGGAATAAAGACAGTCTCCTCAGCAAGTGTGCTGGGAAAACTGGACAGTGATATGCAGAAGAATGAGCCTGAACCACTTTCTCACACAAAAAGACACTCAAAACGGATGAAAGACCTAAATGTAAGATAGGCAGCCATCAAAATCCTCAAGGGGGAAGCAGGCAAAAACCTCTTAATGTTGGCGTCCACATCTTCTTACTCAACACATCTCCAGAGGCAAGGGAAACAAAAGCAAAACTGAACTATTAGGACCTCATCAAAATAAAAAGCTTCTGCACAGAGAAGGAAACAATCAGCAAAACTAAAAGGCAACCAACAGAATGAGAGAAGATATTTGCAAATGACATGAGATAAAGGATTAGTATTCAAATCTATAAAGAACATACCAAACTCAACACCCAAAAAACAAGTAATCCAGTGAAGAAATGGGCAAAGACACGAGCAAACACTCCTCCAAGGAAGACATCCAGATGGCCAACCGACACATGAAAAAATGCTCAAAATCACTCATCATCAGGAAAATACAAATGAAAACCACA